>NC_037336.1:83051903-83732731 GCF_002263795.3 Bos taurus | reverse complement strand
CTCACATTCCTACCCTCCTCGTTTGGTATCCAGTCCAAATCCCTCTCTTTCCTATTGGAGGATGTTAGTTCCAGCTGGAACTAGATGAAGAGTTATGAAGACAAGAGGAGAAAGCTCTTTGTCTCCCAAGAGTTGTTGTTTAGTATTTACTGTAGCTTTTCTGGGCTGCCTGGACCATGAAAGGTGAACAATCAGTTTGTTATACACAATGTGGCCAGGGTTATAGACAGGAGCATGATTTTTAAAAATAAATTTTTCTATTAATGCGACTCGAGTATTGTTTCTCCTTTTTTTATTTTTACTTTTTTTTTTAATTTAAATGTGTTTATTTTAATTAGAGGCTAATTACTTTGTTTCTGCTTTTTAAAATCCAGTGTCTATTCTTGCTACACTCAAGACAATGATTCTCGAAACTTGCTGCACAATAGAAATATTAGGTCATTAGACCCAAGTATGTTTTATTTTTTAAGCTCTCTGGGTACTTCTAAAGTGCATCGCATGTTTGAGAACCTAGAGGCCTTATAGTAACATTCATTATAGTTAACTGATTGATTTAAAAGCTAGGGGCTTGAAAGATTCCTGCAATGCTAATTTTCTGTTTCCAACCATGAAGGTTGGCTTCCCCTGGAAGAAACACCGTTGACAACCATTAGATTGTGAACTTCCCATCCTAATCCCTGATTCTCAGCAACAAACTACTAAACATGTGAACTACTGGGATACTCATTTAACCATAAAGGACTCAAGAAAGAAAAGAATCTCCATTCTGTCTTTGGCCAGGTGACACAACAAAGCTATTGATATTTTATTTCAAATCTTTGAAAGAAATTGTAACAACTCTCTGAGCACCAATATGGTCAAACTGGGCAGTGTTATACTCATAAATAACTTTTCTAACTTTACTTTTAATATGAAGAACAACGGTATTTGCTAAGGGATTAAGTTCACCCATATTTTATGTTTAATTCCTGGTGTCTTGAAGGATCCTATGATTTCCAAAATGTGAAAAGATTTTCCTCTCCTTTCTTTCACTTTGGCAGTGGAGGTAAAGTTTTTAAAAAATACTTGGTAGTGATTTAAGGCTGTTTCTAGACAGCAGCTTAAAGAGAATCAGCTTGAAAATAATGGATTTTTAAAAAAAATTATAAGTATACAGAGATGATGTTTCTTATTAAGCTTTTAATAAACATTTTTGCAATTAAATTTAAAACCCATTCATGTTGGTTGTAAGGAAGAGGAATATAGATACTATTGATTTGAAGTGAAGTTGCTTTATACAGTATACATAATGACCTGCAATTAAGCTTTCATACACAGGCACCAGAAAAAATGAGATGTCATTCAATTTTATCTGCTTATGCCAACAGAACTGGTAAACAGGAAAGACTGCAGTCAGAGAAGACTAAATCTTTCACAAGTGCATATTTTCCCTTTCAGTTCAGTTCAGTTCAGTTCAGTTCTGTCACTCAGTCATGTCCGACTCTTCACGACCCCATGAATCACAGCACGCGGGGCCTCCCTGTCCATCACCAACTCCTGGAGTTTACTCAAACTCATGTTTCCTCTGTCGTCCCCTTCTCCTCCTGCCCGCAATCCCTCCCAGCATCAGGGTCTTTTCTAAGGAGTCAACTCTTCTCATGAGGTGGCCAAAATATTGGAGTTTCAGCTTCAGCATCAGTCCTTCCAATGAACACCCAGGACTGATCTCCTTTAGGATAGACTGGTTGGATCTCTTTGCAGTCCAAGGGACTCTCAAGAGTCTTCTCCAACACCACAGTTCAAAACCTTCAATTCTTTGGTGCTCAGCTTTCTTCACAGTCCAACTCTCACATCCCTACATGACCACTGGAAAAACCATAGCCTTGACAAGACAGATCTTTGTTGGCAAAGTAATGTCTCTGCTTTTGAATATGCTATCTAGGTTAGTCATAACTTTTCTTCCAAGGAGTAAGCATCTTTTAATTTCATGGCTGCAATCACCATCTGCAGTGATTTTTGAGCCCCCCAAAATAAAGTCTGACACTGTTTCCACTGTTTTCCCATCCATTTCCCAGGAAGTGATGGGACCAGATGCCATGATCTTTGTTTTCTGAATGTTGAGCTTTAAGCCAACCTTTTCACTCTCCTCTTTCACTTTCATCAAGGGGCTTTTTAGTTCCTCTTCACTTTCTGCCATAAGGGTGGTATCATCTGCATATCTGAGGTTATTGATATTTGTCCCAGCAATCTTGATTCCAGCTTGTGCTTCTTCCAGCCCAGCGTTTCTCATGATGTACTCTGCATATAAGTTAAATAAGCAGGGTGACAATATACAGCCTTGACGTACTCCTTTTCCTATTTCGAAACAGTCTGTTGTTCCATGTCCATTGTTTAGTTTAGCCTTTATATTCAGGCAATTTTAGAATGGTGGAGTGTGAATGTGAAAGTGGGTAGTATTTATTGAATAAAATATCTGGACTTTCAGATAAGCTCTGTAGAGTCAAATGTGAAAGTGGATAGTATTTATTGAATAAAATCTCTGGACTTTCAGATCTAAGCTCTGTAGAGTCAAAGTTGGAGAGTCATTGCAACAAAGTAATGAGTTAAGTTCTCTGTGCTGCTTTGCAGGTTCCTACTAGCTAAGCATTTTACAGGTGGTAGTGTATATGTGTCAAACCTAATCTCCAGTTCATCTCAGCTTGGTGCTCTCTGGTGACCTAGACAAGTGAGATGGGAAGGTAGGAGGCAAGTCCAAGAGGGAGGGAATATATGATGGTTAGATAGCATCACAGACTCAATGAACATGAATTTGAGCAAACTGCGGGAGACAGCAGAGGACAGAGGAACCTGGCATACTGCAGTCCATGGGATTTGCAAAGAGCTGGACATTATTGAACAACAACAAAATAGCTAATTCACTACATTGTAAAGGAGAAACTAATACAACATCGTAAATCAACTATCAAGCTGAGTTGCTCAGTCATGTCCGACTCTTTGGAACCCCATGGACAGTAGACCCTGTTAGGCTACTGTCCGTGGGATTATCCTCATAAGAATACTGGAGTGGGTTGTCATTTCCTTCTCCAGGGGACCTTCCCAACCAAGGGATCAAACCCAGTGACTTGCATCTCTTGCAGTTCCTGCATTGGCAAGCAGGCAAAAATACTGTCGTGGGTTGCCATTTCCTTCTCCAGAAGATTTTCCCAACCCAGGGACTGAACCCAGACCTCCCGCATTGTAGGCAGATGCTTTACCGTCTGAGCCACCAGGGCAGTTACTAAGCTGGCTGGGAAGCCCCAAAACAACTATACTTCAATAAAAATAAAAGGAAACAATGAGGATTTACAGTATTTCTGTAGGTAGAAGAGGCTGAAACAATACTTTTCACTAGTATTTTATTACCTGTTAGAATGAGAACTTCTCTGAAAATCTGTGCAGCAAAGACCCCCATTAGAAAGGTGAAAGTAAATAATGCCATAAAGTGCACCCTCTTTGGATCTTGGGAAGAGAAATGTCAACCCACAGGGGTCACTGTATGCCTTGCAAATGTGGGTCAATGATCAGGGGTCCTTTATCATTTCCATCTCTCTAGGTGTCAGGTACTGTGCCTCTGAGGCTGTCTTTTGCTGGAGAGGCTGCAGCCACTCTCTCCATTAAGTAGAAATAAAACATATCTAATCAAAGAATAAAGGACATCTATTTCTCTAGGAGCAATAGATTGTATTTTGTCACATCAGATATCATCACCCTGAGTGAGCAGAAACTGCTCACTAATTAAAAGTCCTCTCTCCTAGAAAAGTATTTCATCCTATTACTAGGGTTCTACAATAATTTTGTAAATGTATGAATTTCATATCTTCTTATCTCATAATGTTTTAACTAGTTGTTTAACAAGTCATGTCCAAATCTTTGTGACCCTTTGGACTGTAACCCTCCAAGCTCCTCTGTCCATAAAGATTTCCCAGGCAAGAATGTTGGAGTGAATTGCCATTTCCTCCTCCAGGGGATCTTCCCAACCAATGGATTGAACACAGTGTCTGCTGCACCTCCTGCATTACAGGCAGATTCTTTACCACTGAGCCATCGAGGAAGCCTTGACACTAACAAGTTAGGTAGTAAGAAGTTAATTTTCATTTAGCTAAAAATTATGAGGAAAGAGGTTTAATGTTTTCAACCACTTAAAAATGCTGCCCCTTGATCACACTACTTACGGTGAATTAAGGTTCCCATTACAGAAGGATGAAGGTTATTTTAAGTCACATCTAGCTCCTTGAGGTCGCAGAACCTTCCCTGAGGCATGGGTGGCGCTCTTTGTCATCAGCC
Source organism: Bos taurus (assembly GCF_002263795.3). Taxonomy (NCBI): domain Eukaryota; kingdom Metazoa; phylum Chordata; class Mammalia; order Artiodactyla; family Bovidae; genus Bos; species Bos taurus. Next base: position 83,728,429 of record NC_037336.1, on the reverse strand, counting down.
ATCAGACTGGGTTTTGATAAATGGAAAAGACTGGTCATGGAAATTTGTGCTAAAAATGTCTGCCATGTGTTAGTCCTTGTGGCTACATGAAAGCAGATTATATTGTAGTGAAAACCTGAAAAAAGATAACAAATCTAAAGAATCTACACTAGCAAATATTCTGTGTGCAGTCAAGGTGGTGACAGTGTGGAAAAGGCCGGGAGACTTAGGGGTCTGCGTGGTTTAGTGATCAGTAGGTAAGCTCTGGATTCTGGTGATCCTGTGAACTTAGTCATCAACACTTATTAGCCCTGTGACTTTAGGCAAACTACTTAGTATATCTGGGCACCAGTTTTCTTACCTATAGATTGAGGATAATGGCCGTGGCAGAGATGAGGAAACCTGTTCACCATTGGCCTTAGGCATTAGGATGACTGCATTTTCCAGCTTCCCTCACAGTTAGAGATCAAGGGACAAACCTTCAGCTCATGCATTTGCTTTACTGAAATAACTTAGAGGCCAAGTTTAAGTTGCTACCAGGATGAATGGCGGGGGATGTGTGGCAAATTTTATGTGAACATGAAATAAACACTATTTTCTTGAGGCACTGAAATTTCAGTCGTCTCTCCCATCCTTCTTTCCTCTCTCTTTTCTCACTCAGCTCCCCCTGCTTCCTCCTTCCCTCCCTTCCTTCTTTTCTGAGACTGTAGCACAGTGTAGCATATCCTGATTAATACAGATCTCACCTACTTGCAGAATCAGGACAATAGAGTTATTAAGAGCAGGCTCAGTGTCAGACTGCCAGAATTCAAATCTATTTACCAGGTTTCTAAACTTAGGTAAGATACCTGAGACTTTTTAAGACTCAGTTTGTCAAAGTTAATAATACCAACCCTTACAGGGTTGTTCTAAGGATTTTAACTGTTTAACCTGGGAAACATCCAGTGCACTGCCTGTCACATATTTGATATTCATTAAATGTTAGCTGCTATTTCCTCAACAGATGTAAAGCATCTAAACCTTTCTTTCACTAAAAGTGATACATCTGGTTCGGGGAAAGATGCAATGTATTGAAAGAACCCCAGATTGGAAATCTTTAGCTACATCCAAAATTAGCTGTTTGCTTGTGGGTAAATCACTTAACTCTTTTCCGCTTCAACATTTTTAATCTCTAAAATGATGAATTTGAACTATATAAAATAATAGCAAATGTTTAAAAGATTTATAATGTAGCCCTATGTCCCTAGCATTATATCTTTGACATTGTTTAATCTATAGGTTTAATTTTAAATGATAAACACACCACAGGAGAGAAAATCTGAAAGAAGGAGGCAAATTTGGAAGCTTCTGTGATACTGGCCCAGACATAAATAAGGTGAAAACCTACACCTGATTATGGCTTTTGCCTGTGATTTACCCACAAGCAAACAGCTAATTTTGGATGTAGTTAAAGATTTCCAATCTGGGGTTTTTTCAATACATTGCATCTTTCCCTGAACCAAATGTATCATTTTTTAGTGAAAGAAACATTTAGATGCTTTACATATGTTGAGCTAAATTTATTTAAAGAAGAGGCTAATATGTTGAAGCTTTAGTGACATTTGAACAACACTGAGCATTCTTTGGCATTGCCTTTCTTTGGGATTGGAATGAAAACTGACCTTTTCCAGTCCTGTGGCCACTGCTGAGCAGAGACATTACTTTGTGAACAAAGGTCTGTCTAGTCAAGGCTATGGTTTTTCCAGTAGTCATGTATGGATGTGAGAGTTGGACTATAAAGAAAGCTGAGCACAGAAGAATTGATGCTTTTGAACTGTGGTGTTGGAGAAGACTCTTGAGAGTCCCTTGGACTGCAAGGAGATCCAACTAGTCCCTCCTAAAGGAAATCAGTCCTGGGTGTTCATTGGCAGGACTGATGTTGAAGCTGAAACTCCAATCCTTTGGCCACCTGATGCGAAGAGCTGACTCATTTGAAAAGACCCTGATGTTGGGAAAGATTGAAGACAGGAGAAGAAGGGGATGACGGAGGATGAGATGGTTAGATGGCATCACCGACTCAATGGACATGAGTTTGGGTAAACTCTGGGAGTTGGTGATGGACAGGGAGGCCTGGCATGCTGTGGTTCATGGGGTCACAAAGAATCGGACATGACTGAGCGAGAACTGGACTGAACTGCACAACAGTGACCTCAATCTTGTTGAGTGGAACTTATTAGAAATTTAATGAATTATCTTTTTATCTACTCATGAAATTTTTCATACTTTTGAGAAGAGGCATCATTCCCTCCCTCATTTTTTTATTTTAAATTCTTTTAGTAAACATTTTGGAAATAATAATTGACTATTTGAAAAAAAGAGTGACTCTTTTAAAAAATTCCCAGTATATTTAATTTAGAATGGTATATCATCTGTTAAATTGCAGAAGCATAGAATATGATAATTGTTATAATTATAAGCTTTTTACTATAATATACTTTTTACTTCAAGTATTTCCTAATACTTTTATAAATGATTATAATTAGACAATGATTTTGAGTTTGTTTGTTTGTTTTATTGGTAGCTTTCCATTGTGAGTCAATATGTGGTGATTCTGCTTGTGGAGTTGAGCAAACTTCACCAACCTCATGGAATCCTGAAGCCCTCTGGGAGATGATTCACATCAAGTTCCCAACCAGTGATTCTGCTGCTGCTGCTGCTAAGTTGCTTCAGTCATGTCGGACTCTGTGCAACCTCATAGACGGCAGCCTGCCAGGCTCCCCCATCTCTGGGATTCTCCAGGCAAGAACACTGGAGTGGGTTGCCATTTCCTTCTTCAGTGCATGAAAGTGAAAAGTGAAAATGAAGCCGCTCATTTGTGTCTGACTCTAAGTGACCCCGTGGACTGCAGCCTACCAGGCTCCTCCCCTGGGATTTTCCAGGCAAGAATACTGGAGTGGGTTGCCATTGCCTTCTCCAACCAATGATTCTAGAGCAGGCTATATAAATTTTCTGTCATTTTGCTATTCAAACTAAATGTGTTTACTTGTTTTAAGACCTCTCAAAACTAATTTCATTGTAGTATTTTCAATGCAGTATCCAGCATAGCATGGTGGTTCAGAGCATGAGATTTGGGACCCAGGACATGAACTGTCATCTCTATGGATATCCTGTCAGCTTTGAGATCTTAGGCAAGTTACTTCATCTTTTTTGAGCCTCAGTTTTCTCATTTATATAATGAGAATACATTCTAATTCAAAGAATGTTACAAAGTTAAGTGTGATGCAAAATAAACATTGTTTGGAAGGGAATAAATAAAATTATCAAATGCGCTGTGTTTAGTTGCTCAATCATGTCCAACTTTTTACAACCCCATGGACTTTAGCCCACCAGGCTTCTCTCTTCATGGGGATTCTCCAGGCAAGAATACTGGAGGGGGTTGGTGCTTCCTTCTCCAGGGGATCTTCTCAACCCTGAGATCAAACCCAGGTCTCCTGTGTTTTAGGTGGATTATTTACTGTCTGAGCCACCAGGGTAGCCCTATTATCAAATAACTGATAACACAATCTTGGAAACAAAACTAAAGAAATATTGTATATAGAAAAAAGTTTTTGGTATGAAATAATTCCTCATATTATTTGTAGGGTTCAAGAAGTTATAAACAATCTAAGTATCTAATGGCAGGGGAATGGTTAAATAAATTGCAAGGTATGCATATAATAAAGTTATGGAGTATCTTTGTTCATGTATGTAAGAAATGCTCTTAACGCATTAGCTTGCAAATACTAAGTAGGTCACTTTAATGATTTACCCTAACTGCCTGCCTCCTCTGTGGCAAATACCACGGCATTTCCAAATTCTGTTGAGTTGTTGAAGGGGGAGAGCCTTGCCTTTGATATAATTTGCACTCTGCCTGCACCTCTGCCTTCAGCTGCTGCTTTGTGATCTGCTTTGGCTGCTGCCTGCAGTTACCTTACTTGTCCCTATTGCTGATCCCTGCTTCATTTCACAGCCATCTATCCACATCTTTTCCTGGGTTGGACTGCCCACACACATACTGACCCTGCCCCGCTCTTGACCTCTAACAGCCTATGAGGCTCCCACCTCTGTTGTTGCTAACAGCTCAGTACAACCTGCTCTGATCTGTTATTGATGCCCCGTGTACCATTTCACCAAGCTGCTATAGGCTGGCCAGCTCTCTGCTCGACTGTCCCAAAATAGGCACTCTGCCCCTCAGGATCTCTATCACTTACCTTTCCTGTTGGCCTACCAGGAGATTCCCTGCCCCTTCTTGTGGCTGAGTCTACCTTTTATATGTGGGGGTTGGGTGCAAGGGCGAGATGACTTGTTAGCCATCCATTCTTGCCATTGAGCCACAGGGCTCTGTCCATTGCCAAGCGATATGTTCTGATGGGCTTCATCACTGTCCCCATCTAATCCAGCCCTATTGCTTTTTCTTGCCCAGATTCGACCCTCCTTTCTCATGATTTTGTTTTTCTCTTTCAGGTCATCTATTGCTCATCTCCATAACCTGCCCTGTCTATCAGCTATGCTGCTATATGTTGTAATTTGCCATATATTTGCACCTCAGTTGGGAACCAGGCATTAATTATTCTCTCAAAGTGTTCCTGGATTTAGACCCAGGGAGACTGGGAACTTTGCCTAACTCTGCTGCTGCTGCTACTGCTAAGTCGCTTCAGTCGTGTCCGACTCTGTGCGACCCCAGAGGCGGCAGCCTACCAGGCTCCCCCATCCCTGGGATTCTCCAGGCAAAAACACTGGAGTGGATTGCCATTTCCTTCTCTAACGCATGAAAGTGAAAAGTGAAAGTGAAGTCGCTCAGTTGTGTCCGACTCCGAGCGACCTCATGGACTGCAGCCCATCAGGCTCCTCTGCCCATGGGATTTTCCAGGCAAGAGTACTGGAGTGGGTTGCCATTGCCTTCTCCATGCCTAACTCTACAAGCAGGTGATTCCTTAGTCTGATCAGGTGGAAACCCTTGTTTAAGTCATATTGTTAAAAGAAAAAAAAAATAATAGAGAAAAAATGTAAATGAAATATGATCCTAACTGTTAGAACCGTACTTACTTTCATAAATATTCCTGGAAGGAAAAATCAAAATGTCTGTAATGTTAGTATTTGGATGCAGTGACTATAGATCATTTTTTTCTTTCTTTAATTCTCTAAGTTTCTACCAGGCAATTTATTTTTTAATGAAAAAAAAAAAAAAGACAATTTAAGAACATGTTGCAAAGAAATAATCCAGAAGCTAATAAAAAATTTGGAGAAAGGAATGGCAACCCACACCAGTATTCTTTCTGGGAAACTCCATGGACAGAGGAATCTGATGGGTTACAGTCCATGGGGTCGCAAAGAGTCCGATGTGACTTAGCGACTAAAAATACAAGTTTATTTAAAGGACAGCTGCCCTTAAACTTTGTTTTATCACTTTCCTGTGCTATAAAGGAACAATGGTCTTTTTAGAAAAAATTATTTATTTTTGACTGTGCTGGGTCTTCGTTGCTGTGTACGGGCTTTTCTCTAGTTCAGCGAGTGGGGGTCTACTCTCTCGTTGAGGTTCACAGGCTTCTTGCTATGTGGCTTCTCTTGCTGCAGAGTGCAGGCTCCAGGGCACATGAGCTCAGTAGTTGCGACTCACATGCTCTAGAGCTCAGGCTCAGTATTTGTAGTGCATGGGCTCAGTTACTCCACAGTGTGTGGAATCTTCCCGTAGGAGCTATCGAACCCTGCATTGGTAGGTGGATTCTTAACCCCTGGACCACCAGGGAAGTCCCAAAGAAATAGTATTTTTTTTGAATGGCTTTTTTCAAAGCCTTTTTTTTTTTACTTCAAGTCCTTCAATACACCTTTTAGTTTTTTTAGGAGCATTTTTTCTTACTTCAAGTCCTTCAATATACCTTTGCTTTGCCTTCCACAGATCTTGTTTTTTATTCCTATCCGTACCAGTGTCTGTATCTGTGAGCATGTATGTTTGCTATCTGTCTATCTATCTATCTCCATATCATGTCTATAGCAAGTATTGTTGGTGCCCTGCTCATTCTTGACACTCACCTTCCCCTACAGGTCAACTCTTAGATTTCCAGCTGCCAACATCTGCAGCGTCTTTGCCTGAAGCCTTTCTCTGGACACAGGAATCTGCCTCGGAGACACACTGGAAGCAATTGGAACCAACATGCACCTCCCTCCCTAGTGGTCCGCAACCGTGACAGGCATCAGTGATTCAGTGCTCCCAACTCCTTTGCCCTTTGGGGAGCAGAGACAGGGTGAATCATGTCCGCTACTGTCTCCCAGAGTTTCAGTGGGACTGAGTCCACAGAGGTAAACTGCATGGCCATGCAGCCATATCGGCTGCCTCATTTTCCCACTCTTCTGCTGGCGCTTCCAGGGATCAACACACCACTTTTATTCAAATTCTCTTCACGGGATCTGTTCCAGGGAAATCCAACCTGCTAAAATGTCCTCATTCATATCTATTTCCTGCAGTTTAAATGAAAATGGCTTAAGGGGTCTGGCTGGCTCAGGGCTAAGTGTGAGCTCAAAAGTGGCAAGACTGCCACGAAATTAACATAACACTAGGCATTAAAAAAGCAAGAGAGTTCCAGAAAAACATCTATTTCTGCTTTATTGACTATGCCAAAGCCTTTGACTGTGTGGATCATAACAAATTCTGGAAAATTCTGAAAGAGATGGGAATACCAAACCACCTGACCTGCCTCTTGAGAAACCTATATGTAGGTCAGAAAGCAACAGTTAGAACTGGACATGGAAAAAAAAAGAACTGGACATGGAACAACAGACTGGTTCCAAATAGGAAAAGGAGTGCTTCAAGGCTGTATATTGTCACCCTGCTTATTTAACTCATATGCAGAGTACATCATGAGAAATATCAATAACCTCAGACATGCAGATGACATCACCCTTATGGCAGAAAGTGAAGAGGAACTAAAAAGCCTCTTGATGAAAGTGAAAGAGGAGAGTGAAAAAGTTGGCTTAAAGCTCAATATTCAGAAAACTAAAATCATGGCATCCAGTCCCCATCACTTCATGGCAAATAGATGGGGAAACAGTGGCAGATTTTATTTTGGGGGGCTCCAAAATCACTGCAGATCGTGACTGCAGCCAAGAAATTAAAAGATGGTTACTCCTTGGAAGGAAAGTTATGACCAACCTAGATAGCATATTAAAAAGCAGAGACATTACTTTGTCAATAAAGGTCCATCTAGTCAAGGCTACGGTTTTTCCAGCATTCATATATGGATGTGAGAGTTGGACTGTAAAGAAAGCTGAGCACCGAAGAATTGATGCTTTTGAATTGTGATGTTGGAGAAGACTTTTGAAAGTCCCTTGGACTGCAAGGAGATCCAACCAGTCTGTCCTAAAGGAGATCAGTCCTGAGTGTTCATTGGAAGGACTGATGCTGAATCTGAAACTCCAATACTTTGGCCACCCCATGTGAAGAGCTGACTCATTTGAAAAGACCCTGCTACTGCTGCCACTGCTAAGTCGCTTCAGTCGTGTCTGACTCTGTGTGACCCCGTAGATGGCAGCCCACCAGGCTCCTCTGTCCCTGGGATTCTCCAGGCAAGAATACTGGAGTGGGTTGCTATTTCCTTCTCTGAAAAGACCCTGATGCTGGGAAAGATTGAAGGTGGGAGGAGAAGGGGACAACAGAGGGTGAGATGGTTGGGTGGCATCACCAACTCAACGCACACGAGTTTGAGTAAACTCCAGGAGTTGTCGTCGATGGGCAGGGAGGCCTGGCATGCTGCAGTCCATAGCGTTGCAAAGAGTCGGACACGACTGAGTGACTGAACTGAACTGAGGCAGCAACACTAGAAGAATGGTTAAAAGAGTCAAGATGAAATAGGAGAGAAGAAGGCAGGGCACAACCTTTAAGAGGATACGAAAAACTGGTTAGAACCAAATAGATCCAAGATGATGGATGATGAGTCAACTTCTACTAGACCTTGAGCCTCAGTAAATGCTCACTGTAACACATCAGCAAGTTAAAATGACACACACACAGGTGTCATGACACTCCCAAGGCTGACCATAAACCCTGAGATCGGGTGTGTGATCTCAGTTAAAAGATGGTGGTGGACTCAAGTCCTAGTCTGAGTTGCACAGTTTCAAATGTGTCTGTGCAGTATTATGCCTAGTTCTGCACGCAGAATGGATAAAAGGATATTCCAAAATTGGGATATAACCATAGCCTGATTAACAGTTTAGGAACCTGAAACAAAGCTAACAGTGAAAGAGGTAAAGCAGTTGGCTTGGAGAATAAACCATTAACTAACGGCATCATTGCTGTTTTCAAGTGGCTGAAGGGAAGCCCTGTGCCCAGTGGACTAAATGTATTCAGTCTTTTTTTCAGAAGGCAGAATTTGAACCGGACAAAAGTTGTTGTTCAGTTGCTAAGTCCTGTCTCAATCTTTGTAACCCCATGGACTGCAGCACGCAAGGCTTCCCTGTCCTATTTCCCAGAGTTTGCTCAAACTCATGTCTATTTATTAATTCAGTGATGGCATCCAACCACCTCTTCTTCTGTCATCTCTTCTCTGCCTGCCCTCAATCTTCCCCAACATCAGGGTCTTTTCCAGTGAGTCGGCTCTTGGCATCAGGTGGCCAAAGTATTGGAGCTTCAGCTTCAGTATCAGTCCTTCCAACGAGTATTCAGGACAAAAGTTAGAGAAAAGAAGCAAATTTTGACTCTGGAAAAGGAAGGTTTTTCTAACAATTAGAGCCTTTCCTTATATAATGCAAGATCTCAGTCCCTGGAAATACTTAGGCAGAGGGCAAAAGTCCCCTAAATCCATTCCATCCCTTAAACCAGGTCGCAAATATATAAGCCTCTGTGATCCTTACCAAAAGCTCATTTCTGTTATCAGCATTTTTCTCTGCAGTTCCATCAGGCTGCCATCCTGTTGCATATCTTGCTGATGCCATCTCTTAGCTTTCCTGGTTCCCCAGAGACCTTCATCCTGGATTTGCTGTTCTCTGACCAGCTTTGGGTATTAACAACGTAGTTTCGGACTTGAATTTCCAGGATCCAGGACCGTCTGCTCTCTCTCTTTGCACAACTGCTGGCCATAAGCCTTGCACCAGCCAGTCCCTCCCTGTCCAACCCTAGTCAATGGTGGCTGCTCACCTGGCCCCAGCCTGACATGGGAAGAAGAACAAGACACAAGGGAATAAGATAGATCTTCACTGAGGTAAGAGTTTAAGTGATTTCTAAATTTACTTCCATCTCTTTAATTCTATGATGATTTTCCTTTTTAGCTTTTATAATCTTCATTCATAAGCATTTCCTCCTTGTTTATTAAGCTGTAAGCACTGCTTCTCCAGAGAAAGCAATGGCAACCCACTCCAGTATTCTTGCCTGGAAAATCCCATGGATGGAGGAGCCTGGTAGGCTGCAGTCCATGGGGTCGCTAGGAGTCAGACATGACTGAGCAACTTCACTTTCAGTTTTCACTTTTATGCATTGGAGAAGGAAATGGCAACCCACTCCAGTGTTCTTGCCTGGAGAATCCCAGGGACGGGGGAGCCTGGTGCGCTGCTGTCTATGGGGTCACACAGAGTCGGACAAGACTGAAGTGACTTAGCAGCAGCAGCAGCAGCAGCAGCAGCAGCAACTGCTTCTCCAGCTACCCTGAGAAAATCGAGCCAGTTTCTAGTTTAAAGACATCACTTCTTGAATTGTTGAAGTTCAGTCTTCCTTTCTCCCAAGGCTTGGTGATACAATTAGCCTTTCACTTTGTCTAAAGGGATATACTTCTGTAAGGAAGGAATCCCCAGCTCATGCATCCCCACGGATGACTTATTTGCCCTCTAACTGGTGCCTTCTCCAGCAGTCTGTGTCTTATCTGCAGTTCTCCTGAAGAGGACGCTGTTTCCCACACCTAGCACTACCTTGCCAGACCTCTGGCTGTGCTCAGGGAACACTGAGTATTGCCACCCTCTTCTGCAGGCAAAGCAGACCTGCTGCCCAGTGGGACTGCTCTCTCTGATGCCAAAAGAAGAGCTTGTTTTTCATGATGAAAACATGTGCTATTTCAGTTGGCAGATTTAGGATCAGTAGGTAGAAATACAGAGCTCTGGACTCCATAAGGATCTTGGAACAAATTTTCAGAGAACTGGGCTGGGAAAACTATATAGTGTTATATAGTAAATACTCATTTACTTTCTCAGCAAATACTTACTGAGTGTCTGCTTTGCCTTGAAGACTCAGAAATCAGATATTAGAACACAAAAAAGAAATAACAGTCTCTTCAGGAGAAATATCAATAACCTCAGATATGCAGATGACACCACCCTTATGGCAGAAAGTGAAGGGGAACTAAAAAGCCTCTTGATGAAGGTGAAAGTGGAGAGTGAAAAAGTTGGCTTTAAGCTCAACATTCAGAAAATGAAGATCATGGCATCCGGTCCCATCACTTCATGGGAAATAGATGGGCAAACAGTGGAAACAGTGTCAGACTTTATTTTTCTGGGCTCCAAAATCACTACAGATGGTGACTGCAGCCATGAAATTAAAAGACGCTTACTCCTTGGAAGGAAAGTTATGACCAACCTAGATAGCATATTCAAAAGCAGAGACGTTACTTTGCCAACAAAGGTTTGTCTAGTCAAGGCTATGGTTTTTCCTGTGGTCATGTATGGATGTGAGAGTTGGACTGTGAAGAAGGCTGAGCACCGAAGAATTGATGCTTTTGAACTGTGGTGTTGGAGAAGACTCTTGAGAGTCCCTTGGACTGCAAGGAGATCCAACCAGTCCATTCTAAAGGAGATCAGCCCTGGGATTTCTTTGGAAGGAATGATGCTAAAGCTGAAACTCCAGTACTTTGGCCACCTCATGTGAAGAGTTGACTCATTGGAAAACACTCTGATGCTGGGAGGGATTGGGGGCAAGAAGAGAAGGGGACGACAGAGGATGAGATGGCTGGATGGCATCACTGACTCGATGGACATGAGTCTGAGTGAACTCTGGGAGTTGGTGATGGACAGGGAGGCCTGGCGTGCTGTGATTCATGGGGTTGCAAAGAGTTGGACATGACTGAGCGACTGATCTGATCTGATCTGATCAGGGAAAGAGACATGTAAGTTATAATATAATCTCAGATGTGAATAAAATATGGGAATATGAAAGGGAGAACAGTCCCAATTGACAGTGACTCCTATGTATTATCCTGGGTTCTGGAGAAGAGCACAAATTCACTGGCTTTGTATGGGGGTCAATCCCTGCTGAGTCACTTACTATCTAGGAGAATTTGGGCAAGTGCAAATTATTTTAGTTCTTTAAAATATTCCTATGGCTGTAGTACTGGGAAGATTAACTGAGAATGAATGCAAAGGAGCTGCAGGGACTTCTCTGGCCTTCCAGAGGTTGAGACTCCATGCTTCCACTGCAGGGCCTGGGGGTTCCATCACTAGTCAGCGAACTAAGATCTCGAGGGGTGGAGGTGGGAGGAGGGGGGACACTGAAACATTTCTGGCCCAGAATAGGTTTAAAAATATGTTGCTTCTCTTCTCTTTGGTGGCTACTCAGGATAGAAATTGTTGGGGTAGTCCCTCATACGTTTGTAGTATCTGAATTCCAATTTCACCATCTCCAAATATCTCCGTTGTGATGAAGCTTCTGGACTCTCCAAAGCAAAGCAAAATACTCGCTCAGTTGTGTCTGACTCTTTGTGACCCTGTGGACTGTAGCCTACCAGGCTCCTCCGTCCATGGAATCTCCAGGCAAGAATACTGGAGTGGGTTGCCATTTCCTTCTCCAGGAGATCTTCCCAACCCAGGGATCAAACCCAGGTCTCCCACATTGCAGGCAGACACTTTACCGTCTGAGCCACCAGGGAAGCTAAGCAGAGGCCTTAATGACTCATGATGATATATGGCTGCTTCTTTGGACTAAATATCTGAAATGTTATCATTTTCTCCTTTTCTTCCTCATTCTTTGCTTCTCCTTCTCTCTCCTATGGGTTTTCCTCATCAGACACCAAGCCCCCATTTCATAACTTTTCATTCTATTTTCTGGGCACAATGCAGATAACCCTGGTGTCTCAGCTCCGGATTCTGGTAGTTTCTTCAACATCAGCCTTTCTGGATCGAGGCTGCTCTTTCCCTCTAAATGCACCACGATCTCATGGATGTGGCCCTGGTATCACCAAGTTTTCCCTTCAAATGACACTTGGTAGATGCTTTACGTTGCAGGTGTCTCATTCAGAGATGTGAATAAAAGAGGCTCCATTGTTTTGAGGACCAGTGAAGTCTCTATTGAAACGCAGGGGAATAGAAGTTGGGATGAGCAGGATGTAAGAAACCAGGTGCCCCTAGAGTGTGAGCCAAGGGGAAAAAGGCTGTGGGGGGCATGAATGAAGCAATGATGGGGCTTTCGGATGCCTCTGTCTCTAAAGCTTTGCTGGCGATGCAGGAGTTTGTCAACCTCACACATTCTATCAAAAAAGCTTAGATGACAATGTCTGCCACACTACTTAAAATTTAAATTCTGGAGTTCACTTTAAACTGATACATCCTTCCTCATAATCAAATTACGCTCTGCTTTGTCACCTACCTGGTCTGTAGATTTTGTGTGGTGATCTCCAGCTTTCACCTAAAAGACGTGTTCTGAGCAAAATCAAACCATTGAAATTGTTTTTTATACCAGTCAATTTCTGTCATTGTCATGCTTACAAACTAGAGAGAGGGAACATACTCGTTTAATAAATAGAAAATATTTATTATACAGCATTATCAAGATTATTTGACAAAAGGCAGTAACGAGCCGAAGGAAAACACTTTCACCAGAAGCTAAACAACTTGTATAAGCACATACATTAAGGTGGAAAGTTTCTGCCCTTTTTGTATAGGGTATGTATGTGTACATTTCCAATTTTGAACAATTATGATTTAAGAGCTAATAATCTATTGTATTCAGGAAAACTTTTAATCATGGTAATTGTAGGCATTCAGAGTAATAATGTGACTGGTGTTGAATGTTTTCACCGAACATCTGAGACTAAAACCTCAGGACAAACTGACATAGTATTTGAATAGTAGACGTTTTTCTGATCTATTCTTACTTTAAAAGTTTCTGAATGCACAAGTTCTGATATTAAGAACAGACGTCAATGGCATTAGGATAAAAAACATGTTTCACTAATATTAGACTGTATACTTTCCCTTGCTAGTTTGCCAATTAGCAGATCATATATCAAGCACTAGAACCATCCATTTCCCTCATTCTGCCTCATGACAGTGAAAATGGAACTGAAATCACATTTCAGTCATGAGTCTTTCTATCAAAGGTATAACAAAATAATTTTTTTTAAAAGAAAAGGCAGTCTTTTCTTGATATAAAACTGACTACATTTGGCAGTAGGATATGGGAAGACATAAGAAATATGAGCCTCAAACATTGGAGTGGATGTTAAATTCTGAACAAATGATGCAGTGGGTATTTAAAGAGTCTAAGATCATTTTTGGCTGAGAAATCAGTAGCTTTAACATGAAGGAAGCACATTAAACGACTGAACATAAGGCATAAACAAAGATATTTAAGGGGATAAGATTCATTCCCAAATAATACAAGAATCAAAACAGCAAGAAAAATCTCTTTTATTGGAGGGAAAGGGAGGAGTAAAAATGAAACAGCTGGATTACACAGACATGGATATTACACACCACAAATAACAAAAAGAAATAGAAAAGCTAGGGCAGTGAAAATATATGAATGAAAGAACATGGAAATAAAAATGAAAAGAAATCAAAAAGTGAGGAATAAATAAATTGAAAAATTATGACAAGACAGTGGTTAGTGTATGCTTTAAGCACATATAGCTCAAGTAGCAGTGTAAAATTAAAAAAAAAATCATAAAGGAAACAGAAATAATGTAAATACTATTTCAATCTTATGTTTTAATAATGATGTGTGCAATTATATAAAATCTACCTTTTTCCTGTTACCCACAGTTTTTGTGAACTTTTAGTATAACAAATCTTCAAACCACTTCATTAATAACATATTTCCACATCATAAAATATCTGAAAAATAAGTTCCCTCTTAAAAGAAGAAGGACCATCTGAGCAGCATATGAAAAACATTTGACCAGAGCACTCCAACCTTCAAAGAGCTCCTGTAGATATTGATGATAATGGTATATAAAACATTACTGGAACATAAAAATATCTATACTATATCAGAGAGACAGTCTTCTAGTTGCAGTTAGATTGACATTACATTGCACAGTTTTTGTTATCACGGATATACAAGGACACAGGAACACATTCACTTGCTAGTTACAAGGACTTCGGTGACACTTGGAAAGAATTATTTGTCATTGAAACCAATAATAGCTGCTATGAGTACACCATTAAGTTCAAAGATAGATTTGTTTCTGTAGTACATAGGAGAAACAATGGCACCAAATACATACTGCATCTTAGAAAGTTCAACTGGTAAGTATTATTTGCTACAGTAAATGGAAGGTAACGATTTTGCCATGTGGTTTGTTCTCTTTAACGTAAGGGCAAAGGAGAGCCCCCTTGGCACACAGGTAAATCCGCAAATGTCTTCTGCTACTCTCAAAACAATCTCATCTGGCCTTTTTTTTTTTTTTTTTTTAAGAAATCACCAATAAGCGAGCATCAGATGCGGGAAGCTGATTTTGCTGATTTTGTTCAAAGCCCCAAGCCTCTGCACGGGCCTGTTTCTCCTTCTGCCCTCCCTTAGCACTACTGATGAAGCGCTTTTGGTTGATGATTTTGCTCCTATTCCTGTTCTCCTAAATAGAGGAAAATCACAGAGCAGCAAGGTGTCCACGCACCTTTCTCCAAGTATGACAGCAAGGCTGGCACTGGATGGGCGTGTGGTCGGTGAAGACGGACCCCTTTTGGGGCCAGTTCCCCCCGAGGGTCACGGATACCAGGGTTCTGTGGGCGCAGTAGGGAGAAGGGCTTGAGAAACGAGCTGCTGTCCATCACCGTTCTCTGGGTGGTTCCCCTCCTTCACCCACCTGCTCCACCTGGCTCCACCAAGCTCGTTGGAAACACTAGGATGACGAGCTAATGATTAACTGAGCGGTCCTCCCCGCTGTCCCCTTCCAAACGGGCCAAGTTGGTGGGCGTGTACATCTATGCGCAATGGTCCAAAGAGATTATGTGGGTTGGTTTTATTTATTTATTTATTTATTTATTTTTTGCGATAAAAGTTACATACTATATGGGATTGTGCTTTGTCGGAATTCCCTTTCTTCCCAGAGAAGTTTTGAAGAATTCAAGACTCGGAATCCTCGCCTGGATCCCTTCTGGCTTGCGGATTCCAGCACCTCTGGCGCTGGCCTTGCTAAGGCGGCAGCAGCTGTCGCATCCTTGCTCCCTCCACCTCCAGCCTTGGCTCCCCGCCCAGCTTCCCGCACGTCTCTCCGGGGGAGGTGCTCAGGCTCCCCTGACCGACCACCTCTGGCCTTTTCCCCCACGGACACCTCCTCCCTACAGGGTGGACGAGCTCTGCTTATAGTCCCTCAGGATGACCGAGGCGTAGGTCACATTGGGAGGGGTGCAGAGCACCGACTCGGACACGGGGGAGCTGGGCACCGAGCTGCCCGAGGCCACCGAGTCGCGGAAGGGGGACGGGGGCGTCAGGGCGGGCGAGGCCTCCGGGGTGGGCTTGCTGGGCGCCGGCAGGTCCCCCTCCTCCTCTTCCTCCTCCAGCTCATCCTCCTCGGTGTTCCCTTCCCGCTCGGACAGGTACTCCTGCAGCAGCTTGAACCTCTCGCTGTCGTCCTCGTCGTCGTCTTCGCCGGGCGGCGAGGCGGGCTCCTCCGCAAAGGGGCTCAGCGGCAGCGGCAGCAACGGCAGGTGCTGCGGGGGCGCCGGGGGCGGGAACAGGGACCGCCCCCCGTTCCCCGCGGCCCCGGGGACGGCGAGCACCGAGCTGAAATCCGGGATCCCGGCGCTGAAATTGTTGACCACTCCCTGCAGCTGGTCCAGGAAGGATTTCTGCGGCAGCGGCGGCTGCTGGAGGGGCGCGGGCAAGCCCTTGGGGATGGCCGGCTCGGCCAGGAAGAGGGGGGTCTCCTCGGCCGTCAGATGGGGCGGCAGAGGCGGGGTGCTGGCCGCGGTCGGCACGCGGCGGGGCGCTGCCCTGGAAGGACTGCTGGGAGGGCTAAAGCCCACCGGCTGGGCGTCCTCCTCTTCCACGTTGTAAAGGGTCTTGGTGCTGGTATCAGAAAAGGTCAGGCTCTTTCCGGAGCCTTGGTAACTTTTAGTGAGGGGTTTGATGACGGCTGTTTGGTTGCAGGCCGTCTCGTTGGCCTTCACGTGCACCGAGAGCCGGTGCCACATGTGCTGACCTTTGGGCACCTGTCTTCCACCTGGTTCAGACCACGACACAGACTTGCCATTAGAACTATGAATAGAACAGAGATGGGTTTATTTGCGGGCATCTCACGCATGCAGGATAACATACACAAAGAACATTTGCAAGCCTAGCTCAAAGCAATTTGACTCCCTCCCACTGTATATCTGCCTGTCGCACACACTCCCACCCTCTCCCTTTTACCCATCAGACTCCAAAAGCTGCAGCGATCGCAGGTTGCCTCTGAAGCTGTGGCCAGGGATTCCATCCACCCCAACACAAGGCAGGACATTTTGACCCTGAGAAAAATTGTAGCGGAGAAGAGCCAGCTTGTTGTAGAACCAGCTATTTCATTTAAGTCTGATTTCACAGCTATTACACACACACACACACACACGCTCAAAGGCGGTGAAAAATTTGTTGCTCAGTGCAAGCTTTTGAAAGATCCCAAGATTGACAAATTAAAAATCAAATCTTAGTCACACATAGACAACAGAGCATAATGACCATAACTATTGTCTCCCTTTCTTCTTGGTCCCTGGAACAAATTAAGACCCACGTATAAAACTACTTTCATCGTCCTGTGAGGTTGTAAAACACATCCTCTCAGATGCCCATTCTGATATGCAGATATTTCCTGTGGTACTAGATGCAGCATGGTCATGCACATGGCACCTGTACAAAAGGGAAAAAAAGGAAATGACAGAAAAACCCAGACCCATGCTCCACTTAAGAGTTTCCCAACTTTCGAGTTTCCTTTTATTTCAAAGCATTATTCCTGATGCATATGGTGGATCACAGTTCACTCATAGCAGGTAGCTTGGGATTTTCACACTGGCAACACTTAAGTAGGTGTGTTTGAAAGAGCTGGAACTGGCAAGCCCAGAAAAATATGAATATCCATATCCTGTTTTAGTGTACTTGCATAATTGATGCAAAAGGATAAGATTAAGATTCAGACAAAGCAGAAGTTACTGAGATCAAGACCTCTCCAGGGCCTTTTCTTCATTGATCATTGAGGAAAAAAAGGCTTAGCGCACCAGGGGTCCTACACCCTTCATGGGATCCTCATGCTATGCTATGCTATGCTATGCTATGCTATGCTAAGTCGCTTCAGTTGTGTCCGACTCTGTGCGACCCCATAGACGGCAGCCCACCAGGCTCCCCCGTCCCTGGGATTCTCCAGGCAAGAATACTGGAGTGGGTTGCCATTTCCTTCTCCAATGCATGAAAGTGAAAAGGGAAAGAAGTCGCTCAGTCATGTCCAACTCTTAGCGACCCCATGGACTGCAGCCCACTAGGCTCCTCCATCCATGGGATTTTCCAGGCAAGAGTACTGGAGTGGGGTGCCATTGCCTTCTCCGGGGATCCTCATAAAGCCAACCAAATAGAATACATCTCTGAAAAAGAAAAAAATGAGATGCACTGTGTGCATATATGCACATTCAATTCTGTCTGTTCTAATAACTCTGGTCTTACTTTTGGACTCTTAGTTTATTTTCCGTATAATTTTTAGCAGATGGTGGTACCTTACCATAAGGTACTATTAATAACAACAGTGTTAATACTTAAATCAGGAAATAATTTTTTTTCAAGATTTTGCTTTTTCTTTTATCCATGAAAACAACAGAGGAAGTGGCACAATGATGACACATTTTTTGACATTAAAAGAAAGATGGAAAATGCATATATTTTCTTAGGTGGAGATGCGAAATAGACTTTTTTATATCATAGTCTTTTGTTTGGAAAACAGGAAATGATCAATGGTTAACATAATGGTTTACTTAATCATTTTGAAAATACAAGAATGAATACTTTAAAAATTATGTGTGAGTGCCACATATATGATGACGGTAATGTTTTGACATTTCAAATTTTATAATCCTGAAAAGTCAAGTGAATCAAATAAGTACAGATTTGTGTAGAAAGTCTGATATCAATTCTAGAAAATTCTGCATATAAAAGTTCTAAAATAGATATAATTAGCTAAATTTTCTTATTGGGAAGAAGGTAGTTTCTCCATATAGCTGATAATCTATGCTATATTTTTAATTGTCAGATAAAAAAATCTCATCTCAAAAATATGATATAAAAATTAATATTTCATGCAAGTGTATGCTTAATGTATTCTCTAAGGATTCTAACTGCTTATGAATGTGAGATTACCGACTTATTAGGTTCTATACAATCTTGTTAGAATAGCTAACTCTCTCCCGAGGTGAGCAAACTAAATAATAAGCTGGTGGCGTTCCTGCCAGGAACAGCCAACCAACCAGCCAAAGCCAAGACCAGAATCCACAGTTCCTCCTCTGAATTTGAAATTCTGGGCAAGCTCACCTCCCACTTTCCTCTTTCCTAATTTCCTCCATCTCCCACTCTACTTACACTGTTTCTCTCTTTATGCATTTAATATGCCTCTTCCAGAAAGTATAAAACTGCCTAGTCGCCTCTTGCTTTGCTTAAATATGCTTTAATATACTTTCCAATGGCAATGATTTTCAGCCCTTTCAATGGCAAGGGAAACATTTTTTCCTTCTCCAAATGCTTGCCTCTCCATGCTCATTAAGAAAATCACTAAACTAAAAGGCTGCTCATGTCTTCATTTATTTGTATATGTGTATGTGTATGTGTGTGTGTTTTAAAAACCAATTCCCTCCAGAGCTAGTCTGACCTAATTCAATCAGTAGGCTTAGATAAACAAAACATTGTCCAGTTTCCATATATGCTAACAAAAAGGGCAACATTGTATTCCTGGGACTGAGTTCACCCCCTTGCTCACTGACTTGCCTTGTCTTCCTCCTTGTACAGGAGTCCTCTATCAGCCTCTGTTTAAATCCTTTGAAAGGTATTATTAATCATCTTGCAGACAGAGATGATCACAGTTCAGTTCTGTTTCATCCAATACAATATTTATTCTTGTGAGGGGAGATTTCCACCCCAGCAGTCAAAGTTAGCAGCTTTCCTTCCCCTCAGAGTCTTGCTCTAGATTTTCTGTAAAGTACTGTTTAATTAGAAAACAGTCCTAATGCCCTAGGGACTTTACCAGATTAAGAAAATTAGATTAACCTTTTTTTTTTTTCAAGGACAAAATAAATTGCTTCCTAAAAACCAGAGATATTGGAGGGAAAGCATCATTTCATAGAAACTACAGCACAGGGTATAAACTTTGGTCCTTCTGCATTAGTTATCTTTAACCTATGGTCAGCAGACAGCTTGAATGGTCCATGAATCTACATGTGCATTAAAGCATTGTTTTTAGGCTAAATCAATATTATGTCCTTGTAGATTATGTGCTGCTATTTTTAAATGCAAAATGCTGTTATTGATAAATTGTACTTCTAGATACAAGTGTAACTAAGTTCTGAGAAGCTGTTTTTGGTGTGTTTTGTGTTCAGGCTAATAAAGGTACAATTACTATCACAGGTTCAGGTGAGTATTTGATAACTGTTTTGGTATGAAAAGTGATTATCCTATTTGAAAAGGTTAGGAACTCATTGCTGTGATATTAAGAAGAGAAAAATGTATAAAATATGGGGCAGTAAAAAGCAATAAATACATTATAAAGATGCAATATTACTATGAAATAATACTTTTATTTAATCCAAGGTAGCTTTAATACCTTGTCTTTTAAAGCTGCCGGCTTCTTTCTTCTATTATTTAATGTTACTTGGTTCCTTAATCTTAGGAAAAGCAATCTGATTTAGAAACACCACAAAATTGTCAGAAAGCACCTTGTCAGAAGATACCTTGAGTGGCTAAATATATTTACTGATACTGAAGTAATTGGAGGAAATTGCTGTTAGGCCTGGGAGGGACTAGAGACAGGGAGGATGAGATTTCCACCCCACAGGCAGAGCTCAATTCCAGCTCCAACCAGCTCAGGATTTTGCTTTGGTTTGGTTTTTCTTTCATTAGATAAGTGTCACAATCCCTCCCCCTGCCCCCCAAACAGAAGACCCTCTATTTACAGCACTTTAGAGAAGAGTTGGAAGTGGGTGGTGTAAACAGATTAGTATATCTTTGGCATTCAGAGTGATCCTGTCTGTTTTATTTGTTTCTGTAAGTACTAGTTACATCTGCAGAGTACGCTGCTCTCTGCTCCAGAGAGGCCTAAAACGGGAATACCAGTGGGTGGGTGTTTGAGATCCGGAGGAAAGCATCCTGCACAAGCTGCCTGAGGAGGAAGCTTGCTCAACACCTGTCTCCCTTATGTCCAACTCAAGTCTCTGCCACTGGGCTTAATAGCCACACAGCAGACAGAAGGATGGCTTCCAAGGAGCCCAGGCAAGGCGAGGTCTTCCCTTGAGGGGGGAAGTCTCAGTCCTGGGAACCTGAGCAGGGTAACATTCGTTTTCTTTGAAAATGAAAATGGAAGCAGGAAATGCCACTGGGTCATAGAGTGGAGAGAATGGCTCACTAAAAAAACAAACCACAGCCACAGGCTTGCGGACAGCTCTGCTGTGACCCAGCAGCTGTGGCCGGGACATGTGGCCTTCCAAGGAAAGGCTGGTGTTGCCCGAAGGGAGACCTGCCTGGATGGGAGGCCAGAGCTGCCCTGTCCAGGTATCTCACCTCCGTGTTCTTCAGCAAGCTGGTACCAGAGTGTAGCTTGAATAGTGATCCTTGTAGCATCTCAGGCATTGGAAACTGTTTGAAACCATTTGAGTCAGACTCCTGTTTTCTAAGGCAACCCCAAGCTAGTCTTCAAAACAAAGAACTCCCACTAACTCCAGCTTCCCTTCTTGAAAGCTTCCTCCCCTAAATCTGCCTATTCAGTATAGATTCTCTGGAAGCTTCTCTGAACATTCAAAATTTCTCATCTTATTGAATCAGCACTGCTTATAAGGTAGAGAATTTCTGAATGTGTCGGTGAAAACAAATGCTTTTTAATATTATGAGAACATGGAAGTTGCTGTTGAGATGAAGCCTTAAGTAACATTGTGAATTTTATCCCTCTCCTTGCTGATTCTAACTTCATCCTAAGCTGGTCAGAAAATCATTTGACTTGCTGTAATTTACAATGTTACAAAGTCTAAGTGTACAATCCTCCTTTGAGAATCTTCAGATCAATCACGTTGAATATCCTAAAGTTATATGATTTGGGATAAAAGACAAGATAAATAAAATAAGCTTGCTTTTATTAAGCATTGTGCCTTCTCCAATAAATTAATAAAGAAAAAGACATCTACAAATGAAATTAGCTCATGAAGGTCAACAGAGTATGGAGGAGCCCATAAACTTTGTCCAGGTTTAGGGTCTACTGTCTCAAGAAAACTGACAAATATATTTCCAACTGAAGAGTAGAATTCTGATGGCTTCTGAACTTTTTCTTTATTTAAGACTTTTTTTAATGTGGACCATTTTTAAAGTCTTTATTAAATTTGTTACAATATTGCTTATGTTTTGTTTTGGATTTTTTGGCTGCAAGACACATAAGATCTTAGCTCCTGGACCAGGGATGGAACCCACAGCCCCCGGCACTGGAAGGCAAAGTCTTACCTACTGGACTGCCAGCTAAGTCCTTAGATTTTTTTCTAAGTATATTTTAAATGGCCTTTGGCCGAACGTAATCATGACTGCTGGGTGAGGAAAGAAATTCTGGTGCCGTTTATTTATGACAACGTATTGGTATAGCAGTGTTGTTTTAGCGGAGGTAAACCAGCTGTAGTTACATTCTTCCAGGAAGTATAGATGAGCCTAGATTATGTTCCCTTTGAAGAAAGTTCAGATGAAGCATTATAGTTTATTCTATGTTCCATGCTTCCAGATTTATCACTTTAATAGCAAGTCCCTTGATGCTCTTCAGCCGTACCTGGAGTCCTCACATTTGCCCTGGAAATACAGGGCAGCTGCATTGCTCTGCAGGGCCTATTCCTCACAGGCAGGGGAGATCCAGGCAGACCTTAAAGATCCAGTAGGCAGCTTTATTTCTATCACTAGTCCTTTTGCCTGACTTGTTCACAAGGGCTGTGGAAATCGAAGGTCTCAAAAAGAACATATATATATATATATATTTGGGGGAGGGTGTTGGGGGACCAACTAAGGCTGAAAATAGCCAGTCTTACACTATGGTGCACAGCTTGGAAGCTACTAGTTTCTTCCTGATCCTTTATTGTCTCCAGGAAGCTTGAATAGTCTTATTTCAAAACTTCTTTATCATCAACCTGTTTGCTTTGCTGACTGCTGCACTATTTTTTGTCACCTACCATGGATGGACCACTTTCCACCTTTGTTGTTTTTAGGCACTCACCTTAAAGTCATGAAATGTTAGGTGCCTCTCCTCTCTCTCTGGCCCTGCTGTCATGACAGGACAAGCACGTCTCCTAGACCCATCAATTCCTTTTGACAGGCAGCCAGCAGCTGTCATCATCATCAGGATGTCCTTACTGTGTCCTTGATCAGACTCAACCCTTGATGCAAGAAACACTCAGTGCTTTTGGACTTGGGAGAATTAGAGAGAATGCATCCTGGAAGATGAGAGAGGCTCTGATCTCCATATGCAGAGTCCTCCCAACCGCACCTATTTCCCTCTAAGGGTCAGTGTGATTTGATTGAAACCACACTTGTTCTACTGGGGCCTTTCCAGGGGACGTCAGAACATGATTTCCCAATGCACTCCACTGAGTGAAGAGAAGAGCCGCTAGGACCCCGTTCACTGGGCTCCATGGCCAGGCTTAGTAGCAAACATTTGAACAAACTGGGCTCTTCTCATCTGAAGAGCTATTTGAGCCACAGACACCTCATCAGGGAGCTCCCTTCTGCTGCAGGAATGTGTACCTTTGACTCTCCCAGGAGTTTGAAGGGCTGTAAAGGAACAGCTGAGAATGACCACAGACTCCGTGCACAATGAATTGAACATGGTTTACGTTCTTTTGTTGACTTAAAGAGACACTGTCAAGATCTAAAGGTCAAAAATTGGACCAAACATGCACCGTTTTTATCAGATGGATAGAATCTGATAAAAGCACTCCGAATTCTGGGGAAATAATTCCTTTCCTTTTGCAAAACTCATTTTTTGGGGGGACTCACAAAACTTTTGTTTTGTGCTCCCCGGGGGATAGGAGGCACCTAGCAGAGATGTATCTTGGTGCCCACCCCCTGGCTCCAACTGACATCATGGATTTCTTCCATCCAAATTATGGCTTTACTTAAATGCAGACAGGATCATATCAAACATTTGTGCAGCAGCAGCAAAAAAAAAAAAAAGAAAGAAAGAAAGAAAAAGCAAAGAAAAGAAAAGAGCTCTGTTTGCCCAGGAGAAGCTGACAAATTTGTAAAGGGGGAAAATTCACTTTCAAGCTTGTGAGTGGGAGTCACAAACAAAAGTGAACCTCTAGAATGGGAAAAAGTGTTGCATCTTGCATGAAAACATAAGAAAAAAAGCAGAAAGACTAACAACTTGACAGTGTCCTTTTAAGAACGATGGACAATCAAATTAAGGCAGTCGTGCAAACCATGGCACGTAATGGCTCCTCGTCCTTGATGGCATGCACCACTTCTGTTTCCATGTCAGAAAGTAGAAAAACCCAGGAGAGAGAAAGCAAGGGGCAAACCACTCTATTTTCCATGCAGCTTCTCTTACACATTCACTGCAGTGTGGGGGTTTTCAAAGCTGCACATGTGCCGACGGACACTGGCTGGTGGGCGAGAATTCTGGCTGCCTCTTCCTGAGGATTGAAAAGAAAAAGATACCCAGTGAGTGAGTGGTTACACATGTACATAGAGATGGCAATCACACCGCTCAGGCGGTGCCTGGGCGGGGGCAGGGCCGAACCTGCCTCCCGAGCCTTTCTCTGGGTCACTCCACCTCCAAATCCTGCATTTTCCTTGTCCTGTCCAGCTGTGTCTTACTGCCGGGACCAATTCTGAAAGTCACATCAGCGGAGTGCATTCTTTCCTTTACCTGGTGGGACCATCTCTTTTCAAGCGGCAGATGCTTTTTTTCTTTTTTTTGCCGTGTGTATGTCTCTCCCAAATTGGCTCTTTTCCCTCCAATCTTGATACACTCCTTTATTCTTAGAGGCAGTGGATTCCATCTGAATCTTCCAACCCACCACCCGTCTTAAAGAATGCTTACAGATTTACATCTTACACTGTGACTTTTAACTGTAGTGCTAATTTGACTCCATATTATGTTATCAAAAAAGGAGTGCTGTAACTTCACATAAAGTCATAGGTACCTCTTGGCCCTCACAAGATGGAACATATCCAGAGGTGGAAAGAAGGGAAGTGGCAAGAGGCTGGATGAGCCTCCCTCCAGGGAAGAAATTCATCTCAGTCCCTGGTTGGATGTCTCTTTATATAGCACAGTGTGTGGGTCTGGTAAGTGGAGAAGATCCTTGACTAGACGTGTCAAGGCTGATGTGCTGGCCATGCACAGGTGGCCTTTTCAGCATTTGTTGGAGTGAGGCTACCTGGATTTCCCACAAGTTAAGGAAACATGAGCTTCCCTCTTTAGAAGTTGGTGGGACAAAGCCATCTTAGTCTCATTCCATATTAAGAGGGCAGCCAATCACAGAAAAGACTTTGGGAAGAAGATGCTAAAGCAGAACCATCAGCAGGTGCAGTGAGTGGTGTGGATAAGACTGCAGTCATGAAATCCACTATAAGGCTTTCTCATAAATGTTCTCTGCCAATCATCCTTGGGCCAATCTACCCCAAGATCCTGGTGACAATTATCCAGTGTTAATCAGAAGAGGACCACGACAGCTCCAGGCAAATCAAAGCCATTTGCCAACCTTCCTATCTCTCTTTCCTATCAAAGCAGGCAGAAGAGGGGAAGTTCAGAAGAGGGAAAGAAGAGGCAGAAAAAGATTTCAGGCTGAGGCCTGACATTGTTCTGGGAAGGAGAGATGTGAGTTTTGAGATCTGAAACAAGAGCACTGTGGAATGTCTCTTTAATACCTGTAAGCAAGGACTCTAATCTGAATGTAGAAGGTGAGAAAAAAGATTTTTCATAGCACAGTTGAAGGTGAAGGAGAAAAATAAGACTGATCAATATGTACATTTCCATCAAGTTTAGACAATTCAGTAAACCATTTGAGAGTACACGATCTATCCAGGAAGATCTGAAATTCTCATCCAGAGGTAAGAACTTGAAATACTGGTATAATTTCATTTGCACCGCACTAGTCCATTTACTCAAGAAAATTAGACAAAGAGATCATGTTTGCTATTGAATAAATCAAAGCAATATGACACTTAATTTGCCCACCTGCAGTCACAAAGGTCAAGAAAACATTAGTCGTAGATGCCCAGAAACAACAATATGATGTTTGAATATATAAACGAAGTTATTGGCAGAAAACGGCATTTCATCCGTAAAGTATTAAAAAACAATTTCATTTCTCATGAAGGCAGAAAAAACACTCAAAGCATTTGGCTTTGCCTTGCTAAATTGCCTGATCCCCTTGAAGCCTCCAGTTAATTCTTCTGTAGATAATGTCCATATGTGGCCTGACCCAATAGTATAGGAAGACAGGACCCTGGCAGAGCTGATTTCCTGGCCTGTGACCAATACAGACACCGGTGGGTCTCTCATCAGAAGGGCTCTGAACTCAGGGTTTAGTGTTCTCGGTTCATCTTTTTGAAATTCACAAATAATTTTATCACTTAATTTGTGTTTTATAAGTGATGTTGCATGAGGAAATGGAGTGCATATGGAGGGGTTTAGAGCTTCACCTCACGCGTAGTCCTGGCTCCCTGGACAGGTTTTCAGCTTCTTGCTTCCCTCCCCACCCCACATTCTTCTACTCTGGCTTGGTGACCAAAACCCATCCAGCCTTCCACTACCCACCCCTGCCCAATGATCACTGCCACCCTCCTCCCGTGCCAGGCAACCACCGGCATGGATGTGGGAAGATCAGATCAGGATTTGGCAACAAGGTCTTGTTACCCCACAGCATCACAAGGGAGCAAGTGGCCGCAGCCATCTCCTCCCTGTTCTGGCACATCCTCTGTGCATCTGGCAAGTAACAGGGCAGGGATGAGCCTCGTACCCCTCCTCCATGCAGGTACCTTTCCGGTCTCTGAGGTGGTGTTGCAATATCCTTGGGGGTCCCCAGTCCACCATGAGCTGGGGCATGAGGCACTGGAAAAGGGGAGTTGCCCAGGTTTAGTTTCTGCATGGCATCTACCCAGTAACTGGCTGGAGGGGAAGCTGGCTGAAAAGAAAAGGCTTTGTATTTTAGTACCGTTAACATTTTTCCTTCTACGTTTTCAACCAGGGGCTCCAGGTCTTCATTTTGCACTAGGCTATGCAAATGATGTAGCTGGTTCTGTCTGCTGAGATGCATGGATGATGATAAAAAGCATGGGGAAACATCCTGGCAGCTTAGAGGCTTGCCCTGCTGACATTAGCACAGGTGCACACAGTATGGCATGCCTGAACAGATCAGCAGTGGTGTCTCCTGGGAACTGAGGCAGGAAGCTCCCCACTGTAGCTGACTTGAAACTACCCTTGCAGCTATAGATAGCTCTGTGGTTCCTTTGGGGGCTTCAACCATATTGACAGCTAAACTCTTTGCAGTAATTCCAAACAGTACCAAAGCCATCTTTACTATTGATTGACATACCTGAAAAAAATGACAGCTTCTTCTTCATGGTGCCATTTCTTTAGTTTCTGACTTTGACTTTGTGTTGAAGTGAAATGTAAATGATCCATGTATACAGATGTTGCTATTATGTAAGAAGTGGATTATTAAAGGTTACAAGTCAAAAATTGAAAAGTCTGATTCCAATGTGGCCATTTTATCAACTGAATAAAATCTGAGTGAAGGAGCTGGACTTCAGGGTATTTTTAGCAACTGTAGAACCACATATTCAACCAAGCCCAGAGTCCGCAAGCCAGAGTAAAAGCTTGGAGGGAAAATGCAGCATATGGGGGCTTGTCAAATATAAGTCCCAAATCTGTGCTGAATCTTTTGGCAGAAATTGTGGATTTAATGAAACCCCAGAAGTTTAGTTAGAAAGATTCATCTTCAGTTTCTTCTGGAAGTGAATTTTTTTTTTCTTTTCTTTCTCCTCCCATGCTTCTTTTCTTCCTTCCCTTCCTTTCCTCCCCTCTTCTCTTTCTTTCTTCAAAATCCCTTCTAGTTGTGCACATAGTTTCTCCCATCTGTTACCATTGTCTACATAATCTTTCTGGTGAAGATTCTTGAGAGTCCCTTGGACTTCAAGGAGATCAAATCAGTCAGTCCTAAAGGAAATCAACCCTGAGTACTCACTGAAAGGACTGATCCTGAAGTTGGAGCTCCAGTACTTTGGCCATCTGATGTGAAGAGCTGACTCATTGGGAAAGACCCTGATGCTGGGAGGGATTGTGGGCAGGAGAAGAAGGGGATGACAGAGGATGAGATGGTTGGATGGCGTCATCAACTCAATGAACATGAATCTGATCAAACTCAGGGAGATAGTGAAGGACAGGGAAGCCTGGTATGCTACAGTCCATAGGGTTGCAAAGAGTCAGATACAACTTAGGGACTGAACAACAGCAACAACATCACTCTTTGAGTGTACTTAGTCTCATATGCTTTGCTTTCATGTGTTATTTTCTTTACAGCAAGTCACCAATACATTGGTTTCTATGCTAAGAACTATTTTTTACGTCAGCTTAAGAAGTTGTTACAGACAAGTCTTATTCATTATAATATAGCAATAAGATTTCAGGCCAAGGATTCAGGAGACCAGATACTCTCCAACTGTGTATTTGCCTCTTTCAGACTCAGTTTTTCATCCATAAAGAAGGATTGTTGATACAGTACATGTGAAAATGCTTCCAATAGCAAAATGCCATCCCTGCTTAAGACATTACTAGAAATGTCCATGTAATTCTCCAGGCAAAAATGCTGGAGTGGGTTGCCATCCCCTCCTCCAAGGGATCTTTCTGACCCAGGGATCAAACCTGCATCATTTATGTCTCCTACATGAGTAGGTAAATTCTTTACCACTAGTACCACCTGGGAAGCCCAGAATACTGCAGGAACAAAATACAGACAAAAGATGGATATTTTAAGTCTCAGTGTGTATTTAAGTTAGACTAATTCAGAGTATCTCAAACTTCACTTTGTTTTACTCATAAATTTTAACCACTTGCCTCATTCAGGAATTTTAATAACTTCTAGTACAAAATAGTTTTCTCTCTAGAATTGTTTCCCCCCAAAAAACATGAGCAATATTGAATGGATGTATCTGGAGTGGGTAAAAGCTAGGTACAGAGCCAAGCTAGCTGTCTGTGTCTGAATCTGCATGTCTATGACAGGTTTGGAGGTGAGTCGTTTAGCAGAGATAAAATGGTCTATACAATTCCAGATGGTCACCATGGAAATAATGTGGCAGCTGTCCAAAGTAATCATAAAGATTGACAGCAACCACTCAAGACCATTTTTGTAGAAGATATCTATCTTTTTTGTTATAAATGGGATAATTTGTACCTCTGACTGCTTTCCAGAGTCAAATGCATTTTTCTATTATCTGAATTTAAATATGTGTTTCTCAGCATTCATGCATCAGAGTGGAAAATAGAGCTGACTGCATATACAGACCTATTGTAACTGGTTGTTGTTTTACTCTTCCTTATAATACCTGCACATCTAACTTAGTATAGTAAGGGTTTTTCCTATAAACACAATAATGTAGTATAAAATATTGTTCTATTTTAGAATATTTAATTGTAAAGATTTCTAAGTTAATAAGAGACTATAGAAAATGAGCTAATAAAATTCAACTCAATTACCATCATAGGTTTGTCAAATATTAACATTCTGCCTTATTAGGCTTCCTTTTCTTTTGAAAACATCAGGTTTAAATTTGAAGCACTCTGTATTATTCTTAACACCAATCCTCTTCTTTTCAAGAGAAAATTTGGTATATATCATACTTAGCATATACTAATACCTTTTCAACATGTATAGTTATGCATTAATAAATATTATTACCATTGTGATATGATTTAGCATGTTATTAGATTTCACATTCATAGCATCACACAATATTTCCATTCAGCAATCTGCACTTTTTTGCATAGTATTATGTTCATATACATAGCTCTAGTTCATTAACTTAAAGTAAATTGAATAAGTACTTCATTATCAAGAATATAATCAATTCTCCTACTGATGGCCATTTAGGTTGCTTCCTATATCCTGCTATTTTAAGCAATATTGTAGTAAACATTCTTGGTTATATCTCCTTGCACACATATGAGAAAGCTTTTCTCTGGTGTGGATTGAGAAGTAGAGTTGATGGATTTTTGCAAATGCACAGTATTCTTTCTTATATACTGCCAAATTGCTCTGCAAAATGCTTGCAAATTTTACAGTGCTATATGAGAATCCCTGTTATTCTTTCTAATTCAGTTTGTTTTCCAGACATCTTTAAAATTGACTCTTTATTAAGAAAAATGTTTTAAATATATGAACATGGAAAAATGCTAAAATGAAACCCATCTTCCTATTAGTCAGCTTTAATAATAGTCAATATGTATGTGAATCTTGTTTCATCTATACTTGCTATTTATTTTAAAGCAAATCTAAAACAGCGTCATTCCATCCATAAAGAATTTAGTATATACGTCTGCTATACAGGTACACAATTTTATAATAAAAGGAAAAATATTTCCCAAAGTACATTAATTGGAGAAGGAAATGGCAACACACCCCAGTATTCTTGCCTGGAGAATCCCATGGGCAGAGGAGCCTGGCAGGCTACGGTCCATGGGATTGCAAGAGTCGGACACAACATAGTGACTAAACCACCATGAAAGTACATTAATAGTGATTTTTAATATTTGATATTAGGTTTTCCAGGTGGCTCATTGGTAAAGAATCCTCCTGCCAATATGGGAGATGCAGGAGACTCAGGTTTAATCCCTAGGTTCCTTGGATCAGGAAATTTCCTGATTGTCTCTATATTTTTGAAGTCTTTATTGAATTTGTTACAATATTGTTTCTGTTAGGGCTTGGGATTTTTTGGCCAAGGGGCATATGGGATCTTGGCTCTTGGCTTTGGCTCCTGGATCAGGAATTGAACCCACATTCCCTGCATTGGAAGATGAAATCTTAACCACTGGATCACCAGGGAAGTCTCATCTCTATATTTTTATTTTACTTTTGATTCTCAAATCACCATAGAAATAATATTTATGTATCATACTTTGTCAGTGAGTCTTATGTCTTTTTTAATCTATGGATGTCCCCTCTTCCTTTTTGCTTCCTATCTATTTGTTGAAGAAGCATCCAGATTATGAATTTTATGGATTGTGTCTCTATGTGTCATTTAACATGTTTCTCTGTTACCTGTATTTCCTAGGAATTATAGTTAGATCTGAATTCTTGATCCATTTCATGATCAATTGTATGGAGACAGTAGTTCATTAGAGGTGGTGTTTTCTCTCTGTTATACCATATGGGGAAGAATATAAATTGGGTCTTCTAGTAATCACATTAAGACTGATCAGTGGATTTAAGGCTGTCAGCTTGACGTATAGGTTATAAAACTCCCCATCAGTCTTTCATATAATTGTTTTAATAGTCATTGGTGACATTATATAGATCAATTACTTTTTTACAAAACAATAAGATAATGCAATTATCATTTTATGACTCTTGAGAGTCCCTTGGACTGCAAGGAGATCCAACCAGTCCATTCTAAAGGTGATCAGTCCTGGGTGTTCTTCGGAAGGAGTGATGCTAAAGCTGAAACTCCAATACTTTGGCCACCTCATGCGAAGATTTGACTCATTGGAAAAGACTCTGACGCTGGGAGGGATTGGGGCCAGGAGGAGAAGGGGACGACAGAGGAGATGGCTGGATGGCATCACCGACTCAATGGACATGAGTTTGGGTGAACTCCAGGAGTTGGTGATGGACAGGGAGGCCTGGCGTGCTGCAGTTCATGGGGTTGCAAAGAGTCGGACACGACTGAGCGACTGAACTGACTGACTGATACCTTTGGTAGCTGTTAATTAGATTTCTTTGTAAAAGAAAAAACACTTATCAGTTACTTAATTCCTCTGAGATAAAGTTCAAACAGAAATCACAAGTTATATGGATGAGTCTTATTTATCAACGCTCAGAGTAATGATTTCGTTTTCTAACACCTCTAACAGGGATCAGTGTTTCACCTGTGGGTCTGTTTCTATTGTCTGTGTCCTTTGTGGTATTTTTGGTGTTGTTATATGGCTCTCACTTTTCCATACCTAAACATATTTTATAAGATAAGACATTATAAATATATAAAATAAGATTCTATAGATGTTCTAAATGTCAGGGAATGTTTAACAGGAGGATTCCTATGTGCTGTTTCTCACAAGTCCTTTGTTTCTTTTTAAGTAACAGTGCTGCTCCCAGGAACTGAGGTCATTATGTGAGACAGGCTTGAATCTCCTTTAGTAAACATTCTCTTTACAACAAAACTGCTTAGTCTCCATCCCCTTTCTTGAGATATGGATTGTCTCCTGACCTTGTGACCATTATTAATCCCTTGTTTCCTTGGTAACAGTTGCTGTACATTTGGTTTTCTGATCTTTATCATTGTCAAAAGAAATTTCTTGTACCACAGCCTTTATATACTCACAGAGAAATCATTAAAACACCTTTGCTCCATCAGAGCTTGGGTCCCCGTGTTTTTCTTTCTTTCTGTCTCTCTCTCTCTCCCTCCCTCCAGCTCTCTCTTTCACTTTCTTATCATTGACTCTGGACCGCCAGGTCCTAGTCCATTCAAGGACCCCAACAATAAATATATAAAGATTCTATAGATGTTCTAAAGGTTCTGAGTTATCTCTACCAGAGTTGCTTCACCATTTTTTTTTCTAAGTAGAGTGGGACATGTGTGTTTGCAAAGTCACTTCAGTCATGTCCAACTCTTTGCGATCCCATGGGCTTAGCCTGCCAGGTTCCTCTGGTCCGTGGGATTCTCCAGGCAAGAATACTGAAGTGGATCACAATGTCCTCCTCTAAGGGATTTTTCTGACACAGGGATCGAACCCACATCTGTTATGTCCCCTGCATTGGCAGGCCGGTTCTTTACCACTAGCACCACCCGGGAAGCCCAAGTAGGGTGGGACAAATCAACCTAATCCAATCAGGAACTGAGCTGAGCAAAGTTGCTTTGCAGTTTGTATAGGAATCAGTCTATCATAAGGTATATCCCTTCACGATTTTTAACTGAGCATCTTCACAAATTTCCCCTAGAATTCTAAAATGTTTAACAAGATCTTGATTAGACTGCAATCTGTATTGTATCTTGCATCTCTCCTGTGATCTTTTTCACTTATTATGTAACTTATTGATTTTACTTCTTATCTCTAACAGTAAACAGGTCATAGTTTCTGAGGGCAGGATCCACGATTGATTTACCATCGCATACTGCTTTAATCCCCTTTTATCTGTCTAATTTTTGGAAATAAAAGAAAACCATGTAATTTCTCATTCAAACTGATTACTTTTAAGAATGAAGGCAGTGCTTTTAAAAATTATCATTAAAAAAAGCATAAACTGGGACTTTCCTGGGCATAGAGAGACATGTGATCATCTATTTGCAGTAAGTATTGAATGAATGGTTGAATAAACAAAACAGGATGAAACATTCCTTATATGAAAATAATACAGAAATAATCTCGAGCTCCTTTATCACTTTGGTAATTGCAGGAATATCAAAAGCATGTATTGTTTTTGGTAATAATTCCTAAATTAATTCTCATGCTTAATATCAACTGTCATAAAATCTCCAGCAAAATTTACATTAAAAAATTAATAAAAATAATGTGTGTGTGTGTGTGCAAAAACTAAACTATATATAAAAATGTTAATGATAGTTTTTCTCTGTGTATGGGTAGAATTGCAGGTAATTTTTATTAGCTGTCTTGTGTTTTTCTGTATTTTCCAAATTCTCAATTAATTTTTATCACTTTTTAAAATATGTAAAATAAGCTATAACTGTTAGTACAAAAAGAAATTTATAATACATAATTCAGAAGTAAAATTCCCTCTTCTTTTGGCTTTATCCCAATGAACTAAGGTATTATATGGGAATTTTGAATATATTTTCTTTTGCTGAAAAAAGTTAAGGTAAAAATCCTAAATTTATATTCAAATATATGAGGAGCTACTAAGTAGAAATCACAGAAATTTGAGAGAATTCCCTGGCGGTCCAGTGGTTGGGACCCTGCACTCTCAGTGCTGAGGGCCTGGGTTCAGTCCCTGGTTGGGAACTAAGATCCCACAAGTCATGTGGCCAAAATAAATAAATAATAATTAAAAACAAATTATGGAATTTGGAAATTCATACTAATATTTTGTAGGTCCTGAAGTCTTTCTTAATTCAAAATTCTGGTAAATTTAGTCTTTATACTGTACATAAACTGCTTTATTTTATATATATTCTCAATACTTATTTTCACATTTAGGCATCTTTATTAATGAAAAAGTAAAAGCTCAAAATTAGAAAAAAAATTACAACTTAAAGTACATAGAAGGAAAAAAGAAAACCCTGGTGTATTTCCAGATAACCTGTAGGTGCCAAACTGACAAAGTGAGTCTTTGTATTATTTTGCTCTGATTTATCACAGGGAGTGAGGGAAAGAGATGATGAAAACAACTTGCCTAAAACTAAAATTGTCACCTCAGGATGTTTTGAAACAAGACAGAAGACAAGATTATTACTTTGGTAAGAAGCTCAAAATTAATGATAATGAAAAAGAACTTAGTGGACTTTGTGAAGTTTTTAATATCCTTGACTACAGCATTAATATTAGATATGGTTTTCATTATCATATCTGTTTAAGCAGAGGTGTTAATATCATCATGCCACCACCCAGCAAACCTGAAAAGAAACTGATAGACAATTATCATAGACAAATAGACAATAGACTATCATAGACTGATAGACAAATATCATGTAATTTCTTTTACAGTATTAGAAGGTGTCATCATAGCCTTAAAAGAAATCTTGGCAGTATCATAACATAAAGATTATGATAAACCTCATAACTTGAGAAAGATGACGGGGAAATATTAAAATTGGTATAAGAGGACTTCTGTTTCCAGGTAAGATGTAATTCCTTGGGATAAACTAGCTCCCCCACTGAAAACAACTACCAGAAAACAGGTAAAATATTTTGAAAAACCATTTAAAGACATTGAGAAGCTCTCATGGCAACCAGAATCCAAGAGACTAATAAATCAGAAAAAAGAGAACTTCAGAGAGGTAAGGAGACGATCTTCAAGTTATTTTTTTCCATTGGAACATTCAATGATTCTTGATACAGAAGAACAGATTCAAAGAACAGGTTCAGAGTGCAAGCAGAGGTTCTTAAGTAAGAGGTAATGAATAAGTTTCAGAAACACTTGAAGATATTAAAGAGAATCTCTAAAAGTTGCCTTTGGACAGAAAGTCATGTGAGGTTGGGACAAACTGGGAAAGAAGGATTGACATATATACACTACCATGTGTAAAACAGATAGCTAGTGGGAAGCTGCTGTATAGCACAGGGAGATCAGCTTGGTGCTCTGTGATGACCTAGAGGGGTGGGATGGAAGTAGAGGAGGCAGGCTCAAGAGGGAGGGGATATATGTATACATATAGCTGATTCACTTAATTGTATAGCAGAAACTAACACAACATTGCAAAGCAAGTATACTCCAATAAAAAGAAAATAAAATACACAGCTACAGTAGGAAAAAAGTACACAATTTCACATTTATGGAATAAGAACAGGCAAGACTAATCTATGGGGATGAAAATCAGAATAGAAGTTGTCCCTAGTCTGGCGGGTTACAGTTCATGGGGTCACAGAGTTAGACATGAATGAGGGACTAACACTTTCACTTTTCTAGATAGTGGAGGTCTTCCCTGGTGGCTCAATGGTAAAGAATTCGCCTGCGATTCAGGAGACGAGTGTTCAATCCCTGGGTCGGGAAGATCCCCTGGAGAAGGAAATGGCAACCCAATCCGGTATTCTTGCCTGAGAAATCCCATGGACAGATGAGCCTGGCAGGCTACAGTCCATGGAGTCAGAAAAGAGTCAGAGTCGAATGCACCTTAGTGACTAAATAGCAATGACTAGATAGTGGGACAGATTAGACAGGAACACAAGCAAGATTTCCAGGGTGATGGCAATGCTCTGTATCGACTGATTTTTAGTTACAGAATTTCAATTGCATTTTCAGGAAATTGTGGGAAATTATGTATAGGACTATGAATAAAAAACTGCATATAAGTAGGAAAATACAAAAATTAATAGTTACTTGCTCTCAGGGAATCAGAAGAAGGGGTGGAGAGTTGCAAGTTTCAGTATTAAAACATTTGATGGCATTAAGCCAATATAGTTTGCGTCATCCTTTTAGTCCTGGGAATCATCTTGTCATTTGGACCTAAGTTTTCAGAGCCCATGGGTCACCATCTCCTTCCCTCGTCTCTGCATCAGAGAGCTCTATGGCCATTTCCAATGCTTGTTTGAGTAACTGCTTTTCTCTGCTTTTGGGTCTTATCAGTCTCCCTCTCTTATACAACAACCACATCTTGGGTGTGATAACACATTTAATCTGGTAACTGTTCATGTATTATGGGCTTTGGAGCTAAACTACCCTGAAGTGACTGCACATCTCCACCTACTCTGAATTTCTGTGAACAATCTTCCCTTCTATTTTTACCTTTTAAGCAATTTGCTGTGTTCACTCTCTTTACCCACAACTGTCAAAACCCTAGGTCAGGTCACTATAATTTCCTACCAGCCTCCTCCCAGAGCATCCGAACCTGCACCTTGCTCTCCTGTGTCCTCCACACTGAGCATGAATTGCCAGCTCTAGAGCACAGTTCTCACTAATGACAGTGCCCCCTGCTTGGTGACTGGGGTGGCCTTCCATTGCTCAGAGGACGAGAACCACACTTTTGAGGTCCTTATGGAGACCCTGCCTGATCTGGTCTGAGCTGACCCTTCTCGTCTCCTTATCATATTTCCCTGTATTCTCATCTCTGGCATCCTGGAATTTTTTGACTTCCTTCAGCCATCAGTGGCTTTTGTTTTTTTGGTCTTTTAGCTCAGAGCCTTTACACTCTGATTCCTTGACTTGTCTGCCGCACTAACTCCCTTCCTGTCCTCAGTTCAGTTCAGTTCATTCGCTCAGTAGTGTCCGACTCTTTGCGACCCCATGAATCGCAGCACGCCAGGCCTCCCTGTCCATCACCAACTCCCAGAGTTCACTCAGACTCATGTCCAACGAGTCAGTGATGCCATCCAGCCATCTCATTCTCTGTCGTCCCCTTCTCCTCCTGCCCCAATCCCTCCCAGCGTCAGAGTCTTTTCCAATGAGTCAACTCTTCGCATGAGGTGGCCAAAGTACTGGAGTTTCAGCTTTAGCATCATTCCTTCCAATGAACACCCAGGGCTGATCTCCTTCAGAATGGACTGGTTGGATCTCCTTGCAGTCCAAGGGACTCTCAAGAGTCTTCTCCAACACCACAGTTTAAAAGCATCAATTCTTCAGCGCTCAACTTTCTTCACATTCCAACTCTCACATCCATACATGACCACAGGAAAAACCATAGCCTTGACTAGACGGACCTTTGTTGGCAAAGTAATGTCTCTGCTTTTGAATATGCTATCTAGGTTGGTCATAACTTTCCTTCCAAGGAGTAAGCGTCTTTTAATTTCATGGCTGCAATCACCATCTGCAGTGATTTTGGAGCCCAAAAAAATAAAGTCTGACACTGTTTCCACTGTTTCCCCATCTATTTCCCATGAAGTGATGGGACCAGACGCCATGATGTTCATCTGTCCTAACTAACCCCCTTTCTCCTTCAGAAGTCCTAACCTAAATAATCCTTCATCCTGGGAGCATGTCCAGCTTCTACACATCAGGACTGGTTAGATCCTTTTAATAACACTCTTGTAACACCTTGTTTTTATCCTGACAAACACTCACTACACCTGTAATTATGTGTTTAATGTCTGGTCTCCTGGCCAGGATCCAACTTTCCACAGAGACAGGGGCTGGACCTGTTTTGTTCACCATGGCACTCCCTGCTCTTGTCTCAGTGGCCGGCACACATTAGGTGTGTGAGTGAGTCATTAGAGCTTTGCTTCCTAATGTGTGCCAGGCCTTGAGCCCATTCTAACCATCAGAGCAAGAGTAATTTTATACTAGGATCGGCCCTGTAATAACTTTTGACTTTAAACAGTTGGAGCTAAATAAAATCTTACTAAAATGGCTTGCAGTTCCATCTCTTTCAATAAGACACTGACAGAATCACTGGCTAAAGTCCCCAAGCTGCCCAGGGATGGATCTATAACCATCCCTCCTGCTCCCTCTCCTCTCCCCTTGCTGCCCCATTATCATAACTTCTTTTATCCTACGTTGATCATGTTAAGTCTTCATTTTTTCCCTTTGTTAACACTTTTCCTACTCCCCCATCCCACACCCACCTAAGCCAAATAACAAGCAGTGTGAAGTTCAATCAAGTGGAAAATGACATTAATTCCCACAGCGTCTGAGAGCATTTACTAAGGGCAAGCTCACAGTACATATTTTTACAACTGAGAAATCAGAGACAGGAAAGTATTTTGTATCATTATTGATTTCTCTTAAGCAGTTGTTTTTCAATATCTTTAGCAGCATCACTAGGGACTTGACCTAATTTTGTTAGCAGCAGACTTCTCATTTATCTTGAAGATAATCTGCATAGAGGGTGTTATTAAGTTGCCTTCAGTTATAGTAGATTTCCCTTACCCCTCTGAGATAAAATCAAATTATAGACACTTTTTTCGGTTAACTGGATTAAATATTTGCTGATTTTCTTTCACTATTCTATTAATAATGTTAATAATAAGTAATACTTTATCATTGGCCTGTAATTTATGATGTATTTTAATTCATTCAGAGCACAATATCCTAATGACCCATGATTCCTTTTTTAAAAAACAGCTTTTCCCTTCCTCTCTGTTCATCTTGGGGCTTCCCGGGTGGTTCAGTGGGTAAAGAATCTGCCTGCAATGCAGGAGATGTGGGTTCACTTCCTGGGTCAGGAAGAGCCTCTGATTCCAGCATTTCAATATTCTTGCCTGGAGAATCCCATGGACAGAGGTGCCTGGCGGGCTACAGTCCATAGGGTCACAAAGAGTCAAACACAACTGAAGCAACTTCAGCACACACATGCTCTGTTCATCTTCAGGCATCTTAGGAGTATTTTATAGCCAGGATCCTCTATAAGGTAGCAAAGACAAGGCCTGGTTTTTACATTTGTCTGATGCTACACCTCCTACCTTCAAAGCAAACGCTATAGCAGAGTGATGCATTTTCTCGCCCCTCTATTGGCATATCTGCTGGAGTGTGTAATAGTCACTCACATATTGCACAGATAGGTGATTATTTGGCTGACTGGTTACCACCTGCAAGTTTTAGAGTTTCTTTCCATCAAACTTTCTAAATATAAAATGCTGGTGCTTATAAGTGACTTATTCAGATGCCAAAGAAGAAAGGGGGAGGGTGGTGGGATGGAGATGGAATTACTCTTGTGGAGATACTTGTAGAGCTTCTGCTCATGTCATAATTATACCGCTTTTCTGAGAACTGCCTCCCAGGAGTGATGGGCCCCTGGGAGATGGTTTTATACTCTATGTCCATAATGTCCATCATGTCCTTGACCTGGGATAGACATCTGAGTCAGGCTGAAGCAATCAGTTTCTGCCTGTTTTATGTAGAGGCATGTGGGTCGAGGGAATTGAAGCAGTATCTTCAGTAACTGGACCTATAACAACATGTAAACTCGGGAGCACTGGGATGGTTGTCCTTGGACTGATCAAGAGGGCCCAGAAATGGAGAAAGCAGATGTATGAGGAGAAGAAGGAGGCATGGAGGGAGCCAGGAGATTACACAGAGCGCTGAAACCTTTGTCTGCAGGAGACCAGTCCACTTTGTGGCCCAGAAGCATTCCAAATTTTGTTGCCGTAAGATATCAGAAATTATTCCTTATATTCTTTCTATTAAATACCCCACCCCCTTTTGCTTAGACTAGCTTAATTTGGCTTTTATAACTAGCTTCAAAAGAGCTCTAACTAATGAGCCTATTGGCACTGTTCTTGACATGAAACTTCCAAATCCTCTGGTCCTTTCTTCTCAGTTTCTTCATTGTGCAGGCTGCTAATATTTCTGCTCCTGAACTAGCTTTACAAACATGTTGCTCACATGGCTTGCCTCCCCTTTGAGTAGGTAACACTTTACACTGACACTGAGGCTAACAGATGGGATGCAAATGATCTCATCTCTCTTTAGCTGTGGCCAAGCATGGACAGGGTGCCAAGTCATGTCAAACAGGGTGTCCTTCCTTGCACACCTCGCACACTGAGTAACACCCGCACGCCTGGACTCTCAGCAGACACACAGCTCCTCCATCCTGTCCAGTGTGGATATTATAAAATGACAGTAATGATGCACACACCCAACTTTCAGATCTCTCTTCACGTGGAGGGGTAGTGCAGAGTTTTATGTTAGCATACAAACTTTCATACCTCCTCCCCCATTTTCATAACTTTAGTGTCACTAGCTAACAGTTATTGAGGTTTTATTGTGTGTTAAGCACTGCACTATACTCTGTATAGATTTTTCCATTCATTTATGCAAAGGGAAAATAAATTTGCTTAGGCCAGCTTAGTTTGGCTTCTGTAACTTGAAGTCAAAGAGTTCTAATTAATGAGCCTATAAGATTTTTTCTTATGATCTAAGAACATCGGTGATCATGTTTAGCCTGTAGGCCTCCAGTGTCTCCTCTGATAGCTTTTCTCATTTAATAGGTGACTGTTACATAGACTGGGACCAAGAATAAAAATTATCTGTTACATAGAGTGGGACCTTGCAAAAATAAGAAGCCCAGACTCAGTAACCTTCTGACTCTAAATTTACACACCCACCTAAATCACCACATTGTACCATTTCCTATTATTTCACTCACTGGATTTTATTGTAATGGGGTTTTATACCATTAAACTGTGAACTTCTTGAGGGCAAACCCCATGCCTCATTTATTTTATTGAATGCAGGTGTGAATGAATGCATTTTTGAGATAACAAACATAAAAGTGATTAAAATCATATTTTAATTAAAGTGGTAAAATGATTTTAGTCTAATTTATTCCTCTCACAAAAATGGCATTGAACTTCCCAAGTCTTAGTTTTTTTACTTACACAACAATGTTCCATGTTCCTACTTTGGGTCATTATAGATACCATCTGGAATGCTTTGGAATTCAGTTCAGAAATTACACATTATAAACATAGGAGAATAAAATATTAAGTTTGAGAACTTGAATATGTATATCAGGCAAGTTCATTTGAATTTGAAAGAAATATAAAAGTCAGCCTATATTGAAAAGGAATATGTTCTCTTTGAAGCTGTAGCAGAATCTGTGCCCCATGGTCTCAACATAGAATTTGAAAACATAAAATATGAGTATTGAAAGTAGCTATTTCTGGGTTATTTGCAAAATGAGTATATTATTCAGAAGAGGGGGGAAAGTAAACAATGCTGACTGCAGATTTGCTGCACCTGCTGGAAACAAGTTGTACCCATCCCACACATGATCATGTCCTCATCCCTCCCCCTGCACTTAAGCCCATGGTCTCTAAAGATGGTCTCTCACCATGGCCGCTCCTCAACACACAACTTACTCACTAACTTATTTTCATCTTAAATTATGACTGATGTGCTTTTAGGTCACAGTGTTACTTACTTCAGAGAGTAAAGGCATTTCAGCTTGTTTTTTTCCAGGGAGCATAAGGCTTTACCCCAAACGAATCCTCTCTCTGGCAGGCTCAGGCACTATGACTGGCTGTCAGGAAGAGAGCCAAGGGATTAGATTTCTAGCCCCTTCTAATCAGAGCTGAATGAAGGGAACTCTTTCATTCTCATCTGAGTCTGACTCTTAATACACAGCACTCTTCTTTCTTCCACAAGCAACCTGAACTTAGGAGCTGTTACTCCTCCAGCTCCACTCACAAGGCCAGGACAGCACACCTTTCTTTTCAGCCTTTCCACATTTGTCCCATCTCAACTCTTACAATGTTTGTATCCCAGGAGACCTGATAAGATCAGTAATAAAGGTTTGTATTTGCAGATTTTATTTAAACTTTCTCTAATTTCCCAGCTTGATTCTTCTTTTCTAATGTCAGGCAACACGCATGTAACTGAATGAGAACTGGCATCAACCACAATTAACATACTCTTCAGAGCTGGTGCTTCATTATGACACTTGTCAATTGATGTCAAATAGCTCTATAGCAAGGGCACAGTCTGGGTCAGACAGCCCAGCATAAACTGTAGGATCTCTATATTTTTATTTCTCCTCGTCTGTCAGTTTCTTTCTCATATACTATAAGTGAGCTTACATTTCTCCTGTATTATACCACACCTCCCTCTTCCCTGGCCTCCTTGGATACTGTCTAAACTTCTTAACTCCTTTAATGATGAGCTCCTCAATTTACTGCAATAAAAATTCTACTCACATCACACAACTGAAATCACTCAAGGATAACCATGGTGTCTCCATCCATGGAGATCCCAAGTTCTATCATCCTGAAACAGTCTGTTATGGACTGAATGGTTGTACTTACCCTAAGTTCATGTGTTGACATCTTAACCCCCCAACATGATGGTATTAGGAGGTGGAGACTTTGGGAGATGATTAGGGTTAGATGGCAGCTGTCTGCAGCCCAAATGGGAGAGGTCTTACCAGAACTCAGCCATAATGAAACCCTGATCTTGGACTCTCAGCCTCCAGAACTGTGAAATGATAGATGTCTGTCTTTTAAGCCTCCAGTCTGTGGGATTTTCCTATGGCAACAGAGTGGATTAAAATAGTCTCTTGCTTGGTTTCCTTGATAATGCAAAATTTCTCTGTTCCCCCACCTCTTTTTATTATGTGTTGTTTATTGCTTTCAGTTTTTTATTATTTATCTTCTCTCTTAAATGTAAGTGTTTCTTAATGTTCTTCCTCTGACTGTCTTCTATTCTCATATCACAATCACTCTTTTGGCCACTGACATTGACAATTAATCCTCAAATCTAGAGCTCTGGCTCAGACCTGTGTCTTAAGCTCCTGACTTAAATTGTTAAATAACCTTATGGATGCCTCTGTTAGAATTACTGTTACAGGATTTTTGATTGGTTAAGTCTGAAACCCAACTTAGCAACACTTCCCCAGTCCTATTCCTGTATTCCCTATCAGTTTTCATGGTAGTTGTATTTTTCTACTACCAGCTGCTACATAGTAGTTGTAGCAGAAATTATGAGAGTTCAAACAATAATTTCATTGTTCATGCCTTTCTTCCTCTCCCCAAATCATTATTTCAGTTCTAATAACTTAAGCTCAGAAAACTTCTTCATATGTATGCCTTGGTTTTGACTTTTCTTTCTTTGCTCTCATTTAAACCTTTTATTTTTAACCTGTCCTCTGGATTATTGTAGCACTCTATTAACTAGTCTGTCTACAGTCGATCTATTCCCATAAAGCTCACACATGATCATAAAGTTTCACAAAAGTCATTAATGCATCTTGTGGTCTCCATAAAAAATATCCAAATTTCTTCTTAGAACATTGATCACTATCTGTAATCTGACCTCTTTCTGTATTTACAAATTTTCCCACACTACACCTCTCCATGTACTTTACTCAACAGATCCCATATTTCAAACCAAAAGTACACTAACATTTCTGAATTCTTTGCTTATATTATTTTCTGCGTGTGAAATGGTCTCACCATAGCACATTTTCTTTTGTTGAAAAGCATCCTTTATGGTTAAGTTCAAATACCACTTTTATACTTTTATCAAGAAGTCTTTCCTCATCTTTCCATAGACTCCACTCCATTTAACTGGGCTGAATCTCTTTCTTCCCTGAACACACAAACTACTATATTGGTCCTCTATTATGGCACCTAACCCAGCATATTTAGTTGTATTTTTTAGTGTTTCCTTTACTATATTACAAGACTGGTGCAGTCTGTGCCCATCTCTTAAATCTTTTTTTATCCTAAATATTAACTAGCACCATACCAAGTACCTAAGTGCTTTTATGAAGCATATGTTACTGTTGACACACTTGTTGATTAAATAAGTTGATAACAAACACTATATCCACCATAAATGTTGCTCTCAAGTAGTAAAATTCTATGATAAGTACTTCAATAAAATCTTCTATAAAACCAAGTGAAGAATCACAATGACTTTTAAAGCCATTTATTATATGATTAAGGAAAAATAATTTTTAAATGACAGATTTTCTCATTTACAAGCTAAAAGAGTGAATGAGTT
Source organism: Bos taurus (assembly GCF_002263795.3). NCBI lineage: Eukaryota > Metazoa > Chordata > Mammalia > Artiodactyla > Bovidae > Bos > Bos taurus. The sequence continues at coordinate 83,684,797 of NC_037336.1, read as the reverse complement.
CTTTTTATGAAAGAGAACATGTTATCTCTGTTTGATTTTGGTGTCTTCTGGCTAACAGCCGTAGTTGCTTTCATAGTAAAGGAGGAAAGATTAAAGCATACACACTAATGCTGCAGACTTCTTTACCTTTTCTTATGGACAAAACAATATGTTTCTAGGAGATCAAGAGAAAGATGTCCTCAGAGCATCATTCCACTTGTATTTTACTTAGAGCTTTTGCCCTCATTAAAAGCATATATACAGATGTTTAAGAAATAACCACAGGAACATATTAATACACTATTTACTTAGAAGCTTATGTTTTAAAATTACCTCCTTGCATCAGTCTAATGCATTTTTCTGGTGATTATCATTGTTTTTCATTTTGCTTGCAATTACGCACCCCAAAAAAGTCACAGGAGTGTGTTGTCACATTTCAGCTCCATGTGCCCTCAAACTATTTGGCACTCATTGAGGTTATTTATTCAAAAAATGACTAGAAATGTTAGTTTGACATTTAGCCATTGATATAATTATTTTTTTTTTAAAGAAAGCATGTCATTTACATAATGTTTTAAGCTTTTAGTTGCATAATGCTAATTCATTTTGCTTTAAAAGGAAGTGACAAGTAACTCAGACCTAAATAACTTAATTACTCATATCTATGGATTTCTATGCTTCCTCTCCTGCCAAGAAAGAGAATTTTACCAATATCTTTATAATAAGTTAGGGCCTGAATATGTTCCCATTCAAATACATTAACAGCTTAAGATATTAACCTGGTCAAAGATAATTATGTTATTCAATTGCTCTTCCAGGACAGGATTATGCCTAGTAGGACTTCTAACTATAAGCAACTCAAGTAATCCAAACACCCAATGTATTGATTAACTCCTCCTAAATTTTATTTCAGAAAACATAAAGGCAAGTGCCCAAACCTTTGATTATATCAGATATATGGCTGTGAACAAAACAACAAATTGAAGTCAACTTTGCAAAAACAGACACACAACATCAGCCATTCCCTCTATCTCAGAAACAGCCTGGTATGAATATAGTCGGACTTGCCACTCCTCAGAATAATATCGAAAAAGATAGATCAGTTGGAAGCTCTTCATTACAGCATCTGTTCTGTGTTTATAGCCACATATGCAGACTGCTGAACACCCACAGTGCACCATAAACGTAGGGATTACACATCCAAAATGGCAATACACTCATTGGGTGATGTGTTCCCTAGAGTTTTCAGCCCCTTGCTTCAGTTGGCAAAACTCTGCTAGATTTTTGTTGCTGTAGAAAATATTAGATTGTTTGTGGTTTTTGCAACTTTGGAGACAAACCAGGCAATCATAAAGCAGCAATAAAAAGGTAAAAACAGGCCCTGAGATTATTGTTGTATTTTAAAAGTACAGTCTCATAGAGAGTTACAAGAGAAGTAACAGCAGAGTAAGTGAGAAAAATGAGTAAATAAATGGTTGCTTTCCATGGAAATTTAACCTCAAATACCCTCTGTGGGTCAGCTCAGCTGTGTGATGCCCTTTTGAGGAGCTACCAATTGTACAAAGAAAGCTGCATATTAGAATTACTAATCAGAAGTATTATTTCTTATTGTCAGAATCTAATAACATGTGATAAATAAAAGATAGCCAATAGTTGAGCAATGCATTAAGTGCTGAAAGCAGTGCTTCCTAGACAACCAGCCCAATTTAGACCAAGGTGATTTTTCTCTCAAAAGTGTGATTCCAATGAAATTAATTTCTAAATTCTTAATAATGCTGGGAATATTCTCAACTCTTAATGAAAGCAGTTCCAGGTGTGAGAAGGTAATCAGAATAAGCACAATAGCCGGGGACTGTATACATGGTAAGCTAACTTCACTTTATCCCAGCAGTGAAGCAATGTGTACTAAGGATTAGTCACTGCTCTCTTGGACAGATGCCCATATCTGTCTCTCACAGAATCACTGAGAGAGCTGTCAAAATGCATAATCCTGAGTACCAGCAAAAGATATCTTGATTACACAGGTTCCCTCTTTCCATTAAATGGTTAGAAGAACAGTTTTCAGAAATGACTCATGACCAAAAATCTTAAGAAAACTTCTGAAGAACCGTAACGAAGGCAGTTAGAAAACATGGAGCTGAGTAATGGTAGATGGTGGAATGAAACACTCAGAAAGCCATTTGGGGTGCAACAGAAGTCTCTCAGTCTTCACAAACATTCGGGTTTAAAGAGTGTTTTCTCCCTTCTTTTCATTTTGTTCCCTCTCATTCCTTCCATCTAAATGATAATTGTCATGATGCCATTGTACATCTGGACTCTGTAGCTATGGTCTGGTTTTCGGGTTTTTTTTCTTTTTTCATTTCACAGCACTGTTGTTTTGCTTTCATGCTCACTGGAACTGAGGGGATGTTGGTTAGAATGAAAAATCAGGGCAATGGAAGAAAACAAATAAGTGGCTTTAATAATCAGAATTTCATGAAGAAGTAGATGTAAACTATTGACTTCATCCTTAACACTGAGAAAAATTAGGGATACTTTATTTGAAGTAATAATAAAACTTGATGGACTTCAAACATATTTATTTCCTCGAGACTCCCTCATCTGAGCCTCAAACCAATTATATGGTTTCTGTAAAAGAGACCCATGGTGCTGCTTTGCAAGCAAAGGTATAAAACCCAGAAATTTAAGGCATGTAGATTTTTTGACATATGTTATGAAGAGAAATTTCATGCCAGTTAAGGCCTAGGCAAAGAATAGCTAACTAAATGGAATTTACTTAAGAGTCACACAAATTCACAGTGGTTTGATGTCCTCACTTAACAAAAGGAGGAAAATAACACCCATTCCTCTTACCTGGCTGACTTATTCAAGTGCACAGAATATTTCTAAAACAATTACATAACTATTACTATTAAAAGCCTTCACTTTCATAGGATTGTTTCAAAAAGTAAAATTAATACTGCTACTGGGGGAAATAGTTTCATTTTTGGAAAATTAAATTACTGTTAGAACTTCAAGCATGCATGTTATTTTAAATGTTGTAAATGTGACATGAAATCTGTTTTCATGGGTCTCAGAATGAGATGACACATGCAAATTTTAGCATATGCTTCCCTGCAAAACAGAGTCAGGAAAAATACAGGAATGTGTGTATTATATAAACTACTCAGAAAAATTACCAAAATAGAAATAAGCTGGACTTTGATGTTCACATTGACTCTCAAGTTTGAGCTCTTTACCTTAATCTGGTTTCTTGTTTCATTTGGTGCTTGATGGCTAGAAATCATTCTGATCATAACCTTATAGTAGAGATAGGTCAATTCATGTGTAGCATTATGAAGTTTATAGTATACATGAAATAAAGAAGAGGCGCCTGGTAAGATAGTTGCATAAGGGAACTTATTTCAGGATATATTTGGTGCTTAACTAAACTCAAATTTTGAAATAGGCCAGTTCCCCCAGGTGCTAAATTTCTTCCTTCTCCATCCCAGGTGAGTATGGCTCAAAAGTGATAAAAAAGTAAATCAGAAACTATCTCAACCATAATCTAAACTAGAAATTAGAACTAGAGATTGCATCTCTGCCCAGACCCCAGAGATGTACTGATACTCCACAGAAGATGGACCCATACGAAAGGAAAACATTAGAGGCAGAACAGAAGCTGTAGATTCCAGGTAAGAGTGAATATGCGCTTAGCTGGTTGTTGCTTCACACTCCTTGCTCTTTCAAAGAAATAAAAACACTGAAGACCTTTAGTACTAACACATTCCTACTGCAACAGAATGTGAGATTTGGATAAAAAAAGAAAAGATTAAGAAAGGACATGGAAAATATTGGGGGAATGGAAGAACATGCTTTAGTCAAATAGAAGAAAATAGAAAGAGAGAGGGAGAGACAGAGAGAGAAATAGAAAAGGCAAACCCAGGCCAGACAACTCACTTGGCATTCCCTGCCCCTGGTTTCTTTCTTCGGAAAATGCTGAGTAAAGTGTTGGAGCGGCAGGGCAGCTTGCCATCGCCAACATGCATGCGGACCACGTCCGAGGTGGTGAAGGCACTGCGGACATTCCTCTCAGGTTTGGCAATAATGATGTACATCTTGGGGGTGAACATGCACCCCAGGGCCACCGTTACACTGAGGCTCACTGCGAAGCAGGTAGTAATGATCTTGTAGTTGCTCCCAAAGTAAATGGGCACGAAAGCCAGCCAGATGATGCAGGTGGTGTACATGGTGAAGGCAATGTATTTGGCCTCGTTGAAGTTGGCGGGCACATTGCGGGTCTTGAAGGCATAGTAGGTACAGCTCATGATGAGGAGCCCATTGTAGCCCAAAGGGGCCACCACCCCCAGGTTGCTGGTATTGCAGATAAGGTAGACTTCTTTGATGCTCGGGTAGGACAGGATGGGCATGGGAGGCTCCATGATGATCAGGGTTATCACCAAGGTTAGCTGCACGCTGATCAGAATTGAGGCAATGATCACCTGGGCCCAGGCGCTCATAAACCTGGGCTTCCGGGTACAGATCTTCTTCTTGCTGCCAGCCAAGATGCGTGCGATGCGGTTGGTTTTGGTCACTAAAGCGGAGTAGCACATGGCAGAAGAGAGGCCGACCAGGAGACGCTGCAGGTAGCAGGAGGTGGTAGTGGGCTTGGCAATCAGGGTGAAAGGACACACGTAACCAAGGAAGATGCCAGCTAGGATGATGTAGCAGAGCTCCCGGCTGGAGGATTTGACCACAGGCGTGTCTCGGTATAGCACGAAGATCAGAGTGACAAACATGGTGACAAGGATGCCCAAGCAGGAAAAGACGATGGCTATGATGGACTCTATGTTGCTCCACTCAAGGTAGCGGACAGGAATGGGTTCACATCCTGCGATGAGAAAGATAGTTTTAAAATGAATCCAAGATTTTGCTCATCAGTAACAACAGTGCTTACTGGTTGCAGGGGCATAGCTATATTCACAGCTTCCATGATGTATGGTGTTTACTTCCTTTTTAAAAATGCCTCCTATCACACAAATAAAGATATACCATTGTTTTCTCTGGACAGTCATGCTCCCAGATCTAATCTCATCTCAAGCCTAATGTGACATATTTTAGCCTATAAAAATAGTCTTTTCTTAAAGTGTTATAAGTGGATGCTGCTTTGCGGATGGATCTCAGTTCTACACTTTCAGAAAATTAAAGAGAAAAATGGAAACTAAACTGCGTTTCCATTGAAAGTTAGATGGTCACAGTGTAACAGAATAAGTTAATAAGAAATAAACTGACACGTTTTTTATTTTTATGTAGCCATTGTTCAGCGACAAATCCAGCTCATAGACACAAGTCCAGCTCATTAGAAAAGCATTTTCTTTCTTTCTTTCTTGCCAGCCAGAAAGCTGTTTTAAACATAAATTTCATTTGAATTCCTTAGAAGACTCTGTTTTCTCTTATTTGCCACATAGTATATTACTCACTTTAAGTTACTTACTTTAGGTCTTAGTGTCTCACCCCTTTAGTTATGTATGATCTGTGTGTGCCATCTGAGGGCCTTGACTTACCAGTCTCTAGTAGACTAAGGAAGGATGAAATCTCCCTCACCCACCTCTTGAAAGGAGAGACAGCCCTGTTTCTAAATGCCTGGCTTATCTTTTCCTTCCAGAATAAAGTCTGTTTTGTATTTCACAGAGACAAAAACATTTGTCAAGTCTTGGCAAAAACCCTTTCACACGGTTTTGTGTTTGGTCTGGGCCGTTATTTCCCAAATTGTGAGAATGAAAACATGTATTTCCATAAATTTAGGAAAAGATGCATTGTTCTAAAGCCATGAGAGCAAGGAACCACCAGAACCCGTTTTAAATCTGTTCAGCCATTCAACGAGCGCTGCCGTCAGTGAACGCAGCTTTTGCATGTTAACCAGTCAGTGTCAGTCCTGGCTTCTGATAATCACTCGATCAGGAACAGCCTCATTTTAACACACAACTGCTGACCACTCGCAAGCACACACTCCTGGCTGACCAGAGTGGCCTCCCTCTTTTCTGTGTCAGGCGTTCGTCTGATCAAAGTCTTAGCTCTTCCTGGAAGAACTCCTCCTTCCAAAATAAGTCACATTTTAACTCTAAATCTTTCTGTTTCCTTGATAACATTTAGAAAGATGATTTGATAGAATAATAATGACCATTTTGGGGCACACAAGCAATAAATTAAAATATTTAAGAACAGCTTGGGGAAGGAAATGGCAATTCACTTCAATATTCCTGCCTTGGAAATCCCATGGACAGAGGAGTCTGGTGGGCTACAGTCCATGGGGCCACAAAAGAGTCAGACACGACTTAGTGACTAAGCAACAACAGTAGATGAATTAGGAGATAAAATACTTAATAGTCAATACGGTAAGCCCCCTACATATGAACACGTTCTGTTCTGAGAGCATGTTTGTAAGTTCAATTTGTTCATAAGTCTAATAAAGTTAGCCTAGGTACCCAACAATCGTAATCGGCTATATACCACTGCTCTTACACTTGCTTCTGGACATCCTGGACTTGAAATAGAGATACTATACTACTGTACTCTATACAACACTGTATATACTACTGTACTCTATACAACACTGTGTATACTACTGTACTCTACACAACACTGTGCAGTACAGCACGCAAAGCACAGCCACTCGCACACAATGCACTCTGACAGTGCATGCCAGATACCAGGACTAACTTACACGATTGGACGCGTGAATACACGTTCGCATCGTTGAAGGTTCAAAACTTGAAGGTTGGTATGTAGGGGACTTACTGTATTCAGTTCTTCTAATTGGCATCCTGAGGCTACTAAATAAAATTCAAATTCCAATGGAGTCTTTGTCAAGGCCTTTGTGACATTCCAAAAGCTACTCTTTTTGCATTTCTCTCTTTTTAACACAACCTGGTTTTATAAATGAGATATTCTATCTTTAGAGTTTTTATTAGCAAAGAATACTGCATTTAAAATTTTTAGAACATAAGTCAGATCCACTGAAGTTGAATGAAAACCCTGGTCTAGAGCCAAATTGAGAGATATAATTAATGATTTTCCTAAACTTCAGGGGTACAAGCAAAATATTTTGGGCAGAATTCAGAATTTTTATTAGACACTTATTGTCCTGAATTGCAGATATGTACCAATTAACTCAATTAATTGTTAGCCTTATGTGGCAAAATATTTTTAAAGGAGTGGATTAGAAAAGGGAAGATTTAAATAACTCAGTGGTGTAAAATTTTTAAATAGAAAATATATTACATAAGAAAATTTCAGAAGTTTTTCTTTCACTAAAAGATTCAAAACAAAGATGAAAGATAGATTTTAGGAAACCCTCAAACAATTATGGGATAGATTCAAAACTGATGTAACAAGGACTATATCCTCTGTGCAAATGGGCTCAGATCTGAATTAGGAGAATCAAACATAAAATGAAATGTTAAAATTAAAAATTACCAAGTTACACAATATCTAATATTTGACCAGACATTTTCAGATAGACTTTAAAAGTAAATAAGCTAGAAATCAATATAATAATGGATCCTTGGTTAAAACAATTAAAAGGGCCTCTATTCTCTGTGATTTGGGAAGCTATAGATAAGAAAAGGGCTTCCCAGGTGGCACTAGTCATAAAGAACTGGCTTGCCAGTGCAGGAGATGTAAGAGATGTGAGTTCGATCCCTGGGTTGGGAAGATCCCCTGGAGGAAGGCGTGGCAACCCACTCCAGTATTTTTGCCTGCAGAATACCATGAACAGAGAGCCTGGCAAGCTACTGTCCATAGGGTTGCAAAGAATCGGGCATGACTGAAGTGACTTAGCATGTAGCATGCAGATAAAAAAGCATACAGATATCACAAATAAAGGTGTCATTTAAAAAATCATCACCCCAACCTACAGCCTGTTATACAGAGTGAAGTAAGTCAAAAAGAGAAAAACAAATATCATATATTAATGCATATATATGCTTCCCTGGTGGCTCAGTGGTAAAGAATCTACTTGCCAAGCAGGAGACCTGGGTTCAGTCCCTGGGTAGAGAAGATTTTCTGGAGAGGGCAATGCCAACCCACTTCAGTATTCTTCTCTGGGAAATTCCATAGACAGAGGAGTCTTGTGGGCTACAAGCCATGGGGTCTCAAAAAAGTTAGACATGACTTAGTGACTAAACAACAACGATGTATATATATAGGGAGTCTAGAAAAATGGTGCTGATGAACATATTTGCAGGGCAGAAATAGAGATGCAGACATAGAGAACAGATTTGTGGACACAGCAGGGGAAGGAGCGGAGGGGACGAATTGAGGGAGTAGCACTGAAACATATACATTACCACGTGTAAAACAGATAGTTAGTGGGAAGCTGCTTATATAACAAAGGGAGCCCAGCCCAGTGCTCTGTGATATCTAGAGGGGTGGGAGGGAGGCTCCAGAGGGAGAAGACACATGTATACATACGGATGATGAAGAAACCAACACAACATTGTAAAGCAATTAACCTCCAATTAAAAAAAAAAGAATCATCACCTCATATTAGTAAAGCTCAGGACAACTGCCTAAAATCTGTCCAGTGACTTAACTCTGGAAAAGACACTGGCGCCCACGAAGTCCCTGTGTGTCCTCTGAACTCGCAGAGGAAATAATATTTCTTTGTTATTGATATAGATGCCTTTAATGTCTACCAATAATTTCACTATTAATAGAACATAAAATACCTTGGTTTAATAAAATAGTGAAAATATTATGCACCAACATATAACTGGGACTTTAAGACTATTATCATAAGAATACATTATTCTTGGTGACACAAAAACCCACAATTCTAACATGTAGGGTTTACTGTCAGACAAGATGTGCTACAGTTGTAGCACATGGTCAAGTTATAGTTGACTTAATCATGAAAATACCTGTTCAATTCAGTTCAGTTGCTCAGTCGTGTCCGACTCTTTATGACCCCATGAATCACAGCACGCCAGGCCTCCCTGTCCATCACCAACTCCCTGAGTTCACCCAAACTCATGTGCATTGAGTTGGTGATGCCATCCAGCCATCTCATCCTCTGCTATCTTCTTCTCCTCCTGCCCCCAATCCCGCCCAGCATCAGGGTCTTTTCCAATGAGTCAAATCTTCACATGAGGTGGCCAAAGTATTGGAGTTTCAGCCTCAGTATCAGTCCTTCGAATGAACACCCACCACTGGTCTCCTTTAGGATGGACTGGTTGGATTTCCTAACAGTCCAGGGGACTTGCAAGAGTCTTCTCTAATACCACAGTTCAAAACCATCAATTCTTCAGCACTCAGCTTTCTTCACAGTCCAACTCTCACATCCATACATGACCACTGGAAAAACCATAGCCTTGACTAGATGGACCTTGGTTGGCAAAGTAATATCTCTGCTTTTTAATATGCCATTTAGGTTGGTCATAACTTTCCTTCCAAGGAGTAAACATCTTTTCATTTTATGGCTGCAATCACCATGTGCAGTGATTTTGGAGCCCCAAAAAATCAAGTCTGACACTGTTTCCCCATCTATTTCCCATGAAGTGATGGGACCAGATGCCATGATCTTTGGTTTCTAAATGTTGAGCTTTAAGCCAACTTTTTCACTCTCCTCTTTCCCTTTCACTCTCCTTTTCCCTTTCACTCAAGAGGCTTTTGAGTTCCTCTTCACTTTCTGCCATAAGGGTGGTGTCATCTGCATATCTGAGGTTATTGATATTTCTCCCAGAAATCTTGATTCTAGCTTGTGCTTCTTCCAGCCCAGCATTTCTCATGATGTACTCTGCATATAAGTCAAATAAGCAGGGTGACAATATACAGCCTTGATGTACTCCTTTTCCTTTTTGGGACCAGTCTGTTGTTCCATGTCTAGTTCTAACTATTGCTTCCTGACCTGTATATAGGTTTCTCAAGAGGAAGGTTAGGTGGTCTGGTATTCCCATCTCTTTCAGAATTTTCCACAGTTTATTGTGATCCACACAGTCAAAGGCTTTGGCATAGTCAATAAAGCAGAAATAGATGGTTTTCTGGAACTCTCTTGCTTTTTCCATGATCCAGCAGATGTTGGCAATTTGATCTCTGGTTCCTCTGCCTTTCCTAAAATCAGCTTGAACAAATACCTGTACTATGTATAATTAAATACATTATCCAAGTAATTCCTTGTGTCCTAGAATTCCTATGGAGAAAATACTCCACAAAAATAGGAAGATGAATTGAAACAGAGCACATAAGCATGCAGATTATCATAGGTAGCTAGATCACCACAAATCTTTAATTTTTCTATAAATATGAAAATGCTACACCATGATCTAGATGTATTAACAGTATGAAAGAAAGAAAAGTGAAAGTTAAAAAGTGAAATGTTAGTCTCTCAGTCAAGTCTGACTCCTTGCAGACCCTATGGACTGTAACAACCAGGCTCCTCTGTCTACGGAATTCTCCAGGCAAGAATACTAGAGTGGGTTGCCATTCCCTTCTCCAAGGGTTCGTCCCAACCCAGGGATCAAACCCAGACTTCCTACACTGCAGGCAGATTCTTTACCTTCTGAGCCACTGAGTAAATGAAATTAACAGTATGGCAATATCAAATAATTATTGTTCATTGTGGTAGGTAGCTTCTAAGATGATTCAGATTGATCCCTGCATCCTGGGATTCATGTCTATGTATAATGCCCTCTCCTTGAGTGTGAACTAGGCCTATGACTTGCTTCTCTTCCATAGAATATAGCAAAGTTGATAGGATATCTCTCCCATGATTAAGCTATATAAGATAACAATCTTCATCTTGTAGCAGACTCTCCTGCTGGCTCTGATGAAACAACTCCTATTTTGCTAATGTCCACATGGCAAGGAACTGAGAGCAGTCCTCATCCCCAATCCCTGGCAAAACAAACAAACAAAACTGAAGCCCTAAATTCAAGTCTTTGATGATTGTATTCTGCCAATAACTAGCTTAAGGGAATTTGGAAGTGCACCCTTCCACAATCAAGCCTCCAGACTAGACCCCATCCATAGCTGATACTTCGGTTTTTAGATTTATGAGAGATGAAGCAGAGAACTCAGCTAAACTTTGCCCATATTTCTGACCCACAGAAACTGAGAGATAATAAATGGGTATCATTGTAAGCCATGAAATTAAAAGACGCTTACTCCTTGGAAGGAAAGTTATGTCCAACCCAGATAGCATATTCAAAAGCAGAGACATTACTTTGCCAACAAAGATTCAGCAGTCAAGGCTATGGTTTTTCCTGTGGTCATGTATGGCTGTGAGAGTTGGACTGTGAAGAAGGCTGAGCGCTGAAGAATTGATGCTTTTGAACTGTGGTGTTGGAGAAGACTCTTGAGAGTCCCTTGGACTGCAAGGAGATCCAACCAGTCCATTCTGAAGGAGGTCAGCCCTGGGTGTTCATTGGAAGGAATGATGCTAAAGCTGAAACGCCAGTACTTTGGCCACCTCATGCGAAGAGTTGACTCATTGGAAAAGACTCTGACGCTGGGAGGAATTGGGGCAGGAGGAGAAGGGGACGACAGAGAATGAGATGGCTGGATGGCATCACTGACTCGATGGACATGAGTCTGAGTGAACGCTGGGAGTTGGTGATGGACAGGGAGGCCTGGCGTGCTGCGATTCATGGGGTCGCAAAGAGTCAGACATGACTGAGCGACTGAACTGAACTGAACTGATCATTGTAAGCTACTAAGTTTGGAGGTAATTTCATTGGAAAAGACCCTGATGCTGGGAGGGATTGGGGGCAGGAGGAGAAGGGGATGACAGAGGATGAGATGGCTGGATCGCATCATTGACTTGATGCACATGAGTTAGGGTGAGCTCAGGGAATTGGTGATGGACAGGGAGGCCTGGCGTGCTGTGATTCATGGGGTCGCAAAGAGTCAGACATGACTGAGCAACTGAACTGAACTGAACTGAACTGAACTGAATTTGTTACCCAGCAATAGATCATGAATTTACCTTTTAAAGCCAACCTCTTAATTTCATAGCCAATGGTTAGTCTCTTTGCCTAAGGATAGTTTCAGGCATAAACTAAGTTAGTCAAAATATCTTAGGTTTTGTACAAGGTCTTTAAGTCCTTGTACCATGTGTAATAAATCCCTATTATTAACTGAAATTGTCCAACAGTTTCTGCTAATTAGCTAGTTATGAACTGTTGCTAATTCTTCCCATATTACTATTCACTGATGTAATAAGTGAGCATAATTAAGCTCTATAACCAAAGGAGGAGAATCTCAAGATTGTGTTTATGTTATTCAAGGAGTGTCCTTGTCGAATAGAATTTTGAATACCCAGTACTAAATATTAACATTGTTTCACCATAAGTCTAAAACTAAAAAGAAAACCACTAAGTTTAATACATAAGTAGTCCAGCCAGTATTATAAAATGAAATACTCTTCCACAAGATAAATATTTTTAATAATTGAATTTTGGCTTCTCTGTATCCTATCAAATTTTAAAAGAAAAGAGGCATATATTAAGCTAATAACTGGTGTGATTTCAGAATAATCCATTTATTTAATACTATAAAGACACGTTTTAAAAAGTCTTTAAATAATATAAAAACACATTTTCAAAAGTTTTCAGTTTTTTTTGAATAAATAATAATATCTTGATGTGTTGATGTTATATAAAATAATTGCTGCCATAGAAGTTCAGACCTGTAGCATTAAAAAAGGTACTATAAAGGCTAATACTAGTACTGTAAAATATAATATAAATATTTTAGAGATGATTATACTATACAGACTATTCTAAGAGTCCTTACACAAGTCTCATATAAAGCAATAATGAATAGTATATTAATGGCAACAAAACAGGACAAACAAGTGCATTACCTCACACATGTGGACAGGATGGATATTTTGTGTACTAGAGAAGTTCAGGAATTCAGTTATAGGAACACAAAATCTAGCCAGCAAAGAAATTCTCAAAAGAAATGCCAGATCTATAAGGATATTATCTGGCAAAGCCAGAATGGCTGTCTGGCAGCACCACATGAAGTATCCAATAGACACTAGATAAAATTCTGATGGAAAAAAAAATTAAAGAATTCATTTCAGTAGAAACAAATTGGCCACAAAATTAAACACTAATGGGAAAACATTTCCAGGATAGCAGATGCAGCCAGTTCATGCTTCATTTGTAATTAAATTAATCTGGGAAAACTGTAAAGGTGGGGACACTGACTGACACAATTGTAAAAGAATCCTGTGAGTAACTCCAAATGCATTGCCTGCAGTTATCTTCTTCTGTGGTTTATAAATATGTATTCGTTTAAACAGTGTGAATATTTTCTGAAGCATTCCCATGTTGACAAACCACAACACTTATAATGACTAAAATATGATCAGACTTGTAGTCTTAGCAAGCATGTTCCAATTTACCAATCTAGGGATATGAAAATGTTTCATTGGAACACTTATTCATGAATTTAAGTTATATGAAACTGTCCTCATTCTCAAACTTTTGGACAAATAAAAGGGAACCCTAATACTGCTGGAAGTTGCATTCTTAAGTGATTTTAACCTGAGGATTTTCAGAGCACCTCCAGAAGCCAAAGGCTCATGGAAGCTAATGAGCTAATGTAACAACTTTGAAGCAACATGATCATTACACACGGTCTTCTGTGCAGGATTATCTTCATATTCCTACATGTAGCATACTCTTTTTTTCTCTTGCTTATTCATACTTTTCTTCTTGACTGATTAAAATCTATACAATTTTTGTCCTTAATGTTCTCCTTACTGGTAATAAGTACTTGTCTAAATCTAGGTTTTATTAGAGACGATCATACTCTAACTCAATAATCCAAGTACTATTGTTAACTACAGTATTAGGATAATCTTTGCATATGTAAATATTTCACAAGTTCAAATACTTGGAAAGATTCAGAAGACTCACAGAACATGCTCATGTAATGTCTTCAAAGGCAAAAGGAAAAGTACGGTGAGAAAAGGACAGTGCAGGTTAGCAGCCAGGGACTGAGGTATCCAGGTACCCCTGGAGGTTGGGTAACTCTCCTCCTTAAACCTCAAAACAGGACAAATAAGTACATTACCTCACATATGTGGACGTGATGGCTATTTTGTGTAATTCTCTCAAGATATCAAAACTAGTACTTCTCAAATTTAAGATGGGCTCATTTCAACAAGGGCATGATTTATCAGTGGATTGAGCTACCAAAATCTGCACAATGAACATTGATTTTGAGACAGCACAAAATAGAAACTCATAGCTCTTTCATAGCCCTCAAGTTGTACAGCCAAGTCGACCTGTCCAATAAAATATGCATCAGTAAATGAAGTAACTTTGGTTGTCGCTAGTGGAGTTTCAAACTTTAAACCGCATATCATAAATCCTAGCCCCTTTAATGTAACCAGTTTAAAGTTTAAAACTCCACTGGCCTGGAGAAGGAGATGGCAACCCACTCCAGTATTCTTGCCTGGAGAATTCCATGAACAGAGAAGCCTGGCAAGCTACAGTCCATGGGGTTGCAAAGAGTTGGATACAACTGAGAAACTAACACATACACATTAATGTAACCAGAAACTAAAGACTGACACTCAGCCATCTCCATAGGTAATCAGTCTTCCAAGTCTAGCAGTAAGTTAAGCCAACCTTACCCAGTGTACTATACACAAATGAAGAAAACCATCCTTCTGGTAGAAGTCTAAGTATTCTTGTGTTGCAACAGTAGCAGTTTGTCATAATACCCCAAAGCAGTATACCTACCGCACCATTCAGTCAGTTCAGTTTAGTCAGTCAGTCGTGTCTGACTCTTTATGACCCCATGAACCACAGCACGCCAGACCTCCCTGTCCATCACCAACTCCTGGAGTCCACCCAAACCCATGTCCGTTGAGTTGGTGATGCTATCCAACTTTCTCATCCTCTGTCGTCCCTTTCTCCTCCTGCCCTCAATCTTTCCCAGCACCAGGGTCTTTTCAAATGAGTCAGCTCTTTGCATTAGGTGGCCAAAGTATTGGAGTTTCAGCTTCAACATTAGTCCTTCCAATGAACACCCAGAACTGATCTCCTTTAGGGTGGACTGGTTGGATCTCCTTGCAGTCCAAGGGACTCTCAAGAGCCTTCTCCAACACTACAGTTCAAAAGCATCAATTCTTAGGTGCTCAGCATGATTAAGATTGCTTTATCTCTTTTAAAGATCCTAGATTCTTTTTTCCTATGTGAAAAGCAAGATTTTCAATGCCAATACAGGACCACCCAAACAGTATCACATAGGGATTGGGATTGACAAGTTACATTTTGTATAAGCTTCTTAAAAGTTGTTTTTTCTTCTTTCCTTTCCTTTCTTTTTTTTTTTCTATTTTTTAAGACATCCTAAATTTGAGAAGGGCTAGCTTCGATACTTTGTGGGAATTAGACAAAATATGCATTGTCCATATACGTCATGTGATGTAATGTACTTTCTTTATCCTGTTTTTTTTTAAAGAGAAGGGTTTCCCAACCTCCATTGTTTAGTAATTCCAAGACTAGAAGGGGTGGTGGTTAAATTCAATCAGTGGTTTAGAGTGAGTGCCCTGAGCCTACCTGACACCCACAAGGAGAAGACTTTAACAGTGAGCTGTGCATACTATAATTAAACACTGAGAACTTAAGGACCTGGCAGTGTTCATGGTCGGAGTTACCCCAGACAAGTCAGTTTCCTTCCAGCAGACTACAAGTTACTGAGCAAAATCCAAGAGAAGTGGTAATAACTGTAATCTGAGGACAAGGGTTAACTTCTAATTTTCGAACTAAATATTGGCTCACTTATAACATCCAAATGCATTAGAGGAGGTTAAAATTTAATATCTGAATTCTTTCCAATTAATATGAAACAAGAAACAAAGATAGGCCACAGTTATTTCACCTAAAGTGTGCTGGGACATTTAATAACATTCACAATACTGCTTCACAATTGCATAAGGCTTCATTGAAATGCTTTCTCTAATATTATTACATTAATACAAATTACCTAAAAGGGGAATTCTATTTATTATTCAATCTTTAAGCTCAAATGTCCCTTCCTCTTTCTCTTGCCAGGGAAAATATGATTGCTTTTTTCTCTCTACTCATATGAAATTTTGCACATAGTCTTGTTCCAGGACTTATAATTGTCTGCTTACATGTCTAGTTTTATATGAAGTTTGTCTTCTAGGATATAAACCTTGTCTTACTCACCCATATGTCCCAATATCTCAAAAAAATACCTGGCACAAAGAAGGTGGTTGTGTATAATACAAAAGTAAATAAATAAGTAGATAACCTGAGAGGTGGCTGCAACTGTTAAGTACGGAAAAATAGTTAAAAGTTAATTTTTTATAACCGTACTTCATATTTTTATTGTAAGATTTAGGGTAGTCTGACTTTATGAGGAATTATTTTACACTATTTGACTTTTTACAAGGAATAGAGCATCGGGTTTCTTATAATCGGTCCATAAATTGTTAAACTATTATCAAATTGTATATCATGGCAGAAGAAATCTCTGTTTATGTACCATAAGAAGTAAAGTGTGAAATTTATATGCTGAATTAAAATGTACATTTTCCCAGGAAGAAAACATGAGAAGCTTATTAACAGCTTCAGAAGACACTTTCTCTAAGAAATATACTTTTTTTTTCTTCATAGCCAAAAAGCAACATATCCTAATGAGAATAAAAACTCACTTGTTAACATACTTTTATTCATTAATTTTAGTCTTTGGAGCATATATGCAAAGTATCTCATAAAATGATTTTAAGCATATTTTTAATAAACTTCACCTTCAGTAAAAAGCACTATTTTCTCATTTTAACTAAAGTTCAGTCCAAAAAATCCACCCATGAAAATAAAACACTTACATAAAGACAATGTATATACTTCTCTTGGTATTTTACTGATTTTTGTTTTTCTCTGCCTGTGAGTCTTCTCTTTTCACAACTACTGCTATCATGGCAACAGTCAAAAACACATTGCCATGAACTGCACTCTTGCTCTGAGCCTGACATGGCACCCAGTAAGTGACAAATTAGACCTCATTTTCCATTAACGTGAAAGAGTGGAAGGGATGCAGAAACAATAGGTGCCAGTAAAACTAAATATAAATGAGGATGAGAGATGCATATTCTGAAAGATCTTAAACATAAGACTTGTGACATAATTTGGATATATAATCCAAATTTAGCCACTTTCCTGCTGTTACCAGATAAAGACAGAATGGGCTGTTGCTTGGCTCAACTTTTTTGAATGTTAGTGATTTTTACATATATGATGGGTGATAGTAGATTTACTTCTCTAGAAAGATATTTGCATTAAAATTATAAGTTGCATTTATAATTAAGGAGCATTTTTTTAAATTGTTGCTAATCTAGGATGGTCATCGCTTGGCAGTGGACAGACAATATATCCACAATGGAAGATCTCTAGGGGATAAAACAGATGACTTTGAGTTCCTTTATTATATTAGATCTTTAAAAAGTTTTTTTTTCTATTTTAATATTGGATAGAAGTTCTTTTCATGTATGAGAGAAGCTTCAATTAAAGGGAAGCTGAGACAGTAGGAAAAGTTGGGAAGCTCTGAAAATGTAGACAAGAGGAAAACTTGTGCCTCAAAGCCAGGACTTCTGACATTTAAGATTAATCTTAGAAAGGGGCTAGTTTTGTCTTTGATTCTCTTTCTTGCCAGCTGCGGTCTCAGTCAAAAAGCAGAGAGGACTGACTCTGAAGTCAAACCTAGTTTTCAAGCAAAAGAGTGATCTAAGGAGACTACTTTCTCAAGATAAACAAGACAGGAAGCACACACTGACTAAGAAGATCAGTTCTTGAAGATGTGAACCTGTGGGGGAGGAGGCTTGTGTCCAGAACAAGGTTGGAAAAGCTTCTTCAAGTCAGTCCAATGCATGCAACCATGAGATAAATGCAGAACGAAAGAAAGGGCTTTAGACCCAGAGACAAAAACCCTAGATTCTCGAGGTGATTCTTCTCCTAGTAACCATCTGTATTGACCTAGATGAACTTGGGTGAGTTCCTTCTTTCTAATTCTCTCAATAGAACAAACATTTATCAGGCAGCAATTATGTATGTTCAAGGCACCAGGCTGTGAGCCAGAGTTTCCCAAGGGATGGAACAGGGACTAGAATCTGATGGGTCCCGTCTCAGAATTAGTGAATGGGGATCTCTGCAGATGAGTAATTCCTGGGTGATTTTTAGGCATATTTGAAGTTGAAAACCAGCTTTCAGCAAGAGAATTAAAAAATGGGTGAGACAGAGTTTGTACCCTCAAAAACATTCTAATTTCTTTTCATTTTAAAATGGCCTTTGTACCAGGTGATTGCTAAAAGCTTTGATATTCAGTTTATTTTCTTTTTTTAATTTAAATTTATTTTAATTGGATGCTAATTACTTTACAATTTTGTGTTGGTTCTGCCACATTTTCTAACCGTATTAACATTTTACATGTCTCTTACTTTTAAAAAGTATAATTTTAACTATTGACCTTTTTCTACTCAGGCAGCCATTTTTGATGTCCTCTGAATAAGCCACACAATTTTTTAGTTTCAGAGTCTTATTTGGGAAGAAGTGAAAAAGTAAACAGCACTCGTGAATGTTACCCTAATGATTTTCAACAGCACCCAGGAAAGCGTGGGATCTGCAGTCAATGAACTAGGACCTGCTTCTAACTAGTTATGACCCTGGGCACACAAGTATGCCTCTCCAGGCCTTAGCTTTCATGTTCTAAAATGAGGGATTGTGTTATTCAGATGATAAGGTCTCTATGAACTCAAAGTTTCTATGGTTCTATCACTCTTAAATTTTTTGAACAACATCTGTGACACATGTGTCATCTGTAAGCTCATATCAGAGTTTTTGGAAATCAAAACTCATATGTACATGCTAAGTCGCTTCAGTCATTTTCAACTCTGTGGGACACTGTGGACTGTAGCCTGCCAGGCTCCTCTGTCCGTGTGATTCTCCAAGCAAGAATACTGGAGTGGGTTGCCATTTCTTCCTCCAGGGGATCTTCCCATCCCAGGGATTGAGCCTATGTCTCTTCTGTCTCCTGCATCGGTAGGCAGGTTCTTTACCACTAGCGCCATCTGGTAAGCCACAAAACTCACATACCTGAACATTACTCTTGGGAAGCTTATAAACTTGGGTAATCCATCCACAGGAATCCCACTGATTTTACGAGTAAATCATCTCCTGCATTCATTTATTCCTCTCTACTCCCGTGCAGCTGCTCTATTCATACCCTTTGAAATTCCTCATTTGGACCAACACAGGAGCTTTCTCACTTCTCTCTGTTTTCAGTTTAGGTTCACTATCCTTGTCCACACTGCCATCATGGTTATCTCTCTGAGACACCAATATCATGACATTATTCACCACTTTAAATGCTTCTGTGGTTCTCCTATGCTTAAAGCCCAAATCCAAACATTTAGAATAAGTTCTTAAGGAAGTTCCTTACCATTTGCTTCCAGTGTCCTCAGCCAATCTCATTTCTGACCATATCTCTACCAGGCCCTTGTATTTACCAAACAACCCCATATAGTTGTTCCATGGTTTTCCCCAAAAGTACTACATGCTTTCCTGTTTCCCATGTTCTACTTTCTATCTGGATTTTTTTTTTTTTATCTCTGTGTCTGTCTAACAAACTTTACAACTACTGTAAAATTTGTCAGGCAGATAAGGAGATGAAAGAAATTCCAGATACAGAGTAGAGCATGGGAAACATTTATTAAAATAGAGGCTTCCCAGGTGTCTCAGTGGTAAAGAATCTGCCTGCTAATGCAAGAGAGGCTGGGGACTCAGGCTCGATCCCTGGTCGGGAAGATCCCCTGGAGGAAGAAATGGCAACCCACTCCAGTATTCTTGCCTAGAGAATCCCATGGACAGAGGAGCCTGGTGGGCTACAGTCCATGGGGTCACAAAGAGTCAGTCATGACTGAATGACTAAACACACTATTAAAATAACTATTTTCTTTTATATTTTTACATGTTTCTTCCCTGATTATTTTCAGATAAAAATTATAAAAAGAAAAACAGGAACAACTGGTATACAAGAATACTCTTTGAATACACTTTTATTTATATTTAAATAAACTTTTAATATGGATGATGGAAAACTTTTAAGAGCTTTAAGTGTACCTTTGACATGAGCAGTAACAATGTAAATAAATATTGAAAAAGACATGAGTTAATCACTCACATTTTACACAACAGGCACATTGCAGAGGCCAATGTTCAGGATAAGGTTGACAAGTGAGACAGTTCCTACCTGTCAGATCTGCATTGGGCCACCATCCCAAGTCACAGGCTTTGCAGGTGAATTCATCTTGCACATACTCATTCTCTTTGCAGGCAGTGCAAATCCAGCAGCAGCTGACTTCCCCTTTCCGTATGACCTATAACACAGGGATATTTCATATGCCTTAAATTTAGTTTCTCCAGACAGCCTTTCTTTTTTCAGATGAGGACTTGCTTTCATACTGTAATTTTTTTTTTTTTGAAGACTAACTTTCCAAAAAAATTGTACACATTGAGGAACCTCAAATACATGGATTGAAGTATACCTCATTGCAGTAGAGTTCAGATGTGAATTTCAATTCACTCCATGTTGGATTTGGAGGCTTTTCCATAATCATTTCTTTTATAAAGGGAATTATACAGTTAAATCCTATCATTATATATCTATATACATATACATATATTAATATGCATTAATAGTTCTCAGAAAAGTAAAAGTACATTTCTCTTTTTCATACTGTTATGTTGTAAGCTCCCTGATCTTTACTACCATAATGTCTAATATGTTGCTAATCCTATTGTTTAAAATATCATTTCTAATACTCTTTGTTTTTCATTTTTTAAAATCCATCACCATATATCATCTCATGATATGTACGTTTTCTTTTAAACCCTTTTGTATGTATTTATAGTAGGCATCTTAATTTGACTATTAATTCCATCATCAATATAATATCTAGGACTATTTCTATCACTTGATTTTCTTTCTGGTTATGTGTTACATTTTCTCACTTTGTTACAGGTCTAAAGTTTTTTAACCAGATGCTGTACATAAGGTATAGAGTGCTGGATTTTTTTCTTGAAGTATTGGCCTTTGTTCTGGCAGGCAGCCTGGTTACTGTGGCTCAGTTTGAGCCTTGTTTTTCCATCTTTTAGGGCAAGTCTACAATATTCTCTAATCTAGGAATAAATGAGTGAAGTCGCTCAGTCGAGTCCAGCTCTTTGCGACCCCATGGATTGTAGCCCACCAGGCTCCTCCATCCATGGAATTTTCTAGGCAAGAGTACTGGAGTGGGTTGTCATTTCCTTCTCCAGGGGGTCTTCCCAACTCAGGGATTGAACCTGGATCTCCTGCATTGCAGGCAGACGCTTTACCGTCTGAGCCACCAGGGAATCCCCAATCTAAGAATAGTTTACCCTTATTATAAAGTGTGACCTTGTTGGGCTCTCTGCTCATCTCTGTGTATTCAGCAAGGTATCTCTACTCTGGCTTATGGAAACTGGGAAAATTCTTGGCCTTATGGGGCCTCTGGGAATCCAGAACCACAGTCATTTTTCTTTCCTTGGACTTTCTAAATTGTACTATACTCATGCAGGGGGCTTCCCTGGTGGCTTACATGGTAAAGAATCTGCCTGCAATGCAGGAGACCAGGGTTCAATCCCTGGGTAGGGAAGATTCCCTGGAGAAGAGAATGACTGCCCACTCCAGTATTCTTGCCTGAGCAATTCCATGTACAGAGCATCCTGGCGGGCTACAGTCCATGGGGTCACAAAGAATAAGACACAACTGAGTGACTGACACTTTCACTTCATACTTATGCTGCTGCTGCTGCTGCTGCTAAGTCGCTTCAGTCGTGTCTGACTCTGTGTGACCCCATGGACAGCAGCCCATGAGGCTCCTCTGTCCACAGGATTCTCTAGGCAAGAATACTGGAGTGGGTTGCCATTTCCTTCTCCATCATACTTATGCAGATAGAGTCAAATACTGATGGGAACTCATACACCAACTGCTGGAACTCTTTTTCTGCATTGATTCATTCTCTTCCTTTCTCTGCACTACTGATTCTATCTGCCTTGGCTCTCCTAAACCTTGGTTTCTGTCTTCTTAAATTATCAAGATAGCCAAACTCTGTGTTCTTTCTCACTAAATAACAACCAGGAAATTGCCTCCAGACAGAATGCCTGAATGATTTTAGGGTTCACTTCTCTGTTTCCTTTCAATTCTTTGAAATCAAGGTCATACACTGTTTTCCAATGTCTGAACACAGTTATTTCATATACTGTGTCAAGTTTTCTGATTGTTTACAGCAGAATGCTGTCTGAACTTTTTTATTCTCTCTTGGCTGGAAACAGAAGTCTTTCCCTAACATGTTCAGTCAGTTTAGTCATTCAGTTGTGTCCGACTTTTTGTGACCCCATGGACTGCAGCATACCAGGCTTCTCTGTCTATCACCAACTCCCAGAGTTTACTCAAACTCATGTCCATTGAGTCGGTGATGCCATCCAACTATCTCATCCTCTGTCATCCCCTTCTCCTCCTGCCTTTGATCTTTCCCAGCATTAGGGTCTTTTCAAATGAGTCAGTTCTTCACATCAGGTGGCCAAAGGATCGGAGTTTAAATTTCAGCATCAGTCCTTTCAATGAATATTGAGGACTGATTTCCTTTATGATGGACTGGTTGGATCTCGTTGCAGTCCAAGGGACTCTCAAGAGTTTTCTCCACCACCACAGTTCAAAAGCATCAATTCTTCGGTGCTCAGCCTTCTTTATGGTCCAACTCTCACATCCATACATGACTACTGGAAAAACCATAGCTTTGACTAGATGGACCTTTGTCAGCAAAGTAGTGTCTCTGCTTTTTAATATGCTGTCTAGTTTGGTCATAGCTTTTCTTCCAAGGAGCAACCATCTTTTAATTTCATGGCTGCAGTCACCATCTGCAGTGATTTTGGAGTCCTCAAAAATAAAGTTTCTCACTGTTTCCATTGTTTTCCCATCTATTTGCCGTGAAGTGATGGGACCCTAACATGTTTGACATTATCAAATGTTCTCCTATGTAAAGTCAGAAATCAAAGAGCAAATATTGCCATAGCTTAAAGTCATATACACCTTATCCTTTGTGAGGATAAAATTATCTTCTTGTAGATCAGGTCAAAATGTATTAATGAGCCACTATTTTAAAATTACATGAAAAATATATCATGACAGTATATTTTCAGAAACTGTAAAAGGTTTTCTTTTTCTTCTTTTACTTTCAAATAACTCTAGAAAGTATACTCAAACTGTCTTTCTGAAAATCCACATCTATCCTCAGAGTAAACATGACAATTTGTACTGTATTCCAAACTATAAATTTTTCTAATGCTATGGAAAAATTTAAAAAGTAGTGCTTTATTATTTTAATTAGTATAAGAAGTGCAAAATAATGTCTATCTCTTCAATCAGCTTTATCTTTTTCCTAACTATAAAATAAATACTACAAATTAGACAAATTCTAAAGATAATAATTCTAAACAAACATATTTATGCAAGATGACTAGTGAAAAATAGATCCTATGGGTGACTGCCACATGGAAAAATACTTAAAATTAGGTTTTGAATGGCTGAATAAGTGCATAAAAAATGATTAGCTTATACATTTATCAAATAATGAAAAAGGAACTGCTCTCAGATAGAATTCTTTTGTTATTCCTTCTTATTCGGCCACCAAATATATGCACTTTTGACATATATCATCTAAATTGTGGGACTTGTCTTTTCTGTTTCTCAGCTACCCCTCCAGACTTAAGATTCCCTGGTGGCTCAGATGGTAAAGAGTCTGCCTGCACGGCAGGAGAC
Source organism: Bos taurus (assembly GCF_002263795.3). Taxonomy (NCBI): domain Eukaryota; kingdom Metazoa; phylum Chordata; class Mammalia; order Artiodactyla; family Bovidae; genus Bos; species Bos taurus. The sequence continues at coordinate 83,660,962 of NC_037336.1, read as the reverse complement.
CCAGGTTCCATACCTGGATTGGGAAGATCTCATGGAGAAGGAAATGGCATGCTGGATTTTGGTCCCTGCCTCTAATCCTGGCTTTAATTTCTTCTCACTCCAGAGTAACAGCGTGCAATTGCCAAGACTATCACTGTGGGCTGTGGGCTCCTAAGGGAAGGGAATCATGCCTTACTTTCCCTGTTTTCAGATCACAGTCATCAAGAAATGTGCCAAGAACGCACAGTAGGTGCCCTCTGAATAAGGGTTGAGTTGAATCTTTTTTAAAAATGTAATTAAGCCACTCAAGGAACTTTAGTGCCTCCTTTTTCTAATATCTTCAAAACATAAGCTCTTTGGTCAGGCGTTTACTTAGACCCCAGTCCTTGTTTCTGCACCTGAGTCTGATTGCTAATAATTTCTTGCATAAGTCCACCAAACAGACATTATGTCTTCAGTAGTGTCTATATAACTGTTTGTTTTGGAGGGAGGTTTCAAGTAGGGCAGATACATCATCTGATTTATTTTTCATCTGACTGTCTTTCTACCATTTGGAGAACAGATTTTAAGGAGGGCAAGAGAGAGAGAGCATGTGTTGTTTAATCCATGGTTCTAATATGCAACAATATAGTAAAGACATAAATATATTTTAATAAACAAAAAAAATATTCTTTTCCATTCAGAGAACTCTCTTTCCTCCATCACTTCATCTATGTCACTACATTTGAGTCCTGACACAGGCTCCAGGAAGTATTTCTGGTGCAGTGAACCCTTTGAAACATTATCTTATTTAAAAATCCTCTGTAATTACTAATAAGATATAGTTGGCATTTTATTACCACAAGTTAGTCAACTTTTGTCCACTAATTGTGCCACATGTATAGGATAGAAGTAGTAGTGTTAGTCGCTCAGTCGTGTCTGACTCTTTGTGAACCCATGGACTGGAGCCCACCAGGCTCCTCTGTTCATGGGATTCTCCAGGCAAGAATACTGGAGTGGGTTGCCATTTCCTCCTCCAGGGGATCTTTCTGACCCAGGGATCGAACCCAGGTCTCCTGCATTGCAGGCAGATTCTTTACCATCTGGGCTGCTGGGAGGACCCACACGTATATGATAGATACACTGCATTCAGATACTTAAAAAATTCTTAAATTATTGTCTCTTATGTTTTCGTCTCCTCATTTCACAAATATTTTAAGTTATTTTTATATTTTTACACTAAGTGATATTTCTTTTGCATGGAGTATATAGTCAATAACTGAATAAAGTATTGTTTCATTTTTGTTACAGTAAGACACTTTTTATGACAGCTCTCAGTCGTGATAAGAGATTTAATGTTTCATTGAAATTTTCTTTGAAGGACCAAGACTTCCCAAGACACAGGAACTGTTTTGATTCCTTTTACATCCTATGTACTGGTGCTCTGTTTATTGTTAGCAAGACTAGATGACTTGCTGCTTCACACAAGGCTATGATTCAATTCCATGTACACTGTAGGAGTCTTGTTTGTGCCATAGAAAATCAAGTGTTCTTTTTATGAATATGTTTCCGAATAACTTGAAATGGATTTTTTTTAGTTTAAGCTTTGTTTAGAAAAAGGGTAAAAGAAAGTAAACAGCATCAGGAGAATATAATGAAGGAAAAGTAACAATACATTAAAGGAAACAGAGACATTTTCTTCAGGAGGAAAATGCCTGGAAAACTAAACAGAATAAAGACTTGGGTCTTACCTAATTAGGTCTGTAGGAAAACCAGCTGCTGTTTAGGTTTCCTTTGCATTCACAGTGCTAGCACAGTTCTTGGCACATATTAATTATTCAATAATTATTCAATAATGTATGTGAAAGGAAAGACAGAAATAATAAGGAATAGGATATAAACAGGAGAAATGAAAATGAAGAATTTAAGAAAACAAAAAATAGGAAGAATTGAAAGCTTGGCAAGGACTATAGAAAATATCAATTTAGGAAAATCCCTACATTGTAATTTATTACAGGGAAAATGTAACAAAAATCATATACGAATATAAAATGATCACAAAAATGGACATATATTGAACCAGACCATGTGTGAGGAACTCTGTACAGAATTATACTAACGCTCACAACCGCTCCATGGAGTGAAGTTACTTATGTATATTTTGCAGGTGAGGAAACAGCTGCAGAGGGGTCAGCAGCTTGTGCAAACCTCAGTCACATCATCTCCAGTTATTATCAAGATCTAGGCTCTTCCTCAGAGAAGGCAATGGCACCCCACTCCAGTGTTCTTGCCTGGAGAATCCCAGGGACGGGGGAGCCTGGTGGGCTGCCATCTATGGGGTTGCACAGAGTCGTACACCACTGAAGCAACTTAGCAGCAGCAGCAGGCTCTTCCTAGTGTAAAAACAGTTATCACAGTGATGATATGTTATACCAAGAACCAAAACTACATCTCAGAAGTTGGCAGATATTTATTCACTTATCCAACCTTTATTTAGTGGCCCAGTGTGCCAGACATGGTACAATACATAGGGACAGATAAATGAAAAGACTTGATGATCACTGAGGTTAAGAAGCTCAAAACTCTGACAGAGTAGAGTATACCGATAGAAGAATGAATGAAATGCCTCTGCAGGGCATATGCAGTCAGTCATTTAGCCATTCATTCATTCTCATTATGCATGCAGAATGCCAGGCGCTGCATCAAGGATAGAAACCATCAGTGAATAGATCATATCCTTATCTTTGAGAAAAACACAGCAAGAAAGAGGAATAGGGTTCAGGACAGGGATCAATAGGAGGCAAGAGGCCTAGGAATCAGACTTTAGAGGCACTTAAACCTTTCATCATGTGGGGTCCACCCTGCACTTGTAAGATCTTGAGTGGAGTCGGGGTGGGGGTGGGCAGATCTCTTTAGTGTATGTGCAGTAGGCTTCTGACTTGCCTCATCTTAGTCCCAGTCCTGTTAGGGAGGAGGCACATGGAACTGGGGATTGCAATTTTACCTGTGATGGTCAGGTAAGGCTTCACTAAGATAGGTCATTTGATTCCATTAAAAATTAATTTTTTAAGAAAGATATGCCATTTGAGTAAGGACTTAAGAGCAGGAAAGGAGGAAGCTCTGAATACATCTGGTGAAAGAGAGTTCTAGGTGGTGGGATCAGCTAGAGCAAAGATTGCAAGTAAGAGCTCTCGGCACACTTATGCTATTGCCTTCCTCCTCCACTTTTCTCTATGTGGGTAATGTGCCAATAAACGTTTACTTTAAAAAGACTTCGGGCCCTGCTTCAGCCACAGCCACCTGCAAAACACAGGAGATCTGCTGGGCTCCTTCTCTGCTCCATGTCACATGACTCAGCGGCAGCTTCTATCAGCACCTGTCTCCAAAAGTGTCAGACAAGCTAGATCTGAGGCCAAAGTGAAAAGAAGAAAGTGTTAATCACTAAGTTGTGTCCGACTCTCTGTGACCCCATGGACTATAGCCGGCCAGGCTCCTCTGTCCTTGGGATTCTCCAGGCAAGAATACTGGGGTGGGTTGCCATTCCCTTCTCCAGGGGATCTTCACCACCCAGGGATCAAACCTGGGTCTCCTGAATTGCAGGTGAATTCTTTACCATCTGAGCCACCAGGGAAGCCCACCAAGGATAAAGTGATCATCAAAAAGTTCAGTAGCCAGGAGACCAGCTTAAATACTGGTTGAAGCTTGAGACATGAAGCCATCAGAGTGACTGTGAATAAATTAATGATGATTCCATAGAATTTCTCATCATAACCAGTAAAGTTTCCTCTTCACCCAGAGAGACTATAGTAATTTCATGATTTCACATACATAATAAAACCCGCAATATTTTGTCTTCAACTTTTTCCAAAATTTTAGCAAATATGGTTTTAGTAGCTGGGGCAGATCATATCATTATTATGCAACTATAAGCTTCTCAGATAAATAATTTTTGATATTTCTGTGTGCAATTTTTATTGAGACTCTGCCATCCTGCAGCGGACTTTGGAAGATATTACACAATGAAAGAACCATGTCTTTATTTCATTGGTTACATTAACTATCAGTTCAGTTCAGTCACTTAGTCGTGTCCAACTTTTTGTGACCCCATGGACTGAAGTATGCCAGGCTTCCTTGTCTATCACCAACTCCCAGAGCTTACTCAAACTCATGTCCATTGAATCGGTGATGCCATCCAACTATTTCATCCTCTGTCGCTCCCTTCTCCTCCTGCCTTCAATCTTTCCCAGCATCAGGGTCTTTTCCAATGAGTCAGTTCTTTGCGTCAGGTGGCCAAAGGACTGGAGTTTCAGCTTCAGCATCAATCCTTCCAAATGAATATTCAGGAGTGATTTCCTTTAGGATGGACTGGTTGAGTCTTCTTGCCATCCAAGAGACTGAAGAATTTTCTCCAACACCACAGTTCAAAAGCATCAACATTAACTATGAACAACTTAAAACTTATGGGTAGTTTGCTTTGATTCACAGAAAGAGGAGGCTGAGGAGGACAGGACAACTGTAGTTGATGATGTTATTGCTAATCTTCTTAGTCTTGTAGCCATGTGAGAATTGCCTTTATTCTTAGAAAACAAAAGCTGAGGTACGAAGTTTCACGATATTTGCACCTCACTTTCAAATGGTTCAGGGAAAAAATAGTTAACTCAGTCCTGAAGTATATAGTCTGTAAAAATAGGTGTATTGGGGCTTTTTTTTTTATGTGTATAAGGTGTATTTTACTATATGATAATATGGCATGTGTAATGAAGAACCACTTATGATATAGTCCATGTTCATATAATGTCTCCATAATTCTATCTTGATTGGCCAGGTCAGAAGAGGGGAAAGTGGAGGTCTCTACTCTCCATGACAAAACTCCCAAATCCAGTTCAGTTCAGTTCAGTCGCTCAGTCGTATCCAACTCTTTGTGACCCCATGAACCAGCAAAGAATCCAAAAACAAACTTAAGGGAAGAAAAAAATAAAAGAGAAGAGAAGCGAAAAGAAAGAATAGGAGGCCAGTGGGAGCAAACTTCAGGACCCTTTCCCTGGGATTCTCTGTCAGTTTCCCCATCTCTGTCAGTCTCCCAACTGCCTTCTAGTACTTATTGCCTCCTTAACTCTAGATTCTGGTTTCCCTTAGCATTTTTAAAGTGGATCTCTATTTATAGTTTTGTTGTGAACTGTTGAGAAAATAAGCTTCAGCAATTGAAATTTGTAGGAATTATGCCAGTTCATATAATGAAAGATGGTTGAACAACATGTGGCTGTGGGTTGATAAGAGCTTTGGGTTGGCTCTAAGCCCAGCTTGGCATTTGCTAGCTGAGAAAGCTTTGGACAAGTGACTCAAGCCCTCTGGGCCTCTGATTTCTGATCTGTAAAATGGGGTGATAATACCTCCTTTAAAAGCATTGTTTTAAGGAAGAATTGAAATGATGTCAGTAAAGCACCCATTATTGTACTTGCACAAGGATATGCTTGATAAATGTTAGTCTCCCATCTCTACTGCCTCTCTGCTCCTTTCTTTCACTTTCACTTCTTTTGCCTCTCCACCTCTTCTTACCTCTTTCCTGCCTTCCCTACACAGAGGAAAAGAGCAGCAGGCTTGGTGTGGGAGACCAACACACATACCAGGCCCTTGCTGTTCACTTGCAGACCCATGGTCTACATTTTATGTGCTAACTCAGATTCCTTTTGCCTGACCTGTGTCAGGCCCTTGGCCATGTTCTTGGGCGTTCTGGACACTTCTGCAACTCCACCTCAGTTTCTACCACTACTGTGTCATCTTAAGGCATCCCCAGGTGGCTCTCTCTCCCGTGGAGGAGTCACTGGGGTCCAGAACTGCCTCCATTGCACTCACCACAGCAGGAGCTATAAGACCCACAGCTGCTTCCCCTCCCTCACTGCTTCCAAATCTTAAGAAGATCCACCTAACAGGACAGGGACTCTGGCTGCCCCAGTAGCTGCCTAGAGGCATCAGGTAACGTCACTTCCTGTGAACAAACGTTGACCGTGGGAAGCAGAAAATAGAATAGCAGGAGTGTATACATTTTTCTCCTTTCTTTGTTCCAATAAACAGTCTGAGAAGTCTGTCCAGAGATCTGGTAAGGCTGAGTTGTGCTCAGTGAGGCAGTGTCCTGCCCAGCGATGCATAACCTCAGTGGGGGAGGTGTTTTTCCATGCTTCCATGTCTCCATTCCCTTTTCCTCTCACTCCTGCTTCCCTGGGATTCTGTCTCCCAATAAAATATTAGCACTTGAGCCTTGCTTAGCTTTCAGGGTTCAAGAGAACCTGAGCTAAGGACTTGTGAACTACATTTTCCAGGCTCTCTTTCCAGTGTCTTCTCCATAGGGTTGGAAGAATGGGAGGACCTAATGGGAGACTGAAGAGCCAGAGAGAAGAGAAGCCTCGTATTGAGGCCTCTCCCTCCTCCAGCTCTGGACGTGTCTCAGGTAGTATCTACGACCTTCCTTGTGTCGCTTTGGCCCTGGGGTGGGAGTAATTCCTGCCGCTGCTCATCTCTGAGTTGCATCAGTGCCCCCTCTTACTTTTATAACCAGTTTTCTTTTTTTTTTTAATAATGTAAAACTCCCTCTGTTGAACCACCTAGTGTGGGTCCTTTCTTTCCTGACTGTACCCATAAAACACAACAATGAAAGTTTGATTTTATTTACCTCTGTTTGTGGTATGACTGAAATCAATTTCTCCTTCCTAAAATATTATATTTGTAAAATATTTATATTTCTAAAAATCAATAACATAAGAAAACTGGACTTTTAGCTACTTCAAAGGGAATTACCATAAGAAAGCTTTATGGGTTACCATAAAACAAGTCAAATGATTATATCAGCATTTGAAGTGACATTTGACATTTAAAATGAATAATCCTTTCCCAAAGGTTATGCTTCTCAGTTAATACAAGTGCAAGCCCTCCCATCACCTTTTACGTTGCTTTTTTCCAGTCTCTGTAGTGGCTACTGAGAGATCTCGCTCTGCATCCTGAACCTGCTAGGTGGCAAATCGACAGTGGAAGAATATAAATGCTATTACTTGGTAAATGGGATTTGGATATCATTTGTTTCCCATGGTGCTTATTGGAAACAAACAAACATCCCCCCTCTCCTCCACTCCAGATGCTACTGAGAACGGGCATACTTTCATCCTGCAGGGCACATGGTATTACAAAAATTGGACCCCAAGAGGTTTTCATTTTTAGCTAGTGCTCTGTAGTGACTCAGCAATGATTTCTGGGATCTCCTTTGATAACACTGCATGGGCGTAATGCAAATGTAATGCCAGAAATACTTGAGCATCAAGCTTAGAGATGCATGCAGACAGCCTTTCCTCTGAACTGGGGCCTGGGGGGAGGGTTTATCTCTGGAGCATACAAATGGGACTACACATGGCAATGTGAGCTCCCGTTCACGGCCTGCCAGCAGTCAGAGTAACAGGAGGGAATTCTAAAAGGGAGCTGGAGTGCAGAGCATCTTCAGGATGATTTGTTTTCTCTTGCCAGGGTTTTGCTTGTTTATTTGTTTTCTTTTGTTATATTCTGAAAAACCAAGCTTTGTAGTTCCATAAACTTTTTTGATAGTAGTTTTCTGCACTAAAGATGAGATTCTGTCACCCAGGCTGAGAAGGAGGTCTGAGATGAACATGTGACCTCCTGTGGGTCATCAGTCCTCCACCAGTAAAGCTGCTCAGTCGTGTCCAACTCTTTGTGATCCCTTGGACTGTAGCCTACCAGGCTCCTCCATCCATGGAATTTTCCAGACAAGAGTACTGGAGTGGGTTGCCATTTCCTTCTCCAGGGGATCTTCCCAACCCACGTCTCCCACGTTGTAAGCAGATGCTATTTACTGTCTGAGCTATGAGGGAAGAAGAGCATAAAGCCCAGGGCTTCTGGGTTGTCCCAACCATAAGACTTTGGGTCACAGAGGTCCTGGTTTTCCCAACCATCCAGAGAAGAGGACGAACCCAGAATCTTGCGGTCTGACATCCTGTAGCAAGAGTCAAGGACAAGTTTTAGGTTTCTCCCGGTTTCAGAGGATATACTCCTAATACCACAAGAAAGCCTCATGTGAAAAATTCCACCTGCATAAGAATCAGAAGTGGATTCTTGGGGAGAATCTGCACTGACGTATGGCCCACACACATTGGTTTGGTTGGAGCCACTCTTACACTACTGACATGCTTCTACGATGGATGTAAACCAGTGATGTCTCCAAGTCTACCAATTGCCTCATACTACCCTATTCAGGTAGGAATCCTCACCTAAATCTTCCCGTGATACAACTCAAGGATTAACCATGGGCATGGCAGGAGGCCTCCAGCACACTGTCATAGCACTAAAATAGAGTTCATTCTGATTGGCTAGTTGTCATGACAATTACTGTTGTTCAGTTGCTCAGTTGCATCTGACTCCTTGCGACCCCATGGGCTGCAGCATGCCAGGCTTCCCTCTCCTTCACTATCTTCCGGAGTTTGTTCAAATTCATGTTTATTGAGTTGATGATGCCACCCAACCATCTCATCCTCTGTTGCCCATCTTCTCCTCCTGCCCTCAATCTTTCCCAGCATCAGGGTCTTTTCCAATGATAATTACTAAATATTTTTAATATCACATCTGCAGAGAAGGCACTGACGTTTGAAACTACAGTGAGTTGCCTCAGGAGTTCTTTTCATACTCAAAGTGACTGATTCTCTTGAGAGTTTGAGTCCACCTGCACAGCTCTTCTTAGATGTTGTGGGTCCCAGATCCTCCACCTTCTTTGTTCAGTAGGGACAAAGTGGTGGATCCAGCAGCCACAGCAACACTATTAGACTCTCACCCTAAAGACCCCTGAGTATATTTCTCAGGGTGAACTCCATGAAAGGCATAGCAGCATGATGGCGTGGTAGGAGAGCAGGAGCCTCACACAGTTTCCATTCCAGCCCCAGCTGTGCTTTGTGACATTTATGTGACAGTCCTGTCTATTCCCAGAGATGAATCACAGAAAATTAGAGACGAGAAAGGCCTATTAGGTCATTTAATCCACACTTCTTCCAGTTCACAATCACCCCTCTATGCTCCATTTCCTATTGCATCAGCCAGTTTGGTTTTTAAATAGCATGGGATACAGAACGTGCTCTTTCCATGTCTTCTACACCAAGACTCCTCTCTACCTCCATTCAGTCAAATGCCCAATATAGGATGTTTACTTACTCTAGTTTTAAATACACAGTGATATCACAGTCACTCACTTGCCCCAACCTGGAAAGTTTCTGGGAATAATTAGAAAGTGAGGACTCTCTTTTGGCTGGAAAATAGTTTCAGGAAAATGAAAGAACTTTGTAGAGAAAAGAGAAGTGGTAAGCAGTGCTCCTGTTTTACCTCATTTCAACTTCTTTTATTTTAGTTTTACACTTATTTGACATTGCTCAGCTTCTGCTTTCTTCAACAATAGCTAGAACTATGACTAAGCAGTATCACTGGCTTTGGCTTCCAAATTTCCTTCTGTTTCAATTTTTAATTTGATTATTCATATCCCCTTGCTTTCTTTATTGTATTTAAGGTAACAGCTCATCATTGCAATGAAAATAAAGACTATTCTAAATATCCCAGTGGTTTTCCTATTTCATTTTCCAATCTTGGTTTGTCTTCTCAATTTTTGCTAAACACAACAGAAACAATAAGCTTAGCACACCCTTTCTGGACAGTCTAGTTAAAGAAAAATGTGTTTTTCCTCACTTATGCACAGGCAAGAGGTCTCCTCAAGGACACTGTCCAAGAATGCATCAGTGACTGGCTTACCTTGATTTGACCCTTTAGGCAAGGCTCACTGCATACAGACCGTACCACTCCACTCTTGTTCATTTGGATTTTGTAATCATCGATATTCAAGACCCCTTCATGCCAAGTTCCAACATGTACATAGTCATAGCGATTGGCTTCTGTGTACTGCAGATTCATAATATCATACCTACAAAGAAAACAACATGTGTGTCTTGGAGCATACGGACATGATGTAGAAACTAAAGGAATTTGGTAAATAGATAATAATAGAAGAGAAATAAAAGTTAGAAACATCCCATGTCCTCACACGAGCTACTGTCAATATTTTAGTTTATTTAGTTTAGTTATGTGTCCTGTGATTTTCCAAAATGTGTATTCCATACTTCAGTCTCTGTATCATCCATATTTGTTAAAGGATATATTATTCTTGTACTTTTCTTTCTGTGTATTCTTGAAAATAATTCTGTATGTGCTGGGTTGATCACCATATCCTTCTTCTTTTTTTTTTCACCAGATTATCCTTTGATCAAGTAACAGTTCTTCAGAACATTAATTTTTAGCTTAAATACTTTTATTCCAAATTTCTTTTTCACATTCAATTGCTACTTTAATTACACTGGATTAAAAGAGGTGAGTCTTATCAAGTCTGGAGTTTTACCTATTTTAGGTGCTAATAGAGCAAGAAATCTGAGAAATGCATCTTTAATTAGCAAGGATGTTGAGGATTTAACATTTTGAGCATTGACATTTAAACTGGTCTCTTCCTTGATTAGGGCAAACATTTCTGAATCCAAATAATCGGTGTCAGCTATTTCAGTTATTTAAACGCTGCGATGCTACACAGCAGTAAAATCTACATTTAGAAATCTTCTGTGTGTGTTCTGGGGGCCAGATTCATTGTTTCCCTGTGAAGGCAGTAGAGAGTATTTTCCAGTTTGATGGAAAAAGCACAAGATTTGATGTTAGAATGTATAAGCTGAAATCTCTTTTCTAATATTTTACCAGTAGATTGCACGACTTTGGAATGTCATTAAACTCTTTAAGGCTCATGGGCTTCTTGTGGGAATTTACTTACATAGAGTAGGTTAAAAAAAACTGCTTCACGATTGAGAGAAATGTATATAAAAGACAACATCACTATATCATATTAACATTTGTAGTACTATTATTATTATTTATATGCTAAAATACTCTTGTCACTTCCATTCTATAAGAAAGTGAAAACATCTTTGTGTTGTCACAGCCATTTTCCTTTTTCATCTCTCTTCCTCCTCCCCACTGTGTCCCTATCTATGTCATGTCATCCTGCAATTCTTTCCCTACAAACCTGATTCAGACTCAAAATCCTCCTCAGCCCAACACCCCAGGAAGCTACTACCCGTCAGCCTTGGTTGTCATCTGAAATCTACTGGCTCTATCTGGCTTAGTTCTTTATTTTGTCACTGGTTAGTCACTAATTCGTGTTCGACTTTTTGTGACCCCATGGACTGTAGACTGTCAGGCTCCTCTATTCATCGGGTTCTCCAGGCAAGAGTATTGGAGTGGGTTGTCATTTCCTTCTCAAGGGGATCTTCTCAACCCAGGGATCGAATCTTCATCTCCTGCTTGGCAAGCAAATTCTTTACCATTGAACCACCAGTTCTTTATCTAGACAACTAATATCTTTTCAAAGCTTTGCTGCCTGTTTTTAATAATGCGCAAATGTACCCTGATACCCACAGGATTGCTAGTGGCTTCTCCACAACCAGATTCTGGCAGTTTCTATAAATAGCAACCCCTTAAAGGAAAAGGGGATTCTAGGGGAGTAAAATCCACTTTTCCACTTTTGCTCCACTTTTCCAGATGAACAAAACTTACCTGGAGTAAGAAGAGAGAATGGCGTACCTGGAGGGCATTATTCATGTCTCTGCTTTCTGATTTTTGGTAATAGAGGGTTCTCATTCCTCTGGTTGCTGAGACAAACCAGAATGTTCTCAGAGTAGCTCTCTGACTGATAACCACATGGGTATTAACTGCAGGCTGACAGCTTGCACTCGTCCGGCTGATCAATGATACTAACCTATACCTCCAATATTTTTCCATTTTTTACACTCTTTATGGTAGGTAGCTCAGTTGGTAAAGAATCTGCCTGCAATGTAGGAGACCTGGGTTCTAATCCTGGGTCAGGAAGATCCCCTGCAGAAGGAAATGGCAACCACTCCAGTACTCTTGCCTGGGAAATCCCATAGATAGAGGGCCACAGTCCACGGGGTTGCAAGAGTCAGACACGACTTGAGTGACTAAGCCATCTAAACCACCAACCATGGTTACAGAGCCTACTGTGAGTGCTTAATATGAGTAGTTTCCTTTTTCATTTCCTTTCATCTTTATGTTTTACTACATAGTTACATTGTTAAATCCCTTTATATACTTTCAATGAAGGCTTAGGTATAATGCTAGCTTTAGAATATCTTTTTCCTATAAATCGGTTCCTTAAAACTTATATTTCACCTTCCCCATTTCAATAGGGAGAAGGCAATGGCACCCCACTCCAGTACTCTTGTCTGGGAAATCCCATGGACAGAGGAGCCTGGTAGGCTACAGTCCATGGGGTCACTAAGAGTTGGACACGACTGAGCGACTTCCCTTTCACTTTTCACTTTCATGCATTGGAGAAGGAAATGGCAACCCACTCCAGTGTTCTTGCCTGGAGAATCCCAGGGACAGAGGAGCCTGGTGGGCTTCCATCTATGGGGTCGCACAGAGTTGGACACGACTGACTTAGCACCAGCAGCAGCAGCGGCAGCATTTCAATAGGGGAAATCAGTTCACACTTTATTAGCATTTAGAAACTGAAAAATTCACAATATCTTGGCATGAAAACATATTTTGAAAAAGTCCCAAAAACTAGAGGGAAAAAAAAAAAAAACGATGATACCAAGGGGAAAATACTGACTTACTAAAGAGAGGCCTTCCCCTGTGCAGTGTGTGGTAATGAACACTGCTCCTTTCTCTTGGCCCCACAGTCCCTTCTCAGCATGTTGGTGCTTATTTAGAATATCCTTATGCTGTAAATTACAAGTTTGTTGTATCCTTTCAATGCATTCAATTTCTGTTTCATGATGATTAACTAAAATAATTACAAGAGGGACCAAAAGCATGAATGGTGATGTGACAGGAGGTAGAAACAGAGGGGACTGGTTGAAATAAAAATTGAACACAGATTAAGCTGACCATTTCAGACATGAGGAAATGATCCTTGAAAAGGAACCCAGGGGGAAACTCATGATTTAAATACTTAATTAAAAATGAAGGAGAAACAAGCTAAAATTGTGGGTCTATATTTTAGATGATTTACAAAGAGAGAGCGGAGGTGGAAACCTTTATCTCTGCAGTGGGGTAAATGTACCTGGCCCTGTCCTAGGCACATTGTGTATGCTATAGAATCATGAAGGAAGGTCTCCATCCCCAATCCAATCCTTAACAGAGCTGGTTTGAAGTAGAACCCAGGATTACAACATGGGTTTAAAGGTGGGTGGGAGGAGGTGGTCAGTGTTCTGCATCTTAGACTCACTTGTGCCATCTGGTACCACTTCTTAAGGTGCTCAGCTCCTGGATGCCTTCCACATGCCCAGCCCCTGCGTCACTCCGTCCTTCCCACTCTCATTTCCATCTAAAGTTGCTCCCACCTAACTGGCAGCCTGGAAGGAATCTGATACATCCATGGCTTTAATTGCTGACTATTACTATATCATTTATCCTTCCTGGAGCTGTTGGATTTTAGCAGGCAGAATCCACTGAGGCCCCACAAGGCACTCGCTAAATGTAGAACTTTAAGCTTCCATGAAAGGAAGAGATATGTGGAGAATTATTTAGGGTCAAATAGTCTTTTACAGTCCCTTTGAAATGACATTAAAAAAGATGTCAGCAACTTTGTCTAATTTTTAGTTCAGTTCAGTTGCTCAGTCAGACTCAGTGTCTGACTGACTCTTTGCAACCCCATGAATGACAGCACACCAGGCCTCCCTGTCCATCACCAACTCCCAGAGTTCACCCAAACTCATGTGCATCGAGTCAATGATGCCATCCAGCCATCTCATCCTCTGTTGTCCCCTTCTCCTCCTGCCCCCAATCCCTCCCAGCATCAGGGTCTTTTCCAATGAGTCAACTCTTCACATGAGGTGGCCAAAGTATTGGAGTTTCAGCCTCAGCATCAGTCCTTCCAATGAAGTAGCTAGAAGGCAATGCGATGTGGCAAAAAGATTACAAGTCTCAGAATCAAACGGCACTGCCTCTACTCTCTGGGTGACTTTAGGGGAGTTTCTTAGTTTCTCTGACACTCAGCTTTATCATCTGTAAAAGAAGATAATAATATGCCTGTAGCAATGAGGATTAAATGATTTGCTGTTCCATTTTATCACAACATATGCTTTTCTAAAATCTCCCATTCTGCAAGCTTTCATACTGAAAGATAACAGGGCTTATGAGGGGAAAAAAAAGAGAGAGATTGTGGGTATTCTGTGCAGCAGCCAGACTGAGGGCCTTTTTTCTTTCCTGTTGTCGGCTTTAATTTTTATCCCAGTATGCTGATCATCCTTTGCCTAAGAAAATCTCTATGAATGAACACAACTACTCTTTATACTGATATCATCTTCTATATACCAATTACATAGGGACTAATTGGTGTTATAAAATCAAGTACTGCAGAGGAGACAGTATATAAAATGACTTGGGAGAAAATATATGTATATACATTTAGTTAGATTTAATTTTCCTTTGCTTCTTGATTAATTCTTTGGAAGCCATAGAGACTCAGTACGAGGCAGAAAATTCTTTTCTTTCTTGTTCCAAGAAACATGTTAGTTGGAACATAAGATTGCCTGAGAAAAAGGGACACATATGGTTCTCTTCATATATTAAGCTCTTTGAGCAGATAAGATTAAAATATTCCACAAGCAGTATGGCATTGGGATTGATCAATCAGAACATGCTGACCAGATGTTGGCAGTGCCAGGGAGGGTTCTGCTGTTCGGGTATACTCACTCTGGTTTCTTGGGCTTGCAGGAAGGTGCTGGGCCTTCTGGGGAAAGACCAAAGATGATAGTGGAGTGTGTTTTATAATGCCATTTCCATCTAACATTAGCCCCATCCTTTTAGCTGTCTAGTTGTATCTACCCTCATGACACCCAGAAAACACGTGACCAAAAAGAGCCAGAGTGTCCATCTGTCTGGCTTAGAGAGGATCACAGGATTATTTGGATCCATTACGGAAAGGTCTGCTTTACCTTCCAGGAGCATCCCCTTTCTCATCAAACCACACCTCCTCTCCAGACACACCGATGAACGTGGACTTGATGAGGAATTCCAGGAGTTTGCTGCCATCGATGGGCTTCATGGCATCGCAGAGGCCCACGTGGCCGGGGCAGAGGGCCTGATGCATGTTCTGCAGCCCGTGCGCCATGGCATAGATGGCATTGATGACAAACCCCATCTTACTGTCCTGGACATAGTTCTCTTCTAAGCTTTCATTGCCTGTAACATAAAAACAGATTACTTCCAAGGTTGCAGTCATGAAGTCTAAACCTGCATGTTTAATTCTCAAATGCTTTTCAGGGCTCTCAGAAGAAGGGAAAGCCAAACATACCTGTCTAAGCTTTGTATTTGTGACTAGCTCTAGATAGATAGTATATTCTATCTTCAAATAGTTTATTCATTTTATTTTCTGAATTCAATAATGGCTTTATAACATATAAAACAAACACCATAGCGGTAAAAATAAAGACATTCGCATATTGCAAGGAAATCCTTAAAGAGCAATGAAAATAACTCTTATTTCCTCTGGGTTCACAGAGATTTATATTAAAAGTCTCCCTATATCACAGTCCTGGAAAAGTGTTTTTTTATATCTTTTGTGACAATCCACAATCCATCATAATTCAGTTTGTGCGTTATCTAAACCTCAATATTTTATTTTGATGATTCTACTAATCTTATCATCTCTAAGATCACAAAAACCAAGAGTGAAATGAACTGGTTAGTATGAATTTCTTCTTATATATGATTTGCTATACAGAAATATTTGAATAAGATTTGCTAATTATGGAGATCCAACCAGTCCATTCTAAAGGAGATCAGCCCTGGAATTTCTTTGGAAGGAATGATGCTAAAGCTGAAACTCCAGTACTTTGGCCACCTCATGCGAAGAGTTGACTCATTGGAAAAGACCCTGGTGCTGGGAGGGATTGGGGGCAGAAGGAGAAGGGGACTACAGAGGATGAGATGGCTGGATGGCATCACCAACTCGATGGACGTGAGTTTGAGTGAACTCCGGGAGTTGGTGATGGACAGGGAGGCCTGGCGTGCTGCAATTCACAGGGTCACAGAGTTGGACACGACTGAGGGACTGAACTGAACTGAATTATCAGAAACTCAGGCAAAATGCTTCTTGATGGAAGAGTCACACTACATCTTTAATCTAAACATTTAGTTTTATCTCTGAATTTCAAAAACTCTGCCATTATTCTCACCCATGTCACAGATGACAGCCTAAATAGGCCATTAGACCCTAAAGTGCCTGGGCTGGATAATAGCAGGATATTTTAGGAACTTAGAGAATTTGAAATGTTTAGAAGAAATGGTAAAGAGTTTTGACTTTGAGGTTGAGCTTGAGATTAAACAAGACATTTATAAAGAGTTCTAAGACTAATCTATTTAGGTATACTTGAAAATGTAAAAAATATACATTTGTATCTATACTGTGAGTAAGATTTGAAATATCCAGGCCAGGTTGAGGGGGGAAAACTCAATTTTAACTCATCTTCCAGTGCTGCTTAATAGGAAATTGTTAAGAGTGTGATTTTCTAGTTTTCCTAATTGAAACAAATAGGAGCAAGAGAGGCAGAAAGGGCATTTTAGAATCAAACTGTGCAGAATAAGTATAGAAGTTATATAAAGCAGAAAACAAACATCCTCCTTGCAAAAACTAAGCAGCCATTGAAATAAGGTGATTTATGTCACCCAGAACCCCTGGATCTTAAATGTTAGTTTGCTTTTCTGTCATTATATCAGGATATAATAGAGATAAATTAATACCATATATCTGATAAGTTTTAAATGAACCTTTAAAGACTGTTTGAAACCTCCAAGTGTTAGAGTTAAATGTTAAAGCTGTTAGAATTAGAGGAGCAGCAGTTAAAGAAGAAAAAAATAGACAAAAATTAGATGACAAAATAACCTTCAACGTAGCAGTTACTTAAAGAGTTCTAGCAACTATTAACAGAGAAGGCGATGGCACCCCACTGCAGTACTCTCGCCTGGAAAATTCCATGGACGGAGGAGCCTGGTGGGCTGCAGTCCCTGGGGTCACTAAGAGTCAGACACAACTGAGCGACTTCACTTTCACTTTTCACTTTCATGCACTGGAGAAGGAAATGGCAACCCACTCCAGTGTACTTGCCTGGAGAATCCCAGGGACGGGGGAGCCTGGTGGGCTGTTGTCTATGGGGTCGCACAGAGTTGGACACGACTGAAGTGACCTAGCAGCAGCAGCAGCAACTATTAAAGGAAAGTTCTGCTAAAACCATCCACTTGAAGTGGCTGCTATTAAAGTCAGCCCTGGGAGCAAACTGTAAGAAAATATGTGTTCTTTACCAATTGGAAAGTTTTCTACTGGGGACAAACCTTATGAGCACTGAGTTTGCTGTTTTGTTTTTGTTTTGATAGCTACTATTAAGATGTATATAATGCACCTTTAATAATAATTATCAGGTGAAAACAACCTGTATCTATTTACTAATGTTATGAGTAAGGTGGGTGAAGTCACTCAGTCATGTCCAACTCTTTGCAACTCCATGGGCTATAGCCTACCAGCTTCCTCTGTCCACTGAATTTTCCAGGCAAGAGTACTGGAGTGGGTTGCCATTTCCTTCTCCAGGGAATCATCCTGATCCAGGGATCGAACCCAGGTCTCCTGTATTGGTAGGCAGCTTCTTTACCACTAGCTCCACTCCAATTAAGAAGAAGCCCATCCTGTCAGTATTTATCATACAGAGAACCAGGAGGCTAAGCACATGTCTTCAGGGAATATTTGTTATGCAAACCCTTTTCCAAATAAACACAACCAGCTTGTGTGCTTGTGTAAATCTGCAGTGACACATGTACTTCCCTACCACCAGTCCCCCCGGTCTGCACTTGAAGGGGATGTGCCTGTTGTCAGTAAGAAGTCTCTTTCCAGCTTCTACCCCAGCTCAGAATGAACCAGCATTTGGAAAGGTTTGGCACTGAGTTAGAAAAATCACATGGCCTTTACGGGACCATTTTCTTTGCCGCAGCGATGGTCCCAGATGATGTTGCAAGAATTCATCAACAAACAAACAGAATATGTGACAGGTTTTCCTGTTGTCCAAAGATCCTATATTTTCATGACCAGTGAATACAGAATCCAAACTAATAATATTGTCACTTAGTGGGAAGGTGAAATCACTCTGACTCCCAGGAGTTTAGTGCCTTTTTAATAACACTAGTCTCAGAGTTATTAGTGAAAAGGGGATTTTATGATTCATTTTCTGTGGTGCGTTAACTGTTACAGGCCACTAGGGTATCATTAAACCATTACTTTTTCTAATATACTAAATGGAATCAAATAATCATGGTTGACTGTGTTTATTTACCTTCAAAAGAATACCTGCCTAACCACTTCACAGTGGAATGTGAAAATAGCTACCTTGATTCGAAATAGTAATCTTGTTCTTATTGCAAGAACACAACAAGGGCTATAAATTGCTGCCTGAGTGCCGCAGCACACAGGGCCTCCACGGGAGAAGAAACAGACTGTATACCCTCTGAAAACAGGAAATGCACGGTGGTGGGGCAAAGGCTTGGCTATTCTATCTGCTGCCTAATATAGGATGGCTATCCAGCAGAGTGGTATAGCAGAAAGAGCTCTGGGCTAGGCACTTAAACACCTGGAACCTAGTGAAATGGAGCAGGACCCTGTGAGGCTCTCCCAGGTAGAAATCCTTTCTCTGTCTCCAGTTTCTTGTTTTGGGCTTCCCTGGTGGCTGAGATGGTAAAGAATCCACTTGCAATGCCGGAGACCTGGGTTTGATCCCTGGGTTGGGAAGATCCCTTGGAGGAGGGCATGGCAACCCACTCCACTATTCTTGCCTGGAGAATTCCTATCGACAGAGGAGCCTGGTGGGCTACAGTCCATGGGGTCACAAAGAGTCAGACTGGACTGAGTGACCAAGCACAATTTCTTGTTTGTAGGAAACGGGCTTCATTCGGCCTCCTTGACCATCCTGAGTTCCAAAGTGCAGATTCCAACAGTTGCTTTTGGGAAGACAGGGAATGCAGGGACAAAGATGGAGCAGTCAAGAAACAATAGTACAGCCAGGGGGCTGTACTGATTCCTCCTTAAAGGATGAACATAATGATATCTTCTAGTTCTTTTGTAGGAAGCAAGGCCCTCACCCAGGTGGAAGACAGTAACTTCAGGAGCCCTGGAAATTTTCCTGTTACCACCCCTGATCAATCAGAGAAAGTCATGAACCTTTCAGCCCTCACCCCAAATCTTGACTATAAAACTTCTCCCTGCTGAGCCATTAGGGAGTTCTGGTTTTTTTGAGCATGAGCCACTCATGCTCCTTGCTTGGTCCTGAAATAAATCTCTGCTCCATACTCTGACATTTCAGTCTGTTTGGCCTCCCTGTGTGTTGAGTACATGAACTTGTGTTCAGTAATACTAGAGGCATTTCTGCTGTAATATATCAACAATACATGTCCAACAAACTCTGGAACTTGGACAAGGTCTGGATCTCCTAGAGTCCAGTTTCTTAGGAAGCTAGAGTCTCAGTTTCCTGACCTAAAAAATGCTACAAGTGTATTCAGATTATCTTCCTGAAGACATCTTCCCCCCTCTAAAGTGTCTATGTTTTACTTCTCCAGTTCTACCTTTATTGGTACTTAGCAAAGTCCTTTACATATGTTATCATTTTTCAATCCTTAAAACTGTATGAATTTAGGTATATTATCACCATTTTACCATTGAGAAGGTGAAAGCACAGATAGGTGAAGTCTCCATTGGGGAGAAATGCCTTCCTTTCTCTTTACTTAATGCTCCTTTGTGAAGAGACTCCTACTGAGCACCACCTCAGGCCTCTTGTCTTGCCCGATGGGAAGGGAGGGATGACTCATCTTTTTGCAGTACTGGGGAAAAGAAATGCATGCTCAGTTCAACCTCTTTCTCTCTCATGGGGAGGATGACACTTGACAGTTCTCAATGGTTGTGGTTGATTCTCCAGCCTTTGGTAAATGTGGGCTGTAGCTATCCAGTTGAGCCAGTAGGCTGTGTGTGTGTATTGGTCTCTCAGTTGTGTCTGACTCTTTGTGACCCCATGGATTGTTGCCTGCCAGGCTCCTCTGTCCATGGGATTCTCCAGACCAGAATACTGAAGGGGATTGCCATTCCCTTCTCCAGGAGATCTTCCCAACCGAGGGATTGAACTCTGGTCTCCTGCACGGCAGGCAAATCCTTTACTGTGTGAGCTACTGCCCTGTGCCAGTAGAATAGACTGGTTAATCTATCTAGTATTGCACATATCTTATCCATGTCCTTAATCCAGTTTAGATTTTTTCGTTTTTCAGGTTGTTTTTTTTACTTTTAGAAACTTTTTCAACAAGGTATAACTCACATATGATGCAGAAATTTTTACTATACAGATTAATAAATGTTTACATATGGAGTTGGTGATGGACAGGGAAGCCTGGCATGCTGCAGTCCATGGGGTCGAAAAGAGTTGGACATAACTGAGTGACTGAAATGAACTGAACTGACATATGGACATATCCATGTACCTGCTCCCCAGATCATGTTATAGAGCATTTCTAGAGGCTTCCATTTACTTACAGCTTCCTTAATTTATCCCAGCAATGTTTTATGATTTTTCAGTATGCAGGCATTTGATTTTTATGGCACTCCTACAATTGATTGGATGGCACCACTGACTCAATCAACATAAGTTTAAGAAAACTCCAGAAGATAGTGAAAGACAAGGAAGCCTAGTATGCTGCAGTCCATGGGATTGCAAAGAGTCTGGCATGACTTAGCAACTCAACAACAACTGCAATTGGTGTACTTGAAAAACATTTTAATTATTTGTTGCCTGTATAGAGAAATACTATTGATATTAATATTTTATTTTGCTCTTGTATTCTGCAAGCTCGCCAAATGTACAAATTAGTTCTAAATTTTTTAATAAATTCTTTTGAGTTATCTATGTATGCAATCTCACTTTATTAATAAAGCATATTTTATCTCATATTTTATCTCCATCTGTTTCACTCCTGGGTCTATGCCTTAGTTAGATTCAGATTTGAGAAGGAAGCACATTGGCTGGGTCACCGAAATCCCAGGGGTTCTGCATTCAAGGTCACACAGCTACCAAGGACAGAGGCAGTGCTCTTGAGTGCTGGATCTGGTCCCTGCCAAGTGGCACTATGCACACAAGAACAGCCCTATGCAACCGATGGAGCAGTTCCAGAACAGATGAGACATCAGTGAGCAAAAAACATTAGTTTGACTTTAGTTGTTCTGGGTCTTTAGTAATACTGTCCTAGTGTTAATGTCCAAAATGGAAAAACTGAAAATAATTTAAAAGAATGCTAAACTCCAATGAAGTACTTTTGTTGATGGCTGTTCTTTCCATTGAGTTAGTACAACCTTCCCACTATGCATGTAGGTCTATTTATGCTGCTTTTTCAAATAGCATTAAATTCCAAATAAAAAGAAGCAAAACAAACATTCTTTTTTCTCATCATAACAAGGAAGTGTTTGGAGAAATATTAGTAAACATAACAATTCCTGGAGAAAATGTTCTTCTGATTTCTTGGCCTTTTATCTCTCTGCTGCCTCTTTTTACTGGAGAGCACTAAATATTCAATACATGCTTTGATACAATCTCTATTCAGATTGAAATACAAAGAACTGTAATTATTTTATTGTTAACATATCAAGCAAAGAAAGTGAAATTGATGTTCTTTTAAATGAATTGAGTATCAGATTAACTGAAGGAAAATTAATCAGGTCATTTTTAAAATAATGACTTCAAAGGATGAAAATGCCCTCAATTTTTCTTGAAGGCCTGGGCTGTTAAATTTTCTTAATGCTTTTCCAGAAAGACTTTGTGGTAAGACAACAGTCCAGCATTTTTCATGCTCGAGTTTTAAAATTTCGAATATTTTGTTTCCTCTGGCTCTATTTTCCTCTTTCTCTAAACATTTTCTCTGTTCCCATAACAGAAAAATATGACTTTTCTATTATTTTCTATTCAATTTACTAAAATGTAAATGAATTTCTATGTAGGATTGAAAAAAAGAAAATAGGAATCATTTACTTGAGTGTGTGTTTTTAATCACTGTTATTAGCTGAATTTCTATTACTTAAACCCAACTGATCTTAACATATGTGAACAATACAGACATATTTAAAAATACATCATCACAATCTATTGTTAAGAGAAAAATCTCTTGGTTACATGGCACATAAACAGCAGGCTCCTTGTAAATTGCTGGTAATGTATAGTAAGCCTTCATGTCCCTGAAAATGCAATTGCATTTTAGCTAACTCATATTTCACAAGATTATAGTGTTATGTTGAAAACAAATGAGGACAATCCCTGGTGTGCTAAAGTGATGCTGAGGATTAGTCAATAACATTCAGTTTAACTGTGGGGCTCTTTGTTTCTCTACAGAGAGAAAATAAGGGCAGCCTGTTGTGTGCCTTTGCTTTTATCGATCTGGCGCAAAACCATGTCATGGAGTTATAAACCACTCCCTCTGGAGTAACTAATCTTTGCAGGTCTGCAATAAGTATTTGGCAGGTAATCACAGAGATGGAGTATGTTACTGAGAGCTGGCTACTTTAGCCAATGTGGGAAGTTGGGATATTGTTAAAATTCATTAGGGGCTAACCCCCTTCCCAGCAACCTGCTGGGTCAGAATCCTTGGCAAGCCTATTCATCTTGGCTTTTTCCAAACTCTAAGGACGTATAATATGCTCAAAGCTCCACTTAACATTTTTATGGATGATAGAAACATGCTTTCCTTTACAAATGTAAGGGAGTTCCATGATTTAAGGTTATTCGAGTTCTTTTTTTTTTTTTTTGTCAACCGTTTGTCCTTTTGTAGTATCCCAAGTTTCAAACTGCGGTGTTTAGATTGAGCTAAAAAGTCGGCTTAAAGCTCAACATTCAGAAAGCAAAGATCATGGCATCTGGTCCCATCACTTCATGGGAAATAGATGGGAAAACAGTGAAAACAGTGTCAGACTTTATTTTTTTGGGCTCCAAAATCACTGCAGATGGTGACTGCAGCCAAGAAATTAAAAGACACTTACTCTTTGGAAGGAAAGTTATGAGCAACCTAGACAGCATATTGAAAAGCAGAGACATTACTTTGCCAACAAAGGTCCATCTAGTCAAGGCCATGGTTTTTCCAGTAGTCACGTATGGGTGTGAGAGTTGGACTGTGAAGAAAGCTGAGCACTGAAGAACTGATGCATTTATTATCTGATGCATTTGAACTGTGGTGTTGGAGAAGACTCTTGAGAGTCCCTTGGACTGCAAGGAGATCCAACCAGTCCATTCTGAAGGAGATCAGCCCTGGGATTTCTTTGGAAGGAATGATGCTAAAGCTGAAACGCCAGTACTTTGGCCACCTCATGCAAAGAGTTGACTCATTGGAAAAGACTCTGATGCTGGGAGGGATTGGGGGCAGGAGGAGAAGGGGACGACAGAGGATGAGATGGCTGGATGACATCACTGACTCGACGGACGTGAGTCTGGGTGAACTCCAGGTGCTGGTGATGGACAGGGAGGCCTGGTGTGCTGCGATTCATGGGGTCGCAAAGAGTTGGACATGAGTGAGTAACTGAATTGAACTGAACTGAATAAGTTAGAGTGCATTTTGCAGAAATACAAGAACTATTTGTGAAAGTTCTACTTAGCTCTACCATTTTAGAGTCTAACAGCATCTTCTGGCATTCAATATAGGGTGTTGTTTATTACAAAAACAAAACCTTAAAAGTTACATGGCGTTAGCATTGTAAATCTACTTTTATGATTGACTTCTGGTTAATACAGTACAGTCTTTATGACTTGACAAAATGCTATACATAGAAAGTCTACATATTAAGAATATCTTATACTTCAGCCTCTTTCCCGGAATTCACATGCTGAGTGATAAAATGGAAGCTTGGAATAGAAACCGTCCTTGTTCTGCATAGGCTCTGGTGTTTAAATATAGGCCATAAGGTTTATTACATGCCCCATCACCTACGAATGGGATATACTCTGGATTTCCATGTGAGGTTCATTTCTGCAGGGCACTATTAGCTGATATTTTACACTGACATTTTATCCAGATTTAACGATCCTTAGACCACAAGGCTATCTGTTCCAAAGTTGGTTGGGATTTCTGGAATGATATATTGCCTTTTATGTGGTATCTCCCAACAGCATCTCTAGAAAGAACCAAACTCAGAATTCCTAAGGGCTTAATAAGAACTCATGGCTAGTGAGGCTTCAGGCAATATCTGTCACAGAATTAAAAGAAAAGCTCCTAAGATTAGTGTTGTGAAGGGTCTAGGGCTAAAGCACATACAGGATTCAGACTTCATGCAAATCTGCTTCGATGTGTCAATCACTCTGCTCAGGTTGTGAAAGGCTTACAGACATAAGAATGCCAAATATAGATTCTGTAAGAGGGACTCCCTGAGGGTTCATGGGCTGATTCAAATCTATTAAAATTATATTCAGGAGTAGAATATAAGCACTATATTCTAGTTGGTAAAGTTGTTTATCCCAGGGTATGGGCTAACAGTTCTGAAATAGCTGTACACGCATACCAAGGTTGAGAAAATAAATGAAGAAATGGGTGACAGAAGACAGAATCCAAGTTTATTACACCTGGAGTGGGGAAGGTTACTGAAGAGCAAGAGGAAAAAGCTAGAATAGATCATGTGTTACTGGAATCAATGTAAAGGTATCAGTATGAATTTAAATTTAGCTTAGTACATGTGCTAATGGGTCAATATAGAAATAACCGTGCTTATGCTTACATGTGGATTGGTATACACATACTTCCCAGCTCTGCCCTTGGATGCATCAATGTCCCAATCTTAACAAGCATACCCAGTGCCCAGATTTTGGATTCTAGCACCACTCTCTAATAAAGAGGATTAGGATGCTTTTCGAGAAATAAACAGTTGTAGGGCTGGGGCAGGAAGTATACAAGATGAGCCTGAGATATCATGCAATGACAGAAAATAAGGAAGTACTTAAGAAATAGAGCAACAGAGATATGTCAAAGGAACACTAGAGTCAACTGAAAGAACTCCCAGTGGACAAAGCTGAGCCAATTTGAGCAAGAAAGTCAGTAAAAGAGTATTAAATTATAAACCAATAATAAAATATAAATATTCTTTATTTATAGTTTATATCAGTCCAAACTGATATAAATAAAGGATTAAATTTTAAAAATGAGGAATAGGCAAATCTCCTGTATATAATTCCAAACAATTTATGTAGCTACTCTGCCATCAAGAAGCTGGAACATAATTCCGACTCCTTAAGTGTGGGGTACTCTTAGCAGTTGGCTTTCAAAGAGTACAGTACAGAAAAAAAAAAAGATATATAAACTAAAAACCTAGTATATGCTACCTTTGCCAGGTGATCAATGTTAATATGGTCAGTGATAAATTGATGGGGTGTACTCTTGATACATCATATTGAGAAAGGCACTTTGTCTCTGTGGTCTTCCTCCCAAAACTCATCATCTCAGTCTGACTATGAGAAATACATTAGGCAAACTCTACAAAATATCTGAGAACTGTCAAGAACTGTCAAGATCATCAAGAGCAAGGGAAGTGTGACAATTATCACAGTTGAGAAAAGCCAAAGAGATACGAAAAATAAAAAATATCCTGGATGGAGTCCTGGAATGGAGAAAGGAAAACTGATGAAATACAAAAAAACTGGAGTTCAGTTAATATTAATGCACCAATGTTGACTTATTAATTGTGGCAAAAGTCTCATAGCAGTATGAGAGGCTAACTATAAGGGAAAGTGAGTGTAGAGTATGTGAGAACTCCTTGATACATCTTTTTTTTTTTTTGATTGTGCTGGGTCTTCACTGTGGCACATGGGTAAGAATTCTCTGATATATCTTTGCAATTTTTATTTAAAACTATTCTATCAGTAAAATACAAACTAATTTTTAAAAAAAAAATGTACAAGAATTAGCATCCAACCTGGACTAGTATCAGGTAATAAGAGGTAACATGATTGAATGCTTGCTATTCGATGAGAACTTGATCAGGAGCTTTACATATATTATCTACTCACCTCACAATGACACAACCTGGGTGATATTACTATGCCCAGGTTACTAATGGAAAATCCAAGGACTTGTCCAGAACACACAGCTGAATAGTGTGTGACAAGGAGCCTGACACCCAGCTGACTCTAGAGCTCTCTCTCTTAGGTACTACATTGCTGTACGTCTTGCCTAATTGTAATCCAAGAGTATATTCCACTCATTAGGCTCATGGAGAGATGTGGTATTTGATGATATATTACTAAATATTCTTGTGTGCAGAATGAAAATTTCCCTCTATTGTAGATTATATATAATCTGTAAAGAGAACATCCACATAGTTCATCACACGGTGACACTGTCCTAATTTATTTCACATGGATGATGTTGATACAGAGGCAGAATTTTTTTACGTGACTTTTTCCTATAGATGCTTAATTCAATACTCCACAGAGAAAGCTAAATCCAACAGATAAAAATCTTTTGGAAAGACACCTGCCACTAAGAGTCAATATTCTAGATTCTCTGCCCTAGATGCTTCATTCAAGACTCCACAGAGAAGGCTAAGTCCAACAGAGAAAAGTCTTTTGGAAGGAAACCTGTAATAAAGAGTCAATATTCTAGATTCTCTGAGCCTCAGACTCACCTAACCACAAGCTATTAACAGGTTCCCCAAGGTTTTAATTGACTTTCCAGACTGCTGCAGGGGCAATCCTTCTGGGCATGACTGTTGTCCATACACTTAAAAAGTTGAAAGCGCACTTTCTTCTAGAGCGAAATACCCACAGTAAGTTAACTGAAGAATCTAATTAAACAAGTGGCCCTTCAGGCAAGCATATAGTCTTGCTTGGTGCTATCAGTTTGGAAGACACAACATAAGAACAAACTTTGAGGAGGCCCGAGAGTATCACAAGGAACTCTCTCAAGCAGCATCCACGCTCTGTGCACGTAGTTAATGTATACTGGGCTCAAGTCTTTGCAAACTGACTTTGCTCAAGCTTTTCAAAACACACTCATCAAAAATGCAATAGGGGAACATGGAATTTAACATCTCTGACACCATATTTCTGTTGACTACTGGACTTTTTAGTGCATTCTAGGATGCCAGGTGTTAGAGTCTACTTGCATGGTGCCTCGGACATGGAATTCAAGTCCTATTGAAATAACTAAACAGCACATTAAGATGTTTCTCTTGTGGTTTCAAGTTATTCTCAGATAGGGATATGAAACAAACAAAAATTTGGTCAAGATTATTCTTTTTCTACACTTATTCCTTGTTCGTATTTGTAATCAGATTGAACTTTTTCTAGTGTAACAAAAATCAGTCAGTTCAGTTCAGTTCAGTCGCTCAGTTGTGTCCGACTCTTTGCGACCCCATGCATCGCAGCACGCCAGGCCTCCCTATCCATCACCAACTCCCGGAGTTCACTCAGACTCACATCCATTGAATCAGTGATGCCATCCAGCCATCTCATCCTCTGTCGTCCCCTTCTCCTGCCCCCAGTCCCTCCCAGCATCAGGGTCTTTTCCAATGAGTCAACTCTTTGCATGAGGTAGCCAAAGTACTGGAGTTTCAGCTTCAGCATCATTCCTTCCAAAGAAATCCCAGGGCTGATCTCCTTCAGAATGGACTGGTTGGATCTCCTTGCAGTTCAAGGGACTCTCAAGAGTCTTCTCCAACACCACAGTTCAAAGGCATCAATTCTTCAGTGCTCAGCTTTCTTCACAGTCCAACTCTCACACCCATACGTGACTACTGGAAAAACCATGGCCTTGACTAGATGGACCTTTGTTGACAAAGTAATGTCTCTGCTTTTCCATATGCTATCTAGGTTGGTCATAACTTTTCTTCTAAGGAGTAAGCATCTTTTAATTTCATGGCTGCAGTCACCATTGGCAGTGATTTTGGAGCCCCCCAAAATAAAAATTCTGACACTGTTTCCACTGTTTCCCCATTTATTTCCCATGTTATTTATCTATTTTTTCATGTTACCATGAAGGTAACAAAGATAGTTACCTTCAATTAGGACTTGGAATTTAGACAAAATAGGTGTGTTGCCTCACCTTTCAATGTATCTATTTGATTCTCAAAAACATAAACAAGTAGCCAATTCTAGAAAGAAAAAAGAGTGCAGAGAACTTGACAACCACTAAGATTCAAACTCACATAGCAGAAATGGACAGAATTAGTCCAAAGCAAGGCTAGATGGAAGAAAGGAACGATAGATACCCGTAACTCATCACAAAGATATAAGAAGCCTAGGCTCCTAAACTACATTTATACCAAAGCCTGTGTAATTTGAGGGCATTTCTGGTGCTGAGTGTAAAATTCAATGAGAGTAGAACTGTTTATTGCCGTGTATATGTGTATGCACATGTGTGTGTGTGAATTTGTGTGTATGCTTGTACATGCTTTGGGTTAAAACAGCTGTATGTGTGCATTCAAAGCACTGATCTATTTTGAGGTTTGATATTTTGCAGCATTCTTCAAATGAACTTAACATAGATAAAGGAAGCCTCCTACTTCACAGAGGGCATGCTGAGTTGTCACAACACTCTGAGTGAGGTTAGAGCTGTGGCATTGGTACTCCTTCACTCATTGCTTACACAGCTAGGAACAAAAAGGCAGCATCAGAGGTGAATTCTACCCTAAACTAGAGATCAGAAGATCAATGCAGAGATTGGTTTGCTGAGAAATGAGCACTGGAGCCAGGGCATATACATTCACTCTGTCTGTGCTCAGAAATACTTGGGAAGGAAAAAACAAGAAAGAGATTGACCAGGATGACATTGTCACATTGATCAAATATAATAGCTTCTTATAGTGATGAGGTCAACAGGAAAACCATTAAAAGTATCTTCTCCATGAACATTTGGCATTGACTTTTCAGTCATGCCCACAGAACTATAAAGGCAGCAATGATTTCTTCACCTCCACAACTCTGAAGCGGAATCACCAGATACACTTACAACTGCTCACATAGACGGGAACAGCATAAAAATTCACTGTTTTTTTGTAGGGGAAATTTTTCCTAGGGGAAAAAGCATATTTTGTGTACCAACAGATATTGTGGTTTATTGGTGAGTTGCTATTTGCCTGGCCTCCTGAATGCAAGGGAGATACAAGCTTAGAAACCCAGATCAGCTTGTGATGCAAAGAGAAAGGATGGCTGAGGGCATTTTGCTGCAAGAAATCCACCATGACACATCCCCTGTGTTGTGTGTTCAGCTGCTTAGTTGTGTTTGACTCTCTGTGACCCTTAGGACTACAGCTCACTAGGCTCCTCTGTCAATGGGATTTTTCAGATATGAATACTGGAGAGGGTTGCCATTTTCTCCTCCAGAACACATTCCTTGCTCATACTGAAAACTGTAAAACCACCATCATCTCATCAGAAAACTCCACCTGCAATGAAAGCATACCTTGCTCATTCTCATGCAGTAATAAGAGGTATTTAGACAATTGTCATATACATAATCTCAATTGTTCTCAGAGTGAATGACTGACAGCTCAGGAATAGGATCATGATCTAACTAACTGAGGCTTAATTATTATTGATGGAGACTAGCATACATTTAAGAACACTCAAAAGGAAACCTGATGTGATGACTATAAGCTATTACTTGAGATTATGAACACAAACTAATATAAATGAAGTGTCTATTTAACATATTAGTCAAATTAGAAGCTCTAAATGTCTGTAACAATAAAATAGGAAGCTGTGTTTAAATGGTACAAGAATGAAGGAGGGAAGTTCAGGCAATTATTTCAGTCTAAATCAGTGAGAAAATTCTTCAAATCTCTTAAAAGGTAGAACCAAAATCATGCCATATCTAAGTTTGGGAACTGAGTGTTGTTGGAAGAGAGCTGTTTAAGTTTCATAGCCATTTGGTTCTCTGATGGGATGAAGAGAAATGAAGATGTCAGTACCTGGAATAATAGAGACTTCGAATAGCTTTTAGAATAAAATTACAATGAGAAATGCCACCTCATTCACTTAGGCTATTTAACAAAATAAGAGTTGAATACTGCTGTGATGGCATCTTCATTTGGAAAATCATTCATCCAGCCATCCATGTCACACATTCCATGTGAACTTCTGTGTGTATATTTTGAAGAGTCAAATTGTGTGAGTTCTCCATGACAGAGATTGAGGAAAGAAATCAATTACTGTGGAATTACAGGTAAGCTTAATGCAGGAGGGTGGACATAAGGCTGCTGCTAAACAAAGGTAAGACACAGAGTAAAGAAAAGAGAAAGACAAAGAAGGGGCTTTCTCTGTAGCAGAAACTGGAAACTCTTTAAAGCCAGGAGCTCAAGATTAGGAGGAGTAAGGTTGATTCTTGTTGAGTCCAGAGATGTAGTAGATACTCTAGGTGCCCTGCTCAGATCACCTTTACCAGCCAGAATGCAGATGCTGCAGATGCTGCAATGTGACTGATGACTACCTATAGCTGCTTTTTATGAAGAATTGCTCTCAGACAACCTGGAGATGCCTCATTAAGAAGAGCACCCACCTCCCCTGGCAATACTACTTATAAGAACTCAGCCAATGGCTGACTGACTCTGAAGTTCAAAAAGCTGGCCTCCTTGCTAATTCTGTGGTCAATCTGTATTCCAGAGCACGCAGGTGGGATCAGACTCCAGCTCAGACATTGCCAACTGATTTCCCAGCCCCATCCCAACCCCTTTCTTCTTCTCTTGAGAGCACACCTCAATATAGTATTAGCAGAAGATTCTTTGCACCTGGCTCTGCTTCTCAAGAACTCAATCTAACCTAGGTCAAACAGCTGTAAAATACTAGACCATAGCTAATAGGCTTGAGACTCTCAAACTCTTCCCAGCTTTTCCACTCCACATCAGGATTGATTGTGAGACACTTCTCTCAGTTATTATAAGCATTGGACTGTTTTAAGGTATCTGCTAAAAGGAAGGTTCTGGGCTCCAGTCTAGACCCATTAAAAAAGAATCACCATAACTGAGGCTGGGCTTCCCTGATAGCTGAGTTGGTAAAGAATCCTCCTGCAATGCAGGAAACCCTGGGTCAATTCCCGGGTTGGGGAGATCACTAGAGAAGGGATAGGCTACCCACTCCACTATTCTGGCCTGGAGAATTCCATGGACTGTATAGTCCATGGGGGTGCAAAGAGTCGGACATGACTGAGTGACTTTCAATTCATTCAGTTCAATCAATTACTTAGACCAGAACACTCTGGGAGAGTCTCATGCACTTTAAGGATTAAGTCCTCCACTAGGACTTGGAGCAGGATGTTATTGACGGAAATCAAACTGGTGTGCAAATGAAGGGGAGAGGGACATGGGAGTTGGGACTAAGATTGAAAGAGGGGCTTCCCAGGTGGTCCAGGGATTAAGAATCTGCCTTGCAATGCAGGGGACATGAGTTCGATCCCTGACCCAGGAGGATCCTTCATGCCATGGGACAGCTGGGCCCATGAGCCATAACTTACTGAGCCTGCACTTTGGAGCCCATGAATCACAATTACTGAGCCCATGTTCTGCAACTGCTGAAGCCTGTGCACCTAGAGCCTAATCTGCAACAAGAGAAGCTCAACTACTGAGCCCACATACTACACCTACTACAGTCAGCGCCTAGAACCTGTGCTCTGCAACAAGGGGGCCACTGCAGTGAGAAGCCCATGCACTGCAACTGGAGAGCGCCCTTGCTCGCTGCAACTAGAGAAAGCCTACACACAACAACGAAGGATCAGTGAAGCCAAAAATAAGAAATACAATTTTTAAAAAGGCTGAAAGAGAAGTAGAGATTTAATGAAGAATTATAGCAGTGAAATAGCATATTGAAAAGCAGAGACATTACTTTGCCAACAAAGATCCGTCTAGTCAAGGATATGGTTTTTCCAGTGGTCATGTATGGATGTGAGAGTTGGACTGTGAAGAAAGCTGAGCACTGAAGAATTGATGCTTTTGAACTGTGGTGTTGGAGAAGACTCTTGAGAGTCCCTTGGACTTGCAAGGAGATCCAACCAGTCCATTCTAAAGGAGATAAGTCCTGGGTGTTCATTGGAAGGACTAATGTTGAGGCTGAAACTCCAATACTTTTGCCACCTCATGCGAAGAGTTGACTTATTGGAAAAGACCCTGATGCTGGGAGGAATTGGGGGCAGAAGGAGAAGGGGACGACAGAGGATGAGATGGCTGGATGGCATCACCGATTCGATGGACGTGAGTCTGAGCGAACTCTGGGAGTTGGTGATGGACAGGGAGGCCTGGCGTGCTGCGGTTCATGGGGTCACAAAGAGTCGGACACGACTGAGCGACTGAACTGAACTGAATGCAAATGCAAATGATGCATCTTAGTAGTACAAACAACTTCCCCAAATAGGGATTCAAAACTGGAAAATATGTAACAGAAAATTATGTGTCTTTTGTTCATTGGTGCCACTTCTTTGACCCTTAGGGCTCTTCCTTATTAAATGGGAATAATGAAGCCTCCATTTAACAACTTATATGCCTATTATGGAGACAGACTGAAACGATGTTCTAGTTGCTTTAAACCAGTTGGAAGAAAGGGTGTCACATAAATACAAATTCTAACAACTGTTAGTACCTTCTTGGCTGAGTTTCAAAACCACAGTCAAGATTTAAAGCCTTACAATATTCATGAAGCTGTAATGAAGTTCAAGAGGCTTCAGATTTAATCTGCAAGATGTCAGTCAATGAAAGGGATTTCTTATTCAATTTCTAAATTATTCCTAACTGAAAGCAGATAGCACCTATAAGAATTCTGCAATTAGAGACTTACATTTGCTTTAAGAGTGAGACTGCATAATAGATAATTTTTCTCATTAAATTTAGCTCAATTCCAAAGGGAAAAAGATTTTAAAATGAAATTATTTACATAGGAATTCACTCAAGGATGAGGTCTAGTCCTATGTCACTGGGACCATGGAATGGTCTTGGCCTGAGAGAAAATAAGGTTGTCGAGACAAAGGCCTCAAGCTTATGGTGATTTATTAGTGACACAAAAGACATCATGGGACACTAACAGCATGTGAAGATGCAGATAATGATGCATCAGGGGCCTTCCACCCTATATAGCCACT
Source organism: Bos taurus (assembly GCF_002263795.3). Lineage (NCBI taxonomy): Eukaryota > Metazoa > Chordata > Mammalia > Artiodactyla > Bovidae > Bos > Bos taurus. Next base: position 83,627,803 of record NC_037336.1, on the reverse strand, counting down.
CTATTATACCACACCTGCTTTCCCTGGGACTTTTCCACACCTGGCAGATGTAAGTAGATGGGAAGTATATATGGAGCTAGAATGGCAGATTTGCATTCTGGCTTTAGCCTGTTCGTATGAAATGATACAACTATAAGTCATTAACACATTTTGGCCTTGGCTTCACCATATGTTTTCAGAAGGATAATATGGTCAAATGTACATGTATTTGTGTTGTGAGAAAATTTACATGGGATGTGTGTTGTATGGCTATGCACAACACAGCAAATCTTTCTGGGTCAAGGCTCTTCGTCTTGTAAAATAAGAAAGGATGGTCTGGGTAAATGTCTACATTTCCAATCTGGATTGGAATTTTGTGCAGATCTCCACCCTAAATTTAATCCACTGGCTGAGAATGAAGCCACCTGTTACCCATGATTGACAGTGGCATTCTGGGGACTAGCATGGAAGACTGAGGAGCCTCATTCTTTCTGGTCACTGTTTTTCAATTTCTCATTTCCTAACCTTACATTGGGGCTAATGATTAAGGTAAGTTGTACATAAGTTTCACTGTGGGGCTTCCCAGGTGGCGCTAGTGGTAACGAATCTGCCTGCCAGCACAGGAGATGTAAAAGACACAGGTTCAGTTCCTGGGTTAAGACGATCCCCTGGAGAAGGAAATAGCAACCCATTCCAGTATTCTTGCCTGGAGAATCCCATGGACAGAGGAGCCTGGTAGGCTACAGTCCATGGGGTCATACAGAGTCAGACACAACTGAAATGACTGAGCACACACGTTTCACGTCTCTGCCACTGTTTACTTCCTGGTAGACATTCTCATTAGTAGTGAAGTGGCTGAAGGACAAGTAAGGCAAAGGGAGGAAGAAGAGAAGATCAGACAGTAAATCGAGGACTTTATAATCATAGTATGTGGCTGGATATTTTCCCATTGCATCTTTCTAGAAGTGAAGGAACTAAATATGGTTGGGGGGAGAGAATATCAGATTTTTTTTTGTTTTTTTGCTTGAGCTGGGCAAAAAAATATGATACTTATTTAAAACATGGATTTAAGAATCAGCAGCTCAGGATTTCAGATTTTGTCTTTAAGGTCTTGAAGCAGTCATTGTTTGCACTCATGTATGGAGATTAACTTCCTGAGAGCAGCATATCCTGAGTGACAGGAACAGTCTCTTATCAGGCAGTCAGAGTCTCTCCTACCAGCTGAATCCTTTCAAATGATGCCAGATGATTCAGCATCTATGCCTGCCCACATTACCAACAGGATATAATAAAATCCGCATGTAATTTCTTCCCTGATCATTGTTCCCTGATCATTTGGTTCCCTGAAGAACCAAAACAGAGATGGGGCAAAAGACTTAATGCTCACTTTAGGGGAGAATCCAGAAAAAAATTGAGGTACATCAGTGTTGTTCAAATGCCAGCAACTACTCCCCAGAGAGGTCATATTTCATGCATGTTACAGCATATTAAAAAGGAGAGACATCACTTTGCTGACAAAGGTCCATCTAGTCAAAGCTGTGGTTTTTCCAGTAGTCACGTACTGATATAAGAGTTGGACCATAAAGAAGGCTGAGTGCTGAAGAACTGATACTTTCGAATTGTGGTACTGAAGAAGACTTCTGAGAGTCCCTTGGACAGTAAGGAGATAAAACCAGTCAATCATAAAGGAAATCAACCCTGAATATTCAGTGGAAGGACTGATGCTGAAGCTGAAGCTTCAATACTTTGGCCACCCAGTGTGAATAGTTGGCACACTGGTAAAGACCCTAACGCTGGGAAAGATTGAGGGCAGGAGGATAAGGGGGCGACAGAGGATGAGATAATTGGATGGCATCACCGACTCAATGGACATGCGTTTGAGCAAACTCCAGGAGATAGTGAAGGACAAGGAAGCCTGGCGTGCTGTAGTCCATGGGGTCACAAAGAGTCAGATACAACTTAGTGACTGAACAACAAGGTAAGGTTGCCAAGATAATTTAACTAAAATTTTACAAGCATCTTTTATGAAAATGATATGCTCTGATAATGAATAAGGAGTGATAGCTTTTAACTTGTGTGCTAGGCAGAAGGCCACTCTCCAGATGTCCACATGTCTGGAACCTGTGAATGTTGTGTTGCATGGCAAAGGTACATTGTAATTATGGTTGAGGAACTTAAAAATAAGGGAATTATTCTAGATGATCAAGATATATCCAATCTAAACCACTGAAGTCTTGGATATAGAGAACTTTGGCTACGTGGAACAAAAAGTGTGTCAGGAAACAAATGGGAGGATTTGAATCATGAGAGGAGTTTGCTCCTTGCTGGAGCAGTCATATGGGAAGCAGGAAAAAGTGAGAAACTTATAGGAACAACTGTTGGCTGACAGGCAGCGAAGAAATAAGGACAGGCTTCAAAGAACAGATTTCAGTCAACAACCTAAATGAGCTTGGGAATCTCCAGAGCCCTGTGAGACATGACACATGACTCAGCTGAGCCAGTTATGCCAAGACTCGTGACCTACACACTGTGAAATAATAACTGAGTGTTATCTTAAGCTGCTGTGATCATTTGTTAAGGCAGTAGTAGAAATGAATGGGCTTCCCTGATTTGGCTCAGATTGTAAAGAATCTGCCAACAATGCAGGAAACGAGGTTCGACCCCTGGGTCAGCCAGATCTTCTGGGGAAGGGAATGGCTACCCACTCCAGTATTCTTGCCTGGGGAATTCCATGGACAGAGGAGCCTGGCAGACTATAGTCCCATGTGGTCACCAAGAACTGGACATGACTGAGTGACTAACACTTTCACTTTCAGAAAACAAATATCACTCTCACTGACTGATAAACATGGTGTATTAGTCTCCAGCCAACTACAGAAGGAAATTTATAAGGACCCTCAAGGAGAAGATACCTAGCTTTTATATTTCATGAAATCTACTACCTTATTGGTGGTGGTCTAAGGGTACATCTCTCTGAATATTTAAGAAATGAAGAAATGCTTTTCACTCTGAAATGATAACCAGACTGTATTCAATCTCCATTCTAGTTCTATGATTTTTTCCAAGTTATTGAACACGTGAAAGCCCATCTTTTTCCTATCAACCAGTTGATTTTAAGGCCGTTTTTCAAAGGCAGTTGTCGACCAGACTGTATTTTTTTACTGTTACAAAAGCTCCAAGTCATCTTTAAAAATAAACATGTTTGAATTTAGAAAGCTTTCTTTTAAAATAAAATGGGGAAAAAACTGACGTCTATTTGTACACTGCTTACTTTCTTTCAAATCTGAAGAGGGTATTAAGACTCTCATCCTGGAGTTGCTGAAACTAAGGTGGCTCCCTACCCCATAACTAGTGAGAAACACACGATATAGAAATTCATTTTGTCAGTTTTCGAAGCATGGGGAGTCTTAAAAGGACTTTTCCGGGTGATCATTAATTATATCTCTTATGACAAACTTTTGAATTTACTAATAGGATTTGAAATTATACACACACACACACACACACACACACACACACACAGAAGTGAACTAGATTCTGTACTTTGGTTTGTGCAATACCCTTTCCCATTGTTTCCTGTTCATTATCCATTTTTCCCTAGCTTAAAAAAAAAAGTATATAAACACAACATCTTTGATTCTACAGAGATTGATTCTTCATCTCCTAGTGCCTTCTCTCCGGGCTGGGGCAAACCGTTACGGCCCTAGCTGCAGTGGAGTGAGTTCTAAGTTAAGATGAACATATTCTATCATAATTCCAGGACAGCTGATGGAACATTCCTGGTAGTTCCCTGAAATCAATTCCTATCTGTGCCTAAATTCTGCAATGGTGGCGCCACCATCAATTTCTCTGCTGAGAGGTGTTGCTTCAGGGCTGTCCAAACCATCTCTTCCTGCAGGAATCTAAACTTCACAGCACATTTTTTATAGCATGGGCTTTTCTGTCCTGTCAGTTACTAAACCTCATATTAGTTTCCGTATCTCATAATTTAGTACTTCATTATTTTAGCCTGTCGTGCTGTGATATATACTCTTAGGTCAGGTTAGTTAATTGAATCATGTGAACATGTCCATCAGTCAGACAATGAATTTGTGTGAGCACAGGTATCATTTTACTAATCTTGTGCACCCCATTACACGCTCACACAGCATTTGGGACATAATAGTATAGGATAAGCATCTGGTGGATTTACTGATATGTAACTGGCAATGGCACCCCACTCCAGCACTCTTGCCTGAAAATCCCATGGATGGAGGAGCCTGGTAGGCTGCAGTCCATGGGGTCGCTAAGAGTCGGACATGACTGAGCGACTTACTTTCACTTTTCACTTTCATGCATTGGAGGAGGAAATGGCAACCCACTCCAATATTCTTGCCTGGAGAATCCCAGGCACGGGGGAGCCTGGTGGGCTGCCATCTATGGGGTCGCACAGAGTTGGACACGACTGAAGCAACTTAGCAGCAGGAGCAACAGCAGCAACTTAGATTTAATTGAATAGTTGCTGTATGTTGCCCTTGTTACAGAGTATACATATTTTGCCTTTTTTGTTTTTGTCTAAACATCAAGGGCTTTTAAAAAGCAGTGTTGTAAAATAAAAGTAATTGGTAGAGTGGGGATAACGTCAGGCTGACAGTGCAGTATTTAGATGTGGGCTTCTCTGATGGCTCAGACAGTGAAGAATCTGCCTGCAGTGCAGGAGATGTGGGTTGGAAAGATATCCTGGAGAAGGGAATGGCTATCCACCCCAGGATTCTTGCCTAGAGAATTCCATTAACAGAGGAACCTAGAGGGCTACAGTCCACTGAGTTGCAAAGAGTCGGACACGACTGAGAAACGAACACTTTCAAGAAAAGGAAACAAGGATAAGAAGAAGAAAAACATTTTTTTAAATCTAAGATGAAATAGAAAATTTAAATATTGGATCAACAATATCACTATAATGTGTACAAATTGGTTATGTATAAAATAAAGCTTATAATATAAAAAGATAACTGAAAATAAATTTGATAAGGTAATGGGAATGTAGAAAAACAGATTTCCCATAGATTTCTGTTGTTATTTTAACATTAGTAGTAGTAGTGTAGCATTAGTTGCTCAGTTGTGTCTGACTCTTTGTGACCCCATGGATGGTAGCTTGCCAGGCTCCTCTGTCCATGGAATTCTCCAGGCAAGAATACTGGAGTAGGTAGCCATTCCCTTCTCCAGGGGATCTTCCAGACCCAGGGATCGAACCTGGGTCTCCTTTATTGCAGGCAGATTCTTTATTGTCTAAGCTACAGGGAAACCCCTATTTTAACATTGTCTTCCTAGTAAAAACTTTTTGAAAGTACATGAATTCCAATGGAGATAGTACAAATATCAGTAGTTACCAGTGCCAGGAGTAGAGGGCAGGGGGTGGGGAGAAGGAGGAATGACTAGGAGGAGAGCAGTGGATTTTGAAGGTAATGAAAATACTCTGAATGATACTATAATAGTGGCTATAGGTCATTACACATTTGTCCAAACATGAAAAGAATAGAAAAATTTAAAAAGTGTGATATATAAGATAAATATCACATGTCATGTTTGGGTAAGTAAAATGGTTTTAAATGTGTTATATTTATGTATATACATAAAGAGTTAATATCATCAAGGCAATATTACAATTTAAAGATTTGTGTAAGAGCATCACATAATTTATTTCACTTAATTTTAATATTTGCAATTTAACATTGGCATATACTTCCCATATTATGGATGAGGGAACTGAGGCCTCAAAATATTTAAAAAAAATTTTTTTCCAAAGTCACACATATCAAGGAATAAAGCCAGAAATCAAATAGTGATCTACTAACCCATATCACAAAGAGTCAGACATGACTGAGCGACTGAACTAAACTGAACTGAACCCACATCTAGGTTAGAGCAGGACTTTGCATGTATGTGTGTGGGTATGTGATACTTTTTTAAAATTTTTAAAATTAATTTATTTTAATTGGAGGCTAATTATTTTACAGTATTGTAGTGGTTTTGCCATACACTCACATGAATCAGCCATGGGTGTACATGTGTCCCCATCCTGAACCCCCCTCCCACCTCCCTCCCCATCCTATCCCTCAGGGTCATCCCAGTGCACCAGCCCTGAGTGCCCTGTCTCCTGCATCGAGCCTGGACTGGAGATCAATTTCACATATACATATACATATACATATTTCAATGCTATTCTCTCAAATCATCCCACCCTCGCCTTCTCCCACAGAGTCCAAAAGTCTGTTCTTTACATCTGTGTCTCTTTTGCTGTCTTGCATATAGGGTCATCGTTACCATCTTTCTAAATTAAGAGCTTGAGGACAGTAGGTCACACTTTTGTTTTAGTTGCAGCAGTGCTTCAATTAGCAATGCTGTTCACAGAGAAATTTTAAACTAGAGAACAATATAAATTATTGCAATTACAGAAAATCTCACCTGGTTTCTGGCATATTATAAATTCCATAGAGATGGTACTTTCAAACTTCTGGCAACTTTGCACATAGACATGATGTGGCCAAAGAAAACATGATTCATTTTTATGAGCAGACACCCCTGGCCAAGATGAGCACACAGTGTGAAGTAGGGAGAGATGAAGCAGATGGCCATCCCACAAACTGTGGGGTACCTAGAATACCTGCCTGTCAAAATTCACCCTTTATGGTTCTACCAGCCTCAACAACCTTTAGTCTTCCTTGCCAGATGCTCCCACAGAGTACCAATGTTTAATGTCTTTTGTTCGTCTTTCAACAGAGAAGTTTGCGAAAGGTGGGGTGAGAAAGGGTCAAGAGGGTCCAACTGAAGCCACTCAGTGACATCACTGAGTTATCTGGTTGTCCCTGGAAGCCTTGGGAAGAGCCCTAAGGAACAGCTGTTTAGGGAAATGCTTAATCCTCCAGTGAGCTTGAGTAGCTCACTTCACTGACCCCATTACCTTCCCTTCTCACACTTGCAATGCATGCAGCCATCATGACCTTGGCCTACCTTAAAGATGTTATAGGGATTAGCCCTCATAAGCCATTTTTTATTCTCCATAGAAATGATATTAAGGGACTTGTTTAGAACATTACAAAGTGATCTGACTCATTGGGAAAGATCCTGATGCTGGGAAAGAATGAGGGCAGGAGGAGAAGGAGGTGACAGGATGAGACGGTTAGATGGCATCAGCAACTCAATGGACATGAGTTTGAGCAAGCTCCCAGAGATAGTGCAGGACAGAGAAGCCTGGCATGATGCACTACATGAGGTCGCAAAGAGTCAAACATGACCAAGTGAACAATGAGAGAATGATGCAGCCAGGCTGATGCCATTTAATGCCTAGGAGTTGATGTAAATAAATTGTTTTGGAAAGGGGGAAGCATAGCTCTGAGACATTCAAAGGCCTTTGTAGTATGGTGTAAGAATTTGTACATGCTTGTTATTCTACTAGAAATATCTATGTTGCTGAGAGGTAATATTGATCTCGCTTCCTTGGTAGCTCAGTGGTAAAGAATCTGCCTGCCAATGCAGGAGATGCAAGTTCGATCCCTGGGTATGGAAGATCCCCTGGAAAAAGAAAAAGCAACCTACTCCAGTATTCTTTCCTGGGAAATCCCATGGACAGAGGAACCTGGCAGGCTACAATGGCGTCTCATAAAGAGTCAGACATGACTGAAGCGACTAAACAACAACAACAGATGAGACTAAACTCCAGTTCCAGAGCCTTTAAATAAAGACTTCTCTAGTGGAAACAAGAAAACTCTGTACAGTAATACCTAATTATTACTTAATCTTACCTTAATTAGGAGAGAAAGGGATTTGCTGACAAACCCTTCTGACTGATGTCTCACTGTTTTGGTGTTCTGAATCGTTCATTCATTGTCTTAATAAAAATGACCTATAATTAATTTAGTCCCTGGTAAACAGGAAGGGAATTTTTCTCTCTCTTCAGCAAAAATACTTCAATTTTTTGACTTTGACACAGTAATTCTGTCAATTAAAGTTTTGAGTTTAAAATTCTAAACATTTTAACCATATATTTTAGATATATGAGATTCACCCTCATGAATAAATGGCTGCAGTTTAATATTGGTTTAACAGTTATTATTAAATAATATAAAATAGTTATTCTTCCTGTTATAGGACATTAAGTTAGGGATCATTTATTATAACAGCATATCTAGCCTATTCTGACCAAAATTGATATCTAAACTAGGAACATGATACAACAACAACAACAATGACTGTGAATCATAAAATATGAGGTTTATAGAAACAGGTTGCAAATGGGAAGGATCTAAAAGGATATAAATAATTATTATACAGTGACATAGCATTCAGTAACATTGTCAACCTATAATAACCTGGAAGAAAGATATTTTATCAAATGAGTTTGCATATTTCAGTGAGGAGGTAGGAAAATTAAATGTACAGAGATGAAAATTAAATCAATTTTCATTTCCAATCTTCAAGACAAAACTGAGAAGATCTTTATGGTACAAAGGACAAATGAAAATTCAGCTTCATAAGAAAGACCAAATCAAAACTTATGCTATTCTAATAAAATCTCCAAAGGAATTAATTTGGCACCCACAAAGTTTTCAGATGAACACAATTGCTAAGAGAACAGACAAAAACTTGTTTTTCAATAGAAGTTGGTTAGGCTCAAGGTTTCTAAAACTAAGTCTAGAAGGCGAGGACTCTCTAAAAAAGAACTGTAGGCAAAGCTTTTGGCATATGTTGTGATGGAAACTTAGTTAAAATGAAAGCTACATTCTTGGAAAAAGTTTTACTAAAGAAAACAAAAAGGTTACCAGCCTAGACTAAAAGGAATTGTGACCACTGAAGATTTAAATGGTCCTTGTGCCATAACCCTTAAGGCCAGGAAGCAGACTGGAAACGTTACTTGGCCCCCAAAGAAGACAATGCCCAATGCTTCATCAGAAGAGACCAAAAGGATTATGGGAAAGGAGGGACCTTACACGGGTTGGATACAAAGTCAGTGAAGAACATGAGACTGGGAGCTTCTCCGAGGGAGCATACCAGAGCCCATTCAGAGAACATTTCTCAAGCCAGCAACAGAAGCTTGGGATATTGTCCCAGTGGAATTTTAAAATTTCTATGGACCAATCACTGCTGTGTATCTCTAAGACTTTGTTTCCTTCAAAATGATTGCTTTTATAATTCTTTCATTGCTCCCCTATTATGCAGTGGGTATGGAGGGACTTGTCTCTCTTGCACATAAAACCATCAAAGAAGAAGAGCCATGTTCAGCCTGACTTAGAGAATATTATATGATCCAAACTTTAAGGCTGATCATTGAGTGGGTCTCTTGTGTTTTCTCTGTTGGAGAGTAAATGAATGCATTTTTCAGGAAGAAATTAGATTTATCTAAATAATTTCAACCTGAAAGACAGGTATGGTAGACCTGTTGTTCACAAAGTATTTGCTGCCTTTTCCTGGGAAAGTATGATACTTCTCCACTCCCTGATGTCAGACAAGGCTAATGTAACTTTCTTTCATCAATGAAGTATTATTAAAAATAGTGGATGTCAATTCCAGGTAGAAACTCTTAAGGGCCTGCATAGGATTGGCCGTACTCTATTCTTCGACTGTAATAATGGGCAGTATTTCAGACCGAATCTTCACTGTCGGCTTAGTTTTGGAGTAAAGATGACCTGGGAAAAAGGCATGGAAAACCTGCAGTGGAAATGGACATGAGACAGAGCTAAGTCTGTACTTTGAAGGTACTGAAATTTGGGGGGGCATTTGTTACTGTGTAGTCTATCCTAACTGATTCGTATTCCTGTTTCCATTTTGTATTTTATATTTCAATTATTTATACCTGAGGGAACTTTAAAAATGTGGAGTGATAAAAGGAGGCACTCCAAAAAAATCTTGAAGGGAAGTTCACTTTGTCCAAGAAAGAAACTCAGGATTTTCTTACACTTACTAAGAGCCACACTTATGGTCAGATATTAAAACTAATCATCATCTAAATTGGAAACCTAAATTTAATATGGAATGCAGAAAAACACAATATACAGGCACAAGGGCAATAAGCCCAAATAAGCTTGATTAAATGGACAGCCTTTGGCAGAGTCTGTGTTGCTAATGGCTACAGCTTTAGAAGATGACCATGAAGAAACAAATATAATTTTATATTATTCAGCAAACAAGCCCTGAGATAATTTGGGATTTGAAACCTGGGACTTGAAGATTGAAACAGTACAGTCTTCTGGGTATAAAGGCAAAAAATCAAGAAGAACAGAGGTGAGTGTGGCTGACACCTGTTAAGCTCAGGATCTCACTGTGTATGCCTCTCTAGGACTTTGCAGAATGAAATGATCTGTACATTTTCTTTAAACCAACTCACATTCACTCAGTAATTAATATAGAGATGAATGAAAAACTATTGAAAAAAGCACAAATTATGATTCACTAGGCTCTAACACTCACAGACAGCCAGGCTCCTGAAGGATATCTGATATCTTGGTGTATATTTGTGGGAGAAAGATGGAAAATTATTTACATGAAGTGAATTGAGATATAAGAGACAAAGAGCATTTGTAAGGACATTTCTCCAATTGTGGCTTTAGAGGAAGTTGAATTATCCAGGAAATTAGTTCTTTGTTCTCTGTGGTAAGAGCATGGTGTTTATGATGTTCTCTAATTTGTGGCTGTGTAAGAACAACTCCACCAATGGGAATTGTGGGAGAAATGGGGATTAAGAAAGTGTGAAAGAAGGGTTGCCATGCATTCAAGCACCATTCTGGTTAGCCAGAGGCACATATTCTCAACTGCCTGGAGCCTTTACCAAAATGAGAGACAGGGCCGAAGCAAGAAGCAGGCTGTAAAAAAGACTTAGAGAAGTTAATCCCTTGTTCTGTCTCGAAGTCTACTGTGCTAGGCAGAATAATAGGCCCACAAAGACATCCATGCCCTGAAGTCTGGAACCTGTGGATAAATTAGGTTACATGGCAAAAAGGACTTTGCAGATATGATTAATCATCCCTTGAGATGAGAAGATAACCCTTGATTATTTGGTGGGGATAATATAATCACAAATCAAAAGTGGAGAACATTCCTTGGCTGTGATCAGAGATGTGACTATGGAAAAAGGGCAAGAAAGATGTAACATTGTTGATTTAGAATAATGATAGCTCAGCTGCTAAAGAATCCACCCACCAACGCAGGAGATGCAGGAGTCATGGGTTCAATCCCTGGGTTGGGAAGATCCCCTAGAGAAGGAAATGGCAACCTATTCCAATATTCTTGCCTGGAAAATTCCATGGAGAGAGGAGCCTGGTGAGCTCTAGTCCATGGGGTTGCAAAGAGTCAGATATGAGTGAGTATGCATGCACACACACACACACACACACACACCAAGAAATGTGGGTGACCTCTAGAAGTTAAAAAAAGAAATAAAACAGATTCTTAGCTAAAGCCTTCATAAAGGAACACAGCTCTGCTGACACTGATTTTAGCCCAAGAGACCTTTGTCCTTGCTCTAGCCTACAGAACTGTATGATAATAAATTTGTGTTTTTTTAAGACACCAATTTCATGGTAATTTGTTATGCAGTAATATACAATTAATAAATGTAGTAATTGTTCAGTCTGGACATAGAGAAACATAGTATTTAGCCATGACTTACTGGTTTTAGAATGCCAGTGTTTCAAACAAGCATGCCAATAAATAAATAAAGCAAACATATGAGACTGATTCAACATTAGAAATTACTAAATTCTCATCAGCTACCACAGCTGCCACAGCCAGGGCCAAAACCTTGGCAAGCTCTCAATTTGGACAGTGATATATAGTTCCAAATTTTGAAAACTGGAAACAAAACACAGAGTGAAATTACTCACAAATTTTAAGTATAGGTTTTTCCCTGTCCTTAATATAAATATTTGATTCTATCTCAGAGTTTCTGACTTAACTGGTATTGTATGGGACACAGACTTGTACAATAGCATATTTATAAAGAAGCTTTCTTGATGATTTTAATAAACCAAAAAGATCACAAATAACAAATATTGGTAAGGATGTGAGGAAAAGGGAATCTTTGTACACTGTTGAAGGGATGAAAATTGTTGCGACCACTGTGCACAACATTATGGAGTTTCCTCAAAAAACTAAAAATGAAAACTGCCATATAATCCAGCAATTACATTCTTGAGTATACATATCTGAGGAAAGTGAAAACACTAAATCAAAAGGATACATCTTCCCTGATGTTTATAACAACACTATTTGCAACAGCAAAGATATAGAAGCAATGTAAGTGTTCATCAGTAGGTGAATGGATCAGATCAGATGAGATCAGTCGCTCAGTCGTGTCCAACTCTTTGCGACCCCATGAATCGCAGCACGACAGGCCTCCCTGTCTATCACCAACTCCCGGAGTTCACTCAGACTCACGTCCATCGAGTCAGTGATGCCATCCAGCCGTATGCCTCTGTCGTCCCCTTCTCCTCTTGCCCCCAATCCCTCCCAGCATCAGAGTCTTTTCCAATGAGTCAACTCTTCACATGAGGTGGCCAAAGTACTGGAGCTTCAGCTTTAGCATCATTCCTTCCAAAGAAATCCCAGGGCTGATCTCCTTCAGAATGGACTGGTTGGATCTCCTTGCAGTCCAAGGGACTCTCAAGAGTCTTCTCCAACACCACAGTTCAAAAGCATCAATTCTTCAGTGCTCAGCCTTCTTCACAGCCCAACTCTCACATCCATACATGACCACAGGAAAAACCATAGCCTTGACTAGACAAACATTTGTTGGCAAAGTAATGTCTCTGCTTTTCAATATGCTATCTTGGTTGGTCATAACTTTCCTTCCAAGGAGTAAGCGTCTTTTAATTTCATGGCTGCAGTCACCATCTGTAGTGATTTTGGAGCCCAGAAAAATAAAGTCTGACACTGTTTCCACTGTTTCCCCATCTATTTCCCATGAAGTGATGATAGACTATGTGGTATATATTTACAATGGCATACAACTTAGCCAGAAAAAAAAATGAAATTTTACCATTTGTAGCAATGTAGATAGACTTGGAGGACATTATACTAAGTGAAATATAAGCCAGAGAAAAAGGCAAATACTGTATGACATCACTAACATGTGGAATCTAAAAAAAAAAAAAAAAAAGAATATAACAAAAATGATGCAAAGCCACAGATATAGACAACAAAGAAGTGGTTACCAGTGGAGTTAGGGAGGGGCAATATGAGGGTGGGGAAGTAAGAGGTACCGACTGTTAGGTATAAGATAAGCTGAAGGATGTATTTTATAACATGGGAAATAGAGTCAATATTTTGTGATAAATGTAAATGGAATGCAAACTTTAAAAATTGTATAAATTTGGAAAACTCAGCAATTGCCACCGGACTGTAAAAGGGCAGTTTTCATTCTAATCTAAAAGAAGAGCAATGCCAAAGAAGGTTCAAACTACTGCACAATTGCTCTCGTTTCACATGCTAGCAAGGTAATGCTCGAAATCCTTCTAGCTAGGCTTCAGCAGTATGCAAACCAAGAACTTTGACATATACAAGCTGGATTTAGAAAAGGCAGAGGAACCAGAGATCAAATTGCTATCATCCATTGGATCATAGGAAAACCAAGGGAATACCAGAGAAACATCTACTTCTGTTCCATTGACTATGCCAAATCCTTTGACTGTGTGGATTACAACAAACTGTGGAAAATTCTTAAAGTATGGGAATACCAGCGCACCTTACCTGTCTTCTGAGAAAACTATATGCAGGTAAAGAAACAACAGTCAGAACCAGATATAGAACAATGGACTGGTTCAAAATTGGGAACAGAGTACGTGAAGTCTGTATATTGCCACCCTGTTTATTTAACTTATATGCAGAGTGCATCATGTTAAATGTTGGACTGGATGAAGCACAAGCTGGAATCAAGATTGCCAGGACAAATATCAACAACCTCAGATATAACACTGTAATGTTATAAAACATTATAACACTGTAATGTCATTACAGTGTCATTTAAAACACTGTAATGTTAGAAAAAGACAGAATGATCTCTGTTTGTTTCCAAGGCAAGTCATTCAATATCACAGTGATCCAAGCCTATGCCCCAACCAGTAACACTGAAGAAGCTGAAGTTGAATGGCTCTATGAAGACCTACAAGACCTTTCAGAGCTAATGCCCCCAAAAGATGTCCTTTTCATTATAGGGGACTGGAATGCAAAAGTAGAAGTCAAGAAACACCTGGAGTAACAGGAAAATTTGGCCTTGGAGTATGGAATAAAGCAGGGCAAAGGCTAATAGAGTTTTCCAAGAGGACACACTGGTCATAGCAAACACCCTCTTCCAACAACACAAAAGAAGACTCTACACATGAACATCACCAGATGATCAACACCAAAATCAGATTGATTACATTCTTTGCAGTCAAAGATGGAGAAGCTCTATATAGTCAGCAAAAACAAGACCAGGAGCTGACTGTGGCTCAGATCATGAACTCCTTATTGCCAAATTCAGACTTAAATTGAAGAAAGTAAGGAAAACCACTAGTCCATTCAGGTATGACCTAAATAAAATTCCTTATGATTATACAATGGAAGAGAGAAATAGATTTAAAGGATTAGATCTGATAGACAAAGTACCTGATGAACTATGGACGGCGGTTCATGACATTGTACAGGAGACAGGGATCAAGACCATCCCCTTGGAAAAGAAATGCAAAAAAGCAAAATGGCTGTCTGAGGAGGCCTTACAAATAGCTGTGAAAACTCAGCAGTGGCCACAGGACTGGAAAGGTCAGTTTTCATTCAAATTCCAAAGAAAGGCAATGCCAAAGAATGCTCAAACTACCTCACAATTGCACTCATCTCACACACTAGTAAAGTAATGCTCAAAATTCTCCAAGCCAGGCTTCTGCAATACGTGAACTGTGAAATTTCAGATGTTCAAGCTGGTTTTAGAAAAGGCAGAGGAACCAGAGATCAAATTGCCAACATCTGCTGGATCATGGAAAAAGCAAGAGAGTTCCAGAAAAATATCTATTTCTGCTTTATTAACTATGCCAAAGCCTTTGACTGTATGGATCACAATAAACTGTGGAAAATTCTGAAAGAGATGGGAATACCAGAACACGTGACGTGCCTCTTGAGAAACCTATATGCAGGTCAGGAAGCAACAGTTAGAACTGGACATGGAACAACAGACTGGTTTCAAATAGGAAAAGGAGTATGTCAAGGCTGTATATTGTCACCCTGCTTATTTAACTTCTATGCAGAGTACATCATGAGAAACACTGGGCTGAAAGAAACACAAGCTGGAATCAAGATTGCCGGGAGAAATATCAATAACCTCAGATATGCAGATGACACCACACTTGTCGCAGAAAGTGAAGAGGAACTCAAAAGCCTCTTGATTAAAGTGAAAGAAGAGAGTGAAAAAGTTGGCTTAAAGCGCAACATTCATAAATCGAAGATCATGGCATCCAGTCCCATCACTTCATGGGAAATAGATGGGGAAACAGTGGAAACAGTGTCAGAATTAATCTTTTTGGGCTCCAAAATCACTGCAGATGGTGACTACAGCCATGAAATTCAAAGACACTTACTCCTTGGAAGGAAAGTTATGACCAACCTAGATAGCACATTAAAAAGCAGAGATATTACTTTGCCAACAAAGGTCCATCTAGTCAAGGCTATGGTTTTACCAGTGGTCATGTATGGATGTGAGAGTTCGACTGTGAAGAAAGCTGCATGCCAAAGAATTGATGCCTTTGAAATTGAGTGGTTCTAAGAAGACCCACATGACCTTCTAGAACTAACACCCAAAAAAGATGTCCTTTTCATTATAGGGGACTGAGATGCAAAAGTAGGAAGTCAAGAGATACCTGGAGTAATAGGCAAATTTGTCTTTGCAGTATAGAATGAAGCAGGGCAAAGGCTGATTTAGTTTTGCAAAGAGAATGCACTGGTCACAGGAAACACTCTCCTCAAGCAACACAAGAGAAGACTCTGCAGATGGACATCACCAGAAGGTCAATACTGAAATCAGATTGACTGTATTCTTTGCAGCCAAAGATGGAGAAGCTCTACAGTCAGCAAAAACAAGACCAGGAGCTGACTGTGGTTCACATCATGAACTCCTTATTGTCAAATTCAGACTGAAATTGAAGAAAGTGGGGGAAACCAATAGACCATTCAGGTGTGACCTAAATCAAATCCCTTACAATTATACAGTGGAAGTGCCAAATAGATGCAAGGGCACTCTGATAGACAGAGTGCCTGATGAACTATGGACGGAGGTTGGTGACATTGTACAGGAGACAGTGATCAAGACCATTCCCAAGAAAAAGAAATGCAAGGAGGCAAAATGGTTGTTTGATGAGGCCTTACAAATACCTGCGAAAAGAAGTGAAGTGAAAGGCAAAGGAGAAAAGGAAAGAGACACCCATTTGAATGCAGAGTACCAAAGAACAGTGAGAAGAAATAAGAAAGCCTTCCTCAGTGATCAAGGCAAAGAAATGGAGAGAAAAAATAGAATGGGAAGACTAGAGATCTCTTCAATAAAATTAGAGATACCAAGGGAACATTTCATGCAAAGACGGGAACAATAAAGGACAGAAAAAGTATGGGCCTAACAGAAGCAGAAGATATTAAGAAGAGGTGGCAAGAATACACGAAGAACTATACAAAAAAGATCTTCTAGACCCAGATAACCATGATGGTGTGATCACTCACCTAGAGCCAATCATCCTGTATTGCAAAGTCAAGAGGGCCTTAGGAAGCATCATTACAAACAAAGCTAGTGGAGGTGATAGAATTCCAATTGAGCTATTTCAAATCCTAAAGATGATGCTGTGAAAGTGTTGCACTCAAAATGCCACCAAATTTGGAAAACTCAGCAGTGACAGCAGGACTGGAAAAGTTCAGTTTTTATTACAATCCCAAAGGAAGGCAATGCCAAAGAAATGTTCAGACTACCACACAATTGCACTCATCTCACATGCTAGTAAAGTAATGATCAAAATTCTCCAAGCCAGGCTTCAACACTACATGACTCATAATGTATGAGTTCCAGATGTTCAAGCTAGATTTAGAAAAGGCAGAGGAACCAGAGATCAAATTGCCAACATCCGTAGGATCATCAAAAAAGCAAGAGAGTTCCAGAAAAACATCTATTTCTGCTTTATTGACTATGCCAAAGCCTTTGACTGTGTGGATCACAACAAACTGGAAAATTCTTCGAGATAGGAATACCAGACCACCTGACCTGCCCCCTGAGAAACCTGTATGCAGGTCAAGAAGCAACAGTTAGAACTGGACATGGAACAACAGACTGGTTCCAAATAGGAAAAGGAGTACGTCAAGGCTTTACATTGTCACCCTGAATATTTAACCTATATGCAGAGTACACCATGCAAAATGCTGGGTGCATGAAGCACAAGCTGGAATCAAGATTGCCAGGAGAAATATGAATAACCTCAGATATGCAGATGACACCACCCTTATGGCCTAAAGTGAAGAAGAACCAAAGAACCTCTTGATGAAAGTGAAAGTGAACGTGAAGTGAAAGTGAAGTCACTCAGTCATGTCCGACTCTTTGTGACCCCATGAATCGCAGCATGCCAGGCCTCCCTGTTTATCACCAACTGCTGGAGTTCACTCAGACTCACGTCCATCGAGTCAGCGATGCCATCCAGCCATCTCATCCTCTGTTGTCCCCTTCTCCTCCTGCCCCTAATCCCTCCCAGCATCAGAGTCTTTTCCAATGAGTCTTTCGCATTGGAAGAGACTGGCTACCTCAACTCTTCGTATGAGGTAGCCAAAGTACTGAAGTTTCAGCTTCAGCATCATTCCCTCCAAAGAAATCCCAGGGCTGATCTCCTTCAGAATGGACTGGTTGGATCTCCTTGCAGTCCAAGGGATTCTCAAGAGTGTTCTCCAACACCACAGTTCAAAAGCATCAATTTTCAGCGCTCAGCTTTCTTCACAGTCCAACTCTCACATCCATACATGACCACTGGAAAAACCATAGCCTTGACTAGACGGACCTTTGTTGGCAAAGTAATATCTCTGCTTTTACTTAATGACAAATAGATGGGAAAACAATGGAAACAGTGAGAGACTTTATTTTGGGGGGCTCCAAAATCACTGCACTTTGTGACATCAGCCATGAAATTAAAAGGCGTTTTTGCCTTGGAAGAAAACTATGACCAAACTAGACAGCATCTTAAAAAGCAGAGACATTTCTTTGCCAACAAAGTCCATCTAGTCAAAGCAATTGTTTTTCCAGTAGTCATGTGTGGATGTGAAAGTTGGACTATAAAGAAAGATGAGCACCAAAGAATTGATGCTTTTGAACTGTGATATTGGAGAAGACTCTTGAGAATCCCTTGAACAGCAAGGTGATCCTACCAGTCCATCCTAAAAGTCCTGAATATTCATTGGAAGAACTGATGCTGAAGCTGAAACTCCAATACTTTGGTCACCTTATGTGAAGAACTGACTCATTTGAAAAGACCTTGATGCTGGGAAAGATTGAAGTTGGGAGGAAAAGGGGATGACAGAGGATGAGATGGTTGGATGGCATCACCGACTTAATGAACATGAATGAGTTTGAATAAGCTCCAGGAGTTGGTGATGGACAGAGAAGCTTGGCATTCTGCAGTCCACGGGGTCCCAAAGATTGGGACATGACTGAATGACTGAACTGAATGTTATATCAACAACCACAGATAATAACACTCTAATGGCAGAAAGTGAAGAGGAAGCAAAGAGCCTCTTGAAAGTGAAAGAGATGAGTGAAAAAGCTGACTTAAGATTCAGCATTCATAAAATGAAGATCATGGCATCCAGACCCATCAATTCATGGCAAATAGATAGGGAAAAACTGGAAACAGTGACAGATTTTGTTTTCTTGGGTTCCAAAATCACTGCAGATGGTGACTTAAGCCACAAAATTAAAAGATGCTTGCTCCTTGGAAGAAAAGCTATGACAAACTTTAATAGCATATTACAAAACATAGACATCATTTTGCCAACAAAAGTCTGTACAGTCAAAGCTATGCTTTTTCCAGTAGTCATGTTCAGATGTGAGAGTTGGCCCATAAAGAAGGTTGGGCACCAAAAAATTGATGCTTCTCATATGTGGTGTTGGAGAAAACTCTTGAGAGTCCCTTGGACAGCAAAGGATACCAAACCAGTCAATCCTGAAGGAAATCAAATGTGAATATTCATTTTAAGGACTGATGCTGAAGCTAACTGAAGCTCTATCCTTGTCCATCAGATGTGAAGAGCCGACTCATTGGAAAGACTTTGATGCCGGGAAAGATTGAAAGCAGGAGAAGAAGCGGGCAATAGAGAATGAGATGTTTGGGTGGCATCACTGACTCAATGGATGTGAGTTTGAGCAAACTCTGGGAGATAGTGCATGACAGGGAAGCCTGGTATGTTGCATCCATGGGATTACAAAGAGTTGGACGTGACTTAGGAACTGAACAACATCGACCAAAATTTTAAAAAGAAAAGAAATAGGCAAACAAAGACTATGCTTATAGTTCAAGATTATTTTCAGAACTTCATCTATGTGTAATAATGAATGAGATATGCCTGAGTCATTCTAATATCCAGATGCAAAACAAGATCATTTTATTTTCATTCTTCCAACCAAAAGATATAAATACATGTGCTATGGACTGAATGTCTGTTTCTCCTCGAAATTCTTAGGTTTAAACCCTGATTTCCAATATGATGCCATTAATATTTGGAGAGAGGGATCTGGGGAGATAAATAGATCTTGGGTGTGATGTCCTTGTGATATGACTAGCACCCTTGTGAGAAAAGGCCTTGCTTCCTGTCTATTCTTCAGGGAAACCAAGGAAAAAACCTTCACCAGAACCTGATCATCTTGGCACCCAGATTTCTCAGTGTCTGGCCTGCAGAAATATGAGGAAGAAAATGCTTGCTGTCTTAAGCCACCCAGTCTGTGGTAATTTGTTATAACAATTGGAAAGGACAAAGAACATCTAAGACTTTTGAAACATATTTTCATAAGGCAACTTCTACCTGCATGGTCCAAGAATCTATGACTGTTTTGTTTTAAAGGTGTTTATTTGGCTTAGCTGTAACTGTGCCCCATTTGTCAGCACTGTCTGTACAACTGAATTCCTAAGTAGAAAATAAGTTTACTGCCTTGGATCAGGGGGCTTTGAAATCTTCATTGCATTATCTATAAAAATGTTTAGCTTTGTTTCATGAGATACAGAGCACAATATTGTACTATTCTTTTTACAGTAGGGTAAGACTGAGAATCATAGCATTGGTTTTAGAAATTCTGCTCCTTGGTTTAATTAACCCAACTATTGCTCCATGTGAAGTTCATGGAATACAAGGCAATGGAGACCCTTTATCAGTTATCTATGGCCACAATAATGCTGCATAGCAAACTACCCCACGGCTCAGTGGCTTAAAACAACAGTATTTATTTAGTTCATGAGTCTGGGGGTCAACTGGGGTGTTCTGCTGCTCTGGGTTGTACATGACTCATCTCAGCTGGGGGCTTTTCATGTGTAGACAGTAAGCTAAAGGTTTGGCTGGGAATTGGCTTATCCAGGATGACCTCAATAGAGAAGTTATTCTATTTCTGCTCCATGTTCCCTCTCATCTTCTAGAAGGCTAACTTGGGCTTGTACATAGGGCTGAGGGAGTACTCCAAGCAGGAGAATGGGAGTAGGTCAAGCCTCTTGAGACCTAGATTTGGAACTAATAAGCTGTAAGGTCAATCCAGATTCACAAGGTCATGGATAAAGGCCGATGATATTCTCTAGGAGTGTGTATTGATATTTGGGCCAAACTCACAAAAGGCAAAGAGAAGTTATTACTTGTCCTAACTGGGCTGAAAGAAATTGGAACTTATTTCAGTTCATAGATCATCTTAATCTGAATCAAACAGTAACAAACCAATTTCATACAAATTTACATAATAAGTTAGCTCAAAATAGAAATTTCATAGAGTGCAAAACCTGGTGAGGCAAATAGTTTATAAAAAATTAGTAACCAATCTAGAAATTGTGAATGGCAGTCTCCAAGTTCCGGGGCAAGAATACACAGGTTCAGAAGCCTTGAAATTTTGTTATATCAGACTGTCATTAACTGACTAGTCCTCAGTTGTTGGTAAGCATTACTGATGTCTTTCATTATGTTTTGGATAATAACCAAGTACAAGGATATACTAGCTTTAAAAAGCATTGTGACCATCTGTTCTTGATTGGTACAAAGAATAAGAAGAGAAAGTAAAAGTTTGTCTATAAATACACTAGATTATAAAAAAAGCTGATGGCAACATAGTGAACCCAATATAGTCATATAGTTAATATACTGTTGCTGCTGCTGCTGCTAAGTCGCTTCAGTCGTATCCGACTCTGTGCGACCCCATAGACGGCAGCCCACCAGGCTCCCCCGTCCCTGGGATTCTCCAGGCAAGAACACTGGAGTGGGTTGCCATTTCCTTCCCCAAGGCATGAAAGTGAAAAGTGAAAGTGAAGTCGCTCAGTCGTGTTCGACTCTTCGCAACCCCATGGACTGCAGCCCACCAGGCTCCTCCGTCCATGGGATTTTTCAGGCAA
Organism: Bos taurus; assembly: GCF_002263795.3. Classification (NCBI taxonomy): domain Eukaryota; kingdom Metazoa; phylum Chordata; class Mammalia; order Artiodactyla; family Bovidae; genus Bos; species Bos taurus. Next base: position 83,606,231 of record NC_037336.1, on the reverse strand, counting down.
GAGTACTGGAGTGGGGTGCCATTGCCTTCTCCAAAATATACTGTTAGCCACAGTAAATCTTAATATTGCCATATTTCAAGATAATGATAATATTTGTTTTCAAGGAACCTCCAAAATATCATGTTCTTAGACCAATAATTATATATTCAGAAATCTGCAGTGAAGGAATAATCCAAAAATAGTAACAACAACAAACATGAAAACTTTCTGTATCATACTGAGTTGATTTTTTTATAAGAAGGAAAATTGGAAGTGACCTAAACACTCAACTATGTGAGAATGGCTAAGTAATTATAGTATAATTATTGAATAGAACATTATGGAGCTATTAAAATTGTGGTTATAAAGGCCACACAGCAACATCAAAAAAGTAAAGCATGATCTTAAGTAAATAAAGATACAGAATTATACACACACTATGAGTATAATTATGCAAAACAAAATGTGCTGGTAGGAGTTGCCTTTTGGAATTCCTTATTTTAGAAAGCCTTATAAATGTTCATGTCTTTTGATTGAGTAATTCAACTTCTGGAAATGTATCCAAGAAAATTATCTGATATGCAAAAAGGAAAAATTTAGAAGAACTTTTATTGCATCATTGTAGTTTTAGTTTCAATTGTGAAGATATGAAAAAGAAATGATTTTAAATAAATTACAGCTCATTTGTTTGCAGAATGTTATATAACCATTAAGAATGAAAGAATTTATAAACAGTGCTGCGATGAACATTGGGGTACACGTGTCTCTTTCCCTTCTGGTTTCCTCAGTGTGTATGCCCAGCAGTGGGATTGCTGGATCATAAGGCAGTTCTATTTCCAGTTTTTTAAGGAATCTCCACACTGTTCTCCATAGTGGCTGTACTAGTTTGCATTCCCACCAACAGTGTAAGAGGGTTCCCTTTTCTCCACACTCTCTCCAGCATTTATTACTTGTAGACTTTTGGACCGCAGCCATTCTGACTGGTGTGAAATGGTACCTCCACTGTTTATAATAGCCAGGACATGGAAGCAACCTAGATGTCCATCAGCAGATGAATGGATAAGAAAGCTGTGGTACATATACACAATGGAGTATTACTCAGCCATTAAAAAGAATACATTTGAATCAGTTCTAATGAGGTGGATGAAACTGGAGCCTATTATACAGAGTGAAGTAAGCCAGAAGGAAAAACATAAATACAGTATACTAACGCATATATATGGAATTTAGAAGGATGGTAACAATAACCCAGTGTACGAGACAGCAAAAGAGACACTGATGTATAGAACAGTCTTATGGACTCTGTGGGAGAGGGAGAGGGTGGGAAGATTTGGGAGAATGACATTGAAACATGTAAAATATCATGTAAGAAACGAGTTGCCAGTCCAGGTTCGATACACGATACTGGATGCTTGGGGCTAGTGCACTGGGACGACCCAGAGGGATGGTATGGGGAGGGAGGAGGGAGGAGGGTTCAGGATGGGGAACACATGTATACCTGTGGCGGATTCATTTTGATATTTGGCAAAACTAATGCAATTATGTAAAGTTTAAAAATAAAATAAAATTAAAAAAAAGAAAAAGAAAACGCTGAAAAAAAGAATGAAAGAATTTAATGACAAAGAGAACTTTGTAATTTTTTTTTAAAGTTTGCATTCATTTTTAAAAGCAATATATAACAAAAATTTAACAGTGTATTTAGTAGAAATACATCAAATATTTAACAGAAATTAACAATGGCTATATAATGGTAAATTTTTAATGTCTTTCATGTTTATTATGCTTTTGTATATTGTCATTTTGCCTATACTAAGCATAGTAGTATGTACTGCTTTGGAAATCAGAAAAAAGCATAAAAGCCTACATAGAACAAAATAAACACAAGAAAATATTGGATTGGCCCAGAAGTTCATTTGCGGGAAAACCTGAATGAACTTCTGGGCCAATCCTATACATGTATTGGCCCTGTGTAAGAGTAACTAATTAAATGTTGTGTGCTTGTTTTTTCTACTTTACATAGCCTGAAATGTAGTTATATTAAATTTGTAATTTCAAAAACTGTATGCATTAATGAAATGACCCATGCCATATCTTATTTGTCATATGGTAAGACATGACAGTAATGATAACTCTTTACATTTATGTAATGATTTACAAGTTGCAAAATATCTCCCTCACATTATTCCATTCAATTCTCACACCTGTGTGAAGTAGAAATTGTTACCACGTTCCAGTTGTAGAAATTTAGACTCAGATGTTAAGTGAGGTCCTCCGAGTCACGTGGCAGATGCCCGACTGAACCAGTGTTAAACCCAATGGTTTAAGTTCCAAGTGTTCTCTCAGCTTCCATGGAATCATTTCAGCACTTCTTGCAGGGAATGATACAGCACTGTCGCTGCCAACACCACACAAACGCTGCAGGCAACTAACACACTTGCTGGAAGACAGTGATGCTGATTTTCTTTGTACCTACTTTTCCCACTGTCCTCGCAATGATTGCTTTTTTAGAAATTAGACTTCGATGTTTCAGTTAGTGCTTTTCCAACACATCTCAAATCCCTTGATATACTCAACTAATTAAGCAGTGATGTAGCCCTTGCATGAAGTACTTTTTAATTAGCTACAGTGATTCCCAAATTATTCAGCTTCAGTTCAGGGCCCTTAATATTCAAACTGACAATCCAGCGCATGTAAACTCTTTATTTAAATAGTGGTATCTGAAATGAAGCTCAGTAAAGGTTTCTATGGAAACTAACTTCAATATCAAAACTTTCCAAAACATCAAAATGACCCAATTAGAAGTGGTAAAAATAAATGACAGAAAGGGTAGCTATGAATAGTATGGAAAGGTTACTTCTACTTCTTTACATTAATTTTCATAAGTGTGCCTGCATATTCATTAGAAGACTATGCAATTCATTTGATATTTAAGAATATCAAGTAGACAAGAATGTTACATGAAGTGAAATTTGATTTTGCTCTGCAATAAAACTGAAGTCAATTTCATATGGAGATTAAAATTGAAGAGTTAGTTTACATGACTGTGTACATATAAAGATATAGATAAACACTACTAAAGATAAAAGTCTGGGTTTTTGCAGAAGAAAAGATGAAAACTTTTATAAATTATTTCTAAGTAGAAAAGTTAATAAGCCCTTTGTCATCCTTATAACTAAGAACAAAGGGAAATATTTGCTGAACTTGACTCCAGAATGAAATCCAAATAAAAGCATATTTATTAACTTTTGTAATCACATAAGAAGCTCTTAAAAAAGGCTTTGCAAGTCAAGCATAATATGAGAACAATTCATGAATGTACCATTTTTTTCCTGCTATGAATGTTAACCAAGTTTAGATATTAACCTTGATATTTGCATGTAATGTGACAAATGAAAACCCGAAGTGTCGTTGTACACGGCTGCAGAGTTCTAACTTTTGTTTCAAAAGCTTAGGTCACAAGATATTTCCCTGGGAATTCCTAAATAAAGACATCCACACATGTTTAAAAAGTAATATTCTGAACTTTACTAATGAAACAAAATATCACAATGACATATATAATTGCATCACTAATAGCCTCTCAGATTTAACTTATCTGAAATTTATCTCCTGATCCTTAAAACCTACTTTTCCTGGATTCTTCCTCATCTCAGTCAACAGTGACACTATCTTTTCAGTTGCTCAGACCAGTCTTTCTTCACAATTCTGTCAGCAAATGCCCTTAGCTCTCATTCAGAAGAGCCTCAGAATCAATCAGCTCTCTGCATCTTGCTTGCCACAACCATGGCCCAATCCAGCACACTCTCACTGGCATTATTATAGCAACCTCCTCACTGCTCTGCTTCCCTTTTGTCAAAACTGAAAAACTGCAGCAAGTAATTCTGTTCAGAAAAAATAAGACTGATGCCATCTCTGTTGTGCTCAGACTTCCCAGTGGCTTCCTATCACACTCAGAACAAAGCCACAATTTTCACAAGGCACAGTGAAGTCCTGTGGGACTGTTTCCCCATGTGCCTCTCCTACTTACCTCCTGTTATTCTAGGAACTCACTGGCTCTGGCAGCCTGAGTTCCATACTGTTCTCCCACTAAACCAGGCATTCCAGTGCCTCTATTTATTTGCTACGCCCTCTGCTTGGAATGCCCTTCCCAGGCGTTTGCATAGTTCACTCTCACGTCTTTTTGGCTGCACCACATGACACGTGGGATCTTAGTTCATGGTCCAGGGATTGAACCTGTGCTTCCTGCAGTAGATGTACTGAAAGCCCAGAGTCTTAACCACTGCAGCTGGTGCACTGATTTTTTTTTAATTGGGGTATATTTGCTTCACAATATTGTGTTAGTTTCTATTGTACAAGGAAGTGAATCAACTATATGTACACATGAACCTCTCTCTTGGACTTCCCTCCCACCCTCCCATCCCACCCATGTAAGTCACCACAGAGCAATGAGCTATACAGCAGTTTTCCCACTAGCTATCCATCTTACTCATGGTAGTATATATATACGTTAATTTCAATCTCCCGATTTATCCCATCCCATTTCCCCCCCACCAAACCATGTCTACATGCCCATTTTCTACATGTGTTTCTATTCTTGCCCTGCAAATACGTTCATATGTATCATCTTTCTAGATTTTACATATATGCTTTCATATACGATATTTGTTTTTCCCAATGAAATTGGGTCGCTTGTAGAGACGTGGATGAACCTAGAGACTGTCATATAGACTGAGGTTCTAGACATTTCTAAATAAAATCTTTTCAGCCCATGTCCCATCACTGCTACAATCCAAATTTGGTCATAGATAGTCTTTAATTCTCTGGTACTTCCTGGTGGCAGGGAGAAGGGAGACATGCTGTGGAGTTCATCAAGCTCTGAAAGGTCTTAACCATGCACTGCCCTTCTTGGGCATCCTCTAGTGGTCAGTGCAGGGGGTATCAGTCCCACTGAGAACCATCAGTAAACGACTTTCTAATATCAAAATATGAATGTTATTAAAGCTAGAAATAATTTGTGTAGTTAGCCGTATTCTTAGATAATTACCAAGATGAAATTACAGACATTTTCATCGGTAAAACAGAGGAAAGTAACTGAGTTTTTTGGTCACCTGTGCACATAAACACCCATGTTGGTGATGTGACCCTGGGTGGCATCTTATCTTCTTTTGGTTTTCATATCAAAGCAAAGTCATAAAGAAGAAAAAGAGATCAAACCAGTCTGCTTACTAATGTCTGTGGGTTAACATCTCCTAAGCATGCCTACAATAAATCTCTTTCCTCTGGCCTGAATACTAAATACTTGAATTCTGTTTGCTTTTCCTTTATTCATTATTTCTTATGACTTGTCCCACCAGAGATCAAAGCAGTCTCCATGTTTCCAGAATATAGAAGCATGAATCCTTGGGGGAACATACACTTCCTCCTCATTCTAGCTATTTTATAAATTAAATTGGAAATTTAGTCTTTGTGTCTCCAGCCTTGGCACCTTCTACATTCATTCAACAAGCTGGAGGAAATGACCAAAATTTGAGCTGTGATTTTGTGAAGATGAGTTACCTGTGCAGATTCTTTTAAAGTTGGGGTTTTCCAGAATGTGTCCTGGTAGGCGGCACTGGAACCGATGTTGCCAGAACTCAGGGAACCAGGGATTCCTTGTATTAGTGTCCAGCCTCAGTTTCAGGAAATAATCATCAAATGACCTGACCTCTGGAGACTGCAGCTTTATCGTGATTCCCCCGTTGGCTTCCACCTCATAACCTTCAATGACTTCATCTCTGTCTGCCCATCCATCACTAAAAAAATGTGGGGATTGGGGTGGGGAGAGAGAAAGACAAAAGTCTCACAAATAGGGCTCTGAGTTATGCATGAAAGAAGCAGTTCAGCAAGATTGAAAGTTTTTTTAAGCCAATATTGTTATCCATCGATCACTTTTTTTGTGGAGAGCGGAAAATTGTAGAATCATCACATCTTGCTTGTTTTTCACAATAGTGAAAATGATGATGAAGATGATGACAGTAACAATTACAAGAACTAACCATTGAGCATGTATTAGTCATCAGATTCTGTGCTACTCACTTTTACAGAGTCAGATGTTCAACAAATAGCTGAAGTCCTGGTGAATCCCAGATATGGGTCCAGGCAGTCTGACTCCCAAGTTCATTGCTGTTTACAACTAGACCACAAAGCCCCTTGGTTGCTCTTCAAACCAGAAGAAAATAAAACCCAGGTACTTAGGTCTTCTCGAAAAGAGCTAAGGTTTGAAGGTTGCGATCAAGACCATTATATGAATTACATTATATGCAGTAGAAAATTGATTTAGCTCAGAAACATGACAACCACAGATTTTGCCCCTGGATATTGTTCAAATTTGCATCTCTTAGAAGTGACCAGATGCTTTTTTTCCTAATGCTATTTCAAATTAGCGGCATTAAGAGAAAACAATCTAGCTCCGTAAAATAAAAATAATCTTCCTGCTTACTAAATGACACTTCGGACACTTCATCTGTAGGTTCAAATCTTTAAAGTTTGTTCACTTTCTAGAACATTCACATCTCCCATGATTAATGTTCCTGCAGTTTAACTCAAGTGTACATTTGAGCCAGATCAAACCTCATGTGAGTGGCTGTGATCCCTTCCCAAGAACAGGTCAAAGAAAATAAATGCATTAGATAGACTTAAACAGGCAAAGGACACCTTATAAAAGACTATCTCAATAGGCCAAAAATACTGAACTCAAGTCTACTGAAACATAACCTGGAAAGGTTTTTAAGGGTGAGTATGAGACTTCCCTGGTGGCTCAGTGGTCAGGAATCTGCTTTCAATATAGGAGACACAATAGACATGGGTTTGAACTATGGGTTGAGATGATCCCCTGGAGAAGTAAATGGCAACCCACTCCAGTATTCTTGCCTGGAAAATTTCATGAACAGACTAGCCTGGTTGGCTACAGTCCATGGGGTTGCAAAGAGTTGAACATGACTGAGCACACACACATACACACGCACGCACACACGCATGAGCTAGAGAGGAAGTGTTGGAGGACTCAAGAGTGGAGCTTGGCCAGTGTGATTAAACCATTTGCATTTGATAACTGTCACTTATCTAAGTTAGTTTTCCATCTTTCCACGGAAACTGAGATAGGGGTCTGCTATTATATTCTTTGCAGCCAAAGATGGAGAAGCTCTATACAGTCAGCAAAAACAAGCCCAGGGGCTGACTGTGGCTCAGACCATGAACTCCTTATTGCCAAATTCAGACTCAAATTGAAGAAAGTAGGGAAAACCACTAGACCATTCAGGTATGACCTAAATCAAATCCCTTATGATTATACAGTGGAAGTGAGAAATAGATTTAAGGGCCTAGATCTAATAGAGTGCCTGATGAACTATGGAATGAGGTTCATGACATTGTACAGGAGACAGGGATCAAAACCATTCCCATAGAAAAGAAATGCAAAAAAGCAAAATGGCTGTCTGGGGAGGCCTTACAAATAGCTGTGAAAAGAAGAGAAGCAAAAAGCAAAGGAGGAAAGGAAAGATATAAACATCTGAATGCAGAGTTTCAAAGAAGAGATAAGAAAGCCTTCTTCAGTGATCAATGCAAAGAAATAAAGGAAAACAACAGAATGGGAAAGACTAGGGATCTCTTCAAGAAAATCAGAGATACCAAAGGAACATTTCATGCAAAGATGAGCTTGATAAAGGACAGAAATGGTATGGACCTAACTGATGCAGAAGATATTAAGAAGAGATGGCAAGAATACACAGAAGAACTGTACAAAAAAGATCTTCATGACCCAGATAATCACGATGGTGTGATCACTGACCTAGAGCCAGACATCCTGGAATGTGAAGTCAAGTGGGCCTTAGAAAGCATCACTACGAACAAAGATAGTGGAGGTGATGGAATTCCAGTTGAGCTATTCCAAATCCTGAAAGATGATGCTGTGAAAGTGCTGCACTCAATATGCCAGCACATTTGGAAAACTCAGCAGTGGCCACAGGACTGGAAAAGGTCAGTTTTCATTCCAATCCCAAAGAAAGGCAATGCCAAAGAATGCTCAAACAACCGCACAATTGCAGTCATCTCACACGCTAGGAAAGTAATGCTCAAAATTCTCCAAGCCAGGCTTCAGCAATATGTGAACCGTGAACTTCCTGATGTTCAAGCTGGTTTTAGAAAAGGCAGAGGAACCAGAGATCAAATTGCCAACATCTGCTGGATCATGGAAAAGCAAGAGAGTTCCAGAGAAACATTTATTTCTGCTTTGTTGGCTATGCCAAAGCCTTTGATTGTGTGGATCACAATAAACTGTGGAAAATTCTTCAAGAGATGGGAATACCAGACCACCTGATCTGCCTTCTTGAGAAATTTGTATGCAGGTCAGGAAGCAACAGTTAGAACTGGACATGGAACAACAGACTGGTTCCAAATAGGAAAAGGAGTTCGTCAAGGCTGTGTATTGTCACCCTGTTTATTTAACTTATATGCAGAGTACATCATGAGAAATGCTGGACTGGAAGAAACACAAGCTGGAATCAAGATTGCTGGGAGAAATATCAATAACCTCAGATATGCAGATGACACCACCCTTCTGGCAGAAAGTGAAGAAGAACTAAAGAGCTTCTTGATGAAAGTGAAAGAAGAGAGCAAAAAAGTTGGCTTAAAAGTCCACAATCCAAAAAACAAAGATCATGGCATCCAGTCCCATCATTTCACAGCAAGTAGATGGGGAAAGTGGAAACGGTGACAGGTATTATTTTCTTGGGCTCCAAAATCACCGTGGACGGTGACTGCAGCCATGAAATTAAAGGACACTTGCTCCTTGGAAGCAAAGCTATGACAAACCTGACAGCGTATTAAAAAGCAGAGACATTATTTTATTAGACAAAGTTTCATCTAGTCAAAGCTATGGTTTTTCCAATAGTTATGTATGGGTGTGAGAGCTGGACTATAAAGAAGGCTGAATGCCCCAAAACTGATGCTTTCGAACAATGGTGTTGGAGAAGACTCTTGAGAGTCCCTTGGACTGCAAGTAGATCAAACCAGTCAATCCTAAAGGATATCAACCCTGAGTATTCATTGGAAGGACTGATGCTGCAGTTGAAGCTCCAATACTTTGGCCACCTGATGCGATGAGCTGATTCACCAGAAAAGATCCTGATGCTGGGGAAAATTGAAGGCAAAAGGAGAAGGGGATTACAGAGGATGAGATGGTTGGATGGTATCATGAGTTGAGAAAACTCTGGGAGATGGTGAAGAACAGGGAAGCCTGGTGTGCTGCAGTTCATGGGATTGTGAAGAGTCGGATACAACTGTGCAACTGAACAATGACAACATCACTCTTAATGATCACATTTCAAAGGGATGGATCCTAGGTCACTGAGAAAAAAATTCTATGTTGTAAAACTATCCAGAGGTTGGGAGAAATTTTACATTTCTCTTTACAGATAAAGAATTGACACTGGCATGATTTTGAAAGTAAAAGCTCTGAGAAAAGGGAAGTTAGGGGATCAAAGTCAGGAAGAAATGTGTCTAAAGTCTAGTCAAGCTTTGAAGAACATTAAGAGTGTCACAGTCAACGAGTGGGTATATTCCTCTACCCACTGAGTGGTGCCCTGCAGTTTCTGGATCACAAACATTTAGTCTCTGCCAGAGAAAGTTTTGGGTCAAACACATATGACAGGCTGCAGCTCACTCCTCTTCTTATTACCTGAGGTGTTCTCCACTTAGCTGAGCTAATTGGTATAATTTCATTCCAGAATCTTACCAGTAAACCACATAGGAGCTGCATTTTCAACAGATCAAGGGTTGTAGAAGGGATAGTTGACTTAACACGATTCAGAACTAAAGGAATTTTGAAATAAGGTATAGTCTAGCTAGACCAGAGAATGTCTATATGCATCTCATAAATCCACTAAAATATGCATTGCAATATTCTGCATGGATCTTTCTCTTTCTCCCCCTTCTCCCTTCCTCCTTCTTCCCTCCTTTCTTTCCTTCCACATTTATTTGGCACCCTCTATGTGCTAGATGCTCTGCTCTGCTCAGGATTCAGTTGAGAATGAGAAATGCTATTCTCTTCCTCCCTAGTGTTACAGACTTGGGGAAAACAGACGTTAAACAAGACTTGCAAATACTATGGAGGTAAAGAAGGAGAAGCAACCAGTAACTGGAGAAGGAGGGGCTTCAGGGCCCAATTAGTCTGGTGTGTATGTGAGTGTGGGTGAAGAGATGATTTAGGGATGGCTTTCCTGAGAAAGTGATGTCTGAGCTGAGACCTAAAGGATGAGTAGACATTAGTCAGGTCCAGATGGGAAGAAGGTTCAGTAAAGAACGTTCCTGAAAGATTATCCAGCACACAGGAAAGACCAAGACTCATTCAAAGAATTTAGGGTCTGTTCATTGGAGCATAGAGAGACATTAGCAAGAGATGAGGATGTGGGCAAAATTCCATCCAAGGAATTGTTAGTCTGAGGACTACAGGAGGTCCTCAAGGTATTGTAAAACTATTATTGAATGAGGTCATTTAGCTCTGCCCCTGGTGGTAAATGACCTGAGTATTTTGGGGAACAAATCCTCAGAAAATGATTGCCAATCAAATAGACTAAAAGAGAAAAAAAGGCCCACTCTTTCATCTTTCCATATCCTCTAGTTAGAAAGGTTTGAACTAGTTTAATTATTTAGATTTATTCACATTTATATCATAACTACACCTATAGCAGTTTGAAGATGAGAGCTATTGTTCATGTCACATTGAAAAGGAGGGTAAAAGTAAAACCAGTTTAGGCTTTCAAGAAATCCTGCCTATGAGTCTGTATTTAAAATCAAGATGACTTACTACTTGAAGGAAATAATTACTTTTTTTGATGTTAAGCTTAGGGATGAAGTCTGCTTCTCCTAAGTTAATATTATGTGAAACTTTTATGTGTGCTTATAGTCCAAACAAGAAACGCACAATTTTTAAAAGTATGAAATGAAATGAGCCTTCTCTAATGTTTACTTGTATTCTTAAAAAAAAAAAAAAAATCCTTAAGTTTGTATAGCAAGTAGCATGTGTCGGTGCTGGAAGCAGAGAAAGTGTGACCTCCTGACCTTTTATACACCAATACAGAGAAGGACTTCATAAGAGGAAACTTTTGTATATGAATACAGACAACCTGAATTTGGGGAAACTTCAAGGGGTTTAGTGCGGAATCCCTCCATCCCCTTTGCCATTGGACAGAGCCCTTTCTCACTCCCTGTAGATGACCCCTGCCGGGGTCCAGCCCCGGCTGATCCAGGGTATTCCAAGGAGAGACGGCATAGGCGACCTATTTATTTAAATATTTTATCAAAGATATAAAGAGTAATAGGATGAGGATAGCTCAGTAGGAAAATTCAGTGGAGAAAAGAGGCTGAGTAGCTTGGTTTACGCGGGAGACCAATAAAACTTCAACACAAGAAGTTTGCACCACTTACGTAGGCCGCAGCCGTCCTTCCATTCTCCCGAAGGAAAGGAGACACTGAGGCCTCCCCGGTCGGATCTTAGAAGCCCAGGCATAATTAGCAAGCATGGCAGGTTCCACGCTCCTGATAGAGACTCACCCAGAATTTGGGAGAGAGAGCGACATGGGGAGACCAAGTTTCGGTGAACAAGGCCCGCACTTTATTTTCCAAAGTAGTTTTTATACCTTAAGTTGTGCATAGAGGATAATGGGGGAAGGGGTGGAGTCATGCAAGGACAGCAGTTCCTGGTCCTAATCGAAGCCAGGCTTTCAAACTTATCATATACAAAAGTTCAGGTGAATTACATCATCTTCTGGCCAGGAGGCCTGTTAACATTTTAAGAAACTTATCTTTCTCTAAAGGTGATTATTCCAAAGTCAGGCACCAGCCTCCAAAAAAGCACTGGACAAAGCTGCATTCCTATAGGGCAAAGGTGAGGTGGGCTCAGTCAAGAAAAGAATTAACTCAAGGGTCCAAGGTTACAAACATTGAGGCTACTACTTACACCAATTATATTAATCAATACACTGCCAGGGACACAGCAGGTAAGGGATATGGAAACTTAGCAGCAAACATTGGCCCAACAAGTGAAAATCCCTTCACCAATACAATTTCTAATCAATCTTTTAACTACTCAAAAGAATCTGTGTTTAGATAGTTTAGAACATCTCCTGACTCTCACAGTTGGGAGGCTCTGAACAATCACATGCTGCCGGAAAAACCTATTCAGGCAGGCTAGAGGATTTCCAAAGGAGTTTGTAGGTTAAACACTGTCACACCCAGGAATTATTAACTGGAGCTGTAAGCTAACTCTTTTTTCAGAGAGAGGTAGTGGGGGACAGCCCCCCGTAAAGTCAGAGATGTAGGTGAAAGCACAAAGCAGAAAGTAGGCAGACTCTGGTTTTGGGGGTAGATACTCAAGAATTTCCAGGGGGACTCCTGAGGCTCGATCCCGCCTTGCCGTATGCCGAGCCTCCTTCCTCATGACCTTTGTCATGGGCGGAGCTCCTCACGCTGGCTCTTGGCAGTGATAGAATTCCAGTTGAGCTATTCCAGATCCTGAAAGATGATGCTGTGGAAAGTGCTGCACTCAATATGCAATATGCACTCAATATGCAATATGCTGGATCCCTGCAGACCCCCTTCTAGAAATTAGAATTGGCATTAGATCCAAGAGGTTATAAAGTCAAGGACAACCAAAACATGATAGAGAAAATATTCAAACTAAGATTAGTTGGTGAATATCCTTTGAGGTGTTAATTGCTAAGTTTTGTATGAGGTCTTAAATCTATCACAGGTGAGATATAAGGGAATACTAACAAATAAAAAGTTACAAAAGGACATCTTTAAAGCAACTCCTTGTTTGTACATATTTTAAATATTTCTTCTGTATACCACTTGTTAAATACATTTACAGAGACTGTTGAAAATTTTTCATTGTTTAGGTGTAGTATTGGGATTTTTGATGGGGGTATTGTTTTGGTGAATTCTCTGTGAGGCACACTTGAGAACAGAGAGCCAGCAGCTCTCGTGATGCCTATTATAGATTTTTCTTTCCTTATTGATGCTGGTAGGGTGGTGGTGATGGTGGTGGTGGTGGTGGTGGTGATGCTGTAGATAGTGCTTGGCCACAGATGTCCTGTGGGCATCTGCTCAACCTCGGGTGTCTGGACTGAATCCTGCTGTGCTGGGTGCTGATCATCCTCAGGCAGTGCTGAACTCTTCTGAGGCACATTCACAGCCTCTAGTTTTTACTTCGTTTTCTATCTGGGGTCTGGAAATGGAACTGTGAATGAACAAGGTGAACGTTTAATGGGAAGCTACATGTCTTAATTATTCCTTACAAATATATGAGACTTCTTATTTCCCACCCTCCTCAACATTTTTAAACAGCAACCCTTTCATAAGGCTGTTCTTCTCTTCTCACAAAAGCATTGTTCTAGTCCTGTGAAATTCCACAGTCCAAACTTATAACAAGAGTCCTTCTACTTGATACATTCTGATATTAATAAGAGAATATTATTTTTGATTCTACCTATTCCAACTTGAAAGGAGCTATAGAATTGTTATTTTTGCATTATATCAGACAAAATAATTTAATAAGCAACTCATAGTAAAAAAAAATGCAATAGTATTCATTTTAAAAGCCACACAAAAACATTTTAGAAACTCTTATTTACATTCAATTAAAATAATTACAGCCTTGAGAGTAAAGCAACTTGATTTGTGTAATGAATTCAAGTGATTGTGTGTACCCAATAATAAAACTATAATTCTTTAAAAATAATCCAAAGATTATCATATAACCAGGGAAAGAAGAAAAGCATAATAAAAATAATATTTTCAAAAACACAAATAGACAAGCACAACATTCCATAAATTACAATGCTTAACTATATTTACAAAGGTTGAAGAAATGTAGGGTAATGTAATTTAAGTCAAGTGATGTCAATTAGGAGAAATATTTTGGACGTAATGATGGCATTTTCAATAATAACTGAGACTGGCTTTATTCATTCAACATTCTTTCACTGAGAGTCTGCATGAGTTCAGCATTTTGCTGACTGCTGCAGATAAAATTGCTGAAAAGTAGAGGCAAGGCCCCTGCCATCAAGGTAATTAATTATAGGGGTGGGTAGCCTGGCCACGAAATACACAATAGCCATAGAGTTGCAATCACTGAAAGAAAAAGAAGATAGGCTGCATAAGCACAGAGAAGGAGCAAAGGGGTCTTGCCAAGGGAGATTCTACCCAAGGGGAAACAACATCTAGGATGAGACCTAAAGGATGAGCTGAAGTTGTACAGGTAAAAGGGAAGACTGGAAGGGGGACCAGCTAAAGAGGCAACAAAACTGTCAAACAACAGTGAGGCTTTCAGTTTAGAGTGTACAAGGCAAGGAAAGATAGGACAAGCACAGATGAGATCTAGAAGAACCCTAACATCTTTGTCAAGGGTTTTGGACTTCATTTAGGATGATGAGAAACTACTCAGATTTTCAGCAGGAATGTGGCATGATTAGATTTGTTTTAGAAAAGTTGTTCTAGAAAGTACTAGAGTTGAAGTACCAACACAAGTTGGTACTTGTGAAGATTCTTTGGTTCTAGAATTCCCAGAAAAAAACTGTGTAGAAACAAACATAGACATGTACACACACATGCACACACAGCCTAATTACATTGCATTAAAAAGCAGAGACATTACTTTGCCGACAAAGGTCCATCTAGTCAAAGCTTTGGTTTTTCCAGTAGTCATGTATGGATGTGAGATTTGGACTATAAAGAAAGCTGAGCGCCAAAGAATTGATGCTTTTGAACTGTGGTGTTGGAGAAGACTTTTGAGAGTCCCTTGGACTGCAAGGAGATCCAACCAGTCCATTCTGAAGGCGATCAGTCCTGAATATTCATTGGAAGGACTGATGCTGAAGCTGAAACTCAAATAATTTGGCCACCTGTTATGAAGCACTGACTCATCTGAAAATACCCTGCTGCTGGGAAAGATTGAAGGCAGGAGAAGAAGGGGATGACAGAGGATGAGATGGTTGGATGGCATCACTGACTCAATGGACATGAATTTGAGTAAGCTCTGGGAATTGGTGATGGACAGGGAAGCCTGGCATGCTGCAGTCCATGGGGTTGCAAAGAGTCAGACACGACTGAGTGACTGAACTGAACTGAACTGATGAAGGCTTAGTTGACAGTGCTGATGAATCAAGAACTGGGGTAGGGACCACAATTAGTTTATATTTAGTTTTAAAATTAGTTATTGCCATGAATAAAGAACTGACAAAAATGTAGGTATCTTTATTTAATTATCAAGGATAGGCATTTAGAGATCACTCAGCCTGATGAAAAGCAAAAGAGAATGAGGGGATAGTGTCACTTTTTACTGTTTTGTATAGATGGAATTTGAATTCAAACAGAAGCCTTATTTCTAAAGTTATGATGTTTCAGTAGAAAATGAAGGTGGGGGAGAAAAATGGAAGATATCGAAAGACAAAAGAGGAAGAATGAAAGGAATGAATTCTCAAGCAGCTGAAGCTGATCAAGGTCAGATCAGGTATCCTTACTTTCTCATCTACTCTTCACTCCAAGACCCTAACCCACCTCTGTCATCCTGAGCCTGGAATTATCTGCCACCTGGAGACTTGCGATTATCTTCCTCTCCAAGCAAAAATGTAGGGCAAAGATGTCTATTGATAAACATTGCACACAGCCTTGCAAATGTGGAGGCAACTTCTCAAACCTTCTGTAGGCCATTTCTCATGTATTAATGACAATTTCAAGCCAGTGTGAAAGAAGGGTGGGCCTGTGGGGAACTGCTTGTGGACAAATAGGTCTTTTTTTCTTCCTTAAAATTCTACTACCGAGGTAGCATCATAGTTTGTCTCTCATTCAACTAATATGAAGACATAACGTGAGAATAGGGACTGGTTAAACTTTCTAAGCCTCTGTTACTCCACCTATAAAGTGGGGATGAAAATGATGTCACCCCATTAAGAGCTGTGTGAGAATTAAACTAGATAATCCATATAAAATACTTTTCACAATATATAGGTCATGATGAAGTCTTACTAGATATAGCAGTTCTTTATCATCAGTCTCATGATGTAACCAATGTACTGAACAGTATCAATGTGTGGGAAAGACTTTCCTACAAAAGTGCTTCTCACAGTGTGATCCAGATATTGGTGCCAGTTCATGAATTATTTGTTACCAATTGATGAGGAGATACTGAGAGTAAGCATTTAGAAAAGGTACAGCAGTTAGACATTGTTGCAAGATCTAAGAAACTGATGGGTGGACTCATGTCTTTGAATAGGGTTTAACCACTTCATTTTCCAATTCATATGGTGAATTGCCTGTGACTCAAGCCCATGCACAGCCATATGCAGTAGAACTCAGTTACAATGTGTGACCTTTTGAAGTTACTTTGCCAAATGTAACCCCAAATTATATAAAATCTGAGAATAAATAAACATTTATTTTTATCAGTTTTTACAATCACATTAAATTTTAATTGACTGTTTTATGAGTTATCATATAAGATTACTTTCTATTTCGGAGAAATAAAATTTTCATTATTTACTTTAATTTCAGTTGTATGTGGTCTCACAAGCTTCACCAGAATTTTTTCTTATACAAAAAGACACAATTTGCTGAGTGTGGCAATGGTATTTGAATGCAGACAATGTGGAGAATTTTGATTTCATAGAAACAAGGCAAAAAGAGTTCCAATGAAATTTACCTGAAAATATGTTGGCTTATATGTTGAATTTATTCCTAATTGATGATAAAATGCTGAAACCATAATGTATTATTTGGGAGGCTATTTTAGCTAATGAATTTGTGAAATCATCAAAATAGTTGTTTGTAGTACCCACTCCCCCACGCCACCCACCCCCACCAGCACCCTTTTCTACAGTTTTGCTTTACTCCATTTTAGTTTTCCACAGTCAAACATGGTCTGAAAATATTAAATGAAAAATTCAAAAAATAAACAATTTATAGGTTTTAAATTGCATGCTGTTCTGAGCATCATGGCTTCTCAGGCTAGTGCTAAAGAATCCTCCTGCCAAGTGTAGGAGATGAAAGAAATGCAGTTTTGATCCCTGGGTCCAGACGACCCTCTAGAGGAGGAAATGGCAACCTACTCCAGTATTCTTGCCTGGGAAATCCCATGGACAGAGAAGCCTGGTGGGCTACAGTCCATGGGGTTGCAAAGAGACATGGCTGAACACCTGAGTAGAATGATGAACTCTCTGGAGGTCCTGCACCATTGAGCCCAAGGTGTGAATTACCCTTTTTCCGGGTTATCCTACCTGTTAGTCACTTAGTAGCCATCTTGTCTCAGTTATCAGATTGACTACTTGTGATAACCACTATCTGATAACTACTTGTTATCAGATATTACTTGTGTTTAAGTGACCCTTATTTTACTTATTAATAATAATGGCCTCAAAGTCCAAGAGTGGTGGTATTGGCAATTGAGATATACCAAAGAGAAAGCGTAAAATGCTTCCTTTAAGTGAAAAGGTGAATGTTTCAACTTAATAAGGAAAGAAAAAGATTGTATGGTGAAGTTGCTAAGATCTAAAGTAAGAACATATCTTCTTCCCATGAAATTGTGAAGAAGGAAAAAGAAACTTGTGCTAGTTTAGTTAGTGTACCTCAAATTCAAAATCTGATAAAAGCATATGTTCAATATTCCATGTATAAATATTAGTGTTTCGTGGGTTTTATATGAAATGGCATTTGCAATTGCCAAAAATTATATATGTATATAGATGATAAGGTATTAGTGAATGACTGCATTTGCTTAGAAATGTTCAATGACTCTGGTAAAGAAGGTAATTCAAGGTCTACTTTCTGATACCATCATAGCTCGATGATTTCCCAAACTGCCTAATGATGTGGAAGACTAATTACCTGAATAAATAAAACTGGCAAAGCATTCTTTCACTGTAAGTTGATGAATGTGCAAATATTGTTTTTTGTGGCAGTTCTTTTAGTATATGTGTGGTTTGAAAATGACAAAAATTAGAAGAAAGAAATCTCTGCTCTGATTTAAATTCTCTTTCGTTTATGACTGAGAAGTACAAGTAGCTCTAAATTTTGTAAAATTTTGAAGAACTGTTTTATCCACAAACGTGGTTGACAGTTTATGCTTTATATAAAGGTATGTTCTGATGCTGCAACTGTCAGCATCAGGAAAACATTTGGAAGTACCTACCTAAGTTATGTCCCTTGTGAGAGAATGCAAATCAGTGCAATGCTTCCCTCATTGAGAAAGTCTTGATATAAAAAAAAGTCAGCTGAAGTAAACAATGCTGGTGACATAGCATAAATTTTGAGTTATGTAAGAACCTATACTGGCTTCTCAGAACTGACTGTTAGCATTTCTCTTCTGAAAACTGCCTTCATAGACTAAAATCATCAAAAATGGTGATACATATTTCAAGTAAACCAGTAAATACTACAAACTGGAGATCCTTTTTTATTTTTTTCCCCACACAGCCAGTTATAATAATATGGAATCTGACCATAAACAGCTATTTTTGGTATTGAAGAAAGAAATTGTGTCCAGAGTGTCTAAACTGCAAAATAAGCACTTTGTTTCTTCAGGATAAGAAATAAGGTTTGTTCTGACATTTAAACATATAAATAGGAAAGTCTGACTTGCTGTATTTACTGACACTTTGGATATACTTAATAACCTTCATATTTCTAGGAAAAGCAATAATTCAATTATTTTTCCAAAGGAAATCTAAGATTAAAGAGCAAAATTAAAAGTTAGAAACTGTAAAGAACAGGTTTTTTTGTAGATTGCTGTGTTAGCCGCTCAGCCGTGTCTGACTCTTTGCAACCCCATGGACTGTAGCCCACCAGGCTCCTCTGTCCATGGAATTCTCCAGGGAAGAATACTGGAGTGGGTTTCCATTTCCTTCTCTGGGGGATTTTTCTGACCCAGGGATCGAACTTGGGTCTCCTGCATTGTATCACAGTTTTAACTTTAAAATAATGATCAGTGAGTAAAAAATGATCTTGATATTACCATTTGCAAAGTGTTGCCAGCAAACACTATGATTTTGATTGCTTTATTCTCCTTGGACTACCTAACAAAATACCATAGCTGGAGACTGGTGGCTTAAACAACAGAAATTAATTTTCTCACAGTTCTGGAGAATAGAAGTCCAAGATCAAGGTTCCAATGGATTCAGTTTTGCTGAGAGCCCTCTTCCTGGCTTGCTGACTATGTAATCACATGGATTTTCCTTGGCATAAACAGAGAAACAGTTAGAAGGTATAAGTTTTCCGGTGCTTCTTCTAACAAGGACACTAATCCTATTGGATCAGGGGCTCCACTCTTATGACCTTATTTAACCTTACTTAAATCCCTAAAGGCCCTATCTCCAAATACAGTCACATCAGAGGTTAGGGCTCCAAGAGATAAATTTGCAGATATTCAATTCAGTCCATAGCAGATGGAATAATACTAAAGTTATCATTCACTTAAAAATCTTCATGTAAGAAATTAATGTATCCAGAATTCACATATTTCAACAAAAGATAATATAAATTGAACCAAAAATTTATGGAATAAATTATTGGAACTGGCTACTGAAAAAGGATTAAGAATGACCTTTGAAAATACATCATCACTCACTTTACTTGATTCCAAAATTTAAAATAAATATATAAAACTTGCTGAAATTGCTATAAAATCTCTTATTCTATTTTCATCAATAGACTTTTGTGAGGCTGGTTATTCTAGAAGGAATTTTATTAAAACAAAATAAAGAAGCAGTTTATACATGCATAATCATATGGAAGTATCTTTGTTTATCCAACTGAGATTAGATAATTTAATAAACTCATTTACCATTAAAATTTTTTAAATATTGATATGCATGGGTTTTGTTCAAAGTGTGCACATAAGCATTTAACATATGGAGTCTCTACTTTGCTTACAACTTCTTGTGTATTTATAATTATAGAATATTAAAAGTTACAAGTATGATAGTAATTTTCTCTGCTAGTCATCTAGGCACACACTTTCAATACAAAAAAATTTTTTTTGTAATTCTTTCTTTTCTAATTTATTTTATTATATTTACTGACATGATATTTTATGCCTGTTGAATCTAATAATATAACCTTGGGCTTGTATTTGCATGTCTTTATGCTGTATTTAATTTCTTAGCAATTTATCTTTTTTGTATTTTATCAAAGTAAAATCCATACTAGATTGGGACTTAAAAACAAGGAAGAGAGTTTGAGAGGCACTGTTCCAGAAGATCTCTGTATCCTTTATGCTTTGGAAATTGTTAAGATAAAGACTTTGCTATACAACAGTTCCAAAAACAGACACCTCAGAAACTCCATCTCTGCTTATGGTAAATGAAGCCATGACTATCGGCAGAGTCTTTTCATTTTGTTGGGAAGCTTGCTAAATTCTACAGAATGAAACGACAATTCTTTGCTCCCTGTTTTAAATCCCTGGCAGTGTTATTGCTGCTGAATCTTTCTCTTTTTGGCTCCCATGCTGTTTGAGTGAGAGGCTTCAGTTGCCCAGATAATTGTTAAGAACCAACTGAAGGGAGGCAAGAGATTTAGAAAAAGAATGCAATAAGAAGGCAGACTGCTTCTGATTAGAGCATAAACCAGATCCTGGCACTCCTCTGCTTACAGCAAACCAGTGCCTTTTCATCTCACCCCAAACCTTTTAAAGAGTACCTTAAAAAAAACCCTGCTTCTTCTGAGCCCTGTTAAAATTTCTCATTTCCACAAGTCTACCTTTTATTCTACTCTAGCCACCCTGGCCACCTTGCTGTTCTTTAATGAGTCAGAGATATACCCTGGCCTTAGGATCTTTGCACCAGTTTTTTTCTGTCTGGAATTCTGGAATTCTCATAACTTGAATATTTGCATAGCTTTCTCTTTCACTTTCTTTAAATATGCTCATATATCACATTCTCATAGCGCTCTTTCCCTATTTAAAGTTGGGATCTTTCTCTCTATTCTTTTCTATTCCCCTTTTCTCCTTAAAATATCACTATATGACATACCATATAAATATATTTTCTAAGTCCTTCCAGTAAAATGGAAGTGCCACATAGGTAGAGAGGTTTTTTTTTTTTTTTTTTCTTTTTTTGTTCACTTATATCAATATAATCCCAGAATTTAAACTAGTTCTTGGTTCATAGTAGTGCTCATTAAACATTTGGTAAATGGATTAATGGATAAAAGAATCTGTGAAATAATTTATATTCAAGAATCCATAGAAAATGCTAAGATCAGTGGTATGCTAGAGGTCACTCATACCAGCTCGCAGGAACCCATTGTCGACATCTCCTAGATCTGCACTAAATGACCTTATGTCAGTACGTTGAAATTAGCCATAATGAAAGTACTTATTTCATGTATATATCAGATTCCATAAGAAAGTACCGTAAACTAAGTGGCTTAAAACAACAGAAATATATTCTCTCAGAGTTCTGGAAGCTGAAAGTCTGAAATCATGGTCCCCTGTAGCCACGCGTCCTCTGAAACTCTAGGTAGAATCCTTTCTTATTTCTTCTGAGTTTCTGGCAATCACCATCAATCCATGGCATGCCTTAGCTTGCAACTGCAGCATTGCAATCCCCACCTCTGCTATTCCCCTATGCGTGTCTGTGCTTCTGTGTCTCTTCTCCACTTACAAAGTCATCAGTTATATTGTATTAAAAGCTACTCTCAGTTCAGTTCAGTTCAGTCACTCAGTCCTGTCTGACTCTTTGCGACCCCGTGAACTGCAGCATGTCAGACTTCCCTGTCCATCACCAATTCCTGGAGTCTACCCAAACTCATGTCCATTGAGTCATGATGCCATCCAAACATCTCATCCTCTGTTGGCCCCTTCTCCTACTCCAGTATAAATTCACCATCACTACACATTTGCAACAACTCTATTCCTAAATAAGGACACATTCTGAGGTATTAAGGATTAGTATTCAACCTATTCAACAAAATTGTCTTGAAGAGATATCTAGTCTTTCCCATTCTATTGTTTTCCTCTATTTCTTTGCACTGATCACTGAGGAAGGCTTTCTTATCTCTTCTTGCTATTCTTTGGAACTCTGCATTCAGATGCTTATATAATTAGAGATACCAAGGGAACATTTCATGCAAAGATGGGCTCAATAAAGGACAGAAATGGTATGGACCTAACAGAAGCAGAAGATATTAAGAAGAGGTGGCAAGAATACACAGAAGAACTGTACAAAAAAAGATCTTCATGACCAAGATAATCACGATGGTGTGATCACTCACCTAGAGCCAGACATCCTGGAATGACAAGTCAAGTGGGCATTAGAAAGCATCATGATGAACAAAGCTAGTGAAAGTGATAGAATTCCAGTTGAGCTATTTCAAATCCTGAAAGATGATGCTGTGGAAGTGCTACACTCAATATGCCAGCACATTTGGAAAACTCAGCAGTGGCCACAGGACTGGAAAAGGTCAGTTTTCATTCCAATCCCAAAGAAAGGCAATGCCAAAGAATGCTCAAATTACCGCACAATTGCACTCATCTCACATGCTAGTAAAGTGATGCTCAAAATTCTCCAAGCCAGGCTTCAGCAATACGTGAACCGTGAACTTCCAGATGTTCAAGCTGTTTTTTTAGAAAAGTCAGAGGAACCAGAGATCAAATTGCCAACATCTGCTGGATCATGGAAAAAGCAAGAGAGTTCCAGAAAAACATCTATTTCTGCTTTATTGACTATGCCAAAGCCTTTGACTGTGTGGATCACAATAAACTGTGGAAAATTCTGAAAGAGATGGGAATACCAGACCACCTGACCTGCCTCTTGAGAAACCTGTATGCAGGTCAGGAAGCAACAGTTAGAACTGGACATGGAACAACAGACTGGTTCCAAATAGGAAAAGGAGTACGTCAAGGCTGTATATTGTCACCCTGCTTATTTAACTTCTATGCAGAGTACATCATGAGACACGCTGGACTGGAAGAAGCACAAGCTGGAATCAATATTTCTGGGAGAAATATGAATAACTTCAGATATGCAGATGACACCACCCTTATGGCAGAAAGTGAAGAGGAACTCAAAAGCCTCTTGATGAAAGTGAAAGAGGAGAGTGAAAAAGTTGGCTTAAAGCTCAACATTCAGAAAATGAAGATCATGGCATCCGGTCCCATCATTTCATGGGAAATAGATGGGGAAACAGTGGAAATTGTCTCAGACTTTATTTTGGGGGGCTCGAAAATCACTGCAGATGGTGACTGCAGCCATGAAATTAAAAGACGCTTACTCCTTGGAAGGAAAGTTATGACCAACCTAGCAGAGACATTACTTTGCCAACCAAGGTCCATCTAGTCAAGGCTATGGTTTTTCCTGTGGTCATGTGTGGATGTGAAAGCTGGACTGTGAAGAAAGCTGAGTGCCGAAGAATTGATGCTTTTGAACTGTGGTATTGGAGAAGACTCTTGAGAGTCCCTTGGACTGCAAGGAGGTCCAACCAGTCCATTCTGAAGAAGATCAGCCCTGGGATTTCTTTGGAAGGACTGATGCTAAAGCTGAAACTCCAGTACTTTGGCCACCTCATGTGAAGAGTTGACTCATTGGAAAAGACTCTGATGCTGGGAGGGATTGGGGGCAGGAGGAGAAGGGGACGACAGAGGATGAGATGGCTGGATGGCATCACTGACTCAATGGACATGAGTTTGAGCGAGCTCCAGGAGTTGGTGAGGACAGGGAGGCCTGGTGTGCTGCGATTCATGGGGGTTACAAAGAGTTGGACACGACTGAGCAACTGAACTGAACTGAACTATTCAACAAATCTTTTAAGAAGGCACAGTGTAACCCATAACAATGGGCAACCGCTACAAATCAAGACTTAATTGTTCTACTTTGTTTCTTTTTTTTTTAATCCTTTTATTTTTTATTATTTTTTATTTTATTTATTTTTTTTATTTTTATTTTTTTAAATTTTATTTTATTTTTAAACTTTACAATATTGTATTAGTTTTGGCAAATATCAAAATGAATCCGCCACAGGTATACCCGCGTTCCCCATCCTGAACCCTCCTCCCTCCTCCCTCCCCTACCCTCCCTCTGGGTCGTCCCAGTGCACCAGCCCCAAGCATCCAGTACCGTGCATTGAACCTGGACTGGCGACTCGTTTCATACATGATATTATACATGTTTCAATGCCATTCTCCCAAATCTCCCCACCCTCTCCCTCTCCCACAGAGTCCATAAGACTGATCTATACATCGGTGTCTCTTTTGCTGTCTCGTACACCGGGTTATTGTTACCATCTTTCTAAATTCCATATATATGCATTAGTATACTGTATTGGTGTTTTTCTTTCTGGCTTACTTCACTCTGTATAATAGGTTCCAGTTTCATCCACCTCATTAGAACTGATTCAAATGTATTCTTTTTAATGGCTGAGTAATACTCCATTGTGTATATGTACCCTAGCTTTCTTATCCATTCATCTGCTGATGGGCATCTAGGTTGCTTCCATGTCCTGGCTATTGTAAACATTGCTGTGTCTCTTTCCCTTCTGGTTTCCTCAGTGTGTATGCCCAGCAGTGGGATTGCTGGATCATAAGGCAGTTCTATTTCCAGTTTTTTAAGGAATCTCCACACTGTTCTCCATAGTGGCTGTACTAGTTTGCATTCCCACCAACAGTGTAAGAGAGTTCCCTTTTCTCCACACCCTCTCCAGCATTTATTGCTTGTAGACTTTTGGATAGCAGCCATTCTGACTGGCATGAAATGGTACCTCATAGTGGTTTTGATTTGCATTTCTCTGATAATGAGTGATGTTGAGCATCTTTTCATGTGTTTGTTAGCCATCTGTATGTCTTCTTTGGAGAAATGTCTATTTAGTTCTTTGGCCCATTTTTTGATTGGGTCATTTATTTTTCTGGAGTTGAGCTGTAGGAGTTGCTTATTATTTTTGAGATTAGTTGTTTGTCCGTTGCTTCATTTGCTATTATTTTCTCCCATTCTGAAGGCTGCCTTTTCACCTTGCTAATAGTTTCCTTTGTTGTGCAGAAGCTTTTAAGTTTAATTAGGTCCCATTTGTTTATTTTTGCTTTTATTTCCAATATTCTGGGAGGTAAGAAAAGAAAGTGGAAATGTTAGTCACTTACTTGTTTCCGACTCTTTGCGAACCCATGCACTGTAGCTTGGCAGGCTCCTCTGTTCATGGAATTCTCCAGGTAAAAATACTGGTTTGGACTGTCATCCTGGATCTTCCCAACCCAGGATCAAACCCGCATTTCCTGCAGTGCAGGCAGATTCTTAACCATCTGAGCCAACAAGGAAGTCAGTTGTTAATCTACCAGCCACTAACTACAATATGTGTGACATTTTCTCTGAAATTCAGGATTAGTTCTGAACTTCCTACCTGTTAGATGAGCTAAAGTTTATTTAAATGATTATTGTTTAGTTCTAAAATATCCATAATTGAAATTAAATGCTATTATTTTTTAAATAAAAAGTTACTTTTTATGAAAGTTATTGTTACATGGTTTATATATTTGAATCACTTTACATGCAGAAGCATCAAAAAGTACAAAACATCCCCAGGACAGACCAAAATACTTTTAATAAATACTATGAATTTTAAAACAGATTTAAAGTTTATATTTGCAATTATTTGAATTTGAGCAGTATATTTGCAGCTTTTATGCTATAATCAGATGTGTATCTGTGAATGCTTTAGGTCCCTCAGCTTCAAGTTCTTAATGATACAGTAATAAGTTGAGTTATGTCTATAATTTAGTAAATCATTCTAATAATACAAGAAAATTAAAACAAAGATAGTATATATTTACAGAGTACTTTCAATTTTACATTCTATGTACAGTAATTCATTTAGAGTACATTTGGATTCATTGAAACATAAATTCAGATCTTTTAATATTAGCTGATTCAAATCAGTTGCACTATTTCATTTAATAAATATTTGCTGATATCCTATTTAGTGTCAAGCACTATCAGATCCTGAGAGCACGTTAATTAATAAAACCAGAAATGTTCTTATTCTTCAAATTAAATTTAAATTCATATGTGGGGCTCCTACTTCTGGCCACACTGGAGTAACAAGTAGCAAATCTACTCTTATGTCTGAAAAAACCAAAACATTGGACCAAATATATAAAACAATGGCTCTCAAGACATTTTTACCTTTGATTATGAAGGACAGTGGTCTCTGGAAAGTGAACACCAAATGAGATGAACCCTACAATTGTTTGGTCTTACTGCCTGGAGGTGTCCAAAGGGACAGAGGGAGATGGGGAGGGGGAAGGAACGGACTCATACACAGTCCAGTGGAGTCACTGAGTTGAGTGGAAAGAGCTGGGAGTCAGGGGAACCAATGTGGCCAGAGTTCACAGAGCAAAGTACTGAGAAGGGAGAGTTGTTGGGATAGAACACTCTGCAGTGCTTTTCCCAAAAGCATTCTGTTGGATATTAGAAAGCCCGTGCAGGTGATGAAATTACCTAAGGCCAAAGAAACAACCAAAAGGATTTGAGGGAATAGTGCCTGGAGGTCACAGAGTTGGGAATAGTAACTCTTCTCAGTAGCTAGAATGGAACGCATCATGGTTCACGTGGAGTCGCCTAAAGTACTAAGAAAGTTCTTGCCTCTGTAGTTAACAGAAAATTTGCTGTAGACTAAATGTTACTCTGGTCTCATTTACCAAAGTTTAGAAGCAAGGTCCAAAAAAGCCCCTCACAACCATTCCCAACCCCTAGACTATTTCTAAATGACTTCACCTCCTCCAAGAACTACAGCAAGAATATTTCTAGAAATAAGAAACATCCTGTAATCAACAAGACAGAATTTATATCTGTTATCCAATAAATATTACTAGGAATATAAATTCATGTGCAGAATGAGGGAGAAAAAGGATGCTCAAATGACAAAGAATAACAAAAAATTATCATGTGGTGATGCAGTTTAGGCAGAAAGTTTTTGAAGAATCATATGATATGAATGAAGAGGCCACCATTTTACTTTGGGTAGCCAGAAAAAGCACTGGGTGGCCAAGGAAACATCTCTGAAGAGATAACCCTTATGCTGAGATCTGAGCTGTGTGAAGACCAGAGGGGAAGAAGACTTTAGGCACTTGGCACAAAGGTCCTGAGGTAGGAGCAAGCAGCTGTGGCTGAATGCCACCCACTTGCCACAGAAAATGTAGGCTCGGAATCTTTCCATTTATCACATCAGAAGAGACATGAATAGATATTTTTTGTTCTTCAGCTGTCTACTATATACTTGCTATATAGGAGAAGAGGGAAGCAGAGGATGAGATGGTTGGATAGCATCACTGACTCAATGGACATGAACCTGAGCAAACTCCAGGAGACAGTGGAGGACAGGAAAGCCTGGTGTGCTGCAGTCCATGGGGTCTCAAAGAATCGGACATGATTTAGCAACTGAACAGCAACAACATATAATTGCTACTCTTTAAGATATCATAAAGTTTTATATATTTTCAGTTTTCTTAAGTCCTTATTAGGAAATAAAGTTGATATGAAGGTGGTCTCATTTTGATTGCCTAGGCTGACAAGTGACTCTTGAGAGCACAACTGGAGAAATCAGGGATTTAGAGCAAGTTGTAGCTGCTATTTGTACCTCATCTAGAACACTGTCTTTTGTCTTTTTATGTAACTCTGAGCCTAAAAATACATCACTGTTCAAACCACAAAGCTATCCCAAGTGCCTCCAGAAAAATCTTACAATCATGTTCTGTGGAATCTCAATATAGCTCCAAAATCACCTTGTGTTACAGCAAGCTATTGGCAATAGGATTCCAGGGGACTAGGTCAGAACAGAGCCATTTGTAACTTCAGTTCTGCAAGGTTTGACTGGAATCTGGAACATTGGTTTCTTACTTTACTGGAGTTAAGAGTCAGCTTATCCTTTTTCACAACAAAGGAAACTATTAGCAAGGTGAAAAGGCAGCCTTCAGAATGGGAGAAAATAATAGCAAATGAAGCAACGGACAAACAACTAATCTCAAAAATAACAAGCAACTCCTACAGCTCAACTCCAGAGAAATAAATGACCCAATCAAAAAATGGGCCAAAGAACTAAATAGACATTTCTCCAAAGAAGACATACAGATGGCTAACAAACACATGAAAAGATGCTCAACATCACTCATTATCAGAGAAATGCAAATCAAAACCACTATGAGGTACCATTTCATGCCAGTCAGAATGGCTGCGATCCAAAAGTCTACAAGCAATAAATGCTGGAGAGGGTGTGGAGAAAAGGGAACTCTCTTACACTGTTGGTGGGAATGCAAACTAGTACAGCCACTATGGAGAACAGTGTGGAGATTCCTTAAAAAACTGGAAATAGAACTGCCTTATGATCCAGCAATCCCACTGCTGGGCATACACACTGAGGAAACCAGAAGGGAAAGAGACACGTGTACCCCAATGTTCATCTCAGCACTGTTTACAATAGCCAGGACATGGAAGCAACCTAGATGCCCATCAGCAGATGAATGGATAAGAAAGCTAGGGTACATATACACAATGGAGTATTACTCAGCCATTAAAAAGAATACATTTGAATCAGTTCTAATGAGGTGGATGAAACTGGAACCTATTATACAGAGTGAAGTAAGCCAGAAAGAAAAACACCAATACAGTATACTAACGCATATATATGGAATTTAGAAAGATGGTAACAATAACCCGGTGTACGAGACAGCAAAAGAGACACTGATGTATAGATCAGTCTTATGGACTCTGTGGGAGAGGGAGAGGGTGGGGAGATTTGGGAGAATGGCATTGAAACATGTATAATATCATGTATGAAACGAGTCACCAGTCCAGGTTCGATGCACGATACTGGATGCTTGGGGCTGGTGCACTGGGACCATCCAGAGGGAAGGTATGGGGAGGGAGGAGGGTTCAGGATGGGGAACACAGGTATACCTGTGGCGGATTCATTTTGATATTTGGCAAAACTAATACAATATTGTAAAGTCTAAAAATAAAATAAAATTTAAAAAACTAAAATAAAATAAAATGCATTTCTACACTAAAAAAAAAAAAAAAGAGTCAGCTTATCCAACAGGTTCCCTCACATCACTAAAATTTTCATTAGCATTTATTTATAGTGGCCTCTGTTTCTAAAGCCATCCTGGGGTTGTTGTCTGCCTAGAATCTATGGCTGAAACAAGAGCTATGCACATGTCTGTGGAGGAAAGAAAAAAGAAATATTCCCTGATCGAAGGTAATAGATATTCCAATCACATTTGATGTCATATCACATGGGAATGGGCACATGAGTATACACAGAGGCAGAGGAATAGGTGTAATAAATAATAATGAGTGAGAGGTTTATAAAGCGGAAGTAAAGAATGCATGAGTTATGAAGATCTTGGGTTACTCTCAGCAATTGTTTTTGGATAGGCGGTTTCTTGAGTTGCAGGGTCATGGGACGACTAGAATGGAATTCCCAGACGAGACACCTCAGGCAACAAGAATAATTTTCAGTGCTGCAGGTAATGTAACTTTGTGTCCTCAGTAAATATTTGTGGAAGGAAAGACAGAACAAAAGAAGAGAGGGAGGGAGGGAGAAAGAAGGACTAAGAAATGAACACAGGAAATCGACATTGTTAGAAAAGTGAGCAGCACACATACAGAGGGTAGTTTTCCAGCGCTGCTTTCATACAGTCGGAGCTGAAACCATGCTGTCAGGATCTCTCGCAGGTATTTTTAAAAAAATGATCTATTTTTCTTACTTAAACAAAAGGTCAAAGCACACCAATTTGTGGCTTTTCAGAAGTAAGTCCAATGATTTAGTAACTTCAGTAATGAATTCTTTTAACAGACCAGTGCAAATTATCCTAATCTAAAGTTTCTAGATTCTACAATGTGAAGGAAAGAATGTTCTTACCAAATTTGAATCAATAGCTATATGACTTGCTAATTCACCCTAGTTTTTTCAAACTATGACACTTTTTTTATTATTAAAGTAGATTTTTTTTATTTCATTGCTAAAACTCCATACAATGTGGTCAACTAATTGGATATGGATATTCATCTTACTGCAATTATCTAGAAATACACAATAAAATGAAACCAAAAAGCAAAAAGTAATTCTCAGGCGCTAGAAATGATGAGAAGAATCAAAGCTGAATGATACACATGCGGTAATGAGCAGTCCATAAGGATTTGGCCTCTGTAAATGAGGGAACTGAAAGTCATTTCCAACATCCATTTGGTGATGTGAACGATTGTTTCCTGAACCATGCAAGTCAGAGTTTGAAGTTGACACCCTAGCATGAAGCTGGGAGCTTAGCTTTGATGGGCTGCAAAATCCCACAGAGGGACTGAAAGTTTTGCACACCAGACTGAGGAAGCTGCAGATCAGTCCAGGGCCTATGATTGAAAACACACAGGGAAAAGTCACAAAGCACATGTTTGATGTCTAAATTTACACAGCCTATATGGTACAGGAGCCATAAGCACAGAAATTATCATAAAAACTGCCTAAGATTATTTAAAACCCTTAGACTCCAAATGCAATGCCATGGGAAGTCAATATTTAAAGATCCTTTCAAAATCTAGGGAACTCTGAATCCTCATTAAAAAAATAAACCTACCGAGATCAGCTCATAACACACATATACATACATACATACACACACACACACACACACACACACACACACACACATCCCAAGAATACTAAATTTACATTAAATACACATTAAATTTTCCTTTTAAAAGACAGTTATTCTAAAACTACATTTAAAAACCTATCTTTATGCTATTAGAAATTCTAAAAGCATGATGACATAAAATGATTGAAAGCAAAAGAGTCAAAGATCCTATTCTGAGGAAAATGGTAGAAACAAGATTGCATGAATGCTGAGATGTTTCACCGGTGTCCGACTCTCTGTGGCCCTGTGGACCATAGCCCAGCAAGGCTCCTCTGTCCATGGGATTCTCCAGGCAAGAATACTGGAGTGAGTTGCCATGACCTCCTCCAGGGGATCTTCCTGACCCAGGGATGGAAAGTGTGTCTCTTACATCTCTTGCATTGGCAGGCAGATTCTGTACTACTAGTGCCACCTGGGGAGCCTAGAAATAGGATTCAATACTCTTTCAAAAAAATCAACTCCTAAGCAATCTAACAGAAGGCAGAAAAGTGGGATCAAGGGAGAACACTGGAAAGGTAGGACAAATAGCAAGCATAACACAGGTGATGGCACTAATCCCAGATACATCAGTGTTGTTGTTGTTCAGTCGCATCCGACTCGCTGTGACCCCATGTACAGAGCACATCATGTGCAGAGCATGCCAGGCTCCTCTGCCCTCCATCATCTCCCACAGTTTGCTCAAATTCATGTCCATTGAGTTGGTGATGCTCTGTAACCGTCTCATTCTCTACCATGCCCTTCTCCTTTTGCCTTCAATCTTGCCCAGCATCAGAGTCTTTTCCACTGAGTCAGCTCTTGGCATCAGGTGGCCAAAGTATTGGAGCTTCAACTTCAGCAACAGTCCTACCAATGAATACAGTGTCAGACTTTACTTTTAACACTAGACACAACCACAGTTGAGCATCATTTCTGCTTTAGCCCAGCCACTTCATGCTTACTGGAGCTATTAGTAATTGCCCTCCCCTCTTCCCCAGTAACATATTGGATACCTTCTGACCTGGGGGAGCGCTCTTCCAGAATATCTTTTTGCCTTTTCATACTGTCCCTGAGGTTCTCCAGGTGAGAATACTGGAGTGGGTTGTCATTTCCTCCTCCAGTGGGCCACATTTTGTCAGAATTACAAATGATGACCTACCCATGTTGGCTTGCCCTGCATGGCATGGCTCATAGCTCCATTGAGTTACACAAGCCCCTTGGTCATAACAAGGCTGTGATTCATGAAGGGGAAGAATATCAGTATCTACAACTAAATTCACATCATGTTAATTCTGGCCTCATGGAATGTTAGGAACTCATTCAATTTCAGAAGAGTTTTGAGAAGGATTTGGTGTTAATTCTTTTTTAAAGGATTGGTAGAATTCATAAGTTAAGCCATGCTGTCCCAGACTTTTCTTTGTTGGGAAGTTTTGACTATTGATTTAATTTCTTTACTTTCTATAGGTTTATTTGGATTTTATATTTTATATATTTATATTTTATATTTTTTTGGAGTCAATTCCCATAGCTTGTATGTTTCTAAGAATTTTTTTCATTGCATCTTCGTTATCTGATTTATTAGAGATGGCTTAAGTTTTGAAAAGTAATCAATGTAATGCACCATAATAACAAATATATGGAGAAAATTCATATTATTATCTAAATAGATGTTGAAAAATTTATTGCATAAAGCTTAATATTTCTTCAAGATTTAAAATGCATACATAAAGAGAAAATGGAATAGAGAAAAATTACTTTTATTGATAAAAGCTATCAGGAAATTACACATAAAACCTTATACCTGAATATATTTGTAAATTATGCAAAAGTATTTACTCAGTTACACACTCAACTGAAGTGTATACATATGTGCATCATGAAAAAGGAACAAGAATGTTCTCAACAAAGTGTCTCTAAGAGTCAAGAACTATAATCATCCTAAATGTCCAGCAAAAGTAAGGAGATAAATGCTATTATAGTTGTACAAGTGAATCCCACAGAGCAATGGGAATAAGCCAACTATTCTATGTGCAATAACACAGATGGATCTCATAAACGTAACAGTGAGCAAAAGAACACAAAAGAGTAACTTCTATATAATTCAGATTATATACAGTTCCAAATAATCAAAAATGATCTATGGTCCGAAAAGTCAGAATCATAGCTATATTTAGAAGTGTGGTAGCACGTTGGAGAGGGTATAAGGGGACTTTGTAGGTGCTAGGGACATTCAGTTTCCTCAACTTGGCAATAATTAAATGAGTGTTTCCACTTTGTAAAAATTTACGGAGCTGTGCACATTTCATATGGTCTTTTGTATATAGGTCATACTTGAAAAAAATAATTAAACTTTAGAAATAAAACACAAAATCAACTCTTAAAATAATGATGGAAACTTTCCTAAATATCAGAAGAACTGCACATGCACACCCACATACACACACCCACACCAAAAAAATCAAAGCAAAGAAAACAACCAGTGAGAGGATTTAAAAAGTATAAAATGACAACATAATAACACGGCATAAATTGGACTAAATATATTTGTCATTTAAATTAAAGAAATATTGACTTAACCCACTGATTATAATAAAAATAATATATTAAACTGAATTCCAAAGAAAGAATTAAAATTATGCTAAATCACACAGATTCACCTAAAATAAATTTTTTTAGAAAAATTCAAAATAAAAAGATGTGCAACAGCACCCCAAATAAATGTAAACAAAGAAATGATGTAATATAATTTTAATATTAGAGAAAGTGATTTAAGGCAAAAATCTGATCTTAAATTCATCTGATTAGCAACTTTAATTCCATGTGAAATATTAATTGCTCTTTGCCATGTGACACAATGTATTCACAGGTTCAGGAGATTTATATGTAGGTGTTATTAGGGGGCCATTATTCTGTCTAACACAGTCTACCTTCTGGTAGATATTAATAAAACTTCACATCAACCCACATGTAAAATCATCCACTCCATTCTAGCATCTCTAAAGTTTCAGCCCGTTAACAGCATCAATTTAAGTCCAAAAATCTCATATAAATCTCATCAGCTCAAAATTCCCAGTTCCGGTCATTTAAGTCATCTAAATCAGGTATGAATAGGAACTGATCCATTCTGGGGCAAAATTCCTCTGCATCTGTAAAGCTATGAAATTAGAAAACAAGTTATCTGCTCCCAAAATACAATAGTGGGACATATATGGAGTACCTACCAGTCATAAGCTTTCCCATTGAAAAAAAAGTAGAGAGAGAAAGAAAATGGAAGGGAAAGCAAATTCAAAATCTAGCTGGTAAACCACACAGGTCTCAAGGACTGAGAGTAATCCTCGGTGGCTCAAGGCTCTGCCTTCTTGTCTTGAGGCTCTTTGCCCTCAGAGATATCCTTCCTTTTGTATGAAGTACAGCACTTGTTTGCAGCTGGAAGAATTGATCTGCCTATTTAGTACGTGTTAAATTTTGTCAGCTTGACAGTTTTCTTTCACTTTTTACTCTCTTTGTCTCTTTTAGTCAAAGATGTCAGTATTTCATGTTGGTTGAAAGTGAAAGTATTAATCACTCAATCCTGTACGACTTTTTGCAACCCATTGACTATAACCTGTGAGGTTCCTCTGTCCGTGGTATTCTCCAGGCAAGAATACTGGAGTGTGTTGCCATTCCCTTCTCCAGGGGATCTTCTCTACCCAGGAACTGAACCCGGGTCTCCTGCACCTGCATCAGGTGCTTTACTGTCTGCGCTACTAGGACAAACTCAAAAATCTTGTGGATTTCTTGTGTATGTCAAGGAAATTTGTCCCATTAGACATGAAGCTCTTTCACAGACCACTTCTAGAAACTCAGTTAAATCACCCAGATAAACCAGAATAATCTATCTAAAGATCCTCAACTTAACAACATCTGCAAAGTTCCTTTAGATATGTTAAGTCATATACTCATAGGTTCCAGGGATAGGACAGGGATTTTATTTATTTTATTAATGTTTATTCTGCCTATCACAGAAAGCAAGTGAGAGGAGGTTACTATTAAGGTGGGTCTTGGAGCTAGAGTATGAATCATCTAATCAGACAACCTGGGGGGACATACAAGTCAGAAGGAATGGATAGTATAGATAAATAAGCTATGTAAAGGAAAAACATGGCTGGGTAAGGTTCTGCTGCTGCTGCTGCTAAGTCGCTTGAGTCATGTCTGACTCTGTGCGGATAGACGGCAGCCCACTAGGCTTCGCCGTGCCTGGGATTCTCCAGGCAATAACACTGGAGTGGGTTGCCATTTCCTTCTCCAATGCATGAAAGTGAAAAGTGAAAGTGAAGTCTTTCAGTCGTGTCTGACTCTTAGCTACCCCATGGACTGCAGCCTACCAGGCTCCTCCATCCATGGATTTTCCAGGCAAGAGTACTGGAGTGGGGTGCTATTGCCTTCTCCAAGGTAAGGTTCTAGGAGAGGTTATAAAGCTGAGAGGCCAAAATTATACTGTAAACATGGGCTGGGACAACATAATCAGAAGGGTAGCACACTAGGCTAGGATGCTCACATTTCATGCCAGGTGCAGTGGGAGATTGAGTAAATTTCAAAGAACAAGAGCAACATAATAAAATGTATTTTAGAGATAGTGTACAATAAAATTTATTTTAGGTGATAGTACAGAAAATAGAGAAGTCAGAATGTCAAAGCTTACACAAACAGTTGTAAATAGTTTGATTTATAAGCTGAGCTAATTGAAGCAACATGATTTTGTATGTGTACCTTAAAACCCTCTCAAATATGTTAAAATAATTCAATGCCAAATGGTTAAATGAAGTAATAAAGAGTAGAAAAGCCTACTCCACCATGAGTCAAGCTAATTGAAGTATGTGATTTTGTATGTGTACTTTAAGATCCTCTTAAAAAGTGATAAAATAATTTAATGCCAAATGGTTAAATGAAGTAATAAAGAGTAGAATAAGCCAAGGGGGATTGTACTGGACTGGTTACATAGAGCTCCAGCCAAAATTCTGGGAAGAAACTTTAAAACTTTATTATTGCAGAAAACTGCTCTTTTCATTAAAAAGAAACTCTTCTCTTGGCCAACAGCCAGTGGCTTTATACCAAATTGAAATGATAATCTAGATTATTTCAGCAAAATTTTTCCTAAAAGTTTCTGATCCTGTATTCTTTTTCTTCTGGGTTAAATTATTGGAATTCCTGTCCATGTAAATCAAATATAAAGAATAATCATTCACTTCACCATTTCACTTAATGTTAATACAGCACTGAAATATTTGATTTTCATTACATTTTCCCCTAGAGAGATAATATGCTTGCCATTTAACATTATTTTCATTTGAGGTTCTTTACTATTTTTCATAAATCTACACAAGAGGCTGTCAGTTTGGGGCTTTTTTTCCAGGAACAGCACATTCTGCCAGGACATTTTTTTCATTATGTTTTTTGTAACTAGCAGAGGCCATCAATGTCAGTTGAGTTTGGTTGTTAAAATCCAATTTTTAAATCCCTTTCAGCAAAGACTTGTTAACAACTGAGCTTTCCAACCTTTCTGTTCCTTCTTTATATCTAAACATGAAGTCCCCTCAGTCACCTCATTGAAAACTTAACTGAAAGCTGACACATTGGCAAAATCAAAGTATTCGTTCTTACAAATATTTCAATGATTCACTTAAGGTTCTTGAATTTACTGTAGTAATAAAACTGGAGTACTTTGATTTATTTTATATATAAAATCCTAAAAAGTTATCCTTAAATTAAGTTTCTAAATCATAAGCAAATAGAGATGCTATCTTGAAGTAGCATCATATTTAAATGTAAAGCTTTTTTAAAGCACAGTGTCAACTGGTAAATTTTTTTAAAGGAATATTCATTAAGCTCTTTTTCATTTTGTACTTTTGTATATATTGATTTTTCTCAGACTAGGAAACTTTTGGAAATTTGGAAATTTAGATGACAATGACTTTTTAAAATAATTAGAATGTACAGAATTTTTAACATCTAAAACAACTTAAATTCAATATTTTCACAACAGACATTGATCAATGCAATGTTGATTTGGTTGTGAGAGCAAAGACAGTAAAATGGATACAACAATCTATAACTACATGAAGTAATATAACTTAGTTTATACATCCTAAAGTTTTAAAAGGATAACTTTGTATAGGTTAGAATTCTCTAAATATAGATTTTGTTCAGCATACATTTAAAATATTAAATACACATAGCATATTTTCCAGGTATTATGTTATTGTGCTATGAGCCATTGAATAAAATAATATGAGCCCTGCTTTCAAATTCTAACAAAGGAGCAAGCATAAAATAAATATGCAGCATTATATCAATTAATTCTTAAACAACTTAAAGTCATAATGGGAATAATATATAATGCAACCAAAGAAGTTCATCATAGATGAGCACCGTACAAAGAGATGAGAGTAGCAGAGGATGCAGGGCTCAAGTTTATAGTTATTTCTAAACACAGGATGAAGCTATTGAAGGACAGAGGGTTTTACATAAGAGAGTAAAGGATTTGATTTACACCAAAGGGAAAAAAACACTCTGACTTGCAGGGATACAGATTAAAAAGCTGTGGGGACAGAACCAGAGAAATTAGTGAGAGGCTGTTGGATCAGTATGGATGACACATTATGGCACCTGGGACTCAGTTTGTGATAGGGAAGCAGACACATAGGCGTGTTAAGAAAGAAATCCATGAGATATTTGGAAACAGAGTCAAAAATACTGGATGATGAACTAGATGTGAAGGATAAAGGGGCGGGACAAGAATGACTCTATTTCTGACTTGAGCAACAGGTAGATGGCAGTCATATCAACAGTGATGGGGAAAGTCAAGAAAAAAGAAGTTAAGAGTTTGCTTTATGTGTTAGATTTGAGATATTGAAGCAAATGCATGATACATAGATTATTTCCCAGAAATACAAAAATTTTCCATCAGATAAAATACAAGAATTGAATAGACATTTGTCTAGATGATTTGAAAATCTCCTCTATAAAATTTTATAACTATGGAAAGTGGAAAAGAAAACGATTTGAAAGAAACGCTGTGAATTATTAAATTTGTTTTCATTAGGTGAGGTGCTCAGGACCATGACTTTTATATCTTATTTGTTCCCACAAACTGATCCATCACTAAGAAAAAAGCAGGTTGTGTGTGCATGCATGCGTGCTCAGTCGTGTCTGATTCTTCATGACCCTATTGACTATAGCCCAACAGGCTCCTCTGTCCATGGGATTCTCCAGGCAAGAATACTGGGGTGGGTTGCCATTTCCACCCCCAGGGGCTCTTTCTAACCCAGGAATCAAACCTGTGTCTCCTGCATCTCTTGTATTGGGATGTGGATTCTTTACCACTGAGCCACCTTGGAAGACCAAAAAGCAGATGAGCTGAAGCTAAAATTTCCAGTATCTACATACATTTTCAATCTACATCTACAACCCACTCCAGTATTCTTGCCTGGAGAACCCCTGGATGGAGGAGCCTGGTGAGCTACAAGCAATAGGGTCACAAAGAATCAGACACAACTGAAGCGACTTAGCATGATTGTGTGTATCCACTAAAGAAAGTAATGGCTTTGGAGAAGCCATTTTTTCCCCTTTTTTAAAATGAAAATATGTCATTGCCACCTTTATTACTAAAATTCTGTTTTCACATTATTGCCATAATAATTCTATTATTTTTAAATCAACATTTCCTGATCAAGTATGAAGAGGAGGTTATATATATGACAATTAGATTTCTCAAGCCATCCCCACCCACCTCACTTTGAGACTCTGAGCCCCCAAATCCCCATCTCCAACGTGCTGATCATTGATCTGCTGCCTTCCCTGTCCTCATGGACAGAAGCTCAAACAAGCAGAACATGGAGACTCAGTGTGAGCAGACCCACTCAGAACACCTGCACTTAGCAAACCTTAAATTGCCAAAACTGCAGTACTTAAAATCAATTTTGAGCTATTTGGAATTTTTGAAGGAAACAGTACTGAGAAGCCAGATGTGTCTGTATCATATGTGAGTAATATATGAGTCATAGGCCAGAAATACTCCACGGTTGCATTGTGTTAAGCGTGTCTATCCTGGAACCATGTTGCTTGAGTGGAGTTTCATCTATGTCCCTATCTAGCTTTATAAGACCTTCCCTGTGGCTCAGATGGTAAAGACTCTGCCTGCAATTCAGGAGACCTGGGTTTGAAGCTTTGTAACCTTGGACCAATTATTTAAGGGATTGGAATCTCAATTTTCTTATCTATTAAATCTGATTGATATCTCTATCTCATATCTTTACAGTGTCTTAAATGAATGATGAACCTTTGGAACTCTGCCTGTCATCACTTGTATCCAATAAATATGCATTATTATAATTTTATCCCAGTCTTTCTCTAAGGATGCATGATTTAATACAGGAGATGAAAACCACAGGCCAACTCAAAGCTCTTCAATAACATGCTAAACTAACTTTAAATTACAAGGCAAATATGACAACTGAGAGCAGAACTTGCTCCTTTTCTTGCATAAAAATGCTGTTAATTTCACCTTCTTGTGCTTTTTAGCCTAAGGTCCATTTGATGTTTTCCTCATCACTTCTTGGCCTTTTGGCTAAAGATCAAGTGTGATGTTTTCCTAAATAACTTCTATCTACCTAGTGGCATAAAACCAAGAATCACTTGTATGTTTAAATTTTTCACCTCAGGAGTTCAAAAGTACTTTGGGACTTGTACCTGGCTGAATTTTACATTCTGGTAGGTGTAAATCACAAATTAAAATGAACCATCCCCAAAATCAGTGACTTAAAACTGCAATCTTTTTCTCTCACTCATATATCTGCAGGGGGGATGGGTTTCACTGATTTAGGCCCAACTCTGCAGGGATGCTCTGCTTCGGGTTGGCCTTGTTCCTCAGGTCTTCTCCTTATGTATTCATCATGGACATGGTCTGGGGATAAGGCGGTTGTGTTATTCGTCAAAGCTTTTCTTGTGATGATGGCAGAAGCACAAGAGGACAAGCCCAACAGTGTAAGGAGCTTCACATTTCTGGTGTTACTTTGCTAAAGTTTCATTGGCCTAGGCAAATGATATGGCTGATCTCCAAGTCAAGAGACAGAAATACATAACCCTTTCTGGAGCAAAAGGGGAGGTAAGCGAACATGTCTTTCAGTTATCTAAGTTAATTGTAGATAATTGTAAATAGTTGAAAAGTAGTTTTAGGTTAATTACATTATGGGCTTTCCAGGTGGCACAGTGGTCAAGAATCTGCCTGCCAATTCAGGAAACTCAAGAGATGGGTTCAATCACTGGGTCAGGAAGATCCCCTGGAGTAGGAAATGGCAATCTACTCCAGTATTCTTGTCTGGAAAATTTCATGGAAGAGGAGCCTGGCAGGTTACAGTAGGTCTCAAAGAATCAAACACGGCTGAGCATGGCACACATTACGGAGATGAGACTCCTGTGGATGAGGTAAACAGGCAAGGCCTTCAAGAAGGTGATATTTGAGCTGAAACTTGGATAATGGAAGAAGTCAACCAAGTGAAGATATAGAGAAAGAGTATTCCAGACACAGGTATAACTCTGAGACAGGAAAGAGCTTGGCCTATTTGAGTCCAGAAAGAAGCCAGTGCTTAAAGCATTCTTAGCTCTAATCTTGAAATGAAAAGTCCTTTCAAATTTCTTAAATTTGATTCTGGCCTTGATTCCCTAGTACCTTGTGTGCTGATCACCAGGATATATAATTATTGGCTACCCTGTCAATCCTCTCCACTGAAAGGTCAGCTCTTTTGGTGTAGACATCTGCATCTTGGCAGTTTCTTATTCACATACAGAGCTCAACTCAACCCACAGTTGACAGATGCACACATTAACAAAGGCCAGCTTTTCCCATGTGAAAAATAAGTGTAGGTCCAAGGTGGGATCAACTCACGATCCAGATGAAATAGACAGAAGGTGCCATGAGAGTCCCAGAAAAGGTCACATTTTGAAGCCATATTTCTTTTGCAATGTGAAGTGATTCAGCCTTCATTTTCCTTTTCCAAACATATAAAAATGTGAAAGAGTCAAGATCTATCATGTATAAGATACACAGAAACATAAAAAATAAATAAGACCATATTCTGCCCCCTGAACAATAATACAAAATTATATTACTAAAGCTATGATAAACCTAGATAGCATATTACAAAGCAGAGACATTACTTTGCCAACAAAGGTCCATTTAGTCAAAGCTATGGTTTTTCCAGTGGTCATGTATAGATGTGAGAGTTGGACCATAAAGAAAACTGAGCACTGAAGAATTGATGCTTTTGAACTATGGTTTTGGAGAAGACTCTTGAGAGTCACTTGGACTACAAGATCAAACCAGTCAGTCCTAAAGGAAATCAGTCCTGAATATTCATTGGAAGGACTGCTGCTGAAGCTGAAACTCCAATCCTATAGCCACCTGATGCAAAGATCTGACTCCTTGGAAAAGACCCTGCTGCTGGGCAAGATTGAAGGCAGGAGGAGAAGGAGACAACAGAGGATGAGATGGTTGGATGGCATCACCAACTCAATGGACATGAGTTTGAGCAGGCTCTGGGAGTTGGTGATGGACAGGGAAGACTGGTGTGATGCAGTCCATTGGGTCACAAAGAGTAGGACACAACTGAGTGACTAAACTGAACTGAACTGAAATGAAAGCACTTTAAACATTTTCTAATTGCTTTCATTCTTATCACGTTTTGTCCTTTGTTGATTGTAGTAAAAGGGCATTTTCAATAACTATAATTTCTTTTAGAGCCTGAGTTGGCTAGCTTGGGAAAAGAGAGATATTCCAGGTGCCTTTAAGATCCAAGATAGAATTTAAAGTTCGAAGGGACATTTGAGAGCATCTGGCCCATTAAGGATTTGGAGGCTGAGACCAAACATATTAAGTAAATTGCTAAATGTAATATAACTAGTCAGGAGTTGGACTGTAGCTGGAACCCTGGTTCGAGTCTTTTATTACTTCACTCACTATTACGCTAGTCATAAAAAAGTGGCTGAGAATTTGCTTTATGATGAAATAGCTTAGTTCACTTATATTACCCTAGTCATAAAACAGACTATTAGGCTTATGATGAAATTAACAATCACAAAAGATAGATTCAAAAGAATCATAAGCAAAAGTAATGTAGGAAAACAATACTCATCAGAAATTAATTCTTTCAAAGTTTGTTGTGTTTTTTTTAATTGAGTACTACCTAGAAATGTTAGTAATTTTAATAAAATAACTGTAGTCAATAAAGTAGCTTTTTTAGTGTAAATTTAATTCCCAAAGGCAAAAAAAGATGAGTGATGTTGGTAGTAAAAAATAAATAAATGTGTAAAAATGTAAAGGAAGTAGTGAGTTAGATTAAGGTAAAGTGACACAGTCCATTACATAGAAAATGTTCAGGTGTTCAAGACACAGAAATCATATAATCCAGGTTCCATGATTCCCTGAGTATATCAAGGGATATAGCTATTAATATAATAAGGCTAGTAAAGAGACACTGTCAGTGACATGGTATGATGCTTTGTCAACTTGACAACAAACAAACAAATAGAAAATCCCTTGAGATCATGTTAGCAAACTAGAAATATTCAGGTTCCAAAGAGTGACAGCTATGAAAATAAATTATGAAAAATTAATAGTCATCCTGTGTTAAGTTCTCACTGTAAACAATAATAAAACTGGACAAATATACATAGCAACTCTTTTCAAGCATAGGAGAGAAGATAGCTCAGGGATATAGCCATTGAGACATGGAGCCACATAAGACAATCTCCACAATAATGTCAGTTTTCTGTCCAGAACCATTATGCAAATCACTGCACTGGGCAATAGAACCCAGAGAGCTGATGTCTTGGTGAGTGGAAGAAATAAAATTTAAAGTTCAGGATAGCAGGTGCTAATGGAATCTGCAAGGCAGAGTAACATAGATGAGGGGGCTGCACTGAGATGGAGCTCCACAAATCTGCAAAGAAATCCTCCTGAATACCAAACAGAAAATGCACTAGGCAAGATTCATAAGGCTGACAAAATATGGCTACTGGAGGGATATGAACTGCACTGAGACCACACAGTGCTGGAAAGTCTTAAGAGTTCTGACTAACCAGAGTAGAGATACGTCACTAAATATCCTGAGCATTCTTTTGAATGCTCACATAGAAGAAGAGCTATTCTGACCCCATATAAATGGCTACTCTAGATTAGAGGTCCTTAGCTAGCATAATTTTTGACCCTTTACCAGGGAATCTTTGGCAATGTTTGAGACCTCAGTATTTGCTATGTTTGGTAGGGGAGAATGACTGGAAGCCAGTGGGTAGAGAATAGGGATGTTACAATACACAGGGATGCTATACTGTACAAAACAAGTAATTTCCTAATCCAAAATGTCAAGCCTGAAAGCAAGCCTTAAAAGAATAAACCTGTAAATTACCTAGCTGATAGAGCAACTCAAAGACAAAATCCAGACCTTCAACAATTTTGTTGTTTAATTCAACAACATTTAAATAAAAAAGGCAATATTTAATAATGACCTGCTTACATTAATAAAGAACAGAAAATACTAGGTGTGTGCAGAAACAAGAAAATTTGGCTCATAAGCAGAGGAATAGAGTCAATAGATATAGACCTTTCAATGACACCAATATTGGAGTTTGTAGACAAAGACCTTAAAAGTATTGAAAAGAAAAGATGAACATAATGAGAAAGCACAAAAGGAATTTCAAAAAAGAAATGAAAACTATAAAAAAGAAACAAATGTAAATTCTAGGACTAAAAATGCTATACTAGAATTTTGAAAACTCATTGAATGAATTTAACAGAAGATTAGACATGATGGCAACAGGGAGGAAAAAGTGAATTTGAAGACAGAGCAATAGAAACTGAACTATAAAGCTCAGAGAGAAGGAAGACTAAAACAAATAAATTAAGTAGCTTCAGAGAAACGTGAGACAATAACAAAATGTCTAATATACAAGTAACTGAGGTCCAAGAAGGAAATGAGAGAGATGAGAATGGAAAGCATACTTGAATAAGCAATAATGAAAATTCTCAAATTTCGTGAAAAATATTCACTCACACTTCCAAGAAGCTCAACACAACACAAAGGGTAAATACGAAGAAAACAATATCTATCTAAATATAAAGAAAACCATATCTAGTCACATCAAATTGCTGTAAACCAAAACAAAGGAGAAACTCTTTAAACAGCCAGAGGGGAAAAGACCCATTATATACTGCTGAACAATAATAAGAATGACCATGTCAATATCATTAGAAAATAGCACAAGTTAGAAGATAAATAATAAGAAAAAAATCATGTAGATTTCTATACCCAGTATAAAAAGATAAACTGAAGGTATTTTCTCCCAACTTTTATTTTGAAAAAAATTTCAAACTTACAAAAGAGTTGCAAAAATAGTACGATGAATCTTCAATAACAATGCTCTTCATCTAGAATCACCAGTTGTCAGCATTCTGACTCATTTGCTTTATCTGTCTTTCCCCTGAACTAACTGAGTTAATTGCAGATATCATGACACTTTAACCATAAATATCATGTATCTCTGAAAATAAGAGCATTCTCCTTTGTAACCAAAATACAATCAGAAAATTTGATATTGACATTTTATCAAATAATAAACCTGAAATGCAACTTAAATTTCCCCAACTACATCATTTTAAATAGTTGTTTTAAACCCAGGCCTAATCTAGGATGACGCATTGCATTTATTTTGTTTTTAACTTGTTCAGCTTCATTGATGTACAACTGACAAATAAAATTGTATGTATTTAAAGTATACAATGATGATTTGACACATATATACTTTGTGAAATGATTACCACGATTAGATTAATTAACACATCCATCACCTCACATAGTCAGTCACCTTTTGTGTGTGGGTAGTGAGAAGGCTTAAGGTCTGCTTTTTTAGCAAATTCCAAGTACACAATATGGTTTTATTAATTATAGGTATTAATAATGCCTATAATTATCCCAAGAGCTTACCCTCTTATAACTAAAGCTTGTACACTTTGACCAGCATCTTTCCATCCCTCCAACCCTCAACTTCTGATAATCACCATTCTACTCTCTATGAGT
This sequence comes from Bos taurus, assembly GCF_002263795.3. NCBI lineage: Eukaryota > Metazoa > Chordata > Mammalia > Artiodactyla > Bovidae > Bos > Bos taurus. Next base: position 83,561,474 of record NC_037336.1, on the reverse strand, counting down.
TCAACTTTTTTTTTTAAAACAGTGCACACATAAGTGAGATCATATAGCATTTGCCTTTCTCTGTCTTGCCAATTTTATTTAGCATAATGTCCTTTAAATTCATCCCTGTTTTTGGCAGGATTTCCTTCATTGTTGTGACTAAACAATGTCCACTGTATATGTATGTACCACATCTTTTTTATCCGTTCATCCTTTGATGAACACATTGTCTTCATATATTCTATATTGTAAATAATGTTTCAGTACATATTGGGGTGGAGATTTTTTGAAGGTATTGATTTTCTTTCTTTCAGATACATACCTGGTAATGGGATTGCTGGATCATATTGTATTCTTATTTTTAATTTTTTTGAGAAAACTCCATACTATTTACATAGTGACTATATTAATTTACATTCCCACCAACAATGGTTAATGGTTCCTTTTCTTCCATATCCTTGCCTTGATATCTGTTGTCTTTGTCATAAAAGTCATCCTAACAGGCATGAAGTGATATCTCACTGTGGTTTTAATTTGCAACTCTCTGATGATTAGTGATGCTGAACACCCTTTCATATACTTACTGGCTATTTGAATGTTTTCACAAATAAATGGAAAGATATTTCCTGCTCATGGATTAGGAGAATTAATATTGGAAAAATGCCCATACCACCCAAAGTGATACAGATTCAGTGCAGTCCCTATCAAAATTACATTGGCATTTTTCATAGAAATAGGAAAAACAATTCTAAAAATTGTATGTAAACACAAAGGACACCAGATTGCTAAAGCAATCCTGATAAATAAGTACAAAGCTGAAGGCATCACAAATTTTGATTTCAAACCATATTATAAAGCTATAACAATCAAAACAGTATGGTATGGTATTAAAATAGAATCATTGAATATTGGAACAGAATTGAGAGCTCAGATTTAAATCCACACATATATCATCAACTAATCTTTTACAAGGACCCCAAGAACACATAATGGGGAAAGAGTAGTCTCTTCAATAAACAGTATTATGAAAACTGGATATCTTCATGCAAAAGAATGAAACTAGAACTCTAACTTATATCACTCACAAAAATTAATTCCAAGTGGGTTAGAGATCTAAATGTACCATATGAAACTATAAAATTCCAGAAGAAGAGATAGGAGGAAACCTCCTTGACTTTTGTCTTGACAATGAGTTTTTGGATATGACACCAAAGCACAGTCAACAACAACAAAAAAATAAACAAGTGGGCCAAAATAAATTTAAAAGTTCTTAAAGGTCTTTTAGATAAGTAGAACAATGGTTATTTATTTTATATTGATGAGAGAATTTGTCACTAACAGACTTCAATCACTAATAATGTTAAGTGAAGCTTTTCGGGCTGAAATAAAAATAATTAAATTACTTGGATATATACTTGGATATATACTTGGATATATACTTGGATATAAATAAAGATGTCCAGAGATAGAAAAAAATGGAAAATTGTATAAGGCTTTTTTGTGCATCTTTTGTATCTTAAAGAAACAATTGACTATTAAAACAAAAATACTAATAGCAACAATGTATTGGATAAAGTCATAACATACATAGGATTTGATTATATGACAAAATATAATGAATAACTGGGGCATGGAAAAATAGAAGTATACTGTCTTAAGGTTCTAAGAGTATACAGGAATTGATATAAAATTAAATTAAGGTAAATTGTGACAAATTTTAAATTTTATATGTGCATATTTTATGCACATTTTTAAATGTGCATATTTTAATTCCCAAGAGAAATACTTTAAAAATAGCCATAGCAAAAATTCAATAGAAGAGATAAAAATGGAATACAAAAAAAATATATTTCATTCAACAGAAGGAAGTTTGCCACATAATTGATTCTTTTATGTATGATTTTTCAGTGGCATGCAATGTTATTTCTCTTCAGTTCAGTTCAGTTTGGTTGCTCAGTCAGGTCTGACTTTGTGACCCAATGGATTGCAGCACACCAAGCTTCCCTGTCCATCACCAAATCCTGGAGCTTACTCAAACTCACGTCCATCGTGTCAGTGATGCCATCCAACCATCTCATCCTCTGTCATCCCCTTCTCCTCCTACCTTCAATCTTTCCCAGCATCAGGGTCTTTTCAAATGAGTCAGTTCTTCCCATGAGGTGGCCAAAGTATTGGAGTTTCAGCTTCAGCATGATTCCTTTCAATGAATATTCAGGACTTATTTCCTTTAAGATTGACTGGTTGGATCTCCTTGCAGTCCAAGGGACTCTCAAGAGTCTTCTCAAACACCACAGTTCGAGCATCAATTCTTCGATGCCCAGTTTTCTTTATAAGTCCAACTCTCACATCTGTACGTGACTAATGGAAAAACCATAGCTTTGACTAGATGGACTTTTGTTGGCAAGGTAATGTTTCTATGTTTTAATCTGCTGTCTAGGTTGGTTATAGCTTTTCTTCCAGGGAGCAAACATCTTTTAATTTCATGGCTGCAGTCACACTCTGCAGTGATTTTGGAGCCCAAGAAAATAAAGTCTGACACTGTTTCCTTTGTTTCCCAATCTATTTGCCATGAAGTGATGGGACTGGATTCCATGATCTTAGTTTTCTGAATGTTGACTTTTAAGCTGACTTTTTCACTCTCTTCTTTCACTTTCATCAAGAGGCTCTTTAGTTCTTCTTCGCTTTCAGCCATAAGGGTGGTATCACTTGGATATCTGAGGTTATTGATATTTCCCCTGGCAATCTTGATTCCAGCTTGTGCTTCATTCATCCTATCATTTCGCATTATGTACTCTGCATATAAGTTAAATAAGCAGGGTGACAATATACAGACTTGACATACTCCTTTCCTGATTTGGAACCAGTTTGTTGTTTCATGTCCCATTCTAACTGTTGCTTCTTGACCAGCATACAGATTTCTCAGGTGGCATATCAGGTGGTCTGGTATGCCCATCTCTTGAAGAATTTTCCTCAGTTTGTTGTGATCCACACACTCAAATGCTATTGGTGGCATTATTTACAATAGAACTTTCAAAGCTGCAGTCCATCCTCTCAAATCCTGCCACTGCTTTATCAACTAAGGTTTATGCAGTATTCTAAATCCTTTGTTTGTCATTTCAATAATCTTAATAGCATCTTCACCAGGAGTAGATTTGATCTTAAAAAATCACTTTCTCTTCGCAAGCATAAGAAACAACTTTTCATTCATTAAAGTTTTACCAAGAGATGCAGCACTTCAATCACATATTCTGTCTCCACTTCTAATTGTAGTTCTCTTGCTATTTCCACCACATCTGCAGTTACTTCCTCCACTGAAGTCTTGAACTCCTCAAAGTCATCCATGAGGGCTGGAATCAACTTTTTCCAAACTTTTGCTAATTTTGATCACTTCGCATGAATTCGAAATGTTCTCAATGGCATCTAGAATGGTTCAACCCTTCTCAAGATGTTTTCAATTGACTCTGCTGAGATCCATCAAAGGAATCACTATGACAGCTATAGCTTTATAAAATGTATTTCTTAAATAATAAGACTTGAAAGTCAGAATTATTCCTTAATCTATGGGCTGCAGAATGAATGTTGTATTAGCAAGCATGAAACCAACATTAATATCATTATACATCTCCATCAGCGCTCTTGGGTGACCAAGGTATATTGTCAATGAGCAGTAATGCTTTGAAAGGAACTTTCTTCCTGAGCAGTATTTCTGAATACTGATGGATGGCATCTCTGTACATGAGCTTGAGAAAGCTCTGGGAGATTGTGAAGGACAGGGAAGTCTGGTGTGCTACAATCCATGGGGTCACAAAGAGTCGGACATGCCTGTGACTGAACAGCAACAGTGTCTGAATAGTGGGTTTAAAAATATCCCATAGGTACTTCCCTGGTGGTACAGTAGTTAAGACTTCGCCTTCAATGCAGGGTGCCTTTTCAATCCCTGGTCAGGGAACTAAAATTCCACATGCCTTGTGGACAAAAAAAAAAACAAAACAAAACAAAACCATAAAATAGAAACAATACTATAACAAATTTAATAAATACTTTAATAATGGTCAGCATCAAAAAATATTTTTAAAAATATTCCATAGATCATGTTGTAAACAAATGTGCTATCAGCCAGGTTTTGCTGTCCATTTACATAGCACAGGTAGAGTAGATTTAGTATAATTCTCAGGGGCCTTAGGATTTTCAGAATGGTAAATGAGCACTGACTTCAACTTAAAGTCACCAGTTGCTTTAGCCACTAAGAAGGCAGTGAGCCTCTGCTCTGAAGCTTTGAAGCCAGGCATTGACTTCTCCTCTCTAAAAAAAATCATAGATGGAAACTTTTTCCAAGAAGCCTGTTTTGTCTATGTTGAAAATGTGTTGTTTAGAGTAGAGTAAGATAGATGTAGCTATCCTAGATACATCTTCTGGATAACTTGCTGCAGTTTCTACATCAGCATTTGCTACTTCAACTTGCACTTTATGTTATGGAGATGGCATCTCTCTGTAAACCTCATGAACAAACCTCTGCTAGCTTCAGACTTTTCTTCTGCAACTTCCCCACTCTCTCAGCCTTCATAGACTGAAGAGACTTAGGACTTTGTTCTAGTGTAGGTTTAAGAGAATATCCTGACTGGTTTGGTTTTCTGTTCAGACCACTAAAACTTTCTCCATATCAGCAATAAGGTTCTTTGTTTTATCATTCATGTATTCCCCTGGAGGAGGGCATGACAACCCACTCCAATATTCTTGCCTGGAGAATCCCATGGACAGAGGAGCCTGGTGGACTACAATCTACAAAGAGTTGGACACAGCTGACATGACCTAGCATGGATGCACATTCACGTGTTCACTGGAGGAGCACTTTTAATTTTATTCAAGTACTTTTTATTTGCATTCGCAACTTGGCTGTTTGGTGCAAGATGCCTAGTTTCCAGTCTATCTTGGATTTTGATATTTCCTCACTAAGCTTGATCATTTCTAACCTTTGATTTACTGTGTGAGATATACGATTGTTTCTTTCACTTGAACTCTTTGACACCATTGTAAGGTTTTTATTTGGTCTAATTTTAATCTTGTTATATATTAGGGAATAAGGAATCCCCAGAAGAGGGAGAGAGGCTGGCAATAGCTGATCATACAGCAGTCAGAACACAAACTATTTATCAAGTAAGTTTGCATTTTACATAGGCACAGTTTATGGTACTCCAAAACAATTACAATAGTCATATCAGGGTCTTTTCAAATGAGTCAGTTCTTCGCATCAGGTGGCCAAAGTATTGGAGTTTCAGCTTCAAGATCAGTCTTTCCAATGAACACTCAGGACTGATCTCCTTTAGGATGGGCTGATTGGATCTCCCTGCAGTCCAAGGGACTCTCAAGAGTCTTCTCCAACACCACAGTTCAAAAGCATCAATTCTTCTGTGCTCAGCTTTCTTTATAGTCCAACTCTCACATCCATACATGATTACTGGAAAAACCATAGCCTTGACTAGATGGACCTTTGTTGACAAAGTAAAGTCTATGCTTTTTAATATGCTGTCTAGGTTGGTCATAACTTTCCTTCCAAGGAGTAAGGGTCTTTTAATTTCATGGATGAAGTCACCATCTGCAGTGATTCAGTATCAACTGTAAATAAAGGTCTAACAAGTATTTTAAGGCAGCTCTAGGCTGATAATCTTATTATGTTATTTAAAGAATAATAAGAATAAAGTCGTAATACTTTTGGCATGTTATGTCTTTGGCATAGATTCTAAAATATTTTTAAATGACTGAACTAACATTTAAATGTTTGCCTCTATTGGAAAATGAAAAGATGTATAATAACAATCCCTGGCCTAAAGAGGTTCATAATTGATTAGAAGTAAAAGCCTACTAATGTATGCAAAACCACAATACAAGTTTTAATAAAATGTATGGAATTATTAACTATAATATTTATACATTATAATTATTAATAATAAATATTAATATAGCTAAATAGCTATAGAATTTTAGTGGCACCTGAACTGAGTCTTCAATTAAACTTCAGTAATCATAAGCAGCATGAACAGCATGACAAGAAGAAGAAACAAAACAAAAAGAAAAAATTCAGTGCAGAAAAAATGAATTTTGTTTATGAGACAGTGGAGTTTTTGAGCAGAGGAATTGTCTGGACTTTGGAGACTGATCTTCCTCGTCTGGAGTCCCTGCATGTACAAGCTGTCTCATGAATGTGTCTGACTTCCACCAGCTGTCATTCACTCACACCAGTGTCCCTACTTCTTCCTTCCTCCATTTCAAATTGCAATTACTTAAGAGTTCTAACTGAAGCCGGTACAAGAATTCATTGTGACATCTCCTGCTTCTGGGTCTCTATACTATTAGTACTTGTATTCTTTTTCTCCTTCAGTTTAGCTTTTTGAAATAAATACCCACTTCATTTGGTTCTTTACAGGTTCCACAGTGCCCACTGCAGTCCTTTGACATAAATGATTCAGTGAAGTGTTTCATGACTGGATACCAATTTCTTAGAATAATTAGGCACTAAGGTCCTGGTCCTAATGCATTTCAGTATCAGGTAACTATTAAAGCAAAGGGTCTTCTCATGAGCCAAGCCAAATAGCCTTCTGTTTCTTCATTCATAAAGTAGGCATCTTTTTATTATTTTAAGTGGATATCATAGAAGTGAAATAAAGAATAATTACTACTGTATATTCAACATTCTGAAGCATGCAAATAAGCTTCATAATAGCATTGACAATTTTTATATTTACTTTTAAAATAATTAAAAACACTTTCCTCTTTCACACACACACAAAAAAAACATTTTTAAAATACTGTAAGAATAAAAATGAATTAGCAACAGTTGACAAGAATTTGTCCTACTCAGAGATTTTATAGCTACATGTGATATCCTGTACATAAAATGAAATTAAACTTCACTTCCATAAATTACTCAATTTCTTATGGTTACAGAAGATATACTCTTTTCAATACTTTTCAAAAATAGCCTATAGAGATTGATTTTTATTGAAAATGGACCATCTGTCACACATCTGGACAATACGTATTACAGGTATGCAATTTAAAAAAATATTTTAATGTTAATCTAATTTAAAACATTCAGGTAAGATAGAAAAAACTTAGTAACACAGGTTATTTGCCATTAGTTTTTCCATAAGTTTTACTTATTCAGAAGATATGTTGGTAACATTCCTGTGTTTGTTTCCTGTTTCTTTGAGTGAGTGAAATATCAATAAAATTCACGCACATGCATACCTTGAACAATTCAAAGGCCACATCCTTATTGTAGTTACATGAAGAAAGAGACTTCATATTTGTCATAACAGAACACTTACAGAGAGACTGATTCTGTAATACAAGCTTTTCTATATATCTGCATAATCATATATTATTGAAATACATTTTAACAAAAGATAAAGGGTTGAATTCCATTACCAGGAACACACAACAAATACTGTGAATGCTTCAACATTCAAATAGAAATGAAGGCAGATTGGTCCATAGAGTGCTCATAATTGCTTTTTCATTTAGCTACTTCTAATAACCCTCTAACAATCATCCATCTGGGGAAAAAAAGAAAGGGCAGTTCCAAAACATTGAATCCAATCCTTTGTACTGCTGAGCAATCTCTTTTGAAAGGGGCATTTTGCATATACTCTCTGATTGATGAAAGGAGCCCTTTCTAAGTCTTGATCTGGGGAAATTAAAAGAGAGATCATGTGACTACCACTAAAAATCTGTGAAAATGGTGCATCATAAGCCCTGGGTACCACTTAGAATTTGTAAGGGCAAGAATCAACTAAATAGGTATTTCTGTTTTTTGACAATTTGAATAGACTTAAAAACATTTAGCTGAGATTTTAGAAGACACAGGGCACAGCATTAGCAATAAGGCCATTTAAGACAAAATCCCAGATTCGTTTGCTTCATGTTTGAAGAACATCTCCTTCAAGTCACTTATTTTGTTACATTAACACACTATGGAGCTTTTCTCCTCCCCTGGGTCTACATTCTTCTCCCAGGGCACACACAGGCCATCCGCTGAAGGTTTTCACCATATGAGTCCTGCACCAAGAAAGACCAATACTATTCACACGACCATCTGAATATAGTTACCAAATGTCTAAAGACTGTCTGCAATGCAGGAGACACAGGAGACGTGGGTTCGATCCTTGGGTCGGGAAGATTGGAGAAGGAAACGGAAACCCACTCCAATATTCTTGCCTGTTGGGCTTCAGTCCGTGGGGTCCAAAAGAGTTGGACATGACTTAGAGACTAAACAACAACAACATTAAAAGCGCCAGAAGGCCGAGAAGAGGAGGGCACCAAATTTTGGCACAAATGTAAATTTGGAACAGAAATAAATTCTTATGTAGACAGCTTTCAAACGGCTTATGCAATGTTCAAGCAATTAATGCAACATTCTTGGATTCATTGAGCTATAAACCAACTTTCTCAATTTGTGCAGTAGGCAGGACCTGCGTTTTGTCTCCAAATCACATTGCATGTTCTATTCATCCCAGGTACTCAATGATCTCATTTCATTACATGTTCAAGTAGCTCCTTATTTGCTGATCTTCATAATAACACCTAAGCTCCTTTGCAAGGTTTTCATAGGGCTCCATTCATGGTCACAAGCCTTGTATCTCTCTTTTCACTCCCCACCCCATGCTTCATTAGAGGAACTCATCACTACCCCAAATAGGATCTACACTTTAATTTTTAATCTCTGAGTCTCAGTCTTTACTGTTTATGCTAGTAAAATTTCCACATCCTTTTCCCATAAGCTGCCTAAATTCTACCAACAATCAAGACATGAAACATCCTCTATGAAGTATTATCAATCCTCTTCTCTTTGCCAAAAACACTTTAAAAATTTTTTTAAATTGTTCTTGCTTTTACTTATTTATTTTTGATTGAATTGCTTTACAATATTATGTTGGTTTCCTCCATACATCAACATGACTCAGCCATAGCTATACATATGTCCCCTCCCTCTTGAACCTCCTTCCTACCTCCCACCCCATCGCACTCCTCTAGGTTGTTACAGAACCCTTATTTGAGTTCCCTGAGCAATACAGCAAGTTCCCATTGGCTATCTATGTTACAAATGGTAGTGTATATGCTTCCATGTAATGTTCATAATGTATACTACGGACCATAAGTATTTGCAGGCATGAGGAAGCTACTGGAATCATTCAGTAATATATTGAATAAATATCATTCATTTATTCTACCATTCTAAGCACTATGGTTTTTCCAGTGGTCATGTATGGATGTGAGAGTTGGACTATAAAGAAAGCTGAGTGCCGAAGAATTGATGCTTTTGAACTGTGCTGTTGGAGAAGACTCTTGAGAGTTCCTTGGACTGCAAGGAGATCCAACCAGTCCATCCTAAAGGAGATCAGTCCTGAGTGTTCATTGGAAGGACTGATGCTGAAGCTCAAACTCCAATACTTCCACCTCATGCGAAGAGTTGACTCACTGGAAAAGACCCTGATGCTGGGAGGGATTGGGGGAAGGAGGAAAAGGGGATGACAGAGGATGAGATGGCTGGATGGCATCACTGACTCGATGGACATGAGTTTGGGTAAACTCCAGGAGTTGGTGATGGACAGGGAGGCCTGGCATGCTGAGATTCATGGGGTCGCAAAGACTCGGACACGACTGAGTGACTCAACTGAACTGAACTGAAGCACTATAAAAGACACACTATCTTTAAGCAACTCACAGTTTGGTGATCTAACAAGTATCCAGGTGAATGGATATCTCTTTATTTGTTTGTATCCCAAAAAGTAAGTAACTTTATATTTAAAATATAAAATATTGCTGATAAATGTTTGCTGACTTGAAACCCACATAATAAAATCAATCCTAGCTAAAGTATTAGGAAATTATTGTATTAATTTACTAAGGAGAATTGGTATTTTAAAATTAATAAGCTCAAAAAGAGATGCCAAGTACACTCCAATGATGTTTAAGGAATACAGATTTATTAGAAAATCTCAAATTATAGAAAATAGTCAAGTATCTACATCATGCATCCATCATATTTATAAGGAAGGTATTCATATACATCCATGAGAGAAGCTAGAGCTAATTTTACTGTATATCTGGACACAGCCTTCAGTTCAGCTCAGTCATGTCTGACTTTTTGTGACCCCATGGACTGCAGCACACCAGACTTCCCTGTCCATCACCAGCTCCTGGAGCCTGCTCAAACTCATGTCCATCAAGTCAGTGATAACATCCAACCATCTCATCCTCTGTCATCCCCTTCTCCTTCTGCCTTCAATCTTCCCCAGTATCAGGGTCTTTTTCAATGAGTCAGTTCTTTGCATTAGGTGGCCAAATTATTGGAGCTTCAACTACAGCTTCAGTCCTTCCAATGAATACTCAGGACTGATTTTCTTCAGGATTGACTGCTTTAATCTCCTTGCAGTCCATGGGACACTCAAGTCTTCTCTAACACCACAGTTCAAAAGCATCAATTCTTTCACACTCAGCTTTCCTTATGGTACAACTCTCACATTCATACATGACTACTGGAAAAACCATAATTTTTACAGTATGGACCTTTGTTGGCAAAGCAATGTCTCTGCTTTTTAATATGCTATCTAGGTTGGTCATAGCTTTTCTTCCAAGGAGCAAGTGTCTTTTAATGTCATGGCTGCAGTCTCCATCTGCAGTGATTTTGGAGACCCCAGAATAAAGTCTGTCTATGTTTCCATTGCTTCCTCATCTATTTGCATTGAAATGATGGGACCAGATGTCATGATTTTAGTTTTTTGAATGTTGAGTTTTAAGCCAGCCTTTTCGCTGTCCTCCTTCACCTTCATCAAGCGGCTCCTCACCTCCTCTTCACTTTCTGCCATAAGGGTGGTATCATCTGCATATATGAGGTTGTTGATATTTCTTCTGGCAATCTTGATTCCAGCCTGTGCTTCCTCCAGCCCAGCATTTTGCATGATGTACTCTGCATATAAGTTAAATAAGCTGGGTGACAATACACAGTATTGACGTACTCCAATTTGGAACCAGTTGGTTGTTCCATGTCCGGTTTTAACTGTAACTTCTTGACCTGCATACAGACTTCTCAGGAGGCAGGTCAGGTGGTCTGGTATTCCCATCTCTTGAAGAATTCTCCAGTTTATTGTAATCCACACAGTCAAAGGCTTTGATGTAGTCAATAAAGCAGAAGTAGATGTTCCTCTAGAACTCTCTTGCTTTTTCGATAATCCAACAGATGTTGGCAATTTGACATCTGGTTCCTCCACCTTTTCTAAATTCAGCTTGAACATCTGGAAGTCATGGCTCATATACTGTTGAAGCCTGGCTTGGAAAATTTTGAGCACTACTTTACTAGCATGTGAGATGACTGCAATTGTGTGGTAGTTTAAACATTTTTTGGCATTGCCTTTATTTGGGATCTAAATGAAAACTGACCATTTCCAGTCCTGCGGCCACTGCTGAGTTTTCCAATTTTGCTGGCATATTGAGTGTGGCACTTTAACAGCATCATCTTTTAGGACTTGAAATAGCTGAATGGAACTCCATCATATATCTGGATATAGCCTTGGAATGCAGCAAACACTGATAGAATGTAAGTATGGATGATTACTGGGAAAACTGGAAAGGAACTGCCTTTTTAAAGATTTGGATCATAAAGAAACAGTACTACAGAATTGATGCTTTTAAACTATGGTATTAGAGAAGACTCTTGAGAGTCCCTTGGACAGCAAGGAGATCAAACCAGTCAATCCTAAAGCAAATCAACCCTGAATATTCATTGGAAGGACTGATTATGAAGCCAAAACTCCAATACTTTGACCACCTGATACAATGAACCAGCTCATTGGAAAAAACTCTGATGCTGGGAAGAATTGAGGGCAGGAGGAGAAGCAGGTAACAGAGGATGTGATGGTTGGATGGCATCATCAACTCAATTGACATGATTTGAGCAAACTCTGGAAGATAGTGAAGGACAGGGAAGCCTAGCATGCTGCTGTCTATCAGGTCACAAAGAGTTGGACACAGCTGTGTGACTGAACAACAACAAAATAGCCACAGGCAGAAATATACACCCTGACAAATGCTGCAATTATCAGTCACAAAGCACTATTGCATTTTAGAAGTAAGGTCTTATCTGTCCACTGAAGACATGTTTCTAGCATCTAAATCATAAAGCAGTGATAAATGAGAATTATGAAATTCATTTTAAAATGGCCATTTAATGGGCCATAGCCTCACACAGAGAAAATTTAGTCTCTTGCTTTGGCAGCTGCTCTTCATTCCTTTCTACAAACAAGGCAAGCAATTTTTAAGCTGACAAATAGCCTACATTTAGGAAAATGTAATACTATGCTTACAAACCTTAATGGCAGGCCAACCTCTAAAGACGCAGACGTTTGGCTTGAATGAGATAAATGTGCAAAGGACCACCCACCTGTCAGAAGCCTTTCTGAATGCTCAGTTCTCCTTCTCCTCTTCAGGATTCCCTACGTGGCCCCTTTATCTTCTTTCCCTCTAGTCTCCTCCTCCACCCTCCTCCATCAGCTTCCCTACAAGGCTCTCTAGAAAGCCAGAAGTCACTCCCACCTCATTAGTCACAGTATGGTTCTAGGCTTTAGGCCAGGGCAACTTATCAACTGGATGTTAGTAGAGCTTTATTCAAAAAAAAAAAAAAAACTTTATTGAGTATAATATTAAAACCCCAGCAATGAAAAGAACCTGTAAATATGCTCTTCCCCAAATGGTGCTCAAAAAGCAAGTTTGTAGTTTTAATTTCCATGTGGTTCAGGCTAGTTCAGTTTCTCCTGGATCAAGACTATAACCAAGGGTCTCAGGCAACACGAAGGAGGAAGCAGGAGGCAGTTTCCAGAAACACAAATTTTCTGAGGTCATCAGTAACCCCTGCTCTATGTCCACAGGACAGCACATCCTTCAGAAAGATTTTTTTTTTTTTTTCTCCTTCTGTTCTGGAATTCTTTTCCACAAAATTTGATTAGGGAGAAAAATTATTGAAAAGCAACATTTTTTTCCCAATGTTGTCCTTAAAATATTGACATAATATAGAAGCTTTTTTTCACCTGAGGTAAACAGGCAGTTTTAATGAAGGATTTAAAGGCACTGAACCAGATAAAAACATACTGAGTTCCGCATTGCACTTTATTTTCAAAATATTTTGTATGTCCAGCATGTCTTTCTGAAACAGCAAAGTAAAGAAAAAAAGTGTGGCATCTTGAATCTCTTATTAGGAAAGCATTTTAGTAAGTGCCTCTTTGTTCTATTTTTCTGTTTTGAGTTCTTAAAATCACTGTTTAGGAAAGAGTTCCTCCACCTAGGTGTAATTTACCCAACTAGTTTATCTTGTGATGGATTAAAGCATAAAGCTTTAATTTACTATATGCAAATAATATGTAAATTTAGCCTTCCTTAATATCATTTCCTGTCTGAATTCCAGGCAAATTGCTTTTCTATCATCTCTTGGTTCCTATTTAAACAGATTAGTTTCCATCATTACATTATTCCATTTAATCCAGTTGAGCAAGGATTTCTTGGGCACAAGCTTCAACCATATCACATTGGTCTGGGTTCCCTCATCATTCTGGTTTTCATATTCTGAAATGAGTTTGGATCCAGATTTCCTTATCTGTGAAGATAGTGTATATATTACATGACCTCTATTGTCTCTTTCAGGTTTTACATTCTTTGCTAACTTCTAATGTGAGAATTAAATGAATATGAAGCATGAACCCACTTTGAAACTATAAAAGGACATGCAAATATGAATTAGAGACATATAAAATTACACAGCAATAATTTTATATAGTGGTAACATGGAATCTAGCTTGATGCTCCTTTCAGAATGACAGGCAGCACTTATCTAGAATCAATTGATAGTATCAAAGTGTTATCATTTACTTAACATTTCAAGTTAACTTATTTCACCTGGCCTGCTTTAGAAGGCATGTAGGTGTAGAAAAGATTCTTTCCTTAATGTACACTTGTTTTTTTTTTTTTGTCCATGGTTCTTCAGGCACTCTGTCTATCAGATCTAATCCCTTGAATCTATTTCTCACTTCCACTGTATAGTCGTAAGGGATATGATTTAGGTCATACTTGAATGGCCTAGTAGTTTTCCCTACTTTCTTCAATTTAAGTTTGAAATTGGCAATAAGGAGTTCATGATCTGAGCCACAGTCAGCTCCTGGTCTTGTTTTTGCTGACTGTATAGAGCTTCTCCATCTTTGACTGCAAAGAATATAATCAATCTGATTACCGTGGTGACCATCTGTTGATGTCCCTGTGTAGAGTCAGCTCTAAGAGGTGCATTCTCTTGGCAAAATTCTGTTAGCCTTTGCCCTGCTTCATTCTGTACTCCAAGGCCAAATTTTCCTGTTACTCCAAGTATCTCTTGACTTCCTACTTTTGCATTCAATTTCCCTGTGATGAAAAGGACATCTTTGGGGGTGTTAGCTCTAGAAGGTCTTGTAAGTCTTCCTAAAACCACTCAATTCAGCTTCTTTGGAATTAGTGGTTGGGGCATAGACTTGGATTACTGTGATTTTGAATTGTTTTGCCTTGGAAATGAACAGGGATCATTATTGTTTGAGATTGCATCCAAGTACTGCATTTGACTCTTTTGTTGACTATGATGGCTACTCCATTTCTTCTAAGGGATTGTTTCCCACAATAGTAGATACAGTGGTCATCTGAATTAAGTTCACCCATTCCAGTCCATTTTAGTTTGCTGATTCTTAAAATGTTGATGTTCACTCTTGTCATCTCCTGTTTGACCACTTCCAATTTACCTTGATTTGTGGATCTAATATTCCAGGTTCCTATGCAATATTGTTCTTTACAGAATTGAACTTTACTTCCATCATCAGTCACATGCACAACTAGGCATTGTTTTTGCTTAAATATCATTAGTATAGCCATCAAGAAACCATGAACAGTATTTGAGAATATTCTAGGAACTCTGATATTGATTTCTTAAATGTCATAAAATAGTAAATTATTTACTATTGAATATTTTGTTTCTGACATTTTTCTATGGAGCTATAGATCACTTCATCACATCATTCTGACTTTACATTGCTGTTTTATGGAAATACAGTCTATTGCTTTATATTGAGAATTTATTATTTTAATAGAATAGTTAAGCAACAAAAGTGTGTTTGTTTGTTTGTTTGTTTTTTCCATTTGATCTAAAATGACTGGTATGTGGTCTTGGCTATCTCACTGGGGTCTCACTAGGATATGTCAGTCAAATAAATTCAAGATCCAGTGAGTATATATTAATTTCCTGTCACAGAGAACACAGGTTGGTTCCAGGTATACAATGAGGATAAGGATTTAGGATCTGCTCTCAGAAAGTATTAATAAAAGTTGTAGTTGGAAAGGTAGGACAAAGATGCACATGCTCACAAATTATACAAAGCAAAATACCATGAGTTATAAAAGAAGAATATCTCAAAGGAAAGAAAATTCATAGCCAACAAACAGAGGGAGAAGGGTCTCAAAAGCTCAACTTAAGAGGAGATTTATAAGCCGAACTTAGATGACCAAGGATGAATTTGATAGATTTTTAAAATATAAATCGCTACAAGAGAATTCAATTTTTCCATTATCAACAAATATTTACTGTGTATCTACTATAAGCAAGAACGTGGTTGTCATTGAGGATACAAATATGAACAATTATTTGATATCAAAGAAAGTGAGACAGACAAACAAGTAAACAAATGATAATATAATGCAATCAGTGAAGATGGAGAACTAACCTCCTTACCTGGGGCAAAGAGGAAATGGAGATTAAGAAAGCCTTTGGGGAAGAAATGCAAAAAAGCAAAATGGCTGTCTGGGGAGGCCTTACAAATAGCTGTGAAAAGAAGAGAAGTGAAAAGCAAAAGAGAAAAGGAAAGATATAAGCATCTGAATGCAGAGTTCCAAAGAATAGCAAGAAGACATAAGAAAGCCTTCTTCAGCGATCCATGCAAAGAAATAGAGGAAAACAACAGAATGGGAAAGACTAGAGATCTCTTCAAGAAAATTAGAGATACCAAGGGAATATTTCATGCAAAGATGGGCTCGATAAAGGACAGAAATGGTATGGAATTAACAGAAGCAGAAGATACTAAGAAGAGGTGGTAAGAACACACAGAAGAACTATACAAAAAGATCTTCATGACCCAGATAACCATGATGGTGTGATGACTCACCTAGAGCCAGACATCCTGGAATGTGAAGTCAAGTGGGCCTTAGAAAGCATCGATACAAACAAAGCTCGTTTAGGTGATGGAATTCCAGTGGAGCTATTTCAAATCCTGAAAGATGATGCTGTGAAAGTTCTGCACTCAGTATGCCAGCACATTTGGAAAACTCAGCAGTGGCCACAGGACTGGAAAAGGTCAGTTTTCATCCCAATCCCAAAGAAAGGCCATGCCAAAGAATGCTCAAACTACCGCATAATTGCACTCATGTCACACACTGGTAAAGTAATGCTCAAAATTCTCCAAGCCAGGCTTCAGTAATACATGAACTGTGAACTTCCAGATGTTCAAGCTGGTTTTAGAAAAGGCAGAGGAACCAGAGATCAAATTGCCAACATCCGCTGGATCATAGAAAAAGCAAGAGAGTTCCAGAAAAACATCTATTTCTGCTTTGTTGACTATGCCAAAGCCTTTGACTGTGTGGATCACAATAAACTGTGGAAAATTCTTCAAGAGATGGGAATACCAGACCACCTGACCTGCCTCTTGAGAAACCTGTATGCAGGTCAGGAAGCAACAGTTAGAACTGGACATGGAACAACAGACTGGTTCCAAATAGGAAAAGGAGTACATCAAGGCTGTATATTGTCACCCTGCTTATTTAACTTCTATGCAGAGTACATCATGAGAAACGCTGGGCTGGATGAAGCACAAGCTGGAATCAAGGTTGCTGGAAGAAATATCAATAACCTCAGATATGCAGATGACACCACCCTTATGGCAGAAAGTGAAGAGGAACTAAAAAGCCTCTTGATGAAAGTGAAAGAGGAGAGTGAAAAAGTTGGCTTAAAGCTCAACATTCAGAAAACAAAGATCATGGCATCCAGTCCCACCACTTCATGGGAAATAGATGGGGAAACAGTGGAAACAGTGTCAGGCTTTATTTTTTAGGGCTCCAAAATCACTGAAGATGGTGATTGCAGCCGTGAAATTAAAACACATTTCCTGCTTGGAAGGAAAGTTATGATGAACCTAGATAGCATATTCAAAAGCAGAGACATTACTTTGCCAACAAAGGTTCGTCTAGTCAAGGCTATGGTTTTTCCTGTGGTCATGTATGGATGTGAGAGTTGGACTGTGAAGAAGGCTGAGCACCAAGGAATTGATGCTTTGGAACTGTGGTGTTGGAGAAGACTCTTGAGAGTCCCTTGGACTGCAAGGAGATCCAACCAGTCCATTCTGAAGGAGATCAGCCCTGGGATTTCTTTGGAAGGAATGATGCTAAAGCTGAAACTCCAGTACTTTGGCCACCTCATGTGAAGAGTTGACTCATTGGAAAAGACTCTGATGCTGGGAGGGATTGGGGGCAGGAGGAGAAGGGGATGACAGAGGATGAGATGGCTGAAACCGACTCCATGGACGTGAGTTTGAGTGAACTCTGGGAGTTGGTGATGGACAGGGAGGCCTGGCGTGCTGCAATTCATGGGGTCGCAAAGAGTCGGACACGACTGAGCGACTGAACTGAACTTGGGGAAGAAGAGATGAATGAACCAACTTCTTTAAGACAAGGGATCATCACAGGACTCAGTCAGATGAAGTGCTAAGAGGTGGTAATGGGTTTAGCATTTTTATATATTTGATCATCAAAAACTGTAAGTTATGTTTTACCAAGTTTAAAAAAAAAGTCTTGAGTTAAGAGAAAACATGAGAAATTCTGAGAAATCTTGTCAGATTCATATGGCAGGAGAGTAAAGTGGTGAGCAAAAGTGGTCAAAGAAAGTGGCAAATTGGAA
Organism: Bos taurus; assembly: GCF_002263795.3. Classification (NCBI taxonomy): domain Eukaryota; kingdom Metazoa; phylum Chordata; class Mammalia; order Artiodactyla; family Bovidae; genus Bos; species Bos taurus. Next base: position 83,543,494 of record NC_037336.1, on the reverse strand, counting down.
GCAGGGTCAGAATCCTAAGGGCTTTAAATATCTTGCCGCAGAATTTACTCTTTATCTGGAATACTTGGAAAGCTATTCAACAGGAAGACATGAATAGAGAGACATCAAAAAATGTAAGGAGGGGAGTGACATGAGCAAGGTTAAAATCTAAAAAGATCTCTCTGGCAGCACATGGAGGATGGATTGTTGGAAGAGGACATGTTGAAGAGACTGTTATAAGGAAAGCAAGTTACAAAGAAAGATTAGTGCAAATAAGAACTGATGAGGTTCTAGGTCAGTGAGAGTGTGGTTGGAAATCAGTGAATAACTGGAGAGTTTTGAAAAAAGGAGATTCTTGTAGAACCTTGTGATTAATTAGATGTTGGTAGTAACGTAAGGGCTTTCCTGGTAGCTCAGCAGGTAAAGAGCTACATGATGATCCCACTCTGGGAAAACAGGAACTGGACAGCTAGTAAGGAAAGCAAAGTAACCCTCAAATATAGCTATAGTTGAAAAAAATGATAATTTGCTAACATTTGTTAAATATGAGTGGTGGATGCATGGATATTACATGATTCTTTATTCTATATTTTTGAAACATTTAAATTATTTTAAGGAAAGGTGTTACTAGCACTTGCCTGGTTTCTCCCAAGTTTGCCTTTTGTGCTTTGTTTCTTTCCTGACTTTGCTCTGTATACTTTCATTACAAAAAATCAATCTCTCTTCTCCATTCTCCCTCAATGTATAGGTATGACTAAGTCCCTTCACTGTTCCCCTGAAACTATCACAACATTGTTAATCACCTATACCCCAATACAAAATGTTTTTGATGTTAAAAATAATAATAATAAAATAAATCAAACCTGTGAGGGTTACTAGATGCTGAGTCCTATGAGTATATCAAGCAAATTATTGATCCTGGATCTGGTTTCCAGGACCTCCAGATGTACCTGGATTCCAGGTACTTTATTTTGGAAAAGTCTCTGAGAGAGTCTGAAGATACACACAGCAATATAGATGAAGAAGGCATTTAAGTCCTTGTTCAGCTTCTCCAAGTTCATCTCTAAGATGCTGTCTTTGACTGACAGAAATGAAAGCCCAAAGAATTTTAATGAAAGAAACTCCAGTGAACTTCAGCTTAGACATTCAAAGTGGTAAGATAATGAAAACTGCTATAGGAAGATCAGCACATTTTTGAGAAAGTTGATTAAGGCCTTTTAACAGACATGCAGTAGGTAGTTTATCAGATGAAAACATTAATATGTATATTCCATTTCTTAGTTCATGTTGTAAGCTTTGGAGTCAGATGTATCTAAGAACAAATCCCAAATCCATCACTAATAATCTATAGTTATGTCCCTTTGGGAAAGTGACTTAAACAATTTGAGTTTTAACATGCTTATCTGTGAAATGATTTGCTATCGGTATTAAATAACACACGGCCCAAGGGCTTCCTTGGTGGGTCAGAGGTAAAGAATCTGCCTGTAATGTGGGATACTGGGGTTCAGTCCCTGGGTCAGGAAGATCCCCTGGAGAAGGGAATGGCAACCCACTCCAGTATTCTTGCCAGGAGAATTCCATGGACAGAGGAACCTGGTGAGCTGTAGCCCATGGGGTCTCAAAGAGTCATACATGACTGAGCAACTAACACACAAACACACACAGAATGACCACACAGAACTTAGCAAATGATATGTATTTAACAAATACTATTCATACAAGATTTTTCATATATTCCTGAGCACTGTATATTCTGCATTCTGATTTAAGAAGGCAGAACAAGGACAGTACTCAAAAGTTCAAGGCACTAATCAAGACCAAAAGAGTGTCTAGAAGTTCAAGAGGAGGAAGAAAAGAAGAGGATAAAAATTTCTGAGGGCCTTTGGAAACTAAACCTGAATGAATGACTCAGTAAACCATGTAACACACACATATGTAACTAAATGATTTGGGTAATTATTATTACTCAACCTAATACCTAATATGGAGAAGGCAATGGCACCCCACTCCAGTACTCTTTCCTGGGAAATCCCATGCACAGAGGAGCCTGGTGGGCTGCAGTCCATGGGGTGACTAAGAGTCGGACACGACTGAGCAACTTCACTTTCACTTTTCACTTTCATGCATTGGAGAAGGAGATGGCAACCCACTCCAGTGTTCTTGCCTGGAGAATCCCAGGGACAGGGGAGCCTGGTGGGCTGCCGTCTATGGGATCGCACAGAGTCAGACATGACTGAAGCGACTTAGCAGCAGCAGCAATGCCTAATATAAATTATAGTTCAAGATAAAACATTGCATACATACTTTCAAATTTAATTTTGAAGATTCTTTGCTCACTTTACATTGGATTTTCACATTTACTAGCATATATGGTATTTTTAAACTCTTCAATATGCATTATTTAGAAAAAACTCACACTAAGGCCTCAATTTCATTGAAAACTTTGAAGTCATGTGGATTAAAATCTTCATTTGAAAATTATTCTCTAACTCTTATATTGTATGGTAAGAATTTTATTGTCACTTTTGTGGTTAGGCTGAATCTTTTAAGTAAATTATATTTCTGATAGAACTCCTATTCAAGTTCTATTACCTGGGCAATACAGTATATAACTATCATATTCTATAACTGAACTGAATTATCTAATGACTCACTTAAAAGCATTGAATACACCTATCTAATTTGTTCTATAGGCCAATAAACAAAATTTCCAAAGCATTCGTATTCAAACCAAAATGGATACATCTTTTTAATAATAATGCTCTCTAAATATCAGAGAGTACAGCAAATGCTTCCCCTGTGTCTCAGTGGTAAAGAATCCCTTCTGAAGGAGATGCAAAAGATGCGAGTTCAATCCGTGGGTCAGAAAGATCCTCTTTAAGAGGACGTGGCAATCTACTCCAATATTCTTGCCTGGTCAATCACATGGACAGAGTAGCCTGGCGAGCTACAGTCCATAAAGAGTTAAGACTCTATTGAGCAACTGAGCGTGCAGGCATACACAGCAAATGCTCAGTTGCCACATAGTACTTTCTAAGACAATGATATTTGGTTAGTGAAAATTGAATCCCTTGATTTACTGGAATTAAATTACTACTTAGGAACAAGAACAGTATTAATATACAACTTTCATTAAGATGCTAATTTATTTAACATTACTTAATTCTCCAGCGAGTACACATTCTATAAAGAATTGCATTCTGAAGCAATGTAATTGCTGAATGTTCCCAACAGTATAAGAACTCCATGTATTCTCTCAAATTGATTTGTAATGGCATTATAGCAAAAGGCTAAGACTTATGCATTAGCCTACTTCTTTTATTCCCAGGAGATAATTAAAGATTCAAATTTAAATAAAATTCTTGATTGTGCCATAACTGTGTACTTAGTTTTTGTATAATAGATTAAACTAGCCATTCTGTTACTTTGGGAAAAAACTGTAGAGATTTTAGTCATTGAGACGCAAATAAAAATCAAGTTGCAAAAGACTGTAGTGCTAGCATACAGATAGACAAAGAAAATATTGTGTTAAAACAATAAATACATTTTTGATGTGTTCAGAGTCACAGATGAATCTAATTTGGATTGTTTCTAAGTTACTATTTATCAGCATATTATTTATTGAAAACTCCTATCCAGCTGCTGCTAAGTCGCTTCAGTCGTGTCCGACTCTGTGCGACCCCATAGACGGCAGCCCACCAGGCTCCGCGGTCCCTGGGATTCTCCAGGCAAGAACACTGGAATGGGTTGCCATTTCCTTCTCCAATGCATGAAGGTGAAAAGTGAAAGTGAAGTCGCTCAGTAAGTGTCCGACTCTTCGTGACCCCATGGACTGCAGCCTACCAGGCTCCTCCATCCATGGGATTTTCCAGGCAAGAGTACTGGAGTGGGGTGCCATTGCCTTCCCCAAACTCCTATCCTACTATTGTGTAATTGTTTCATATATTCAAAATTATATATATATCAATTTGTAAAGAAGATTATATATATCACCTATAATCCTACTATGATTAAGTCTTTCCAATCTTATTTTACATATATTTTTCTTTAAAAAGCTCAAATCATGCTAATAATTTCATGTTCAGAGTTTTATTTATGATTATATAATAAAATGTTAACCACATAATGAAGTTATTTAACATATTTTTATAAAAAATAACAGGAATATTTTCTACTGCCCAATAACCAGACTTTTCAGCTGTTTCTAACATTTTTTTTTTCTATTGCAAATGAAGTGAACATTCATTTGCTTACATTGTAATTGATAACCTTGAAATTTTTCCAAGAAGGAAGTCAAGAAGGGGAAGTACTGAGTCAAAAGAAATAAACTTTTTAAAAGTTCTTAATGCATAGCCCTAGTTTGCTTTTCAAAATGTTACACCCATTCACATCCAGCAGTTTCTGAGTGTTCATCCACTCAGCGTCTCCAGCATGGAGAAATATCATGTAATTATTTGGTTAAATCTTTGGTAATCTGATAGGTAAAGCATTGTATCAGATCATTTATTTAATTTGTCTTTAGTAGGGCTGTAGTCCATGGGGTCGCTAAGAGTCGGACACGACTGAGCGACTTCGCTTTCACTTTTCACTTTCATGCATTGGAGAAGGAAATGGCAGCCCACTCCAGTGTTCTTGCCTGGAGCATCCCAGGGACGGGGGAGCTTCGTGGGCTGCCGTCTATGGGGTCACACAGAGTGAGACACGACTGAAGCGACTTAGCAGCAGCAGCAGCAGTACTGTAAAATATATATTTATATATACCATATAAATGTATATATATATATATATATATATATATATATATGTTTGAAGAATAACTTCAGCAACATGGCTTAATAAAATGTACCTTGTTCGTGTCCCCTGTTAGCAACCAAACTTTAGCATTCACCCATGTACAAAAGTGCCTCTGCGGAAGTGGTGGGATCCAGCACTACACACCAGGGGACTGGCGAGGAGCCCTGCCCACCTGTGCATCCAGTAATAACCAAAGAGACCTCAGTCCTGGCAGTGATCCTGCAACGGCCCATGAATTGACCCCAGCTCCTCTTAGCTGTGGTCCAGGAGACCTCAGAAAACAGTCTTAGTTACCCCCTGGATAAGAGAGCCTTTATGGAAGTCCAAGTTTCCAGCAGAGAAGTTTCTGCACACCACTGGAACAAAAAAAAAACTAAGAATCTGAATGCACTGAAGAGGGGTAAAAGGAATAGTTCGACTTTACCTGCATCAGCCCTGTTCCAAAGTGGCACAGCTCATGGCCAAAAGGGATCTTCTCAGCATATGATTTCTCCGATGACAGGGGAAAGGAAAGGCATACAACTGAGCCTCTAGCTTCCCCAGCTGTGTGGGGTGCTGCCAGAGAGGTCCATTTCACTCTTAGTCTCAGCAATGACTTTTTGTATATGACACCAAAAGCTAATGCAACAAAAGCAAAAATCGACAAGTGGGATGACATCAAACTGAAAAGTTTCTCCGCAGCAAAAGAAACAATAACCAAATGAACAGGCAACATATACAATAGGGAAAATATTTGCAAATGACATATCTGAAAGGAGTTAATATCCAAAATATATAAGCAACTCATACAACTCAGGAGCAAAACAAACAATTCAGTTAATGAGCAGAGGAACTGAATTGTCATATTTCCAAAGAAGACATACACATGACCAAGAGGTATACAAAAAGATGTTCAATATCACTCATTATCAGGGAAATGCAAATTAAAATCATGATGAGATAATACCTCACATCTATTAAAATGGCTATTACAAAAAAAGACAAGAAGCAAAAAGTGTTGGTGAGGATGTGAAGAAAGGGAACACTTGTGCACTGTCGGTGGAAATGTAAATTGATACAGCTACTATGGAAAATAGTTTGAAGTTTTCTCAAAAAATTAAAAACACAACTACTCTATGCTTCAACAATCCTACTTCTGAATATATATCCAAAGGAAATGAAATCAGTATCTAAAAGAGGTATCTGTACTCCCTTTGTAGCATTGTTTAGAATAGTCAAGATAATAGATAAATGCATATAAAAGGTGTGGTGTTTATATTCAATGGAATATTATTTGGCCATAAAATAAGGAATACTGCCATTTGCAACTGCATGGATGGACCCTTAGGGCATTGGGCTAGATGAAATAAAACAGAGAAAAAAATACTGTATAGCATCACTTATGTGGAATCTAAAAAGTCAGACTCATACAAAAAGTAGAACAATGGTTGCTAGTGGCTAGCAGGTGGAGGAAATGGAGAGATGTTGGTCAAACGGTGCAAACTTCTAGTTATAAGATAAGTTTGGGGGCTGTAATACAGCCTAGTGATTATAGTTAAATGACACTGTATTGCTACTCAAAAGTTTCTAAGAGAATAGCTCTTAAATATTCTCACCACAAAAGTAGAAATGGTAATTATGTGCTAGAGGTGTTGATTAAGCCTATTGCACTAATAATTTTGCAAAATATAAATGTATCAAATCAACACATTATACATCTTAAACTTACACAATGTCAATTAAATCTCAATAAAGATAGGAAAAAATAACATTTTTGACTTACATATTCACTCAACAAATATGTATTAAACAAATTTTGTTTTGTAATTACCTATTCGTGTTATCAGTTTCATACCTGTTTAATATTTGTTTACATGTTACATAATTATGGTGTGTGTGTGTGTAAAAATATATGTTGTTGTTCAGTCGCCCAGTCGTGTCTGACTCTTTGCGACCTCATGAACTGCAGCATGCCAGGCCTCTCTTATATGTACATGTAAATTACAACCCAGGGATCGAACCCTGGTCTCCTGCATTGTAGGCAGATTCTTTACCAACTGAGCTACCAGGGAAGCCAACATACATATAAATACATATATGTGTGTATATATATATATATATATACACACACACACACACATACAGAGTCTAATACCTGTGTTCAGAATAGATTTCTAGCCTGCTGTTTTCTTTTAAATTTTATTTATTATGATTTCTATTAGCAAAAAAATGTCAAAAGAGCCAATTTCATAAATACTTTCCTTTTAGATTTATACCATTACCTTGAAATGTTTATATTATCTTTCAGTATACTGCTAAAATAACATATATAAAGTAATTAAAAATATAGACATACACATATGGTTTCCTCTTTCTAAGATATATTTGGTTTATGTTGTGAGATGAAAATCTAATAACTATTACATCTAGTCAGATGGAGCATATACTTGTATAATTTTTCAACTTGGTGTTAAGATCTTAAAAATGGTTTTCTTTTTCATTTCCATGAGGACATCTTGATTTGTTACACATAACAAACTGTCCTCCACAGAATTCTCTGAACGGTTTTTTCCCCCTTTCTTTTAGTCATAAAAATCTGAAGTTAGTATGGCAAGTTTTTTTGTTTTGTTTTGTCATTTTTGTTTGCAGATTTATAAGAATATTTTACATTTTTGAAACTTACAGGTATTGCAAGAACATGTCTCAGTTCAGTTCAGTCACTCAGTCATGTCCAACTCTTTGCAACCCAATGGACTGCAGCCCACCAGACCTCCCTATCCATCACCAACTCCTGGAGCTTGCTCAAACTCATCCATCGAGTCGGTGATGCCATCCAACCACCTCATCCTCTGTTGTACCCTTCTCCTGCCTTCAATCTTTCCCAACATCAGGGTCTTTTCTAATGAGTCAGTTATTCGAATCAGGTGGCCAAAGTACTGGAGTTTCAGCTTCAGCATCAGTTCTTCCAGTGAATATTCAGGACTGATTTCCTTTAGGATGGACTGGTTGGATCTTCTTGCCATCCAAGGGACTCTCAAGAGTCTTCTCCAACACCACAATTCATAAGCATAAATTCTTCAGTGCTCAGCTTTCTTTATGGTCCAACTCTCACATCTATACATGACTACTGGAAAAACCATAGCTTTGACAAGTGGACCCTTGTCAGCAAAGTTATGTCTCTGCTTTTTAATATGCTGTCTAGGTTGGTTATAGCTTTTCTTCCAAGAAGAAAGTGTCTTTTAATTTCATGGCTGAAGTCATCATCTGGAGTGATTTTGGAGCCTAAGAAAATAAAGTCTGTCACTGTTTCCATTATTTCCCCATCTATTTGCCATGAAGTGATGGGACCGGATGCCATGACCCTCGTTTTCTGAATGTTGAGCTTTAAGCCAACTTTTTCACTCTCCTCTTTCACTTTCATCAAGAGGCTCTTTAGTTCTTCTTCCCTTTCTGCCATAAGGGTGGTGTCACCTACATATCTGAGGTTATTGATATTTCCCCCCATAATCTTGATTCCAGCTTGTGCTTCATCTAGCCCAGCATTTTGTATAATGTACTCTGCACATAAGTTAAATAAGCAGGGTGACAATAAACAGCCTTGATATTCTCCTTTCCCAATTTGGAACCAGTCTGTTGTTCCAAAGACATGTCTAGCTGCTTTTTCAAAACTAATTTTATCTTAAGCTTAGCATGTCTTTTCAATGGGTCCTTTCTTTGAAACTGAAGCCCTTTTAAAATTATGTTGTATATTACTATTTCTATTTGAATGGTCTTAGCCTCTCTCATGAGAATGCCTGTCACTCATAGTTTGCATTTTTAAAAATTTTTCCCATATATAGTCTGTTTTCTCATTACTTTTATTTGCCTTCTTATGAAATCATGCATGCTAGTAGTTCTCAACACTGCTTTTTTGTTTGGATCACTTTTGAAACTAAATACAAAAATACTAACAGTAATAAAGATGACTGGGCCTAGGACTACCCACACTGCACAATTTACAAGATATCCTATGCTCTATTGGCAATGACTGCTAGAGTTATGCAAAGATGTGGAACTGTGCAAGTCCTATTCTACATCAATTAGATCAAGGTGTATGGTAAAACACTGATATTTCAATTTTTTTCCCCCAATGATCTGTGTGCAGCCATGACTAGGAAGATGGGAAACCAGCAGCATGTGCATAGGGCTTAGCACATGTCCTGAAACATATTAAATATGGTATGATTTTATTGTACAAAGGAAAATAAAATAGTCTCATTATAAATTAAAACAAGGAGATACGTATTTTGTAAGAAAACTGAAAAATACATGCAAAAGAAGGAGCAAATCATATCAGATTGGGGAAAATCAAGAAAATCTTTACTGTAAGACAGTCTCAGAATATTGAAAGAACTTCAAAAAATAAAGATGGACTATTCTTGGTGGAAGAAACAATATAAGCCAACATGCAGAAGCAGAAATCTCTTGCTCTTCAGAGAAATGATCTAACTCATCTGGAGCACTAGTAACACAAAAGCAGCATGAATATCATAGTGAAATCCAAGCACAATTGTCTAAATAACAAAGAACTACTGTATTTTTGGTAAAAGAAATGACGTTATAAGAGCTTTTCATTAGGAAGATTATAGGCAGAGATGTGTAGGGTGGCTTATAGCAAGGCAAGGTTGGAGTTTCGAATCAAAGGTAACAGGCAAAAAGAAAATAAGTTTTGAGGTTTAAAGGGGCCCGAAGAGTTGCCACTTTCCTCTGATGAAGTTCTGGATCAACTAAAATTGATAAAGGAGATGACAGATGAATATAAAAAGTGTTGAAGATCATGGTTTAGGGGTGCAGCAACAATGAACTTACTAATATGGAAGCATTAGGCAGACTTTTATACAATCAGATTGTGCTACAAAATTTAGATATGAAGGAGAAATCAGAAAGGCAAAAAAAAAAAAAGGAAGGGTTAAACTAAAAGCTCAGGGATCCTTTCCCAAAAATACTAGGAGAGGAGAGAGGGAATGGCCAGGCCTAGAGTCAATAGTGGAGGAACTCTCCCTACAGGAAGTTGACAGTTCCTTCATCCCCAACAGAAGGGCTTCTATTTTCTTGGGAGGGAAGAAATGATAGCTCACATTTACTGCCAGTGAAGGACTTCCTAAGTGCTTTACTGATACTGATTCATCTAATATTTTAAGAACCCTGGGATATGCATGTGTATGTGCTCATTTGCTTCAATTGTGTCCAGCTGTTTGTGACCCTATGGGCTATAGCCCACCACACTCCTCTGTCCATTGGATTCTCCAGGCAAGAATGCTGGAGTGGGTTGCCGTGCCCTCCTCTGGGGGATCTTCCTGACCCAGGGATAGAACCCAGGTTTCCTGCATTGCAGGCAGATTCATTACCACTGAGCCATCAGGGAAGCCCACCCTGGGATATAGGCACTGACTGGAATGCAAAAGTAGGAAGTCAAGAAACATCTGGAGTGACAGGCAAATTTGGCCTTGGAGTACAGAATGAAGAAGGGCAAAAGCTAATAGAGCTTTACCAAGAGAACGCACTGGGCGTAGCAAACACCCTCTTCCAACAACACAAGAGAAGACACTACACATGGACATCACCAGATGGTAAACACCAAAATCAGATTGATTATATTCTTTGCAGCCAAAGATGGAGAAGCTCTATACAGTCAGCAAAAACAAGACTGGGAGCTGACTGTGGCTCAGATCATGAACTCCTTATTGCCACATTCAGACTTAAATTGAAGAAAGGAGGGAAAACCACTAGACCATTCAGGTATGACCTAAATCAAATACATTATGATTATACAGTGGAAGTGAGAAATGGATTTAAGGGATTAGATCTGATAGACAGAGTGCCTGATGAACTATGGATGGAGGTTCGTGACACTGTACAGGAGACAGGGATCAAGACATCCCCAAGAAAAAGAAATGCAAAAAAGCAAAATAGCTATCTGAGGAGGCCTTACAAATAGCTGTGAAAAGAGAAGACAAAAGCAAAGAAGGAAAGGAAAGACATACCCACATGAATGCAGAGTTCCAGACAACAGCAAGGAGAGATAAGAAAGTCTTCCTCGGAGATCAGTGCAAAGAAATAGAGGAAAACAACGGAATGGGAAAGACTAGAGATCTCTTCAAGAAAATTAGAGATACCAAGGAAACATTTTATGCAAAGATGGGTTCAATAAAGGACAGAAATGGTATGGACCTAACAGAAGCAGAAGATATTAAGAGGTAGCAAGAAAACACAGAAAAACTGAACAAAAAAGATCTTCCTGACCCAGATAATCATAATAGTGTGATCACTCACCCAGAGCCAGACATACTGGAACGTGAAGTCAAGTAGGCTTTAGGAAGCATCACTGTGAACAAAGCTAGTAGAGGTGATGGAATTCCAGTGAAGCTATTTCAAATCCTGAAAGATGATGCTGTGAAAGTGCTGTACTCAGTATGCCAGCAAATTGGGAAAACTCAGCAGTGGCCACAGGACTGGAAAAGGTCAGTTTTCATTCCAATCCCAAAGAAAGGCAATGCCAAAGAATGCTCAAACTACCGCCCAATTGCACTCATCTCACACACTGGTAAAGTAATGCTCAAAATTCTCCAAGCCAGGCTTCAGCAATACATGAACCATGAACTTCCATATACACAAGCTGGTTTTCGAAAAGGCAGAGGAACCAGAGATCAAATTGCCAACATCCACTGGATCATCAAAATAGCAAGAGAGTTCCAGAAAACATCTATTTCTGCTTTATTGACTATACCAAAGCATTTGATTGTGTGGATCACAATAAACTGTGGAAAATTCTGAAAGAGATGGGAATACCAGACCACATAATCTGCTTCTTGAGAAATCTGTATACAGGTCAGGAAGCAACAGTTAGAACTGGACATGGAACAACAGACTTGTTCCAACTAGGAAAAGGAGTACTTCAGGGCTGTCTATTGTCACCCTGCTTATTTGACTTATATGCAGAGTACATCATGCAAAATGCTGGGCTGGATGAAGCACAAGCTGGAATCTAGATTGACAGGAAAAATATCAATAACCTCAGATATGCAGATGACACCACCCTTATGGCAGAAAGTGAAGAAGAACTAAATAGCCTCTTGATGAAAGTGAAAGAGGAGAGTGAAAATGTTGGCTTAAAGCTCAACATTCCGAAAACGAAGATCATGGCACCTAGTCCCATCACTTCATGGCAAATAGATGGCTAACAGTGGAAATGGTGGCTGGTTTTATTTGTTTGGGCTCCAAAATCACTGCAGATGGTGATTGCAGCCATGAGATTAAAAGACACTTACTCCTTGGAAGCAAAGTTATGACCAAACTAGACAGCATATTAAAAAGCAGAGACATTACTTTGCCGACTAAGGTCCATCTAGTCAAGGCTATGGTTTTTCCAGTAGTCATGTATGGATGTGAGAGTTGGACTATAAAGAAAGCTGAGTGCCAAAGAATTGATGGTTTTGAACTGTGGTTTTGGAGAAGACTCTTGAGAGTCCCTTGGACTGCAAGGAGATCCAACCAGTCCATCCTAAAGGAGATCAGTCCTGAATATTTATTGGAAGGACTGACGTTGAAGCTGAAACTTCGATACTTTGGCCACCTGATGTGAAGAGCTGACTCATTTGAAAAGAGCCTGATGCTGGGAAAGATTGAAGGTGGGAGGGAAAGGGGATGACAGAGGATGAGATGGTTGGATGGCATCACTGACTCAATGGACATGAGTTTGGGTAAACTCCAGGAGTTGGTGATGGACAGGGAGTCCTGGAGTGGTGCAGTCCATGGGGTTGCAAAGAGTCATCCCTGACTGAGTGACTGAACTGAACTGAGCTGAGCTGAATTTCTCTTTTATGGGGTTGCAAGAATGGGTAATGTGGCACAGCTCACAGTGTCAGATTCTGAACTGAGCCTAAGGCATTGTGATTCCACAGTCCCGTAGCTGACCTCTACGCCAAACGATGGCAAAGGAAAACTTGGGGAAATGCCTACTCCCTGGGGCATAGCTTGAGGACAAGGATTCCAGAAAAGCATGAAAGATAGGAATTTTGCAACATGAAGGACCTTGAGTAGAAACAAGGCACCTCTTAGATCTTCTTGTCATGAGGACCCAGAGAAGAGTTCAGTAGCCTAGTGAGGTGGAAGGTTGATTAGAAACACAAACACATTGATGAATATGAGGAAGTAGACGTAACAAGTATATATGTTCAGGAAACATTAATATCATCTGAAGAAAAGGGGAGTGAAAGTACGATCACTTGTGAGACCAGAAAATGAGCCAAGGTGTTTCAGGCAGTTTGTTAGGGTATCTGAGAACATTTGTAAAAAGAGAAGAAACCTCCAGGGGAGAAGGACAACTTGAAGATACAAATGACAAGGGGCAAGATTAGGGGGGTTGGGTTCCAGAAGAGGCATGAGGGAATGAGATTGAATAACAGGAGGAAAAAATATACCTTGAAATCAGAGGTTTCTTCTGGTGGAAAGAAAACACAGAGTTATTGATATTTGAAGGGAGAGAAATAGAGGAGTCTTAATGAGGCAGGCCTCAAATCCAAGTTTGAGAAATCACTCCACGGTTTGACAAGGAGAGATTAAGCACCAAAGGCTTGAATACAGGCAGATTGTCAGAGTTCTCCTTGGAAATGGGATACAGAATCAGTAGAAAATAAATTAAACTGCTGAGAAGTGAGGACCAAAGGAGGCGAGCTAATGTGGATGTACAATGGATCTGTCAGTTGGGGGAAGAGGCCCTGCTGAGATGGCTTAAATAATATATGGAGAGCAGAATGTAATTCACAATATTTTAAACCTGTAAATTCTCCGACTGTCTATTTGAAGCATATAAACACAGACTCAAGTCCTTTCGGTGGAACCCTTTATGAGCCTAATGCTTTGGTGATAGTCTCACTGCCTTCCCCTCCCCAGTCGACCCCCCTCCCATACACACACAAATTAAAGAGTGGAACCAATTATTTTACAAATTCCAGCTCCTAACCTCCAAAACCAATTAACTCAATATTTTAGATCAAAATATATTTTTGTTCTGAAATAAAGACAAATATCTCTTTCAATATGGGGAAAGTTAAGAAAAGGTGTGCCTAATCTTCCAAGTCTTATTTATTCTAGATAGCAGTAACGGATGATGTGTGTGTGTGGAATAGAACATTTTCTATGGTATTTCAAGAAGGGAATCTTAGTTTTGCTGAGACTTAAGTCACACCTTATTCTCTTAATTTCACTATTTCTTTCTTCAGTACTGCTTTTCTTTAAACTCTATGTCACTTAAAAATCTTGATTCTTTGGTCTAATCAATTCTTTAGGGAAATATGATTAACAGTATGTCATTGGGTCAATAAAAATGAAAGAGGCTTCAGATATCTTTGTCATTCAGCCACTGTCTGCAATTTTATTTGATGGGCAAGCAGGAGGTAGAATAAAGGGGGAAAGATGATATGAGAGAACTTGACATTTGCAGAGTATCTATGATTTGCTAATATTATATACACTGTAATAAAATGTTTACAGGCTGTGCATTGCAGCACAATCGTAAGTCATGAAATCAATTTAGTGGGCCATGACTTGGCTTTTAAAAAGTGGAATAAATAAAGCAATACAAAACAGAGTATAACACATACAGTAGGAATAAGTTCAGTTTAGAGAAAATTTTGTCCTGGTTATGTATAAATACATATGCACATCTGTAAACCCTAGATCATGATTTAAAATATATTCTTGCTGTGGATGATGGTCAAAATAGCTCCACAGTCATCAATTTAATGTTTTTGGCCAGCAAGAATCCATTCCACTTTCACCAGCATCCTAAATTTTTAGAGGGCTTTTTGGACTGGAAATTTCTAGATTGGATCCCTTGTAGAGAAGCTGCTGCTGCTGCTAAGTCGCTTCAGTTGTGTCCGACTCTGTGTGACCCCATAGATGGAAGCCCACCAGGCTCCCCCATCCCTGGGATTCTCCAGGCAAGAACACTGGAGTGGGTTGGCATCTCCTTCTCCAATGCATGAAAGTGAAAAGTGAAAGGGAAGTCGCTCAGTCATGTCTGACTCTTAGCGATCCCATGGACCACAGCCTACCAGGCTCCTCCACCTATGGGATTTTCCAGGCAAGAGTACTGGAGTGGGCTGCCATTGCCTTCTCCAGTAGAGAAGGGGCCAAATCAGTGCACCAGCCCCAAGCAACTAGCATTGTGCATCGAACCTGGACTGGCGACTCGTCTCATACATGATATTATACATGTTTCAATGCCATTGGGGAGGGAGGAGGGTTCAGGATGGGGAGCACGGATATACCTGTGGCGGATTCATTTCGACGTTGGGCAAAACTAATACAATATTGTAAAGTTTAAAAATAAAATAAAATTAAAAAAAAAATAAAGAAAGCTAAAAAAAATAAAATAAAATAAAAGGGGCCAAATCAGCCAATTGAATACTCTGCCTTAGGACTTAGAGTCCTGAACAGGTGATGCAAGAATGAAAAACATAAATAGTTGGCACACTTTTTCTAATGTTTGCATCCAGACAACTCTATTTAGGCTTTGAGACCATTTCTGTGATTCCTGTTGCCTTAGTTTCTGCACATTATTGCCCACTGTCTAGCTTCATGTCAATATGTTAAGTCCTAATTTCCTTCTGATAAGTCCTTTAGGTGCTCATTAGCCAGAGTTAACTTCTGTTATTCTAATTAAAGGACCCTCGACTTATACACGTTTTGTTTCTTTTAAACCCCAAGACTATTCTGTGATGTAGGTATTGTTTTTATTTCATTAGTGGGGAAAGTGAGATTCATAGTGATCTGGCAATTTTGCCAAAAGTTATCATGCAGGTATGGAATTCAGACAGGTCACTATGACTTTTAAAGTTTATGTGTTTTCTACTAAATAGTGTATATTGAACTGGCAATAGGAGACAGTGATATATTTCACTTGTAGAATAATTTTATGCAGAGGACTTGTCAGGGAGTAGTTCTTATTTTATTTGAGTGAATCAAAATCAATAATTTTCTATTAACTTCAATATAAAATTCAGCAGTCTTGATATTTTACAGAGGGTGTTAAGATTGTGTATGTTGAGAGAAAATAGAGCTTAGACTGTTTCACTGATATTTTCATTGAGTTTAAGGGGAAAAAAAAACATTATATCATCCTATTAATTGTACCCCCTTAGCAATAAACCAGAGTTCTGGAACTCTCAGGATCTATGAAATGAAGGTGAACAGCTCAGAAATTATCCCAAGAAATGCATCAATGTCAACAAAAGAGAGAGACGGATAATTCAGCTAAATAATCCTGTTTTTCATTAATATTGTGAGTTCAGCTCCTTCATCCTTCTAAACCTCCTCTGCACATACACACACACACCAATCAGTCAACCATTTATTCATATTGATTCCTTTTGTTACTGTACACCCATAACAGTGCAATCCCCCATTTTCTTTTGCTTGCACTGCTGCTGTCTTTTAGCTTGTATCCCTAAATCAAGCCTCAGTTTCCTCAAATCCAGGCTTTCCACTGCTGCTGGAACAGAGCATAGTTCTCTATCATTTCTGAGTAAAATGTCTCATGGACCTTCCATTATTTAAAGGATAAATTCCATCATTATTTTAATGTATAGCAAAATTCATCAATACTTTAAAGCTGACTTTCCCAAACAAATTATATGGTTGTGTATCTGTGCTTTTGCACACATTATTTCAACTGTATAGAATGTCCTTTCTCAAGTTGCCCTACTAGAAAAATCCTGCGGATCTCTCAAGACCCAGTTTTGAGGTTACCTCCCACAAGAAGTTGTCTCAGATATTTTCTAGAGCCATTTAAAAAGTTCATCGCATTCTCCTTTATTATCTCTGTGAAGTGAAAGTTTTGCAGTCATATCCGACTCTTTGTGACCCCATGGACGATACAGTCCATGAAATTCTCCAGACCAGAATACTGGAGTGGGTAGCCTTTCCCTTCTCTAGGGGATCTTCCCAACCCAGGGATCGAACCCAGGTCTCCCGCATTGCAGGGAGATTCTTTACCAGCTGAGCCACAAGGGAAGCAAGAATGCTAGAGTTGGTACCCTATCCCTTCTCCAGGGGATCTTTCTGACCCAAGAGTTGAACCGGAGTCTTCTGCATTGCAGGCAGGTTCTTTACCAACTGAGCTATCAGGGAAGCCCTTTATTATCTCTATGTCTTACATATATAGTTTGCTTTTCATCCATTTATGCAATAGGTATTTTACTGAGACACTGTTCTAGACTCAGGAGATACACTAGGTGAAAAATACAGGCAAAAATAGCTGCCTTTACAAGGCAAAATAATCAGTAAGAAAAATAAGTAAAATACATCAAATATAAGATGGGCTTCCCAGGTGGCTCAGTGGTAAAGAATCTGCCTGCCAATGCAGGAAACACAAGAGAAGCAGGTTCTATCTCTGGGTTGGGAAGATCCCCTGCAGAAGAGAATGGCAACCCACTCCAGTATTCTTGCCTGTAAAATTCCATGGACAGAAGAGCCTGGAGAGCTACAGTCCATGGGGTCACAAACAGTCAGACATGACTGAGCATGCACACATCAAATGTAAGACTTCTTAGGGACAAAAGGAAATATCAAGGGAGAGGGTGACAAATTATGAGAGTGGTCAGGGAAGGCTTCACTGAAATGCATTTGAGGAAGAACATAAGGCAGATGAAGGTGTGAGCCTTGGGAATGTCTGAGGATGTGTGTTTCAGGCAGAGGGAACTATAAATGCAGAGGAATCTAAGAAGGGATGCACTGGGCAAAATCAAGAAAGATACTGGAATCAGGGTTAAAACATGAAGAGGAGAATAGATCATAGAGGATGTGGCAGGACCTTTAAATGAGATAGAAAACTGTCAGAGAGATGCAAACAGAAAAGGGATATGATCTGAGCTGATTTCTAAAGATCACTCTGCACAAATCTGCACAAATTCTGTCCTCACCCATATGACCAAATCAAATGCTGAGATCAGATTAGACAGACAAGGTGTCTTTACTTTCTTGAGATGCTTGGGAACAACTGTGAAAACAGAGCATCTGCTGCTTTTGGCCTAAGGTAGTTTCCAACTACAAGCTGCCAGATAAATACAGCAAGTCTGTCCCTCACTTCTAATGTTTGAATTTTATTAATAGGTCACAAATAACTCAAAGGAGAATAATGTATGATCTACTTTCTCTAGGGCTGCCCATTTACAAGTGTGACACTCAGATCTGAAAATAAATTTTGTGCAAGAAAAAACATAAAAAGGATCTAGGGTGAGAAAAGCACTGTGCAAAGAGGATTGGGAAACTAATTTGGAAGTTATTTTGTGATGGAGCTTTAGGGATTTAAGCCAATTAAAATTAGAGAGGGAGAAAGAAGGGCTAATGCCATGGAGTCGATATTTAAGATGCCCATTTGTGAGAGGGTTAAAGAAAGAAGTTCTAGATCATATTTTTATAGTTTTAATGTAGACAATTACCTGTCTGTGATCATTTAAATGACCCTATTTGGAAAAAGATTCATAGATGTTGAAGTTTCCACTTAGACTTATTAAATATTTTTCCAAGGATCTTGTTTTTCACCCTGAAAATCAGAGAAACTCAAGCCAGTACTTCTTTAATCAAATGATTGCATCTGCACTGAAAAGTGAAATGTTAAAAACCTTGAAGCTCTTTAAGACATTCGTCTTGCTAAAACAGTCCCATCTGTCACCCTTGAGTCAAGAGAAGTGAAGGAAACTATGGTAGGCTTTTCTTCACCTTTGTATAATGTCATAGTTTCCATTTATTAAAATATTTCCAGTAATGTGTTCCTTAATTTTATCAGCTACCTAACTTATCATGCCACTGTACATGCACAGAAAAGGTGAGTGAAGTTTATGTAGATTGCATAACAAGGTGAGCTCTGGACCCAGGTGAGGCCAGTACTGCCTCCACAACACATCATGTGTTGCTGGGTAGATTTGCTAACATCTCTGTGACTCAGTTTTCTACTCTATAAAAAGAGACTTACAACCTACCTTATAAGTTATTATGTCAATTAAATGGGATGGTAAGTAAAATGCTTAGAACAGTGCTTAGAACAATATAAGAGCTCAATCACCATATTAAATATAAAGAAAATACATAGACTGGATGATATCACAGAAAATATGATATAGTAAATGTGCCTATCAATTCTCCAATGCCGAGATGACCCAGAGGGATGGTACAGGGAGGGAGGAGGGGTGGGGGTTCAGGATGGGGAACACGTGTATACCTATGGTGGATTCATGTTGATGTATGGCAAAACCAGTACAATATTGTAAAGTAATTAACCTCCAATTAAAATAAATAAATTTATATTTTAAAAAAATACACTTAATCCTTGGTACATCTGCCTGCCTCTACTATATTTATTGCCAATTCAATTTACCTATCCTGGAAGTAATTTATACAATTACTCATATCTTTGCATTTCTTTTCATTCATGAGGCCCAAGTTCTTATCAACAACAGAGCTTTTTAGAATGGAAGCAGCCACGTTGCTGTGGGTTAACCTAAGGGAGGGGAATAAAAGAATAGAGGGAGATAGGAAGAGAGGGAGAAGGGGGCCTTTATTAACCAACAAGCTCTGTCTGAACACCTAGCACTTCACTAGAACAAATGATCCACTCCCTATCCAATTCTTAAAACCCAGCATCCAACAAAATATTCTCAGGGAAACAGCTAATATTTATTTTCCTCTTTGTACAGCTTTACCAAGACTAGGATGGGTCTCTAAAAAGTAGGTTGATGTTATTATATACGAAAAAAGTATTGTATGCTATTACATAAAATGTGATATATTTAATATACTTTGCAGTGGTATAGAATCCGTACATCAGTGCAGGAGACGCAACAGAAGGGCTTGATCCCTGAAGGTCCCTTGGGAGTAAGGAAATGGCAGCACACTCCCATATTCTTGCCTGGAAAAGTCCATGGACAGAGGAGACTGGCGGGCTACAGTCCACTGGGTCACAAAGAGTCAGACATGACTAAGCAAGTGAGCATGCACTTCAATAATACAATATACTTCAATAATACAATATATAATTGATTATATAGTATATAGTATTATATGTTAAATAATAGTATATATAGTGTATATATATTTATATATCATTTAACAACACATATTTAGATATGTTTGCATATATGTGTATATTTTAAGCTGTTGTAATATTGATTCCTTTAAAGTAGTGGGCCACCTACTCATTTCCAGCAACTAAAACCTGTTTCTCCCATTTATGCAGCTATATCACTGGGATACAGGCAGCCAGGGGACCCAAGACCCTTGCCAGATATGAAAGCTAGCCCAAGTTGCAATAAACAACCTCCCTTCCTAGAGAATTTAGCACTGGGGATGAGAAAGAGATCTCTCTTCTCACCAGAATATTGATCTCATATCATGCAAATGTGAGTGCCACTGACAAGCATTCCTCCATGTGAGCTGAAGAAGAGAAAGCTGGTCCGCAGAGGCAGAAGAAAGTATTTTGAGAGGAGCAGAGAAAAGAACACATGCTATTGACATTTATTTGCCTGGTACCAGTTATTTTGCTGATACTGGAGGTGATTTTCCCCTATCATAAATTATAAATTCATCTTTTTCACCCATAGGTCAGTTTGTTCAAATAGGTTTCTGTACCTTGTAGCCAAAAGAGTCTTTATTAATATGTCCAGTTTAATCAAAATACAATATATATCAAATACTTATCATGTTTCTTCTACTGGGTATACAAAATGAAAAAAGTATGGTTCTGGCATTTTAGATGTAGCATTGATCAAGAAATAACAGATAAAAAATACACAATCTGTGACAGAACATAGTAAATGTAGTAAACAGACCCTTCCATGGAATGCAATCTAGGCAATGCTATTAATAAGCAATACTTAATCCTTGGTCCCTCAGCATAATTCCTCCTGTGGTATCCTCTTTAAAAAAAAAAAAATTTAGTTTTGGTTGCACTGGCTCTTTGTTGCTATGAGCAGGCTTTCTCTAGTTGCCATGAGCAGGCTTTCTGTAGTTGCTATGAGTCAGAGGCTACTCTCTAGTACTGGTGTGCAGGCTTCCCACTGCAGTGGGTTCCCTTGTTGGAGAGCACAGGCTCTAAGGTGTGTGGCTCAGAAGTTGCAGCACATGAGCCCAGTTACCCTGTGGCCTCTGCAACCTTCCTGGACCAGGGATTGAACCCGTGTCCCCTGCATTGGCAGGTGAATTCTTAACCACTAGACCACCAGAGAAGTCCCTTTGATCTCCTGTTTGTTGAATGTGTTCATCCACAGATTGACTCCCATTTATTATCAGCTCCAAAGCTACTACAGTCATGTTTAGCAGGTAGATGTGTGCTCTTCACTGAGCCCTTCTCCTCTGTAGAAGCATGATCCAGGAATCCTACTGACTTCCCAAGCCAAAGAATCTCATCAAATCTATTTCTCTCAATAGCTTCCCAGGTGGCACTAGTGGTAAAGGGTCCACCTGTCAATGCAAGAGATGTGAGTTCCATCCCTGGATCAGGAAGATCCTCTGGAAGAAGAAATGGCTACCCCCTCCAGTATTCTTCCCTGGAGAATCCCAAGAACAGAGGAAGCTGGCGAGCTACAGTCCACGGGGTTGCAAAAGAGTTGGATACAACTGAGCAGCTGAGCACAGCAAACTATGCTGGTAGAGTCTTCCAGGCAGCAGGTTGCTGTTGCTTTTGAATTGCCAACTCATTCCAACTCTCCGCAACCCCGTGGACTGCAGCGTGCCAGACCTCCACGTCTCTCACTATCTCCCAGAGGCAGCAGGTTCAAACCCAGATAATGCTAAGTTGGTGAAGTGATACATATCCCTGCTCTCTAAAGTATACTTCCTAATGATTGCGAATTTTCTCCTGGAATGTTATGGAATAAGACTCCAAACACAAAGATACTATCCTGATCATCTGTTGTTGTTGTCGACTGGAATATGTGTAACTGTAAACATAATTTAATTCAGCCTTATTTAAAATTAAAAATTAATGTCAGGAGTTGCTTCAGGAGGTTGGAAAATGTTTAGCTGAAACACTGAAACAGGGCTTACAGAAAACAATTCAATGAACTGACCACTGTACCTTGTTATATCTCTAAGATAAATACAAGTCACATCCTTTGAAGGCATCAATACCATAAATACTAGGCAGTTGAAGATGAAAGCTCTTTCTTGTAAGATCTGTACATTTGGCTCACAGATATTAGAAAAGCACTTCCCTCCTTGGAGGTTTCTCAATTATATTTTACTTTTCACAGTAATGACAAATTGTCACATGAATGTTAATCTCAAGACTATGAAACATAAGCATTCTAGGAAAATGAATGCATTCACTATATGTTTATAATAGGAAAACAAAGGCTTTGAATATTTAAGCACTCTCTATGATTGTGCTATGGCTATCCCAATCTTGTGTAAAATCAGGTCATATTCTCTTGACTTTAGAAACCAACTATTTCAATCTTTATGTCATATTTGATAACAGTATAAATAGTAACTATGATAAATATCTTAAAGCCATAAAATATTGGTTTCTTCAACATATTTATAATTGAATTTTAGAAAGTATCCATTCCATTTCTAATGATTTGCTTTGTACAGTCCGTTGGACAGAGAAGTCACTCATATTTGAATAGCTCAGAAAGAATAGGATTATACACGTCTCTTGGTAGGTCCATAGCTCTTCTTTCCCTATTGTTCCTCACATTTATATTATTAACACTATTACTGCCCCTAAACATAAACAAATTTGTGTTATTTATTTTAGATTACCTACCTTTTCATTTATATGTATGTTTTCCATAGTTTATTTACTTGTTCCCATTAGGAAATGTTAAAGCATTAATAGGACACAAGAAACTGCAATTAACCTTAAGAACAAAAGAGTAATTTACTATCCTACCAAACAATAATGCTGACTCTTATTGTTAATAATTCATAATAAAAGCAGCAGCAGATAAATCCAGGAAAAAACAAATCAAGTTGAGAATAGAGGTGGCAAAACAGGCATAGTTATTAAATTTGCAATTGCTAGTGCTTTAAAGCATCAGTGATAGCTGATCCGTACCTAAAGATGGCCACAGCACAGAAGAACCATTCGTGAACCCATGGCTGCATTTCTGGTTCTTCTCCTATTTCCCATATGAGTAAGTATATTATGAGAGCTCACTAACCAGACCAATAGGGGTTCTTAGGAAATAAAAACAGCTGTCTCCAAACTAGAAAGGAGGTTGGCCTAAAAGTCCTACTATTGACTGTTGATTAGAATTCAAAACAAACTTTAATTTTAAAAGTTATCAGTACTGGCCCAATTCCAAAACTACCCAGAAAAACCTTCATAGCCAATGAAGTAGTTGGGATATAATAAAAATTAGCTTGTTGCCAACTCATCTAAGGTCTCTTGAGTTCTTTTACTCTTAAGAGTGGCCCTTAAAGATCTGAAGTGCTTAAGGGTTAGCTACTTCTGCCAGATACATAGATAATTATTGAATAAATGTTCATTAGAAAGGAGGCATAAAATAGGTCATATATCATTCTTGAAGTCAAAACATTCTTCAATTTTCTGTCTCTTTAAAGTGCTCTGACTATACTTGATCTGAAAGGATTACTCAAGGCAGACACAAGAATATTCCAGAGATATAATTATGTTATCCTGATGACTTCCATTAGGAAAAGTAGAAAATCTCCTAAACCAATGTCTAGACAAAATACCATTGAGAAACTGAGTCTGGAAACTTTTCTGAGACTACAGACTCTGGCCATTACTACATTCTGATCCCCTAGTTAGAGTATCTTTAAAATATTTTTGCCAATCCATATATCTTGAATACATTTTATTTCACCAGTGAAAGTCCATTACTAGCACTCATCATGCTATGTAAGACAAAATAAATACAAAATTTAAAAAAAGAGTTTCACTAATATAAATCCACTTCTGACATTCAATATGCCTTTTAAACTTCCTGCATTAATCTAGATCACAGAAAAGTTTGTGTCACTGTCTCTGGATTATCCCTGGCCCTATGTCTGAAGGTCAGGTGACCTTCCCAGGACTAAGCATGACCACAGAGTGCTTGAAGTAGTAGATGAGTTAAATAGGGGATAAACTAAATAACCCACAAATAATATCATATACATTCTCCATAGATGAAGAATGCTGGTATGGCACCCACATAATTTTTATTTTCTACCTTAAGCAATTCCTACACCTCAGATGGCATCATCTCAAGGCTTCTCATGCACAATATGCTGTAAATTTTTTCCTGAAAGGGTAGAGATGAGAAAGGGACAATATTCTAAGCCTTCAGACATAGAGCCATTATAACAAAGTGCTTACAAGACAAAGAAAGACAGTAGAAGTTAGATGTTGATCATTCCTTTTTATCCCTACTACTTCTCAGGCAATGGATAGAGGAAAATAATCACCAGATTTGTAAACATTTGGACAGAACACAGGAATTTCATGCAACTGACTTTAGAGTCACTGATCTAAGCTGGCCCAGTGGCTAAGCCTCCATGCTTCCAATGCAAGGGCCTGAGTTTAATCCTTGATCAGGGGACTAGAACCCACATGCAGCAAGTAAGAGCTTGTTTGAGGTATCTAAAGATTCCACATGTCACAACTAAAAAGATCCTGTGTCCCAAAACTAAGACTCAGAAGTAACTAAAGCCTTTTCAGAGTCAAAAGAAAGAAAGAAATATGCTTACCTGCTTGAGGATCTTTGGGGGTAGGTTGAGATCATTTCAGAAAATGTTCTTCCATAAATGATGTACATGAAAATTGATGTCTCATAGCTACCCGATCTTTCCCATACTCTCCAATTTTGGTTCCTAAATGATTTGCAATAACTGGTCCTCCTTCACCAATTCTTTTTTACTTATTAGAAAAAGGCAACTTTAGGGTTTGGAGGCATACAGACCTGCATACCTAACAGGGCTTTACAGCTTGCTAGCTGTGTGATAAAACTTTCTGTGTTGTGAGGATCCAGGTTTGTCTTAGTTTAAGGCTTATAAACAATAGAAATTTATTTCTCATGGGTCTGAAGATTGGAAGTCTGAGATGAGAATGTCATATGTTTGAATATTTGTGAGTGCCTTCTTCCAGGTTGCAGGTCGTCATTTCTTCATTGTATCCTCATATGATGAAGAGAGAATGAAAGCACTCTCCAGAGTCTCTTTTATAAGGTCACTGATCCCATACATGAAGTCTCCACTCTCATGACCTAATTACCTGCCAAAGGTCCCATCCCTCAAAACCATTATATTGGGAGGTGAGAAGGCAGGATTTTAATATATGATTTGGAGAGAAAGACACATACAGTCTGTAACAGAGATGGTATATGTAAGTGATCTGGCAAAGGTCTAAACACACAGTAGGCACACAGTAAGCAGCAGGTGATAAAATCACATCTCACCAGGAACTCTCCACCCAGGAAGGATGGTGTTGTCATTGTGCTCTGGCGCACTGTGCTAATAATACCCAACCCTGAATATCTGCCTCAGCTGCTCCTGCGAATGCTATCCCCTTGCACTTCCAACTCAGATTCAAGTCATCTGTGAGGTCCCCATTTCCCCTTAATATTGTTATGAGATACATCTTACATGTTTGTTTGTTTTAGTCACCAAGTCATCTCCAATGATTTGTGACCCCCATGGACTGTATCCTGCCAGGCTCCTCTGTCCATAGGATTCTCCAAGCAAGAATACTGAAGTGGGTTGCCATTCCCTTCTTCAGGGGATCTTCCCAACCCAGGGATTGAACCCGCATCTCCTGCACTGCAGGCAGATTCTTTAGCACTGAGCCACCTGGGAAGCCCTACATCTTACATAAACTGCCCTAAACCTGACTGAATTTATCATAAGCCAAAAATTTTCCTGGTTCTTAGTCCCAACATCCCGATTACTGAATAAGGCAGCCCCATCAGAACTGAGCAAAGAAAAGAGCAACAGAACATCTACTGTCTGCAGATCCTCAAAAGACACTTTATAAAATTACTGGTGACCTCTCTCAGCCAGTGGAGGGATGGGGTTGAGGATGCTAGGCAGAGCTAGTACAGAGAAATTTAACATAAAAGGATGAAAAGCTGGGTTAGGGAAAATGATTCCCAACAAGGGTGCCAGTCAATGAGGAAAATCAATTTGTTATTAAAGAAAACCAAAGTATGATATAAATAGTTGGAAAATTCTGGGAATCTAAAAGAAAGCATCATCAGATAGGAGAGGAGCCCAGACAGACTCCAGTTAGGATCCCAATGCATTTGAAGTACGGAAAGAGTGTATATAGATCACAGTTTAAAAACAAAATTTAGATAGATAGAGAGCTAGCTATCAATAGACTGATACATACAAGAGGAGATTTTAAAAGGATGCTAAAACCTCCACCTAATATTATCCCCTTTTAAGAAATATTTCATTTCTGATTCCTCCCACAAGACAGTGAACTCCTCAAAGGCAGACAGAGGTGCCTGATTTTCCTCTGATTCTTCAGGTGATTATCCAGAAAGGTTTATTCAAAGAAATGAAACATCAGGTATCTTCTATGGGTCCGGTCTATTGATGCAACTAAGTGCCTGGAGACTGTCTCCTGGTTCAACTTTGCGTGTATGTAGACAGCATTTTTCTTCTATAAGAATGAGCCTCATTTCCCTCAAAACATCTCAGTCTCATAATGAGAAGCAGGTGTTCTTCTCATTTCTTAGATGGATAAATTACAAAACAAAGAGGTGAACAGACAGCAAAGGAAAAGCAGGCAGCTGCTGAAGCAGGAGTGGATTCTTTTTTATTGTGTGTCCCTATCCAGCAGGTCTTGCATGCTGATTTCCTTGTGAAATCTGCTCCAGTAAAGCAGCCATTTGCCAGAGTGGAAGCTGTGTCTCTTCTGCAAAGGACCCACATTCAGTCGTCAGGTTCAGGTCTCACTGCCAAGAGGAAGTTTATTTCAGGGCAAACCTGAATTTCTGGCAACCAAGGCTCTGCCATAGAGAGTGTCATTAATTCTGGGCAGTTTATGTTCAGCTGGATTAGCCCCAAAGCAGCACAAGCTTTAATGATATCATGCTCATAAAACAACCAACCTAAGGTAGAAGCCCAGTAATTGCCTGGATATGTTCTGATGGCTTTTCCAGAACCATCTCCATCCTTCTTCACCCTGCTTTGGGCCCCAGGAGACTAATCCTTATGAATTGCAACTGAGTTTCTTATCCTCTGGCTTAACCACTGTGATCACTAGCAGAAAATCAGAGAACAGGAGAGAGAGATTCATTCCCAGTTCCCTTCCTGCCAGGCTGCAGTGGAGCCCCTCGCTCTATTCCTCTAACTGGGATGCAGCTTCTTTGTTGTTCAGTTGCTAAGTCGTGTCTGACTCTTTGTGACCACGTGGACTACAGATGCCAGCCCTCCCTGTCCCTCACTATCTCTCAGAGTTTGAAACTTCTACCAGGGGTACCCCAGGCAGTATCCCTCTGACCTCTTGATCTTGCAGCCCCTTCGTTCATGGTTTCTTGGTGATTCCCTAACCTTGTCACATATTTGGGGGAAAGTCTCCTCATTGAATTATTTACCTATTTAGATGCCTCATGGGTTTCCTGTAGGGATCTTGACAGATATATGAATGCTTGCTCCTTTCCAGTATAAACATCAGAACTAGAGAGATCCTGTGCTGCTTTCCATGGCACTGAAGAGTGTGGAAGTCAGTGGGTCAAGGTTCTGTTCACATCATGTTTGCAACTCAGAAAAAATTGCTGGGGGAAGCGTCAGTCCTTGGCTTGCTCTCACCAACCACGACTCTAGCAAACTACACATGTCGGCCCATTCCGCCTCCTCAGTAGCACTGCAAGTAAACATGATTATCTCCATTTTACAGTGAGGAACTGATGGCTAAAGTCAGACATTGGTAGGAAAAGCTTGTACTCTTTTCATGACCTCACAATTCTCACTCCTCTGGGGCTGTTTTCTCCACCATAAAATGGGACTGCTGGACCATATCAGTGGTTCCCAACCCTGGTTCTATAGCTGGATAGCTTTGAAAATTCCACAATTCAAAACTTCAGCAGTTAAATTTTTAAGTTCCTTTTATGATTCAAATCAAATAAGAACTAAGATTGAGACCACTGGAATAAATGTCCCATAAAGTTTCACTTATGCACTGGGACGACCCAGAGGGATGGTATGGGGAGGGAGGAGGGAGGAGGGTTCAGGATGGGGAACACATGTATACCTGTGGCGGATTCATTTTGATATTTGGCAAAACAAATACAATTTTGTAAAGTTTAAAAATAAAATAAAATTTAAAAAAACATAAAAAAAATTCTAAAAATTTTATAATTTCAGTATTTTTAACATATTGCTTCAGTTTGGGCTTATCATAATTTTATATTGCTGTATTTTTCAATCTCTTTCTTTCTTCCTTCTATATTGCAGTAAGGAAATATTTTTGTAGAAAGAATGTAGTACAAACACTTGTATAACACTATTTTTGAGGTATCTATCACACACTTATAGAATGTTGGCCATGTAGAAAACCCTTTCCTGTGTGATGAAGAGAATGCAGTCTTTGCCCTCAAGAAACAATCGAATGGGAATAGAGATTGCAAACAAGACACCTAAACTGTAGTGTAACAAGAGTAGTTAAAGAGATATATACATTGGATATGTCAGTTTCAGAAACTCCTACAGTACAATAATGTCATGACCTTCCCCACAAAATCTTAGGAGAACTATCTCAAAGACTTCATCTTTTTTTCAGAGAAGGAGTGGGTCAATTTTATCCACATATGAATATAAACAATTCAGCCCATCTGAGCTGTGAATGCAGGTTGCTTGGCAACAGCTCTTACAGTTGTGTTATTTGCTATGAAATGAAAGGAGCTGGTACTTTTCTCTTTAAAACAAAAAAGAATATTAATAACAGCAATAATAGTGGGTATTTATAAGTCTTTTGTGTAAAAGCTGCATAATATTGTAGTTCATGCATGTTTTTGAGTCAAGGTTAGGCAGTTTTTGGAAAGGTAATGAGGTTGAGGGAGAATCTCATAGTCAAACACCATCATTAGGAGAATATACAACAGTCAGCTGACCTGATTTAATAAAGTCAATGAGCATTTATTGAACATGGATTTTTATCTTTAACTCTCTATCTATAAGGTGTCTTATGAAAAGTGAGAAACAGGGAAATATGCTAGAGAAGGTGCACAGAAATATAGTCAAATGTATATTCCTGGTGATGAAGATATTTTATTAAACTATTAAATCATTTCAACTGACTTCTCCCTAGAGAAAAAATACAAAGCATCTCTCAAGTATAGCTGCACCTCTATAGAAAAATCAATGGGAAGTCATAAGGGGAAATTTTTTTCACTTCTTAATAGGAATGATTAAGGATATAAAATTCATACAAACCCATCTCTAACTTAGAGGAATCTTCCTACCACCATATCTCAGTAATTATAGAAGAATTACTTCTTCTGCTCTCAGAAGAGCAGAGTTTTTCTTTATTTCCATTAAAAAATTTTAGATTGGGAAAAAAATACCAATCATACTTCATAGCCACATCTTCCTACACGAACTCAGTTCTCTTTAAAGAAGAAAGCAGCGCCTTTACTCCCTACTATTATAAAATATGACAGACAATTTATTCCATAGCCTTTGAATCTTTTGGAGAGAGATGAGTGAATTAAGTAAAAAATGCCTAACAAATGTGATTGCAAACAAATGTCCATTTAAATATATTACTGCCATCTTGCACTTCTTATAAGGATCACCCCAATTTCAAGGTCCTACCCATCTCTCATTTATTTATCAGCTCTAAATGTTAGCATATCAGTAAAACCAAATGGTAGAAAACAATTTGGACGTCTAAACAATGTTGCCTGTGTTATGTTTGTCATTTCGCTTGTTCCTGAGCAGACAGATGGGATCTAACTTGTCACAGCAAGCTCCGGCAGAAAACAACATGAAACACACATACAAAATGATGAGTGTCAATGAAGCTGCAGGCTCATAATGTGCATTAGTTAGTAGTAATGATTTGTAACCCGAGGGCACTACAGCAATCCATACCTGGATATAAAAGTACCAGAAACACATTATTCCCAAAGCTTTTTGAACATATACGTGTAGTGCTCAGCATGCTGCTGCTGCTGCTAAGTCACTTCAGTCGTGTCCAACTCTGTGCGACCCCATAGACGGCAGCCGACCAGGCTCCCCCATCCCTGGGATTCTCCAGGCAAGAACACTGGAGTGGGTTGCCATTTCCTTCTCCAATGCATGAAAGTGAAAAGTGAAAGTGAAGTCGCTCAGTCGTGTCCTACTCTTAGCGCTCAGCTTAGTTAGATGCTTAAGTTTTCAGCATATGGTCTGAGTTCATTCCCCCTCCTTGTAAAACAATGGAATTTATCAACCCTGGACACACAATGACATCACCCTATCAGAAAGCATGGCCTCTCATGCCTGAGAAGATGTAGAGATTGCCACTGCCTAGTCTTATTTGCTTACTTACCATGCCACCAATTAACCCCCATTACTCCAGTCACCAAGAAATGTCTGTGTCATTGATTTTTTATGTGGGAAGTGATAGGAATGGGCAGACCTCGCTTTTTTCTGAAACACCATCTTCTCTGAAGGGGCAGTATGATATGAAAAGGGATATTTAACAAGATACTATAATTTACTTTTGGAAAACAAACTAAAATATAGCTTCTCAGTATAAAATGAAGCATAACAAAATATGACTTGAAGAGTTCTATAAAAGCTACACTTTACTTTCTGCCTATCAGTGATTTTCAGTGAAGTGCATTAGAGATTGCAAGGTAATTAGAATTATATTTATGAAAAGTAAGCATCAGGAATTCCAGCTTCTGCTTGGAATGTAGTAAGCTGAAAATAGTGTCACTTCCTTCCTTACATTAAAAAAAGGCACAAATCTGTAAAATCACCATGTTTCTTGAATCCATTAGATAGCAGAGTCATAGAACAAGCAAGAAATCTTAAATCTAAGGAAAAATAAATGTTTTCAAGGAGAAACAGCACAGTAGCTCTTGATTACCTGAGGCAGATGCTGGATACCCAAACCCAAAGGTGAGAGTAATTCTACTAACACCAGTATGCTGAAGGTAGAATGTGAGCTACTGTGACAACATATGGCTCTTGGGCACCCAAACAACAAGGAACCACATCCACTGTCAGACTCTTCTTCACAAACCTCGCTGGATGGCTCACATAAGATAAGAGTGTAGAGGAAGTGTCAGGGAGGACCTAGAGTAGGTAGTGGAACAGCATCCCTTAAGGAAAGACACAGAGACCTACCTGGATCCTTTCCCCTTATATTTCCTATGGACCAAAAACCTCAAGTCTTTGGGGGAAATGGGGAAAAAAGCGCCATCACACTTAAGGCACAGGGAACAATCCATGTAGTTAGGAGAAGTGAACAAATAATATTCTCTAATTATGGGAGTAGGAGCAGAAACAGACACTGGGCCCAGACCATTCGAAAGAGGACAAGAGTCACTGAGATGGTCCCTACCTTGAGATGCAGGAACAAAGTGCTGCCTAAAAATAAGGCTGAACCAGAACAACAGAGACTGTGGCCTCAGTGCCTACTGACATCCTGAATTAAGTAACAGCAGTGAACTACTAGGGGATGGATAAGAGCATAGGAAATAAAAGCAAAAATAAACAAATGGGACCTAATTAACCTTAAAAGCTTCTGCACATCAAAGGAAACTATTAACAAGGTGAAAAGACAGCCTTCAGAATGGGAGAAAATAATAGCAAATGAAGAAAAAGAACTTTTTTAAAACACACGCATCAAGGGAAACTGTCATGGTGAAGGTGGAAAAGACTTTGGAAGAAACCTTTCTGGCTGAGGGACTTCCTCGGTGGTCCAGTGGCTAAGGCTCCATTCTCCCAATGCAAGGGCCCTGGGTTTGATCCCTGGTCGAGGAACTAGATCCCACATGCGGCAACTAAAGATTCTGCACACCACAACTAAGACCCATTGCAGCCAAACAAGTAAATAAATATTTAAAAATTAAAAAACCTCTCTGGCTGGAAATTAAAGCGAAATCATGAATTTGAAGATAGAGGATGAATATTAACCACAATGGAACACAAATAGAAAAAGGAATTTTTTGTGGACAATCAAATGGCTTAATACATAGGTAACTGTAATCCTATCAGAAGAAGAGAAAGAGAAAGAAATAAATTTGAAGACATTATGACAGGGAATTTTCCAAAATTAGTGATAAACAACAAATACAAGAAGCTCAGAAATAGTGACTGGAATAAACACAAAAAACACATACAAATCCCAAGACATCTCCCATTTAAACTTCTGAAAGTCAATCACAAAGACATAGAAATACATAACATGCAAAGGAACAAAGATAAGAATTACAGAAGATTTCTCATCATAAACTATACTAGGCAGAAAATGTAATTTAAAGTATCGAAAGACAAAAAAAAATCTATTAACTCATAATTTTATACCCAATGAAAATATCTTTCAAAAGTAAAAGAAAAATGAAGACATTTCTTTGGGGAAAAAAATGGAAAATCAATTGCCGGCAGACCTTTACTATAGCATCAAAGAAAGTTAAGAGCCAGAGGAACACAATAACAAAGAAAAATTTGGCTCCATAAGAGAAATGAAGAGAATTAGTAATGAAGATGAACTTAAGATTCATTTTTTATCATTTTAATTTAGCCTCCAATTAAAATAAATTAATTTTAAAAGAATTAATTTTCTAAAGCAAAAATAATTGCAATGAATTTATAAAATATGTAAAAATAAATATATGACAAATGATATAAATATAAGAGGAAAAAATTGGGAGTTAACTGTTATTATGTCTTATACTACATATGAAGTGGCGTAAAGTTATTTGAAGGCATATTCTCATTGAATAATCTGAATATTGTAAACCTAAGGGCAACACAAATATATTTCACATAGATAAAAAGGTAAGATAATAGTGGACATAAATGTATCATCTAAATATTCAAAAGAAAAAAGAGAAATAGAAAAAAGAACAGATAAAAATACCTTTCAAAAATAAAAGAAAAATAAAGATATTTCTCTGGAAAAGAAGTGGAATATCATTTGCCAGCAGAAGCCATTTGAGAAGATGACAAATGTTAATCTGATCATATCAATCATTACAATGGTCTAAACAAATTAATTAAAAGAAAAGAAAATGCTACAGTGGATATAAAAGTAAGACTAAATTGTATGCTATCTAAAAGAAACTATTTTAAGTATAAAAACATAAATAGGTTAAAAGTAAAAGAATGGAACCAGCCAAAGTGTCCATCAATGGATGAATGGATAAGCAAAATGTGGTATATCCATGCAAGGGATATTATTTATTCATAAAAAGAAATAATGTAATAATAAAAGCTACATTGTGGATGTACCTTGAAAAAAGGTGGATGAACCTTGAAAACATTATGCTGCCTGAGAGACACCAGCCATAGTGAGGAGTGACTTAATGGGTAAATGGTTTCTTTCTGGCTTATTTATCTTAACATAATGTCTTCAGTGTTTTATTTTTGAGTTAATGAAAAATATTCTGAAAATGATAGAGTGGTGATAGCTGGACAACTCTGAAAACATCCTAAAAATCATTTAATTCACTTTAAAGAAGTGAATGCTTCAAAAAAGTAGAAGAAAAAATATTAAACTATTAAAATGGATGCTGAATTAGCGATATAAATTATATAACACAATCAAATAAAGAGTAACATTACATAATGATAAAAGAATTAATCCAAATAGAAAATATAACAATCCCAAAATACATGAAGCCAAAAACTTTCAAAATTGAAAGAAGAAAGAGAAAATTCAGTCTTTCATTAAAATATGTCAGCAGCTTCAGTTCAGTTGCTCAGTAGTGCCTGACTCTTTGCGACCCCATGGACTGCTGCACACCAGGCTTCTCTATCTATCACCAATTCCCAGAGCTTGCTCAAACTCATGTCCATCAATTCAGTGATGCCAGCATAGCAGGAAACAATTTATGAAAACAATGTCTCAACTATTTTTTGTTTGATAAACCCATTCACATTGGATCTGATAAATGCATTCCATAGAGCTTCACTATGAGCAACATTAAACTTTCCCAAAGATTCTTATTCATTTGTTTATTCCAAAGAGCAACTGATATGTTTCCTTGAGCTTCTAATGTCTTGCTACTAAGTATAAAGGACATAGGATTGTAATTAAGAGTATGAACTTGGGAGCAAGCCTGCCTGGGTTGAAATCCTACCTCCTATACTTATATGATCTTAGGTATAGTATCAAACTTACAAGGTTGTTGTGAGTATTAAATGATTTATTCATTTAAATCAGTAATAACACTGGTCCTTGTATACTGTAAGAACTCAATAAGTGGTAGTTATTTTTACTAGAAACATATGCTTTTATTCTTAAAACATTTTGCTTCCTCTCATTATTTTTGGAGAATACTATGCAGAAGAGATTTCTAGGACAAAACACAGATTCATAGAATGAGGAAGCTAGAATACATCTTGGACATCTTTTACTACATTTCTTAAAAAAATCTTGAAGGATCTTCAAGATCCTTCACAATTGGTTATTCAAAACCAATTGTGAAGAGAATCTAATGGGTAAAACTGAATATGACTCTGGATCCCCAGGTGGCTGTGAAAGCTGGACTGTGAAAGCTGAGAGCCGAAGAATTGATGATTTTGAG
The DNA here is from genome assembly GCF_002263795.3 of Bos taurus. Lineage (NCBI taxonomy): Eukaryota > Metazoa > Chordata > Mammalia > Artiodactyla > Bovidae > Bos > Bos taurus. The sequence goes on along the minus strand of NC_037336.1, from coordinate 83,509,004 downwards.
CTGCGGTATTGAAGAAGGCTTTTGAGAGTCCCTTGGATGGCAAGGAGATCCAACCAGTCCACCCTAAAGGAGATCAGTCCTGGGTGTTCATTGGAAGGACTAATGTTGAATTTGAACCGCCAATCCTCTGGTCACCTGATACGAAGAACTGACTCATTGGAAAAGACCCTGATGCTGGGAAAGATTGAAGGCAGGAGGAGAAGGGGACAACAGAGGATGAGAAAGTTGAATGGCATCACTGACTCGATGGCATGAGTTTGAGCAAGCTCCGAGAGTTGGTGATGGGCAGGGAAGCCTGGTGTGCTGCAATCCATGGGGTCGCAAACAGTCAGATACAACTGACTGACTGAACTGAACTGAACTGAATCCAGGTGGCAGTAGTAGTAAAGAACCTGCCTGCCAATGCAGGAGACAAAAGAGTTGCAGGTTTGATCTCTGGGTAGGGAGTATCCCCTGGAGTAAGACTTGGCAACCCACTCCACTATTCTTGCGTGGAGAATCCCATGGACAGGGGAGCCGGACAGGCTACAGTCTGTAGGGTGGCAAAGAACTGGACATGACTGAAGTGAAAGAACACATGCACTCTTTGTAAAATGTAGGAAGGAAATTAAGTTCAACAGCACTTACTGATCATGTTCTCTTTCACTTGGCTCTCTTTCAGCAGCCAAGAGAAAGTCCCTTTGAATCCCTGGGGCTCCTAGAGGCATAAAAGTCACTGATTTACCCACACTTCTAATTTTATGGACAAGGCCCCTGATGCCCATAACATTCATATCAGTAGAGCTTCATTTAAGACTAGAATTACTCTCCAGGAAATTTTTATGCCATCTGATACCTAAATTTCCTCAACATGCAGCTTTAATATGTCAGTTTACACAGAATTACTAAATTCTGACTCAGAGTTTTTAGGTGGTAAGCAACAGAATCTGACCTGCTAATTAAGCAAAAAAGTATTTAGTTTTTTGGATGGCTCACATATTAACAAAAGACTTGAGAAACAGGCTCAGGAATGGACTACAGTCAAGAGAGGCCAGACAGCAAACACTCATTCACCAGAACAGTTCATTTCGGATCCTCTGCCATTACTCTCAGATACCACTATCTTACCCTCTTCTCTTGGTGTCAGAGAAAAGGAATGTTTGGGCCCCTGGGATTCCTGCAACAGAAATTGAAGCCCTAACGACCCTTAAGTCTCACATGAGCAAATGTGTATTATAAATACCTCCTATAAAAGGAGCTACACAATTATAATTTTAAAAACTCTTTCAGAGAAGCTATAAGACTATATCAAAGATAAGTCTATATGCATTACCATAATGATAAATTTATGAATCTGAATAATGCCCATATCCTTGAAACTGTAACTCCATCATTCCCCATTAGTATCATAGGAACACACTTCCCCAAAACTAAAAAATAAAGGAAATCTTCATATACTATTAAAGTGTATCTCCTCTTTCAAGGGCTAACATCGATAAGCATACAATGAAAAGATGTTTGTATGCTCTCTACAAATCAACTTTATACTAAAATTTCTTTTCTCAACTTCTAAATAATGAATAAGTATTCTAGACTGGCAGATGGAAATTATAAACACATATATTTACTAAAATTGAAGAGGAATGTAAGAAACCATAATAGAGCAAGGATAGGAATATGGGATTGCCACAAAGATAATAAAGTTTATAGATGTGTTTATAGTTTCATATAATTGAAAAAAAAGATAAATTGGAGAAGATGCAAGAATCAATAGCTCATATGCCTGGTAGACTGTCTGTCAAAGATCAGACATCTCAAGAGAACCTTTGACAGGGTGCAGATTGCAGTATATTTATAATTGAGTTCTCTTATATGCTCCTATAATGCAATTTGTCTCTGTTGTCAGTTGGAGGAGACTTGTATTCTCCAGAGTTACAAACAGTTCTCCACTGTTCAAATTTAAGAATGAAGCATAGGTTTCCGATTAATTATCAATCCAATTCAACAAAAGTGGGAGCTAAAAAAGTAACACAAAAGAGACCAATCACACAGTTTGGGGTTTTAGTCAACCATTGATAAACGCTTTGCACATATATCTGAGGTGCTAAAATTCTGTGCTATTTATCACATAAAAGACAAATGTCAGAGAAAAGCTGTAAACTAAGTTTTCAATTCTTGGTCTCACTTGACAACAATAAGAAAAAAATAATCTCTAAGTCCAGCTCTCTATAGTCTGATTTGCATGTACAAATGCTCTCTGAAATGGAATGAATTGTTTTGCCAAATGAAATATCCATTACCTTCAAAACAAATGACAATGCACAACTTCACTGCACAGTGATTTCAGTTTAGAAGCAATAAATGTGTGGTGCCTCTTACTGCCTAAGATGAGCTCCCAACAAAATAAAAGGATTTCTCATCTTTTAAAGGAGACTGCCCATGTTTCTGTTCACTTTCATAGAAGCTATGGTTGCAATTCTCACCTAATTGCTGCATCTGGTCATTTGATATATTTTATTGCTGTATCTCATCTTCTTGCTCTTTCTAGTGAAAGCACTTCAAAGAAACTACAAGAGAGTTCAATATATAGCCCTGGATATTCTTAGGCACTATATTTGAGCTATCTAATAGGCAAAATGCTGGTGCTTCCAGTAAAGGAGCTGAAACAAGAAGACAGAACTCCTACTGTGAGTCAAAGTTACCACGATTTCTGTAGACAAGATATTTATCATGCAAAAGAGATAAAAGGTTGTATTTTTCTTAGGTTTGCCAAGAAGCGGTATCTAGATGGCCAGGAGATCTTAGCAGAAAGAGATTAGAAATATTTCCAGATGCCCAGGGATGATATAAGAAACAAGCAACCAGATGAGGAAGATGCATCACCTTGAAGGGGCATGGTGAAGCTCTCCCTAGAATCCGTGAAAGTTCCCCAAGAGTAAATGTCAACTTTGGTCCTGGTAGCTTCCAAGAGGATTGATACCAATTCACCAGTATCAATCAAATAAGATCTGTCTCTTGCCATTTCTCTCTCCCAAACTATGCAGCAGTTACTGGTTGAGGAGATATTACTAGCAAAGGATAAAGCTGTTTAATTCATCCCCTAATCAGACTTCAAACACCTACCTTTACCAGGCTCTCTTTAAGGTAAATAGAAGTTTTAAGCATAATCAAAATTCAAAGTTGTTTATTATTACACTGGATTAGACATTTAATTACTGAACAGAGAATTTTTGTGATGAGAAGTGAATGTGGGACTTTTATTGTCTAAGTTATGAGACCTACTCTGCATATCATTTAAATGCAGAAGACAAGCTAGCATCCTTTAGTGTAAGATTAAAAGGAGGGTTGTATAAAAAATAAAGTCTCTTTATGATTGCACCCTCTGAATTTTGCTCTTTGAACATAATGACTACAAGTCCCAACCCCCTTCCGTCATTAGGATGAGATACACAGGCCTTATTTAGCAAGTTTAGTTCTTTTAGACGTTAAGATAGTTTTGTCACCAGAATATATTTTCAGAAGTCATTTGCTGCACTGTTTTTAAAAATATAATAAATTTTGCATTCCAGCAAGTACCCCCCACCCCAACTCACTGGTATTGACTAATTATACTTAAAGGTGTTTTTTTTTTTTTTTTTTTTAACTCCTTAGAGTAAAGCACTGGGGAAGTGTTATCTGTAACCAATAATTAGATGATTCAATATTTATTTGTATTAATAGTTTATAATAGAAGGGTTGAATTTTAGCTTCATTGGATGATGACATCACATCTAGGTTTCTATGGTTACACAGCTGGATTTCTGGCAGGCCCAAACTATTCATAAGTAATAGAGCTATTAGGATTATTTTTCTCCCTTAAAAAAATGGATATTCCATAATGTTAAGAACCTACATTATATACTTGGGCCCTAAGGATGTAGTTAAAATGCATCAAAACAGTAAACTATTATCTTCATCATATTTAAAACACAAGAAACTCATTTTCTGAGGTTTATCATTGATTATAAAGGATATTCGGAGAAGGCAATGGCACCCCACTCCAGTACTCTTGCTTGGAAAATCCCATGGACAGAGGAGCCTGGTAGGCTGCAATCCATAGGGTCGCTAAGAATCAGACACGACTGAGCGACTTCACTTTCACCTTTCACTTTCATGCATTGGAGAAGGATATGGCAACCCACTCCAGTGTTCTTGTCTGGAGAATCCCAGGGATGGCTGAGCCTGGCGGGCTGCCATCTATGGGGTCGCACAGAGTCGTACACGACTGAAGCGACTTAGCAGCAGCATAAAGGGTATTACATACATACACACACACACACATATATATAAGGATATCAGAATAAGATGCTATATACAGAAGTAAGCCTAGAATCACAGTACATTGTGCTGTGATTTCTTTTAATGTGGTGTAAAACTCTGCAGAAAAAGAGTGATACACTGGTGATGAAGAGGGTGTCCAAAGACAGTGAGACTGCTTTGTCTTTCCACTACAAGAATTATTTTTGTGCAAGTATATTTTAATGTTATTGCTGAGAAAAATGAAATTTCCAAAGGCTGAAGTACAGACCATTTAAAAAGTTTCAGTCAATTTTAAAAAATGATTTCTTGCAAGTGGAAGGAATGAAATGTTTTTTCCAAATCTCAGTAATTCTAAGAAAATTGAAATCATACCAAGCATCTCTTCCAACCACAACACTGAGACTAGAAATCAACTACAAGAATAAAAGCTAACTGCAAAAAATGCAAACACATGGAAGCTAAACATTGAAAAACCAGTGGGTCAGAAAGAAATGAGGAAATTTAAAATTACCTGGAGACAAATGAATTTGGAAACACAATATCCCAAAATCAACAGGACACAGACAAAGCAGAAACTTCCTCAGAGGGAAGTTTATAATGATTACAGGGCCTACGTTAGAAATCAGAAAAATTTCAAATAAACAAGTTAAACTTACACCTAAGGAACTAGAAAAAGAACAGTCAAACCCAGAATAAGTAGAAGAAAATAAATACTACATATCAGAGTGGAAATAAATGAAACAGAGACTAGAAAAAATACAAAAGATCGATGAAATTAAGAGCAGTTTCTTTGAAAAGATAAACAAAATTTATAAACCTTCATCAAGAAAAAAAGAGAAAGGGCCAAAAAAAAAAAAATTGGAAATGAAAAAGGAGAAGTTACCACTGACACCACAGAAACACCAAGGATCATAAGAGATTATTACAGTTATATTCCAATAAAATAGATAACCTATAATAAATGGATAAATTTCTAGAAATATACACTCTCAATATTGAATCAACAAAAATTGAAAATATGAACAAATAAATTACCCAGTAATGAAATGAATTATTGTTTTAGAAACTTCCAACAAACAAAAGTTCAAGAAAGGTAGTTTCACAAGTGAATTGTACCATGCATTTAAGGAAGAATTAACTCCTATCATTCTGAAACTACTCCAAAAATTGAAGAGGAAAGAATGCTTCCAAATTGACTCCAGGAGGCCAGCACCACTCTGATACCAAAACCAAAGATACCACATTAAAAAAAAAGAAAATTACAAGGCAATATCACTGATGAATATAGAAGTAAAAACCTTTAGAAAAATATTAGCAAAACAAATTCAACAATAGATTGAAAGGATTAAACACCATGATCAAGTAGGATTTATCCCAGGGATGCAAGGATGGTTCAATATCTTCAAGCAACCCAATCCATCTGAAATACTACTATAAAACACTGGTGAAAGAAATTGACGATAACACAAAAAAATGGGTGGATATGTCATACCCATGGACTGAAAGAATTAATATTGTTAAAACGACCATACCTACTCAAGATAATCACAGGTTCAATGCAACCCAAATTTTAATAGTATTTTCCACAAAACTATAAAAAATAATTCTAAAATTTTATGGAAACACGTAAGACTCCAAATAGCTAAAATTATCTTGAGAAAGAAGAACTGAGCTAGAGGTATCATGCTCCCTAACTTCAAACTGTACTACAAAACTACAGTAATCAAAACAGTATGATGTTGGCATAAAACAGACACACAGATCAAAGAAACAGAAAAGAAAATTCAGAAATTAACCCCCATTTATATGCCTACGACAAAGGAGGCAAGACTATACAATCGGGAAAAGACAACTTTTTTAATAAATAGTCCTGGAAAAACTGGACAGCTACATGTAAAAGAATCAAATTGGATTACTTTATCACATAATATACAAAAATAAACACAAACTGGGTTAAAGACTTGCATGAAATAGGTGAGAGAGCTTAAGAGGTACAAACTTAAGCAGCTATGAAGCTGATGAGTCACAGTGGTGTGATGTTCAATACTAGGAGTATGGTTAGTTATACTGTTCATAACTTTGTATGTGACATATATAAACTGGGCTTATGGTGATTAATTTGTAAGGTAGAAAAATACCAAATGCCTATGCCGTACACCTGAAACCAATATAAGTCAATTATATATCAATTAAAAAAACATAAAAAACTACGCTTTTACCAATTTTCAACATACAATACAGTATTGTCAACTATAAGAAAGCATAAATTGTGACAATCTTTCTGAGAGTACATAAAATTCAGCACATATTGAAAATTTTATTAAAAATACAATGACTTACAGCATCAGATCTGATATTACACATTCAATTAATTATACATTTCATCTCAAGTGAGGAAATTCAATATCAAATTGACAATTTAATGATGTAACTATGAGTGTCTAAGTTCCTTTTAATTCCTAATATAACTATTTGAATTTTATTAGTTTCTGAACTCAAGATAATGTATTTAAGTGTATCCAAAAATTTGAATGAGGTATGCCTCTTATATGGATATATGAAAAATATTCCAAATATATAAAATTTTTAAAATATATATATTTCAAAATGACAAATGTCATTTGCATGAAAGTATTTGTAAACAAAGTAGAATTTACTCAAGTTTAAGCAAGTGTGATGAGCTGGATTTGAAAACTATTAGTTTTATTCTTCCCCAAGTGAAGTGAAATTTGCTCAGTCGTGTCCGACTCTTTGCAAGCCCATGGATTATACAGTCCGTGGAATTCTCCAGGCCAGAATACTGGAGTGGATAGCCTTTCCCTTCTCTAGGGGATCTTCCCAACCCAGTAATCAAACCTAGACCTCCCACATTGCAGGCCAATTCTTTAACAGCTGAGCCACACAAGGGTAGCCCAAGAATACTGGAGTGGATAGCCTATCCCTTCTCCAGCAGATCTTTCCGGCCCAGGGAAGCCCTATTCTTCCCCAAAATAAACCCCTATTTTGCCATTAATATAAATTCCTTTTCCCTTTAGATCATTATTAGTAATTTATTTTAACCAAGATTTTATAAAAAATATATTTACCCACTATGGATATACATAAGATTGAACAAACACTTTACAAAATAATACTTAATCTTTATGATATATGATATGTTAATATTTCCTAAAAACAATTCATCTTTATTACATGTCATGCTGTGATATTTTCTATTTTTTTATTTTTTAATTATGACTCATCTTCATCTATTAATTGAGTCTATGACCCACTAATGAGGATGACCTATAGTTTGAAAACTACTGCACCAGGCTGTCCCACAGACTGTCCCACCACTTATTTCATTCATTCTTCATTTTTCAGAGATACTCTCTTCTTTGCAGGAAACCTGGACACAAGTTTTACCTGAGATTCCAAACTCTTATTTATACCCCCTGGTGTCGCTATCAAAGCCTCTTTCAACAAGGCTGGTTTCTCCCTGCATAGACTTTGTCATACCAGCTGCTACAAAGATAACATATTCTCTTTAGTCTCACACACATTTAAAATATTACCATGGACAGGAACTTTAGTTAATAAAGTGTTTTCTACTTAAAAAAAATATTTCAAACCCATCCACCTAGATTGTGATTTGAATGCATTTTCTTAAAGCAGATGTATCTGATCATATCATTTCAAACTCTAAATGAGAAACGAGTGCAAAGAAAAGTCTAAAGCTTTTAAAAATAACCATTCTCTAGAGCAATCAAGGGAATTAGAGAAAAAAGAAGTCACAAAATCACTTCTAAAACATAATATAATTTAGCTCTTCAAAGATGAAAAAATCAGGCAAACCATGGGTAGGTAGCTCCAAATCATTTCACTCAAGAAATAAGAGAACAGATTTAACTGCAGTTGCAGCCACAATGTTTTCCATATAATATTATTTCTAGAAAGATATAAGTTACAAACAAACTCTGCCTGTGATTGGAAGCATGTCTCCTTTTCTCAGTTGCACTTGTGATTAAATATTAACTTTATCTAGTGAGTCTACAGAAATTGACACACAATGGCTTAACAAAAGGCAAGATATTGTATCTGGAATTATAGATGCATTCAGAGAAGCCAGCGTTTTATGGCGGGTATAGTCTACCACCTGTTTAATTAAAGCAGGATCTAAATCCTTTCAGATTCATGCTTCTGATTTATTTATGTTTTATTCATCAAGGAACTAATTTATTTATGTCTGTTCTTCTGATACTAACTGACTTTGTCAGAATCTTGCAAGCACATCACTGATTAATACATCATTTATGATTTCTCAAAGTTTCCTTACTAAAGTTCAGACTCTATACTCATGAATCAATGGCAGAGCAGGGCACTTATTTCAGAGAACATGTTTATCCCAAATATTTTAAAGTATAATTTTGCATTTTCAAATGATTTTCTGCTTCAAGAATGTTTTCATGTACACAAAAAGAAGTGTGTCTATATTGTGTCTGTTCAGTACTTCACCACCACAGTAGGAAATAGTTTCATTTTAGTAGGTAAGAGATAGTTATTAAATGAGCTACCACCCCCTACACCCACCCTGATACCTTGGATAAGGACCGTGACAAATTATTAAACTTTCTAAGCCTGGTGATTTTTCTGTCTCTAATATGGAGATAATAATGGTGCCAACTCACAGGGTTATGATTATATTGCAAAGAAATGAGATACATATAGCAAAATACTCGAGAAAGCATTTATGATAAAACAGTTTTACTTCTGTTACGACACAGCTTATCTGCCTTACAAAAGCTATTCTTCCCTTCAAGATTCAGATCAAAAAAACACCTTCTCTATGAGGCCCTCGTCTTCTTCCTCTATTGTTGATGCTCCCTAAATACAGTATATTTTACTTGTGCCTATCACTACTTTTATACTGTATTGTTAGTATCGGGAATGTATCTATCTCTTCATATAGACTATGAATTCCTTAAAGGTAGAGGATATATTTTAGTTAATGTGACATTTCTATGCTCTACTTCAGGGCTTAGTGCATAGTAGGTACCTATATTCTTCTATTGAATAAATGAATGAGTATATTGTTGGCATTTTCTGTCTTTAATTGCTAGATGAATATCTTAAAATATTAGTAGTTGAGAACCTGTGCTAATGTTTATATAGAATAATTTTATCTAAGTGAAACACTGTGAGAAGGATATCCTAAATTGTGTTTATGATACATTGTGTCAAAATCCCAACATGTTTCTGAAATCTAAATATTGTATTACCTGAGTGTTAACTGGTATCAGGACACAAAGAAAATACAAATATTAACTAATAATTAAATGGATAACAACAAATAACTTGTGATTCTTCACTTTTATTTGGAAGCATTATTGGGTTAAATACAACACTGGAAAAAACCATCAGATCATATTAGCTCTTAAATGAAGGAACATCCAACTCATTTTGAACTCAAATAATTGTCAAAGAAGAATCATCCCTATTCATCAAAGTCTTTAAGACAAGGATTTTGAATAGACTTCTCCAAAGAAATCTTGATTAATGAAGCCAATGTACCAACTGAAAAGACTGCTCTCTGGGTGAAAAAATTAGCAATAAACAAGCTACCATTTAGTAGCCACACTGCAAAGGTTCTCAACAAGACAAGACTATGTTAAAATAGTTAACTCGCTTCAGAATGGTTAACTTATTCTAGGAGGTATTCTGTGTGTCACAATGAATAAGAAAATTTCTTTACTTCTGCCTCCCTTACTTCTCTGGCCTGTGGTTCATTTATACAGGTTCGATGCAGGATACAGGACACTCGGGGCTGGTGCACTGGGATGACCCAGAGGGGTGGTACGGGGAGGGAGGTGGGAGGGGGTTCAGGATGGGGAACACATGTACACCCGTGGCCGATTCATGTTGATGTATGGCAAAACCAATACAATATTGTAAAGTAATAGCTTTACAACAGTGTGTAAGGCACCTCATGAGAGTATGGTAACTGCTGTGAATGTTTCACAGCTTAGAGGAACGTATCTGTTCCATGGTAAGTGCTGCGCCTTTAAGCCATAGTTTCCATTAGTCCCTGTTTCTATTACACTGTTAAACTCTCTAGCCAGCTTTTCTAAGCTTCTCTAAGAGAGCTAGTCAGCTAAAGAATATCTTTTCACTGGAGACCAGGGAATACTGAACTTTACATTAAGCAATTGACGTGGCAACAAAAGCTTTCACCATTCAAAAGAAAAGGACAATAGCACACCAGATGATTTTAAGTGGCATTTTTTAGGCAGTAATATTTGATACTGTTCTCAAAGTAGAAGCCTACTACGGTTTTATTCCAATAAATTATCCACTCCAGTTTCATAAACAACTGGAAATAAGTTTATTAAAAAGTAAATTTTAAAAGAAAAAAAACTACAGCTTTAATGGGGGTTAGGTATATTCCTGGTTTTCAGTCTCTAGAGTTAGTTATGGTTACCTAAAAAGATAAAACCATCTTAAAACACAACAGTATTAGTATATTTTTTCATATGAACAAATCTAATAATACTGTGGTCAGATTTATAGAACAGTATTGGAATAACTTTTGCATAATATACATTAAGACAAAAAGTCTTGTTGTTTTGTTGTAAACTTTTTAAAATAGAAAATTATAAAATAATGGTAATAGTAGTTGTTCTTTATTTTATAAAATACCATTTCCTACAGGAAGAACATCCTAGTAAGATCTCAGAGTAAGGGCACAAAATTAGGATAATTCTATAACATCATCCACATATTTTTGTTGCTTATTTGAAAGACAAATTTGCAGGAGGAAAGCAGTTATAGATTTGTATAATAGGAAATATCATGGAGAATAAAGAATAGAGAAAGGGTGGTAAAAAAATAGCTGAGGAAAAAGATGGGAGCCAGATAGAAAAGATAATGGAATGTAAGTGGGATGTAAGCCAACTAGTCAGTGGAATGCAAAAATGAAACTGGAAAAAAATTATATTATTAACATTTAGGAAAAGTTTAAATAGGAACACTACTGTTCATAGCTTACTACTGTTTATCATCTGAGCTATTAGCTCATAGAAAGCTTAAGTATTTTCACAGACTTCTGAAAGATACAATTTGAGGTGTTTGAGGAAAGTTTGTAGATGCTTTTTAAATAAAACCTTAATGTATTCTGTTTGAGCCACTCAACGCACTACTCAGCAATTAATCTGAAGCCCTAAATGGATCTCAATAAAAATATCTGTTGATAATTAAATTTATTTTATTTGATTAAGTGATATCAGACTTTTACCATCTAAGAGGCCCAAGAAAATTTTCATTTACTAAAAAAAAAAAAAATTATGTTAAAATAAAATTTGCCTGTCTGGTATAGCAAATGGTAAAAAAATTGTTTTCCTTGCTTTTCTTTGTTTTCTTTCTATCATCAGAAAGAGACTCAGGTTTTCCTGGAGACACATAGGTCACCAAATACTAATGGCCAAATGTCAGAACTGTCAACTTCTGCCAAGAACAGGGATAAAAACTCTCTGGACCAAAGACAAATTCAATAGTTATTACTTTCCAAGAACCCTAGTGATGCCTGGGTTTTGAAAAGCACTGTAGCAAGTTAAATCATTTTTTTTCCTTCTATGTAACTCAAATAGAAAGTAACATTGATACAAGCTGAATGAATCAATGGAGCTGAAAGCAGGAGGGAAGAAGGATTTGAGTAGGTTATAAATACTTCTGGAGAAGGCGATGGCACCCCACTCCAGAACTCTTGCCTGGAAAATCCCATGGACAGAGGAGCCTGGAGGGCTGCAATCCATTGGGTCGCGAAGAGTCGGACACGACTAAGCGACTTCCCTTTCACTTTTCACGTTCATGCATTGGAGAAGGAAATGGCAACCCACTCCAGTGTTCTTGCCTGGAGAATCCCAGGGAGGGCGGAGCCTGGTGGACTGCCGTCTACGGGGTCACACAGAGTCGAACACGACTGAAGTGACTTAACAGCAGCAGCAGCAGCATAATTACTTTATATTGAGAAGTTTTCTCCTGAGTCACATTAGAAGGGTGGTATGGAGAACAGGCACTCTATTTTACTCCATATGTTTAACTTAGGAGGTGAAAAAAGGCCCTTTCCCATTCTTGGTATGAGGCTGCATTCTTTAGCACACACATGCTTCCTGTGCACCAAGGGAGCCAGAACCTAGTTCTCAACGCTATACAAGCAGCCCTTGCATTTGAAGGATTGTTGGATTGTCCTGAAATGGGTCTCTTTTATTTGCATAGGTCTATTCAAGGAAATGGCAACACACTCCAGTGTTCTTGCCTGGAGAATCCCAGGGACGGGGGAGCCTACTGGGCTGCCATCTATGGGGTCGCACAGAGTCGGACACGACTGAAGTGACTTAGCAGCAGCAGCAGCATTCACAATGAAGAACTGGTAAGTGAATAAGCCCTTTTCCAAATATGTTTCCTAGTGGTAAGGTAGGAGGTAAACTCAAGATGTCTGCTAAAAGTATGTTAACTTGGACCGCAGTGGCAGGGGGCAGGCTCTCAAGGCCCTTGTTCTGCTTATGCTTATCCCTCTCCCACCCACCTGGGACAGCCCCTCTCTATCTGTACCAGCCTATCCATAACTCAGCCACTTCCTAGCAACATAAGAACAAAGAAGCAGCAGCTTTTCTGCCAATCCTGGTCGTATCACTGAATCATCTGTGTTAACGCTGTCAGTTCAGTTGCTCAATCGTGTCCAACTCTTTGCAACCCCATGAACTGCAGCACGCCAGGCCTCCCTGTCCATCACCAACTCCTGGAGTCCACCCAAACCCATGTCCATCGAGTCAGTGATGTCATCCAACCATCTCATCCTCTGTCATCCCCTTCTCCTGCCTTCGATCTTTCCCAGCATCACAGTCTTTTCAAATAAGTCAGCTCTTCACATCAGGTGGCCAAAGTATTGGAGATTCAGCTTCATTAGTCCTTCCAATGAACACCGAGGACTGATCTCCTTTATGATGGACTGGTTGGACTTGCAGTCCAAGGAACTCTCACAACAACACACACAGTTCAAAAACATCAATTCTTTGGCACTCAGCTTTCTTCACAGTCCAACTTTCACATCCATACATGACCACTGGAAAAACCATAGCCTTGACTAGACAGACCTTTGTTGGCAAAGTAATGTCTCTGCTTTTTAATATGCTGACTAGGTTGGTCATAGCTTTCCTTCCCAGGAGTAAGTGTCTTTTAATTTCATTGCTGCAATCACCATCTTCAGTGATTTTGTAGCCCAGAAAAATAAAGTCAGCCACTGTTTCCCCATCTATTTGCCATGAAGTGATGGGACCGGATGCCATGATCTTAGTTTGTGGTATGGTAAAAAAAAAAAAAAAATGCATAGGATGTAGAATTATTATTACTAGCAGCAGCAGCATCATTATAATATTATAGTATCTTGCAGTGTTTCTGCTTCATACTGTATTAAGCACTTATTTATTTTCTAGTTTAATACTATATTAACAGTATAGATTAGAGTTGTTATTGTCTTTATTTCATAAATTTTATAGAAATTTGAGGATATAGAGTTCAGGAATATAGCACAGAAGCTGTCATATTTCCAACAAATTACAGATTTTGTGACTTGGTTTTTCTTCTTTTTTGCCTCTTAAGATCTTGCTTTTCATTCTAAGCTCCTTCTTTTTTATTTCTCCCTACTTCCCCAAATATTCTAACTCAATATGCTCTAAGTCAGTTAAAAATTCTGAACATAGAAAATCCAAGGGAACCTCTGTGATATTGCAACTGAAAATATAATAGTTTATAATTCTACCCTAACCTTTCATCTCAAAATAATAGTACCTTCAGAAAATACAGCATGGCCATTCTTTGCCTATAATCACATTGTGCAAGCTGTCAATGTTCTACTTGCCAAGATTCCTTTCTATTTAAAACAGATTTGTAATATCACTCTATTTCTTAAGTGCAACAAGACACATGAAGTTGAAAGGCTTACCTCAACATTTACCCTCCCTGTACTTCTGCCTCTCACTTTCTGATACTTTTGAGAGTAAAGTATCTATTACTCATCAGAAACACCATGCTTCAGTGAATTACAGCAGGTAAATTGACAATACCAGTTGGATTTATAAGGTAAATAAACAGAATCCTAATAAATTGATACTCTCATTTCAATGACAACGCTTCTGACCTTAACATCTTCCTTTCATGAATGAAATACACTCTTGCATCCCAAACCATCATCCTGCTTTTGTAACTTGCCTCCAACCCATTTCTGATGAACCTTTGAAATCTATGTTTTCTCTGAAACCCTCTGTAGTAGAAGAAACAATATTTTAAATGCCTGGAGCCATCCATGAACTGTTAACCTTTATGTGATGTTCCATTTCTTCTTTGTTCTATGAAACCAAATTTAAAGTACAAAGAAGTGAATGAAGTCAGGATGAAAAAAACTGGCAAATTCTACCAACCTTCACCTACTTAGTCAAAAATGTCCCAGATCTTTAAAGCATTTGGGGACCAAGTTAATTGCACTCTCTAGGACAAATCATCCCAGGTGGATGACTTTCTATTTTTGCCTCTCTGACACTTAACCCAAGATTTGGAGCATTTGCTCAATATTCTAAAAATAAAAATATCTGTTAACGGCAACATGGTCACAGGAAAGAGCATAAGACTTGGATCTAAATGATTCATACTTGAGGTCTGGTTACATCAACTCCTAGCTTCATATTCTTGGTAGAGGAAATGATTTGAGTCTCTATCTTGACTAGAATATTAATAATACCTAATTTATGGGGTCTCTGTCAGGGTTTATTAGGTAGTAGATATAAAATTGTTTAGTAAAATGCAGGAAAATGTTAAAGTAATATACAAAGTTACATTAAGATTTTTACCCATTGATTATACTTCCATATCATTGTACAATCTTTCAAAAGTGTATTGTTTAAATAAAGTTATCCTGGTTTTTTTTTAAAAAAACTATACTGGTCATAATTATTGGCAGTAATAAAAATTTAAGAGGGAAAATTATTTCAACTGAGAGCTGGAGGTGATTCAAAATTGCTACACAAAATGAATGACTATGATTGACAACATACTAGCAGTAATTTATGTTTCTTCTAGGGAGAAATATATGTATAATGCAATATATGTATATGTGATATATAGACTATATACAATAAAAGCCATATCTTAACTTCAAAATGTATAACAACAATAACAATACCAGTGGAAATATAACCAGTCAGTTCTTGCTCTAACACGAATAGAGTGAAGTAAAGTGGCAGTGGGTAAGGGTAGGGTAAGGTAAAGTTTTATTTAGATGGTATTTTTATTACCATAAAAATTGGGCTTCCCTGGTGGCTCAGACAGTAAAGCATCTGCTTGCAATGCGGGAGACCTGGGTTCGATTCCTGGGTTGGGAAGATTCCCTGGAGAAGGAAATGGCAATCCACTCCAGCACTCTTGCCTGGAAAATCCCATGGACGGAGGAGTCTGGTAGGCTACAGTCCATGGGGTCGCAAAGAGTGGGACACGACTGAGCGACTTAAAAAAAAAAAAAAGGAAATAAATGATGTTAGTCTTATTTACACTGTTTCCCTATCAGAATTACTAATGAATATTGTTTATACAGGGCTTAAAGTTGTGAAAAGTAGAAAGATCATTCCAGTAAGTTAACAGTTTATGCTATTCTCAGTGTATATAACAATTTTTTAATTTTCAACACAAAAAATATGTACATTTTAAAAATAAGAACCCTTTCTATCTGCTCACTCTAAGTAAAAAGTGGAAAAGTTTTAAGAAATATCATTATAGAAGGGTCACATTATTAGTTTCCTTGGGTTTCCAGCTAGGAGCCTCAACGTGTTTCTTTACTCCAACTTCAACCACCTCTAGTTCTGTGCTTATGACATCCGAGGACAATAAGTAAGGGTAGCCTTTAAGGGAAAAAGTGAAGTAACATGAAAGTAGCAGGGAGCCCAAGGGCTATATATGAAAGAGAGAAAGAGGTCATCTGGGACAGCAGAAAGGAGGAAAATCATCAGAAGTTGATTAGAATAAGTTTCTATATACTGACTATCTACTATGGGTCAAAGACTATTATCTCTGATGTTAGCAATGATTTTTCAAGGCAAACATTATAAACTCCATTACCTAGACAAGAAAATAGGCTCAGATGAATAATATATATTAAATTAACATACATAATGTTCAATTAATAATTTGCCTTTGGTCCCACAGATACTGTTTTGGCCAGGATTCAAACCCAGATCTATTTGACCCCAAATGCCTTTTTTTCTCTCTCACCAAAACAAGTTGCCTGTTTATATTTTGAGTTCCCTCTCTATCTTTTATAGGTGTGGTTTTAGTGGTGTTTGATGGTATTATGGCTAGATATTTAAAAAGTCTATATCTTGTACTGATCAATATTATTTCTCTCTGCAGGGAAATAAGAAATGAGGTACTAGTTAACTAAGAACGATGGAAATACTTAGAATGCAGCTCTGGGAAAAGATTATTTGAAGGACCTAACAATTTCCAAGTCTGTCTAAGGACCAATGAAATGAAAGATATTTTAGGCAGAGAGATAGAGACAGAGACAGAGAAAGAAGGGGTAGGGGAGATATAAGTGTGTGTATTAAGCAAACTCCAAAGACCCTTAGAACTCTCAGCCAGCCATAAGAAACCAGGAAGAGAATAATAATGAGGCATGATTTTGTGAATCTTCCCTCATAGCTCAGTGGGTAAAGAATCTGCCTCAAAGGCAGGAGACCTGGGTTCAATTCTTGGGTTGGGAAGATCCCCTGGAGAAGGAAATGGCAACCCATCCAAGTATTCTTGCCTGAAGAATCCCATGGACAGAGGAGCCAGGCAGGCTACAGTCCATGGGTCAGACACAACTTGGCAACTAAACTCCCATCACAGTTTTTCACCTTTTAAGGAATGATAACCCTGTCCACTGACAGTGTCAAGATCTGGGGCCTGGAATAGCAACTCTTCCTTCCAGTGGGGATGTCTATGCAAGAGGTAAGGTCTAGAAGTGGGAGTGGCTTAGGAAGAAAGGAATAAAACTGTCCTTCCTTTGCAGTGCACTGCATAGGCCCCATCTTATTCCACACAGCAGTGACATTTCCTCCGGCTTCTCTGCCTGTCACTTCTGACCACAGCATCCTGCCTTTTACTTACCAGCAAAACGACACGCAGTGTAAAAGTCTTAGAGTTAGAGCCCTGATTCTGTTTCCTAGCATAGAAATAACTATGCTGACCATGCTTTACAGACACTCATCCTTATCTTCCTCTGCCTTGGGACATCAGCCTGTTCCCTCCTTTGAATTCCTTCCATGTGGGCTGAAAAGGTACCACATCCTATAGAGATTAGCCCAACAAGGTTAGGCTGCCCACAAAGACCTCTGGTCCCTCGGCCCTGGGAAAGCACACCTGTGGCTTTGCATATTTGGTATGGAACGTGTGAGATGAGAACCAGGTAAGTGGACAAAAACTCAATGAGGAAAGGTGAGGCTGACTCTCAGTTTGGTTACAATTCAAAGATTGTATAGTGTTCTCAGTTTGCCTTTATAAAACCTATGTCCCAGGAAAAGAATAAAAGTCGTCAAAGGGCCAGATCTAACTTAAGAGGAGAAAAAAATATATATTTAATTCCAATGTGCCATTTCTAAGTATAGTTATTTTGTCTTTCTGCATTGAACTCCTAAGGGAGAAGAATATACTGCATTGTGATTATAACAATCCAGGTTCCAACTTACTTGACTAGAAAATAAGGTTTAAAAATGTTTCTATGTAAGAAGTGGCCAATCCTCTGCAACTCTCACCCTGCTATTTCTGTTGCCTTTACCTTTGGAATCAGCTGTTAGATCAGCTAGCCATTAAGTGTGCCTCTTAGATTTTCACTCACTAGATATGTACTGCTGCTGCTGCTGCTAAGTCATTTCAGTCGTGTCCGACTCTGTGAGGCCCCATAGATGGCAGCCCACCAGGCTCCCCCGTCCCTGGGATTCTCCAGGCAAGAACACTGGAGTGGGTTGCCATTTCCTTCTCCAATGCATGAAAGTGAAAAGTGAAAGTGAAGTTGCTCAGTTGTGTCCAACCCTCAACGACCCCATGGACTGCAGCTTTCCAGGCTCCTCCGTCCATGGGATTTTCCAGGCAAGAGTACTGGAGTGGGGTGCCATTGCCTTCTCCATAGAAATGTACATGTTGTATTAAATAAATCCTCAGAAATAAATAAAGAAAAGGAAAAGGCAGAACACTGTAAAGTTTCCCATAAAATGAACACTACTTTTTGGAAATAAATGTATGCTATGAAAGAATTTAAAATAGGAGCTCAAAAGAAAAAGAAGAGATTAGTTTGTAGGAAAAGGAACCATAGCTAAGTGATTTCCTTTGTCATTTTTAACAAAAATCTCTTGTTATAAACATTCTGTAATTTCGAACACACCTTAAATTGAACTCCAAAACATCCCAGAGCCATTCTTCACATTACTTTAAACCTCAATAAGTAGAAATAATATTAGTGTTGAAAATAATGGAATCACTGTGTTTAGTCGCTCAGTCGTGTCCAGCTCTTTGTGACCCCATGGACTGTAGCCCACCAAGCTCCTCTGTCCATGGGAATTCTCCAGGCAAGAATACTGGAGTGGGTTGCTATGCCCTCTTCCAGAGGATATTCTCAATCCAGGGATAGAACCCAAGTCTCCCACTTTGCAGGCAGATTCTTTACCATCTGCGCCACGAAGGAAGCCCAATGGAATAACTAGATAATTTTAAACGCATGTATTTTTCATATGTTCATTCACTCATTATTGAAATATTATGCAACATCATATAAAGAGGTTACCTCTGTGTTAAGATCTAGGATGCAAGAACACTACACAGAGCCTCTTCCTCAGAGGATAAGAGGGTATGTCTTAAGGTGTTACATGAACTTCAAAGTGAAAGTCACTCAGTTGTATATGCTCTGCGACATCAAGGACTATACAGTCCATGGAATTCTCCAGGCTGGAATACTGGAGTGGGTAGCCTTTCTCTTCTCCAGGGGATCTTCCCAACCCAGGGATCGAAACCAGGTCTCCCTCATTGCAGGTGGATTCTTTATAAGAGCCACAAGGGAAGCCCAACAAAAACTTCAAGGCAGGCTGGAATTTGGCTAAAACAGGGGCTGTCTTAGACCCCAGCTCTGTTCCCTATTACTACTCCATACTCTGAACACACACATACAAAACCCTGCTGAATGTTTGTAATGGGGAGAATTCCCAAAGCACATGTAACTAGGATTTCTAAGTTGCTTTAAAGTCTGATTTTTTGGCTGCACTGTGTGTCTTGCAGGATCTCAGTTTCCTGACAAAAGATTGAGCCTGGCCAGAGCAGTGAAAGCCTAGAATCCTAACCACTGGACCACCAGGGAATTCCCTGATTTTTCAAATTATTAATAAACAGGATTTCTTTTATAACTTTTAGTGTTATTAATTTAATATACTCTTTTGAAAAGAACATTAAAATTAAATCTTGTTTCTGAATTACCACAAAAATTAATAAAAGTTATTGTAAGTTACTATAGTTATTATAATAAAATTTATTATAAGTTCTCAACAAGGATACTACACACTCTAATATTAGACTTACCTGTAAATTTGATGCCCTGGGCTATACTAACCACACCCATCTCATGGGACTCTGTGATGTTACAAAAGAATGTAATGGTTGACTGAGTGCTTTGCAAATGATTTTAACTATAGTTACATGAGATCTTTCCAAATGAGAAAGAAAATTAACAGAAAATACATTTAGATACAGATTTTTCAGGGTTTGCCTAGACTTCTGTGCTAACTCTGATAGATCAAGAAATTAGGGCAAATTAGTAAAAAGCTTCTATCAATAAAAATCTCTGTGCTACAACACTCTTGCCCATTGCCTTATTATAACATTTTAAATAAGAGCAGTATATCTGCATTTTTTCTTTCTTCACTCACATCATCAAGTAGTCCAAAAATAAAGGTTTTGTGAAGTTCCTGCTAATGCACCTTATAAATTAACACATGCATAATGTTAAAGAGAAGACTGGCTGTTATCAGTTTGACAGTATCTACTTATCACTTCTTTGAAAGCTGTAGGTGCATGCAATTAACACTCAATAAGAACATTATATTCAAAAATACCACATAATCTACATGCGTTGAAGAACAAGGGAGCTCATTCTGATGAAAAGTTTGGAATAAACAATGATTAAAAAAAATACTTTCTTTTCATTTGAAAGATTTTTGCCATACACTCGCTCAAAAGATAAGGGAATTAACAAAGAGTGATGGTAATGAATGCTCCAACATCCAAATTTTGGAAAATTTAGGTGAGAGATAAACTTCTGCATTCTTTTTTTTTTTAATGTCCTGTGGACTAACATTTAGAATATAGACTCTAGTTTCATAGTTTCAAGAAGTCTTTAAGAACTTTGTTAAACAGAGATTAACTAAGACTCCTCTGATATACTGTTTCAGACATATGCTCAGTTGATCTTATCCAGAAGGAAATTTGAGTGCCATTGTGTCCACTGATTTACAAACTTGACTATAGTAGAAGGAGCTGGCTGTCCACAGAAGAAATGGGTCCTTCCCATTCCAGCATAAAGCTGTCACTAAGATGTGGCTATGTGGTTAGGGGCTACGTTTCCTACAGCCCTTTGAACCTAGGTATGCCATTTGACTAAGTTCTGGTCAATGGGATCTGAGAAAGGGACGAGTGATACTTTGCCTATTAGCTGGAGATAGAGGATTCTAATGCCCTGGGAGATGACAGAGTAAGAAGGTTAAAGATAAAAGTCCCATAGAGAACAAAGCGGTACAATTACCAGGAACCCCTGCATTGAATACTTAACTTGACAAGGAAATAAACTTCTCTGTATTAAATCACTAAAATTTAAGGATTTATTTTTTATAGTAGCTACTGTTTCCCTAATAAACAAAATGCTACACAACAGAATCCCTAAGGGAAAGCCATGACTACATTTTTTTAAAAAAGTTCTCGAGTGTCCTGCTGACAGCCCAGCAGCTATCCATGGTCCTGAATTTGTAAACCTCATTCTAGAAATGAGAGGACATTGATGTCCATAGAGGAAAGTCACTTGTCTGGAATTGCACAGCTAAACAGTGTGAGGGCTAGTAAGATAATTCTGGCCCCCGAAGATATCAGCCTAAAGGAAAACAAGAAGACTGGACACCATAGTAGAAGCCAGCTGAAGTTAATATGATCTGTGTTCATTTCACTAATAAGCACTAGAAACTTGTATTAAGAATTGTAGATAATATTTAACAAAACTTTCACTGCAGTCCTGAATACTGGGATTGTGCTAAGCAGTTTCAGTTCTCCTGTCTAATGTAATCTTCAGAGAAAGTCTGTGTGATAGATATTATGATAGCTACTTATGCTGGCGGGACAACTGAAGCTCAAAGAAGGAAAGGAAATTGCTCAAGATCCCACTGCTAATAAGAGTGAAGATCTGTTTGGCTTCAAACCTCAAAGATCCCACACTAACCAGCTACTAATCAATTGATATTGATACATGGAAACCCAAACCATCATTATGGCCTATTTAAATTAGAGAATTTGGTTTGTACACAAGACAAACACAGGCTTTCCTACCTCCTCTGGAAAGCATGTCTCCCTACACAGGTGCAAGGCCTGCCCAGGATGCTTGCTATAAGGAGAGAAGAAGAAAAGTCTGAATCTGCCAGAAGTCTGAGTTTAAAAAAAGAACAAAAATGAAGCCCAAGAAGGCATGTTTACACATATTAGAATAGCCAGAATAGCAAAGACAATAACAAGTTCTGGCGAGGAAATGAAGAAAATTGGACCCTCATACTGCTGGTGGCAATGTAAAATGATGCAGCTGGTTTGGGAAATAGTCTAGCAGTTCTACAGAAGACGAAACAAAATTATTCAATATCATATACCACATCCACTCCTAACGTGAAATAAAGTGAAACAAATATACACTTAAAAGAAATGAAAACATGTATCTACTATTGAAAGAAGCCAGTCACAAAGGACTACATATTGTTATGATTCTGTTTATGTGGAATATCTAGAACAGGCAACTTCACAAAGGAAGAAAGAGACCTGTGGCCGCCTAATCCTAAGGTGGGAGGATTTGGGGGAAAACGGGGGGTGACTACTACTTGGCATCAGGTTTCTTTGGGGATTATGAAATGTTCTAAAATTGATGTGTTTTTTGCAAAATTCTGTGATTATATTAAAAGTCATTGAATAAAAGTCCTTAAATGAGGAAAAAAAAGAAGGCATGTTTAGTGATCCTCTCCATCACACTACTCAAAAGAGCCTTCCTCTTGCAAGGTAGGCTTGAGGAGGTAGAGAGAGACTAAAGTTTTCTCCCAATACCTGTGAAGTTCTCATTTTATTTTATTTTTTTAATTTAAATTTATTTATTTTAATTGGAGGCTAATTACTTTACAATATTGTATTGGTTTTGCCATACATCAACATGAATCCGCCATGGGTGTACACGTGTTCCCCATCCTGATCCCCCCTCCCACCTCCCTCACCATACCATCCCTCTGGGTCATCCCAGTGCACCAGCCCCGAGCATCCTGTATCATGCCTCAAACCTGGACTGGCAATTCGTTTCTTATATGATATTATACATGTTTCAATGCCATTCTCCCAAATCATCCCCCGCTCTCCCTCTTCCAGAGCCCAAAAGACTGTTCTATACATCTGTGTCTCTTTTGCTGTAAGCCAAGCAAAAGTACAGAGAAAGAGTGATATGAAACGGTTACCTCTTCCCACTCTTACTCTCTACTGCCATTTCCCCTATTATGCATGGTATATTGCATTCATATTCATTTTAAAATGTGCATTGTTGATATATACATGTCACTAGAATAGAAGTAGAGGGAATAGTGATGTTTATAGTAATGGTTCACATGTACTGAGCAGTACAATCTTCAGACATTCTTCTAAAAACTTTGCATGTAGTAACTTGTTTAATTCTCACAACAGCAGTATAATAACCTGAGACACAAAATGGTGCAATAACCAGGTAGTCTTTAAGGGGCAGAGCCAAGACTTGAACCAAGACCAGCAGGCCTGTTTTCTATACCCACACACTGTATTGGCCTTTGACGACATGCTTACCCTCAAACAACTTACAACCTTGTAGGACACTTAAACCAGAACGAGTGACGTGTAGAGTAGTACCAACTTAATGCCATGTAAGTTAAGCGCAGGACTAAGTGGTTTCCTGAAAAGGAAAACATTTGGCTTTATGGATATCTAGATTCTTCCTAAACAGAACTGTGTCTGCACCTCGGTGCCAAATAGGGACTGAAGGATGTTAGTCAATGTGTTTAGAAAGTTCACTAAGAGGTTGGGTAGTGAGATAACTGGAAGGTAGGATAGTTGTAGTAAAAGAGAGCTCTTATTTTGAAAGATCAAAGGTAAAAAATCCTAAAAGATACACCAGTTGATGGTAAAATTTAGAGACATGGACAATGCAGCTGAGAAACTGAAAGAAATATAAGATTAAAGTGTCAGCTGGATTTTAAATCATCTATTTGAAGACTCAAGATAAAGAGGAAAACTACAACACAGACTCTGATGTCACAAAGAAAGGTAGACATATGCCATGGAAGCTGGCAAATAATGACAAAGAAAATGTCATTAGTAGATAACTTAGACAAATTGACATATGAAGAACTGACGTTTTACCCAAGGTCAAATGGTGAATAAGTTACAGAGCCAGAATTCTAACTTCAGTCCTTATGATTTCACTGTCCCTGCTCTGTAACCAATGGCAACCCACTCCAGTACTCTTGCCTGGAAAATCTCATGGACGGAGGAGCCTGGTAGGCTGCAGTCCATGGGGTCGCACAGAGTCGGGCACAACTGAGAGACTTCCCTTTCACTTTTCACTTTCATGCATTGGAGAAGGAAATGGCAACCCACTCCAGTGTTCTTGCCTGGAGAATCCCAGGGATAGAGGAGCCTAGTAGGCTGCCATCTACGGGGTCGCACAGAGTCGGGCACGACTGAGCGACTTCCCTTTCACTTTTCACTTTCATGCATTAGAGAAGGAAATGGCAACCCATTCCAGTGTTCTTGCCTGGAGAATCCCGGGGACAGGGGAGCCTGGTGGGCTGCCATCTATGGGGTTGCACAGAGTCGGACACGAATGAAGGGACTTAGCAGCAGCAGCAGTTCTGTAACCAGGATAACATATTTCCACCATATATGTTCTATTACTATTCTACAAATAGTTTGCATTAATTAGAAAACCCAGATAATAGCCCCATTTTTTCTATTTCAATTTGATATTATATAATTGGTGTACATGACTTTTGTTTCAAAATGTTACTATAAATGTTTGCATTAAAAGGAGTATCACATAAAATTATTATTCTACAGATTTTCCCTTTTCATAAGGCAAACGCCAGCATTTGGATATTGACTCTAAGAGCAATAAACCTTGTTTATGCTGGAAGTTAAGCAATTTTATATGTGATGAGGCTAGTAAGTATTCTGGATGATTGGTTACTTGGTTTCATTTTAGCACAATCAAAAGACAATGATAGATCAATATGTTTATTCTAGTTTTTCCAACTTCTCTTGTGATAAATTTTCCTTTGACAACTTTGTGTGCTCCATGTTCTTTTCAAGCACAAAGAGAAACCATTATATATTCAATACCAAAGCTTGTATTAGTTTGCAATGGACCACAGATTGACCAAAAGGAAAGAACAAAACGTGACAGACTGCTTTCAGCTTCAGCAGAAGAAAAAACAAAGAGAAAACAGAGCAAACCAGAGGTATAGAGGAATGAATAAAACAACTGAAAAAGGACAGAACTGGGGAAAGGTAAGAGAGACCATGCTGAACCAAAAGATTAATTTAAAAAACAAAATTAGAAGATGGAAAATAGAACTAAAATTCAACGTTTTATCCCTGCAACTTAGGTAAAATCATTGACTTTGACCTCATGTAGAGGAGCCTACATGGGCAGTGATTATTATTCCAAAACAGAAGCGCTATTAGAAACAAATCAAATCCACTTTGGATACTTTAGAAAAAGGGCTCAGAGGGAAAGACTCTGGTTTAACTTGGAAATAAAAGTGATAAAGGGGTTGACAGGAGAAGAAGGAACCCCTCTAAAGAAGATAACTCTGTAACCCCCTCAATTCATTTGTGGCACAGCCTTCATTGTCTGTGCCAGACACTGTACTGACTGCTTGGAAAACAAATATGGATAAGACTTGGTGCTGGCCCTCAAAGAACTAACAATCCTTTTGCTAGAATCATATTAGTACACAGTTCATCACATCACACTGAGGAAAGTGCAAAGACAGAAAAACACACAATGTGCGATAAAGCAAATGAGGCCATGTGGGTGAGCAGACGAATTCAGACTAAGAAAGAAGGTTAGGAGAGAATTAAATCAGTGAAGCTTCCTAAAAGCTTTGAGTTACTTACACAAAAGGGACTTGAAGGCCCTTCTTTCAAAATAGGGGTAAGCGACAGAGAAGCACAGGTACACAGAGGGTGAGGCAGTCGTATGATGGTAATCGGAAGGGCAATATAGAATCAAACCAAAAGAGGCAATGAGTAGGATGCCAAGGAGTTATCCCAGACACTACAAGCCACTTCCAATAATTAAATCAGGAGGAGGCATACAGCAATGTGAGGAGGAAGTGGAAATAGAGTCAAGACTGGGGAAGACAAAACTGCAAGGATGAAGTCAAGAAATTCAGTTCGGAGTTGTGGCAGTAACCTAAATGATAAATGATGAAGGCTTGAACCAAGTTTGAAGCGATGGAGGTGATGACGGGACAGAGCCAAAAACTATTAGAGAGCTAAAACAGCAAAACATGGTGACTAAACGTATGTATAGATGCATCTGTGTGTACGTGTGAAAATTCAGGTGTGTGACTTGGGTGACAGAGAAGTAGTTTCGGGTACTTTTCTCTAAGACAGGGAATTAAGAGGAAGAACTTGGGGGAAAATGGAGAGAACTTTTCTTTATTGCAGGTTTTTTTTTTTAATTTAAATTTATTTTAATTGGAGGCTAATTGGTTTTGCCATACATCAACATGAATCCGCCACGGGTGTACACGTGTTTCCCATCCTGAACCCCCTTCCCACCTCCCTCCCCGTACTATCCCTCTGGGTCATCCCAGTGCACCAGCCCCAAGCATCCTGTATCCTGCATCAAACCTGGACTGGCAATTCATTTCTTATCCACCAGAGAAGCTATACATGATATTATACATGCAGGTTTTTGATTGCTGATTCTATCTCCTGACAAGTATTTCATCTATTCAGATTTCTATTTCTTCATGATTCAATTTTAAAAGGTTGTATGTTTCCAGAAATTTATCCATTTCTTCTATGTCTTCAATTTGCTGCTGAATATTGTTCATAGTAGCTTCTCATGATCCATTGTTTTTCTATCGTTTCACTTGCAATATTTCCTTTCATATCTGATTTTATTTACTTTAAGCTCTCTCTTTTTTCTTGGTAAGGCTAGCTAAAGGTTTGTCTATTTTCTTTATTTTTAAAAACAAGTTCTTAGTTTCATTTATTTCTTCTTTTATCTCTTTATTTCTATTTCATTTATTTCTGCTCTGATATTTGTTATGTTCTTCTGTCTGCTTAACTTTGGGCTTAGTTTGTTCTTTTTCTAATTCCTTAATATAAAAAGTTAGGCTGTTTTTCTGAGACCTTCCTTTCTTCTTAATTTATGCATTTATTGCTATAAACTTCGGAGAAGGCAGTGGCACCCCACTCCAGTACTCTTGCCTGGAAAATCCCATGGACGGAGGAGCCTGGGGTTGCTAAGAGTCGGACACGACTGAATGACTTCACTTTCACTTTTCACTTTCATGCATTGGAGAAGGAAATGGCAACCCACTCCAGTGTTCTTGCCTGGAGAATCCCAGGGATGGGGGAACCTGGTGGGCTGCCGTCTATGGGGTCGCACAGAGTCGGACACGACTGAAGCGACTTAGCAGCAACAGCAGCAGCAGCAGCTATAAACTTACCTCTTAGAATTGCTTTTGTTCCATCCTGTAAGTGTTGACATATGACAAATGAAAGTGTTTTCACTTTCATTTGTCTCAAGATTTTGTTTTACTTCTCTTTTGATTTCTTTTTTGATCCATTGGTTGTTCAGGAGCATATTTTTTAGTTCCACGTATTTGTGAATTTTCTTGTTTTCTTCTGGTAATTGATTTCTAGTTTTATACCACTGTGGTCAGGAAAAAACTTGATATGATTTCAGTATTCTTAAGTCTATTAAGATTGTTTTAATGATCTTTTTGTTCTACTATGTCAGTCAGGCATGTCTGACTGCAGAAAAAGAAATTTTAATTTCTTGGTACACTGAACATTACTTTTCAAACATCAAATCCCAAATGCAATGACTAGCCAGATAAGTAGTCAGACATGAGTTAGATATACACAAACACAAAGAAATTTGTGTTAAAATGAAAAAAAATAGATGGATGAAAGAAAATAATGTTAGAGCTATTAAAGTTTGCAGTAATAAAAAAAAAAAAGAAATTCGGGGATGTCTTAAATCCACACCTCCCTCATCCAATTCCCAGAAAGGTGGGTTTACTTAAACTTTCATTCCAAATTTCCACTGATGCCCACAATACTGCATCAGATGAAGGTTTCATCATGACCTTAGAATCTGAAATAGAAGGTTATTCTGTGCATTTGCACATTCAGAGAAAGTGATAAGTTCCACACATTCTCAATTTTAGAGGTGGTTCATATTAATCATCCGGAGAAGGTAATGGCAACCCCTTCCGGTACCCTTGCCTGGAAAATCCCATGGTCGGAGGAGCCTGGTAGGCTGCAGTCCATGGGGTCGCGAAGCATCAGACACGACTGAGCGACTTCACTTTCACTTTTCATTTTAATGCATTGGAGGAGGAAATGGCAACCCACTCCAGTGTTCTTGCCTGGAGAATCCCAGGGACGGGGGAGCCTGGTGGGCTGCCATCTATGGGGTCGCACAGAGTCGGACACGACTGAAGCGACTTAGCAGCAGCAGCAGCAGCATATTAATCATCAGATTCTCATTCCATTCCGCCTCTTACCTTCTGCTTCATATTTCCCATCACTTTATCCTATGTGCTTCATTCTGTATAGTTTCCTCAGATTTATTTCACTGAAAATCTCTTCAGTTGTATAATGTTCTATATAACCACTTTTCGAATTTTAGTTTAATGACTACTTTCTTTGTTGGCAGATACTTTATTTTGTTCTTTGTCAAATGTGAAAGCTACTTTGTCCTTGTCTTCTATTGTTTGTCTATGACTCTAGTCTTCTTTTTGCTTAAGTCTTTTTAATAGTGTAATAGACTATTACATGACCTCTATGCAATTGCTTTATTATCTCACGTTCCAAGGGAGCTAGTCCTTAAATACTTGTTGGTTAACTCCCTCAAGCTGAAATATTTCCTTGTGTGCTTTCTATTTTTTCTCATGAGCTCATTTTTAGTAGGAATTTTTTTCCGGTATACATCCTCTGCACGCTGGATTGGTCATTATATAACTGCTTTGTCTTTGCTTCTTCAAACCCTCAGGGTGTTCACTAGTTCAGACTATTTTTTAATTAATTATGTGTCTTGAGGAGTCCAGCAAAATATTTGTAAAATAACTTCAGACTCCACACCCATTTGTGTTTCTGAACTAGAACTTCAATGTCTCACCGGAATATCTTTTTCCCACTAAGGGCTGTTGTAAAGTCTATTTCTTTGTTACATTCTTATGCAGATGAACAGACTTATTCTATTTCCTCTTAAATTTTATTCTTTGTAGAGGTGCAGCTTTAGCATGGCTGTTAGTTCCCATTCTCTTACTCAGGTTCAAAGTTATATATCTTATTCCAGCACAGACTCAACTCATTCGCACCAAGATCCTGTATCAGACATAACCTAACATCTCTACCCTCCAGTCTTAGTGCCAAGCAAAACACTTAACTTACCATTCTGGCTTTAATTTTTCCTTTTATTCTGGCACCAGCAATTCCCTTCCTTTCTTTAACAACCACAGTTTTAATAAAATTTAAATATATCCAAATTTTCTATTTTTTAATAGCAGGAAAATGATTCATGCTAGCTCAAGTGATAAAGATGGAGAGAAGTTTTTTATGGTAGATATAACTTTGGTGGAAAAGGCCAAAATGTAGTTTCTCCAAAGAATATAGTTGATGTGGAGAGTTTATAATGCTTGAATTTAAATCTTATTTTCCTACTAACTATAACACTGCAATCAAATCACATACCTTCATTGTGATTTTATTTTTTATTAATAAATTGTGGAGAGCACAAATGATTTTGACATATGTAAAAGTCTCTAAAATCTGAAGTATCATGGTAATGATATGAAAACATTATTTATTTTACTTGTGAACCTGAGATCAGGAAAACTGTCAATATTTCAAAATGACATGCCAAGATACTTATAGAAAGCATAGAGATGGGAGAAAGTTCAGAGGCAAGAGAAGCAAGCTAATGCATTAAATTCATACTTAGACAGGAATAGGAATTTCTACAGGAATATGAGACAGATGGGAAAAGCAGCAGGATGTCATAGCAATTCAATCCAGAACTGTGAGAGGCTCAAAGGGCTGGTGGGAATCCTACGAGAAGTCAAAAACAGGCCAGGTCACTGAGGAAAACAGAAAAACAGTCCACTTGCATAGGACCCAGATCAAGGGTCTTACGAGACATAAGAAAATTAATAGAAAACTTTCTTCAATTAAGTAAAATGAGAAAAACAATAATGGTACAAAAAATAGGAAAACGGTACTTAGGAAAACATATCAAAACTAAAGAGGCAAAAACTTTGAAATTGTTATTATATTGAACATCAAATGTTTCCTGTTATATCTATTTCTATTTTGATCTCAACACTCATAATATTATTGTATATATTGGCTTAGCATCTTTCTATACTACTAGTTTATGTACCCTCTAAGGGAAAGAGTGTTTTCTCCAATTCTAGCCCTTGGCACAGTGGCCTAGTATAGAGTACATTTTCAACAACTGAATCTCAAATGGACAAATAAGAAAGTTGATATGATAGGGAGGCAAAAGCCAGGGGAAGCAGGCATGTGCAATGCTAAAAAAAAAAAAAATCAGGATTTACTTAAACCAACAGTTCTTTTTTCATTTTAATTTATTTTTAATTGGAGGATAATTACTTCACAATATTGTGTTGGTTTCTGCCATATATCAACATGAATCGGCCATGGGCTTACTTTTGCCTGAAACTCCCTTCCACCTCCTGGCCCATCCCATCCTCTAGGTTATCACAGAGCAAGGGATTTGAGATCCCTGCCTCATACAGCAATTTCCACTGGCTCTTCTGGTAACTTGGAATTGGCAGACGATATTACAGAGCCACAAGCTCCACCTTTGAGTGCACAAAGAGAAAAGAGGAGGCCTCTGGAAAGTGGAGGAAAGTGAAAGAATGAGTGCTTTTCTTCAAAGAAAGAGGAAGAGGGCAAACTCAGCAACTCATACTCATCAACCAGATTACTGAGAAAAGTAAACTAACAATATTGTAACTGGGAAGCATTAACTTTGAGTTCATATTGAATCTCCATCTGTGACTTTAACCCTTATCTTGCCTCTTTCATTATCATAGGCATACATAATGGCCTGCCTCAGGGAGATAATCAGATCTCTCATAGCTCAGTTGGTAAAGAATCCACCTGCAATGCAGGAGACGCCAGTTCAATTCCTAGGTCAGGAAGATCTGCTGGAGAATGGATAGGCTACCCATTCCAGTATTCTTGGGCTTTCCTTGTGGTTCAGCTGGTAAAGAATCTCCCTGCAATGTGGGAGACCTGGGTTCAATCCCTGGTTTGAGAAGATCCCCTGGAGAAGAGAAAGGCTACCCACTCCAGTATTCTCGCCTGGAGAATTCCATGGACTGGATAGTATATAGGGTCGCAAAGAGTCGGACACAACTTAACAACTTTCACTAACATTCTTGAGTTCTTTGTGTGGCAGGTGGAGCCCCTAATCTGCTACTTACTATCCTGGCTCAGAAATTCACATTTCGGGCAAGGGGCCGGAATTGGAATTGCAGATAGCTGTGGCATCTTTGTTGATATGACAGGAGATATTCCATTTCAAACCACGCATGAAATGACTGTGCAGAGTGAAAATTACATATCCCCCTGGCTGAGACTTGCCATTCTAGGAAATATTTGCAAGAATTAAATGGCCTTTTTACTTTGTTTCCTCACCTTGCTCCATCAATGATTCATAAAAAAACCTGGCATCCAGGCCCCAGGAAGATGGATATTATGATCTATCATCTGGAGAGCAGAGCAAGCTTGGACTCCATAACAGTGTTATGTGGTCTTGAAGGGAAGACTCACTGAATAAATTAGACTAGCTTTGGGAAGAGTCAAGTGAAAGTATTAGTCACTCAGTTGTGCACAACTCTTTGCAACCCCATGGACTGTAAGCCCAATAGGATCCTCTGTAAATGGAATTCTCCAAGCAAGAATACTGGAGTGGCTTGCCATTTCCTTCTCCAGGATACCTTCCCCATCCAGGAATCAAACCAGAATCTCCTACATTGCAAGCAGATTCTTTACCATTTGAGCAAGTAGCAAAGCACTTGGGAATGGTAAGTCATACCAAATCAAATTATTTTTGAAATGAAATGCAAGGTTGTACAGATCCAAGAAATAACTGTGTGTGCTTAGTCGTTCAGTCGTGTCCAACTTTGCAACCCCGTGGACTGTAGCCCATCAAGCTCCTCTGTCTATGGGGATTTTCCAGGCAAGAATACTGGAGTGGCTTGCCATGCCCTCCTCCAGGGGATCTTCCCAACTCAACTCTCCAGTGGTCAAGGATTTAATCAATTGTGCTTAAGTAATAAAGCCTTTGTAAAAGTCATAAGAACAGGGTTCTGAGAGCTTCAGGGTAGTGAATATGTGGAGTTTGGGAGAGACTGGCATGCTTAAAGAGGGTCTGAAAGCTCTTCTCTTCCCTGTGCACCTCTTCCATTTGTCTTTTCCTGAGTTAAATCCTTTAATAATAAACTGGAGATCTATTAAGTAAAATTTTCTCTGAGTTCTGTCAGCACTCTAACAAATTAAACAAACCCAAGGAGGAAGTCTTCAGAATTTCTGATCTATAGCCAGTTTATTCAGAAGCCCAGGTGACAACATGGACTTGTGATTGGAGCCTGACGTGGAGGGGGGAGCAGTCATGTAGGACTAAGCCCTCAGCCTATAGAACCTGACACTCAGACACCCAGCTTATTGAGAATTGCTTATTGGTGTGGTAACCCTACCCCACCCCCCACACACACATATTGGAAATTGGGTCTCAGAGCACGTTAAAAATAGTTTTATGTATTACATATACTATATTGTATAACTTTTATGTAATTATAAATATATTGTTCAGATATCACATTTTCCCAAAAAAAACTCTAGTTTCTTGCGAGAAATTAAGGCTAAGACAAAAACTGACAGAGTATATCTGGACCAGAAACCAGTAATGGATGGTTAGCATCTATTTCCCTCTCTGTTTAACTATCAGAATCCTGGAGTTGTAGCTTGGCACCTGGCTACCAAGTGAGAGACTATCAGCCTCCCTTGCAGCTAGGTATGAGTACGTGGCTAAGTACATACTAATGAATCATAAGCTGAACTAATACATGCCAGTTTCATTCTTTTCTTTTTTTTCCCAAAGAAAAGGCTACTTGCCCTGAGCAATCTTTCCCTCTCTTGTTGACCAGGAAATAGCTACATCTAGAGCAGTTGCCTTGGACTTAATGAAGGAAATCATATACTTGGAACGTCAGATACAACTCTTTCTCCAACCAAGTCTCAGATAACTCTGGGTTATATTCAGTCTGTCAGCTTTGGACCACTCACATCTGAACTGTTGAATGAGAATCAAGGTTTTACCTTACTTAAGTCATGGAATATTTTAATCATCTATTTACATATTGGCCTAGCCTGCACCTTAAGTCATTAAATGATCAAAGTAAGCAAATGTGCTACAACTGTTCATCCTTTCAAGGTTCTCCTATGAAGCGTCACACCATTCTATGATTTCAGATTTGTTACCATCTATACACTCAATTAATTACACCATAAAATGGTGAATAATATTTAGAGTGGTTTGCAAGCTTTAGGATACATGGGAATAACTCTGTGTGGGGAAATGCAAGAATTGGAGTATTTAGAAAGCAACTTAGATGATTCTGTTTCTGGTGGTCTACAAAAGATGTTTTGAGGAACTGTGGAATATTGGTGATAAGAGTCAATTTTGTCTGATAAGAATCAGTCTTAGAGCCACCAATACTTTGTACCTAAAATCAGTGTGTCATGAACCACTGTATGAAACATAAAGTGAAAGGAGGAAGATGAAGGTTATAATGATTATCTTCTAAGATAATCAAGACTAGATTTGTCCATTCTTTTAAAAGGTATAGATCAAGTTCAGTTCAGTTCAGTTGCTTAGTTGTGTCTGACTCTTTGTGACCCCATAGACTGCAGCACACCAGGCTTCCCTGTCCATCACCAGCTCCCAGAGCTTGCCTCAAACTCATGTCCATTGAGTCGGTGATGCCATCCAACCATCTCTTCCTCTGTTGTCCCCTTCTTCTCCTGCCTTCAATCTTTCCCAGCATCAGGGTCTTTTCCAATGAGTCAGTTCTTCACATCAGGTGGCCAAAGTACTGGAGTTTCAATTTCAGCATCACTCCTACCAATGAATATTCATAACTGATTTCCTTTAGGATTGACTGGTTTGATCTCCTTGTAGCCCCAGGGACTCTCAAGAGTCTTTTTGAAACACTTCAAATGGCTTTGATCACTATGTGCAGAGATAAACTTAATGGACTTTAGTTTTACAAAGAGGACATCCTGAGTAAGACAGAAGGCTTGCTATTTAACCAATCGAACATTCAATCTTGAAAGTTTTTTTTTTTCTAAGAGTAAAACAAGAATAAGAATAACATTAAGAAAACAACTATGCTACTAAGCCCCAAATGATGATTTGCCTAATCATTCTTACATAGAAAATAATTGCCAAAAACTTTCATGTTTATTTGGCTTTTGTCTTATTTTGTTATTAATTTTTAAAGCAAATAGCTCATCTGATACGCCTTTTGTGCCTAGTTTTGTTGCAGATATTTTTATTCTGTTTCTTAATGAATATAAATCACATTTCAATTAAATTAATCTCAATGAATGTAATGAAATAAAATGAAACTGTAATGAAATTAACAATTTTTTGTTGTTTTTCATGAAATATCTTTGCCCCTCCAATTCTTAGTGCATCACTGGGGGTACCATGAAATTTTTTTTTAAGAAGATGGTCTTTTGCCTGAACAAATTAATAAAGTCCTAAGGCACTTAAGCGACATCTTCACAAATGTGCCCAGTGCATACCGCACATACAAGTTAAGGGAGTAAAGGAAAATTAGAAATGAATTCTACTTGATCAAAGACTTCATGGAGTGGCATGAACTCTGACTGTCTTCATTTGGAAAATACCATATCTTCTAGATCCCCATTAGTAAAAAAAAAAAAAAAAATTATTGATGGAGAATCTTGATTTATTTTTCAATGCCTTTACTTTTCCTTTATTCTGAATGTCATTGGTATCGATAAAATATTTCACTACAGTTAGTTGATCAATATATTCTAGCTCCTCAAATGTTTGAATAATAAAATCATGTTCTGATGTTACCTGTGCAAAAGCTACTATAGTTAGAGCTTCAGATCTTCTAGACAATCAACTAATCTTTTTAGATAAAGTAAAAGGAGCAGTTCATGGGCAGCAGTGCTGGTGACCAGTATTTCTCATTCTCCTTCTAGACATATAGTAATATTGCATTTCTTCTCCTACTTTAAATTAGATGTAGTCATGTGACTTGTTTTGACCAATAAAATATAAATAAAACAGACATTTGCTTTTCTAGGCATAAGCCTTTAAAGTTCCCATCTGTCTGTCATGATACCAGCAACACTCCAAACAGGCTCCCTCACTTATATGCTTAAGTGAGGACAATATACATTATAACCACTATAACTCAATGTACATATAGTGTGAGCAACAAAAAAGCCTTGTGGTTACAGACCATAAAAGTTTACGGATGTTCTTTACCAGAACATAATCTAGCACATCTTGATTAATAAAGACATTTGAACAAGAAGAGAAGACAGCTGTAACAAGAAAAGTTACAAAATGTACCACCGGTTTAACAATTTCCCTGGTGGTTCAGATGGTAGAGAATCTGCCTACAAGGCAGGAGACACAGGGTCAGGATTGACAGGGGTGGATCCCTGGGTCAGGAAAATCTCCTGGAGAAGGAAATGACAACCCATTCCAGTTTTCTTGCCTGGAATATTTCATCAACAGAGGAGCCTGGCAGGCTACAATCCATGGGATTGCAAAAAGTCAGACTCATAATTTCACTTTCCAGCAATAGTTACTATCAGAAACTGTTATCTGTTAATGAGTGGAGAAACATCTGGTAAAACTGCCACTTGTAATAGTTTGGTAGGCAGATCATATACCCGACGAATTTCAAACATTTAGAAAAGAAGTTGGAGAAAAAAATATTTTGTGTATATAAATAGCTATTAGCCACACTTTGCAAGGCACTATAAAAAAGATTTAGTCAGGAAAATATTAACTGGTTTGAAAACAAAAAAGAATGCAAGTTGTCCCCGAATTCAGGAATGCAGAGAAGAGGCAAATGCTTCCCAGACCAAGATAAAATTCGTAGTCTTTGAGCAATAAAAACCAAGTAAAACTCAGCCTCACAGGCAAGGGTCATATTAAGGGTACTCGGATAAATATCTGACTTGATGAAGGTGTCTCAGAGTGAGACTGAACTCAACTCCTCCAAACTCAACTGGTACAAAGTATCTGCAATAATTCAAGGTTCAGAAATAAGCAAATGAGAAAGTTAAAAAATATTTGTTGTTCAGTTGCCCACTCCTGTCCGACTCTTTGTGGCCACATGGACTGCAGCATGCCAGGCCTCTCTGTCCCTCACCATCTCCCGAAGTTTGACCAAGTTCATGTCCATTGCATTGGTGATGCCATCCAGTCATCTCATCCTCTGATGCCTCATTCTAAAAATTATGACTATCCTAAAAACTGTTTTAGAAAAGACTGAGGGTGGGAGTGCTAGCAAGATGTACTGACAAGAATCAAATAGATAAGACACAGTATTTTCAGAGTATTTTACTGCTATTAAGAATTATCAGTCTGGGCTTAAAAATACTGCCATTGATCTAGGCTTAATTCAGTTCTTGAACTGTCGATCACCTACAGGCAGGAAGTAGACTTAGAAAGCCACTCAGTCCTAAAAGAGAGTATTTATTCCTAAATAAATCGTTCAGATGTGCCCACAAAGAATCACAGAAAACAAAGAATTCCCAGAGGGTCACAGAGAACACTAGGCAAGAGAGCTATCCTCAGACAGTGGAACCAGGGCCCTATGCAAGGATTTTTCTATCCCTAAGGTGGTGGTGTTTCAGTTACTAAGTCGTCTCCAACTCTTGTGATTCCTTGGACTGTAGCCCATCAAGCTCCTCTGTCCGTGGGATTTCCCAGATAAGAATACTGGAGTGGGTTGCCAATTTGCTTATCTAGGGGGTCTTCCCAACCCAGGAATCGAACACTGGTCTCCTGCATTGGCAAGTGGTCTCTGCATTGCAGGTGGGACTCTATCAACTGAGCCACCTGGGAAGCAATTTATGAATATTTTGACTCTATGGGGTAGTAGAATTGTTCTGTACCAGACTAGCATCTACTATATATTTTTCTTTATTCCCTTTCCAAGTCGGAATGTTTATTGAAGTTATCCTATTTTATTATGACCAATGAATATTGGACTGTAAGAGGAAGTTAACATATCTTTAATTTACATATCTCCAGATTAAAAGGAGCCATATTCAGACATGATGGACAGCCTACTGCTTATTATTCAGATGTGATAATCTATGAGATTTACACTATCACTGGCTGAGACTTGTGGGTTGTCTCCATTGGGAAAAGTAAAGTGTATTTTTGTACATGGTAATAAAAAATATGGCCATTTGTTGACCAAATATTGCATTTGTCATCAACATTTTACTGGAAAATGAAGAGAATGAATATTTCTGGTTTGCCTTCTTTCAGATTCATGGTAGGATTGTGCTTCTTTTTATACAGTAAAAAGAATACATAAATAAATAAAATAATACAGTTTATTCAGTAGAACGTGAGTGGAAGCTATGTGGTCTCTTTAGAGTAACGTTTTTAAAGGAAGTATTCTAACATATTACTGTCCTGTTTCCATGTGTTACAGCTCATGAAAGCTACATTTCCCTGAATGAAAACAGCATGAATCAGAGCCCTGTAAACCTGAGACAACAGGTAATGTGAGGAATAAATAAACCTTTTTTTGTTTGTTTTGGGCTTCCCTGGTGGCTCAGATGGTAAAGAATCCACCTGCAATGTCGAAGATCTGGGTTCAGTCCCTGAACTGGGAAGATCTCCTGGAGGAGGGCATAGCAAACCACTCCAGCATTCTTACCTGGAGAATCTCACGGACAGAGGAACCATTAAGATGTTAAGAGTTGTTTGTTATTGCACGATGCGTGCGTGCTAAGTTGCTTCAGCCGTGTCTGACTCTTTGCGACCCTAAGGACTAAGCCGGCCATGCTTCTCTGTTCATGGGATTCTTCAGACAATAACACTGGAGTGGGTTGCCATGCTCTCCTCCAGGGGATCTTCCCAACTCAAAGTTACTGCACTGTAACATAACCCATTTGACTATCACAAGACATACAGGTATAGAAAGTCAGTGTTTAGCTTACCACAAGCACTCAGTAAAGATTTGGTCATGGAACTGAATTTACGCAGGCATTTTAGTGTTTAGTAACAAAACACCAAATCTCCAGGAGATTTTGTCTAGTAACCAAACTCCAAATTAAAGAGAATGCAATTTTGTGGATTCTCACAGCATTCAACGAAGTTCAATTCATATAATCCACAGATAGGCAGTTAGAAAACAAAAAAGATATCAGCACAAGACTAGAGGATTTCTCGATATTGTAAACAATAGAACAATAAGCAGTCTCAGGAAGCAGTGAGTTTCCAAACAAAAATAGAACGAACGCCAGTTTGAGAAGGTGAAAAGAGACTTCTGCTTTGGAAGGGAAGTTGAGTGAATTGACCTTTACATTTTATTCTGACTCAGAGATTCTGTAATTGTCTCCCCCTCTGTCTCTTTCAAACTGACTTAAAACAAGATAGGTGGAAGCTAAATACCTAGGCTGAATCCAAGATTTATGATAATGCTATTAAACTTTATCATCTGACAAGTGTTATTATATGTCTGAAGTGACCCATTTTATTATTGAATTCCTGGCTAAATCCAGCCAGTGTTCCAGGTCCCACATTTCACAATGCTTCAGGGTTCTCAGTAGGGAGGAGACCTATTTAGCCGCCCATTCCAATTGTGAATTACAGACTAAATGACCTGATTATTGCCATAATTCCTGAGGTATATCTTTTTTCAACTTGTTTCCTAGTTTTATAGAAACCACACAAAGAACTTATCAAGATATAAGTATTTATGCTATAAGCATGAGACAGAAATCAGGATAGTGATTGGAACTACCAACATCTGAAGTCAGATTAAGGAGGGAGAAATGAAAGGAAACAAAAAATCGGTGTTTCTAAGGAAAGAAAATATCTGTGTTAGACAAAATAATTTGCCAAGCAATCATCCTAGGCATGATGAGTGTACATAAAGACCAGACAATTACTTAATAAAGGTACATAAACAACTTTAAGATCATAATACAAGGAATAGGAAGGGAAGATAAATATCACCTAATTCTTTTATTTAAGGTAATTTAGCTGTTTTACCTTTTGGGTCCTAGTAGCTGACTTCAAGACCAGTAACCATCATTTTTACTGTTTTAACAGGTAACATGTGTATCTCCTCTCCATCCATCATTTTACTTGACCCTCAAGGCAATCTTAAGATCTGGGAAGTGGAACAGAAAATGATAGTTGCTGACAAAAATCCATTCTCCCCTTCTTGCATAATAAGAGTTCCTAGTTGGATACATGGCCAACCAAAAGACAGAACAAACTTCTCAATATCTCATGGAGCTAACTATGCTGTTGTAACAAAGTTACAATGGGATGTAAGGAGCCTAATGGAACTTCCATATCCCATTCTTAAAGGAAGGTCTATACTCATCTCCTTCCAAACTGCAACGTGGATGGCACAGATAGTTCTCATGAACACTGAAGATGAGAACAATGTCAAAGGGGCAGACAGAACAACAAATTGGAAGGAACCTGAATATCCCTACTAGCCTTGAACTGTCTACCTCCAGACTGTTAAGTGTTACTTTTATTTTTATTGTGGCAACCAAACTTGTACTCTAATTATTAAGACAAAACAAGTATTTTTATTACCAATTTTATGAAAAAATATTGATACTCAGCTTGCTTAGAATACTTGGTCACTGTTTAGTGCCTCTTTTCAAAGAAAGTGCAGTGGAATATTTTGTTGATTTAACATATATGACTTGTTTAATATTGTCAACTACCATATCTCATTCTGGTCCAGGAAGCAAAAAAAAGTATGCAGTGCTAGAAATGAGTCCTTTATTTAGCCATATAAAAAAACTTATACAACTAAGAAAGTTTTTTCTGAGAACGGCTCCTATGTGGATGAGCTAATAATCCAAAAGTTTAAAGCATATTTATGTAGGGTTTTGTCAAGTATTTTATTTAAAGAGCAATAAGAAAGGGCAAGGAATTATTGTTTGTTCTTCTAAAAGGACATGCAAATGAATGATTTTTTAAAGGATATTTCCAATTCAGATAATGTTGCATGTACAGCTGTAACTGACTTGGGGGGCACTGAGGGATGGAATTAGATAATTTCTTGTAACCAAGACAAATTCAAAAGAGGAAAAGTTTCATCCACCTGTCATTTAGAAATTCCACTAAAGAGAACTCTAGAACACATGATTTTCAGAAAGAAACAATTTTCTAGAAGAAAAAAAATCACTCTAGCAATCAAGTTTCTTATCTTCCCTGCTTATTAATGAAGTGAATTTGTCTGTAAATCCTAGGTGGCAAAACTATGATTCATCATATAATGATCTTTAAACTGTATCCTATGAAAGTGAGACATGGGTGAATAAGGTTAAAGTTCACAGTCATAAAATAGATCAATAATTTTCATGCTCTGAACAATTGGGTTCCTTTTCAATGAAATGAGACCCTGATAAGTTATAGAAATACTTGATATAATTTTACATATTTTTATGACTAAAACATCTATTCCTTTTCATTTTTCCTTTTAATGATGTTTCTATGCTTCTTTTATATGTCTACAGTTTTTGTATTGTGTGTTCCCAGAACAATATCCTTTTTAAAAATTGGAGTATAATTGCTTTACAATGTTGTGTTAGTTTCTGCTACACAATGAACTGAATCAACTATATGTGTATAAATAGTCCTTCCTTCTTGGACCTCCCTCCCTCCACCCCCACCCCATCCATCTAGGTCATCACAGAGCAGGCGCACAGCTATCTATTTTACACATGGGAGTGTACTTATGTCAACCTAATCTCCCAATTCATCCTACCCTCCCTTTATGTAAAGAACAATCTCTTATTTACTCTTATAAACTGTATTATTTCCTTCTATATTTACTTAATAAATAACTTCTATTCAAAAATTATTTCAAATTGATTATTATTGCCAACCATTCTGACCCATATTTACCCACCACCTACTATGAACATTCAGTTCAAAGCACATTTGACAAAGGAGGGGCAAGGAGAAAAACTACTCTTCTTGCTATTGATTCTGGAAAAGAGAGAAACTGGCAGCTTGAGCTATAGTGACATTTTTAATCAATCTATGAATTTCTAATAGTCTGCTATTATTCTGATCTCTACTGATACTTTTTCTTTAGAAGTCAGTCAACAAAAATATAAGTGGCTATTATATACTAAGCACTACAGACAAATTGGGAATACAATAGTAATCACGGCAGAGTGAACTTGTACTGGATACACATTCCCCTTTTTTCTTTTTCCTTTTTCACTTGAAAACTGGCAGTTACTGGTTCTGCTTCTTGATCTTGTTTTGATCTTGGGCATGTTCACAACTTAGAGTGAGGACAGAAGACATATTCTGTTTGGTGAATTGAAGCCATCACAAATACTTCATTATTCAGTGCCTCAGACGCATCATTTCTCACCATTACTCTTTAAAGAGCTTGTGAATTTTGTTTTGTTGTTTTTTCTTTAAGAGGTGGCAAGTTATGTGTGAACATTTCAAGTTTTCTAGTCTCTTTCTAAGCTAATTTTGTATTCACTGAAATCTCTTGTTGAAATGCATGTGCTACACATCTATTTGTGTACTAGAGGTGTGTTATTGCAAATTGTCCTTGATAGGCAGCTAAAATAATGTCAATACAGTCATCCTTTTCTTCGCTTAAATGTTCCTTAGCAGATGTTTTATTATAATTTTACATTCCATACCCTATGGATTTTATGTGTGTTATCACATTGAGATTTTTTTCTAGTTTGACCAGTATTATATATGTTCTGCCATTATAACAAGAGCTAATTAGAAATATCTACTATTTATAACATTTCTTGAAAGTGAATTTTTACTCGAGTCAGTTTTGCTTCAAGTTTCCTAGATTGTTTGGTAGCTAAAATTCTGTGTGCTTAAAAATAGAAAACAGGCTATGGTCTGGAAAGAATAAATCATAAAAAACTAGTAAAGGTCTATGAAGAAATTAATTTTAATAAAGTTTAAATTTATGACATTCAGATGCTATTTTGATTTTTAAAAGTAAACCTTAATAAAGTTATAAAACCTATAGGACAAAAACAAAATGAAAAATGTTAGTTTTTTCTTAAGATAGAGTA
The DNA here is from genome assembly GCF_002263795.3 of Bos taurus. Lineage (NCBI taxonomy): Eukaryota > Metazoa > Chordata > Mammalia > Artiodactyla > Bovidae > Bos > Bos taurus. The sequence goes on along the minus strand of NC_037336.1, from coordinate 83,466,752 downwards.
GAAAGGAATGCTATCAACTGATATTACCTCACACAATATGCATTTCATATTTATTCCCCCAAGGTCTCTAAGATCTAATTTTCTTTGTGTGTAAAGGCAAGAAAAAATGTTTTTCTGTTTTACAAGATAATTCTGTAAGGACACCCTATGATTGTGAATCAATTAAGAGTATTTTTTTCTCCTGTGCAGTCAACAGAAATAGACTGAAGCATAGCTTTGCCCTTTCATCAACAGTGAAAATAGACCAATATGTAATTCAAAATCTGCTGGTGCTTGATATAAGAAGTAATAAAAATCCAGTAAAGCCCTTAAATGATTTGATACTGTTATGTGAAAAAAAAAATTAGTTAAAATAGAATATCTGGCTAAAATAAATATTACTTAAAGAAATAACACAAAAATGTTATAATCATTTTAGAGAGATTTATAAAAACTTAAACTATAAAGGAATAAAGAGCAGGAAAAAAATGAGGATTCTGAGTTCTCATTCTGGACAAGCTACTTACTCTCTACAATTTGAACTATTGGCACCTTGTCCTTCAATTTTATTTCATGTAAATGAATGATCAGAGTGCTCGATTTCTTGATGCTATATTAAAGTCAGCCCAGTCCTCCTCCAAATGTTTAGCTGGGGTCACCCAAACCATCTCTCTGCAAGTCCAACCAAGCCTTTTCTTGACCAGAGCAACTAGTGCAATTCTGACAGGGGAGTCTAAAATCAGTCCGAATTGAAGTCCCAGCGTTAGTCCTGAGAAAGCACGTACACACAAGAGTGCTGATTTTATTTTCTTCAGTATATTTTATTCTCCCAATTTTTATAATTGAGACTCTCCAGTGGTTTGCAATTGGGTACCCTATTTCCTGGGCTTCCCAGGTGGCGCTAGTAGTAAAAACCCACTTGCCAATGCAGGAGACGTAAGAGATGCAGGTTCAATCCCTGAATCTGGAAGATCCCCTGGAGGAGGGCATGACAACCCACTCCAGTATTCTTGCATGGAGAATCCCTTGGACAGAACAGCCTACAGCAGGCTACAGTCTAAAGGGTTGCAAAGAGTCAGACATGACTGAACCAATTTAGCACGCACGCACACACTGTTTTCTATCTGAAGACAGATTGCTAAGAGTCTATGTGTCTGGGCTCTGACCACTGTCTATTTCTTATAAGACCCACTTCCAAGTCATCATATTCAACCCCTACTTTCACTCCTCTATCTTCAGCCCAGATTAGAATCCTTCCTTGGGTGGGCTAATGCCTTTGAGTTAAAATAAGAGGCCTACCCCTTTCTCAACTTCACCTTAAGCTGTGCCAGGCGATGGTGCACAAGATGAAACAGTGGGAAAGCTGGTTTAGACCAGACATTCCCAACACAAATACATCAATACAGTGTCTGCATAACACTTGGTGTCCTAATGAAAATGGCCTTTTAATGAGCAATTTGATTTTTTTTTCTTTTTCTTTTTTTATTTTAATTGGAGGCTAATTACTTTACACTATTGTATTGGTTCTGCCATACATCAACATGAATCCACCACGGGTGTACACGTGTTCCCAAAATACACAAAATGTAGATGATCAAAATTAACATAAACAGTGATAAGAAAGGTTGATAGCATTTACCCTTGATACGATATGATGAGAATGGGACCTGTAACTCCTGTCAAATTATAAGAGAAAAAGATCAGACAAGTCTTAGTTATAAAACATTCTACAAACTACTCCCCAAAATTGTCAAGGTCATTATAGATTAGGAAAATCTGAGAAACTGTCACAGCCAAGACGAGCTTAAGGAGACACGACAGCTAAATGTAATGTGGAATCCTAGAAGAGAAAATAGATACTAGGTAAAAACTAAGAAAACCTGAATAAAGTATAGATTTTAGTAAGAGATATAAATATAACAAAATATATCAACATAAGATATTAATAAAGGAAATTGGGTTTATGGGAATTAGCTGTACTATCTCAGCAACTTTTCTGTAAATTTGTTCTACAACAGTAAAACTGTTCTAAAAAAGTAAAGTTTAACAAAGTAATACATAAATAGTTTATCAAAATAATATACAAAAAGTTATGTTGGCTAATTATAAGAATCAATTATAATCTGTAGACCTATAAAGCACAGAACTTATATGACTATGAGAAGTCATAGTCAGAGACTATGACTATGTCATTTCATTTTTCTGGACCCTCTGTTTTAAATGTATTTTTCAAGGCAAGGACTACAAATGACCAAGCTGAAACTGCAAAAATACAATTAATGATCATATCTGTGGTAAAAATTCAATGAAGGCAAAGATGCCATGTAAAAAATAACTGAGAAAATGAAATTCATGATATCAAAATGTCACTCATAAGTTATCCTAGCTTAGAACAGTTGCAAATATGTCAGTATCAGATCTTAATGTAATACAAACATTCCAAAACAGAAATCTAGGAACATAAAACCTGTGAGAATATATATTTTCATGTTTATATATATATGTGTGTGTGTGTCTTACAATTTCATAGAAAATAAAGGAAAACCAGATTTTAAAAATATGTATTAATAGTATCCTAGAAGAAAAAGATGAAATTTAGCTTGCACAAACTATTTTAAGAATACATCAAGCAGAAAAGAAAATGAAGAGAATCTAAAATTTTTAAGATTAAAAAAATGGCTCAGTCTACTCCATCCTCTTTTATTCTGGCCTGCCGTGAGTTGTCAGAGAAAGTCACAATGGGAATACATGTCGCTTCTTGTTACTCCTCTGGTCTGGGCTTAGGAAATCATATGTTGGAACAGTGGTCTAAAGGTCTAGGAAAGAAGGCTCACTCACTTTGTTGCTTCCTCTCCTGGTGTTGCATTAGGAAAATAACAACAGACTTGAAGTCAAATATTTAATTCTTCAAGAAGAAAAGAATGCTCAGACTGTGTCCATTTAGTAATATGACTAAATTTTATAGCTAACATGTATTGGTTTAAATAAGAAAAGAATGCTCAGACTGTGTCTATTTAGTAACATGATTAAATTTTATAGCTAACATGTATTAGTTTAATGATAATGTAGGGAGATTCTGTTAAGTGTTTAAAATCTATTACCTCCATTCAAAGTTGCAATAGCTCTATGTAACAGCTGTATGTACAAACCCTCTCAAGGTCTCTTAGCAGTAAATAGGGAGGCTGGGGTTAGAATTCAAGTGTTTCTGACTCTTGTCACTGCTGGTCAAAAGCTATCTTTTTAGAGTAATTATTTGACATAATTTACTGTTTGATTTCGGAGAAGGCAATGGCACCCCAATCCAGTACTCTTGCCTGGAAAATCCCATGGATGGAGGAGCCTGGAAGGCTGCAGTCCAAGTTCATTAAAGATTTAATTATCTTTTTGAAGAATTTATTGAATGAATTATTTTAGTATATATAACATACAATTTCCTTGTTGCTTAAAAGACACAAAAGAATTATAATATTTAATTTATCTTGAAGAGAAATATATATAAATTTTTCCCTTTCAAGTATTATTGAGCTGTTGATTCTAGAGGAGATAGATCAAACTGATCTAAATCAAAATTTTAGTAAATCAGGGTCTCTGAGTCTTTTGTACTAATTTTCTCACCCTAATTTGACCAGAGAAGAGCATGGGGAGACAGTAAAATTGTAACTGTGTTCTGTAATGCTCAAAAGGGAGGTAAGCATATCAATTCATCAATTCTAAAAAAGCAGTTACAACATAAAATCATGTAGACCAATAAATCTTTCTAACAGCAATCTCTTCCAGTTCCTGACAGGTGGTTCTGCAACTTCTGCTTGACTATTTTGACTTAAAACATCCGCACTGACTTTAGAAAAATGTATTTTATAGTTGGATAGATAATCACAATTGTCAATATTTATTGAATGTTTACTGTGTGTCAGATACTAAACTGGACATATTGGTTTAATACCAAGTATGTAATGAATACCGTCTGAGTTCCAGGCATTATTATAGGGGTACTAGGGATTCAACAGTGAGTGAAAAAAAGACCCTATCCTTAACATGTTTATAGTTTATCACTTAATCAACAAAATATCTTATGAGATAAGTACTATATAGTAGCAATATTTGTCTCCCTTCTACAAGTGAAGAAGGAGGGTTAGATGCTTTCCTATAGCCATAATGCTATTATAACATATAGGTGTACATAAACCAAGTGTTACATTATGTTCTTTGAAATATAACAGCATATTTTCAAGGTTCAATATAAGCCATATAATATTTAGAAAATACATTAGGTCTTTCTCATCTCACTAAGAGGGTATACCATTCACATGTTATTTTCATGAGAATTGTGCATAAAGACTTGAAAATTTGTGATTAAAAGTGTTTTTCCAATGAACTAAAAGAGGATGTTTTCTGTCCTTTTTTCCCCCAAATTTTCCTTTATTTCAACTGGCTAACCCAATCCTTTCAAGAATCAGACCTCACTTAGCTCAATGCAGAAGAGAATATTTTAGATTTATGAAATGGATTCTGCATTTGTATTTATGTGTATTGCACTGTTTTACTATTTACCATTTTGAAAACAAAAATCCTACAAAATCAAACCAATTTCTATAAAATAAAATGTTCCTGCTTTTAATATAGTTTCTCCTATATAATAAATCCAATCAAGAAACACCATCTACACAAGTGTGTGTGTGTTAAGTCACTTCAATCATATCTGATTCTTTGCAAGCCTATGGACTGTAGCTCACCAGGCTCCTCTGTTCATGGGATTTCCCAGGCAAGAATACTGGATTGAGTTCCCATTCCCTCCTCCAGGGAATCTTCCCCGCTCGGGGATCAAACCTGCATTTTTTAACTCTCCTGCCTTGACAGGTGAGTTCTTTACCTCTAGGACCATGGGGAAGCCTATAAAGGTATATTCAAACAAATGGTGGAAACAACAAACTATGGAAAATTCTTAAAGAGATGGGAATACCATACCACCTGACCTGCCTTCTGAGAAATCTGTATGCAGGTCAAGAAGCAACAGTTGGAACTGGACATGGAACAACGGACTGGTTCCAAATAGGAAAAGGAGTACGTCAAGGCTGTATATTGTCACCGTGCTTATTTAACTTATATGCAGAGTACATCATGAGAAATGCTGGACTGGATGAAGCACAAGCTAGAGTCAAGATTACCAGGAGAAATATCAATAACCTCATACATGACACCACACTTATGGCAGAAAGCAAAGAGGAACTGAAGAGCCTTTTGATGAAAGTGAAAGAGGAGAGTGAAAAAGTTGGCTTAAAACTCAACATTCAGAAAACTAAGATCCTGGCATCTGGTCTCATCACTTTATGGCAAATAGATGGGGAAACAGTGGAAACAGTGACAGACTTTATTTTGGGGGGCTCCAAAATCACTGCGGATGGTGACTGCAGTCATGAAATTGAAAGATGCTTGTTCTTTGGAAGAAAAGTTATGACCAACCTAGAAAGCATATTGAAAAGCAGAGACATTACTTTGAGAACAAAGGTCTGTATAACCAAAGCTATAGTCTTTCTAGTAGTCATATATGGATGTGAGAGCTGGACTATAAACAAAGCTGAGTGCCGAAGAATTGATGCTTTTGAACTGGGGTGATGGAAATCAGTCCTGAATATGCTTTGGAAGGACTGATTTTGAAGCTGAAACTCCAATAATTTGGCCACCTGATGCAAAGAACTGACTCATTGGAAAAGACCCTGATGCTGGGGAAGATTGAAGGCAGGAGGAGAAGAGGATGACAGAGGGTGAAATGGTTGGATGGCATCACTAACTCAGTGGACATGAGTTTGATTAAACTCTGAGAGTTGGTGATGGACAGGGATGTCTGGCGTGCTGCAGTCCATGGGGCGGCAAAGAGTCAGACACAACTGAGCTACTGAACTGAATTGAGACAAATGATGATAAGTCTTCCTAAATCTTTGCAATGGGATGACACAGGGAAAGTAGAGGTAGTAATAACCATCGGCAAAAAATCTCAGCAAACTCAAGTGATAATGCTAACAGAGGGATCATGCTTGTGCTTGTACTCTGTCATGTCCGATTCTTTGCGACTACAGCCTGCCAGGCTTCTCTGTCCATTTCTGGGCGAGAAAACTGGAGTGGGTTGCCATTTTCTCCTGGAGATCTTCCCAACCCAGGGATCAAATATGCATCTCTTGTATCTCCTACATTTGCCAGTGGATTCTTTACCAACTACACCACCTGGGAAGCCCTGCTAGCAGAGGGTACTTATGTCCTTTAATGCTGTAATTGCAAAAAATTTCACTGTGAATCCTGCTTTAACCATATTAGTATAATGGCTTTAAAATCAAGATCATAAAATGACTAAAAGCTAAACTCCTATCAAAAAAGAGTGAATGACAAATGCAAGTACTATGATTCTGTTCATACTACTGTACTACTGTCTAATATAGTCCTGCATTCTGGTAGTCACTTTTTTTTTTTTTTTTTGCAGTTTTATATGCATCCTATTTTATTTATTTATTTTTTATATTTATTCTGAACTTTATTTCTATTATTATTACATCAGCTCCACCTCAGATAATCAGTCATTAGATCTTGGAGGTTGGGGACCCGTTTCCTACAAAACAAATTGCCTCGACTCTTTCTTTAAACAATGCTTTGAAAGAAAAGGTTAGTGATTTGTCCTGATTCCACATATCAAACAAAAATACCACATAAGCAATAAATGCAAGTCATATAAGTATTTTAACTTTTTTTTGCAGTGATTTTTAAAAAGGTTAAAATGAATAGCTGAGAATTTAATCATGCATAATTAATTGATATATCTAAAATATTATTTCAACATGTGATCAATATAAAAACTGAGATATTTTTTTCTGTACAAAATAAAAACTGGTGTGCATTTTAACTCACAGCACATCTCAATCACATTAACAGAATTCAGCTCAGTAGTTACATGTGACTGCTGCTGCTGCTAAGTCATTCAGTCGTGTCCAACTCTGTGCGACCCCATAGACGGCAGCCCACAAGGCTGCCCCATCCCTGGGATTCTCCAGGCAAGAACACTAGAGTGGGTTGCCATTTCCTTCTCCATGGTATTCACTTTTTTATGCACTCTCCTTCCCTTGAGTCACTGGACCTAGTGATATGCTTCTAATAAATAGAATTTGGCAAAAGTAATGGGATAGCACTTCCACAATTAGGTTACAAATAGACCATGACTTCCATTACTTCCTCTCTCTCTCTCTCTCTTTCTCTCCCACTTTCACTCTTTTTTTTTTTTTTAATTTTTTTAAATTTTTTTAATTTTTTTTTTTTTTAAATTTCAGTTATACACGTGCTCCCCATCCTGAACCCTCCTCCCTCCCCCCCTCCCACTTTCACTCTTATGCCCACCTGTTCTCTTTCTCTCTTGCTGGCTTGCTCTAGAAAAGTTAGATGTTATGTAAGCTTCCCCATGGAGAGGCCCATGTGGCAAGAAACTGATTATCTCAAGCAAACAGCCAGCAAGAACTTGAGATCTGGCAACAGCAAAGTGCATGAGTTTGGAAGCAGATCTCCTGAAGCTGAGCCTTGGGATAGCAAGATCTTAGACAGATGAAAACTATTTGCACTTCACAAGTCATTCTCTATGCAACACCTTTCCTTATACACAGAAAACTCAAGACACAAAGTCTCTAGGAGACAAGTATAAACATCTCTAATTTAACAACCTGAAACATAGTTAAGGAGCTCAGGGTATCCTTTTGAAATTTTAGGCTTCATTGAGTGATCAATGAAGTGATCAATTTTATATCAATCAGTACAAAATTTTCTAATATTTCCAACAGTAGTGACCAAAGTCAATAAATCAATTTCATAATTTTCAATATTCTACTTCTACTTTGACAAAACATGCAATCAAGTTGCCCTTCTATACTTTGTTTCTGACACAATTTTTGCAATTCCAGCTCCCTTGAGTATTTAGGTAAGCTTGCAATCTCCATGGACATTGACTAGAGTGAATTTTAATAACTGTACAATATGCTATATTTGGTGAGCAAAGAAGGAAAAATATACCAGCTTGTTTCCTCATTGGCGAGGAATGCCAAACTCAAAACCCTTTTAGGTCAAACTCTCTAGTTATTGTATAGTACTTTCACAAATCACTGAAACTACATCTTCATTTTGAAGAATTGCTATGGTAATTTCTAGGGAATATACATGTGCAGGAAGAAAATTACTACTATGAAAAAATAGTATAAAAATGGTGGGAGGGGGTTCAGGATGGGGAACACATGTACACTCATGGCTGATTCATGTCGATGTATGGCAAAACCAATACCATATTGTAAAGTAATTAACCTCCAATTAAAATAATTAATTTTTTTAAAATTACTAAAAGGAATGTTTAAAACAGGCTTGTTTCTAAATGATGTCAGATAAAAAATAAGTAGCCAAATCCTTCCAAATATGTGAACATCCTTGACATAAACTATACCTATAATAAGGGCTCTAGATAAGTATCTCAGGGAAAAAAATGCAAATTTCTTTCATGTAAGTATCAAAATCCCTAGAATAATTGAACAGTGAGAAGTTATTTATTTTTACTCTCTGAAATAGGTAAGGCTTAATTATTTTGCTATCTATCAAAATTAAATAAAAGTGGGACAGGGTTCTCTTGTTGTTGAAAACCACACATTTTAGGTATGGTTGTGACAATGCTGGATGCTACAATGGTTAAGGGTTTGCCAGTAAGAAGAATTATCACACCAAAACAGTCCTATTTCCAACCTGATCACCTTCTCTCCTCAGAACAAACCAAAGATTAGCCTCAAAATTACTCATGTCCAAATTTAATTGAATCAGAATATGGAGAAGGTAACCTCCCAAACATTGTTTAAAACAATAGAGCAATTGCTCAGTAATTAATGAAGCCTAAATTTGAGTACAATAACAAATGAGATACACAGTTTAACAGAGAGACCAGGAAAAGCGACAGTCAATGATTAAACCACCTTGATTAAACCACTGTCACCCCAAAGTGAGTATGTGCACACCCAAGATTACATGCATCCTCTGAGAAACAAAATCAAACACTTCACACTGAGGGAAATAGGCTTCGCTAAAATAGTCTAGTCAAGGCACGAGACAAATAAAAGCACAAACAACAAAAACAATCTCCAGGGAGGGGATAGGAGAATCAGTATGCAGAGTTGCTACAATATATTACCTAAAACGTGTGGTTTTCAACAATAGCAAAAAAAATACTTGTGCTATATTAAAAAAAAAATAACAGAAATGTGACTCATACATACTTTAAAAAAGCAAGCAACTAAAACTGTCTGGGAAATAGACCAGATGTCAACTATAACAAAGCCTTCAAAGTATCTTTTATAAATATATTCAAAGAACTAAGGAAATCATGCTTAAAGAAATAAATGCCTAACCAAATGTCATTAAAAATATAGACATTGTAGAAAAATCAAGAAGAAATTCTAGAGTTGAAAAGTACAATAAATGAAGAACGCAATGGCAGGTTTGAACTTCAAGAAGAAAGAATAGTTGAACCTGAAGATATATCAATAATTATACAATTCAAAAAGATAGGAAATAGAATTTTTAAAAATGAACACAGCCTCAAAGAAATATAAAACCCTTTGTATGCTATGTATATTATAGCATACATATAATAGGAGTACCAAAAGAAGTGGAGAAAGGAAATGGAACAGAAAAAAATATTCAAAGAAAAATTGTCTGGAAACTTCCCAGATTTACTGAAAACCTTTTATCAAACTCCAAGTAGAATAAATACAAAAAGATCCACATTCAGGTACATCATAGTAAAAGCCGTGAAAATCAAGAAAAAGAAAATCTTGAAAGCGGCAAGAGAAAAACAACTCATTACATGCAGTTGAATTTCAGCTAATTAAGAAATGATCTCATGATCTGGCCAAAGGTGGCCAGAAGGCACTTGAATGACATAGTCCAAGTGTTGAAATAGTCAAAGTGCTGAGGGAGATGGGGGGAACCTTCAAAAGGGAGGGATATTTGTATACCTATGGCTGATTCAGGTTGAAGTTTGACAGAAAACAACAAAATTCTGTTAAGCAATTATCCTTCAATTAAAAAAAATTTTTTTAAGTGCTAAAATAAAAATCTATTAAGCAAGACTCAAGCAAAATTGTTTCTCAAAAATGAAGGTGAAATAAAGATATTCTCAGATTAATAAATACTAAATGAATTTATTTCTAGCAGGGCCACCTTACAAAAGAATAAAATAAAATCCTAAAGAAAATTCTTCAGGCTGAAAGCAAGTTACCCCAGATGAAAATTCACACACACAGGCACACACATGCACACACACACACAGAGCACAAGTAAATACAGTTAAATAATTATAAAAATAAAACAGTATAAACACATCTTTTCTTTTATATACCCTTAAATGATTTTAAAAGTGATTGTATAAAATAATATGCATATAATTATAATGCAGGAGCCTATACATACAGAAATGTAGTATATTGATAACAGCACAAAAGTTGTGGGTGGTAGCAAATTTATATCAGAGCAAGGAAATGATACCAGATAGAAAATTTTATCCACAGGGAAAAAAGATGTAGAGAATCAGAAACAGCACATAGGATGGTAAATGTAATGAATTTATAAATATATACTTACCCTGCTTTTTTTTATCAGCTTCCTTAATAAATATAAACTGTATAAATTAATTATATATATATATATAGTATGTATAACAATAATAGGACAAAAAGAATTAAGAGGGAATAGAGCTATATTCATTATAGTCAAAATTGAAAATAATCCAAATGCCCACCAATAGGAGAATGGTTAAGCAAACTGAAGCATATTCATGCCATAGAATAGTACTGTTAACCCCTGAGCAATGTGTAGGTCAATCCACTTATAACATATACCTGTAGCAGTATTCCATATCTGTGTTTCCTCCCCAACTTCAGATTCAATCAACCATCAACCATGTAGGACTTGTAATATTTAATACTTGGAAAAATAACCATGTAAGAGTAAATCTATGCAGGTCAAACCGATGTTGTTCAAGGATCAGCTGTACTCAACAATAGTAGTCCATTGGTCTGCTATGGGCAACCTCAGACTTGGAGATGGCTGAGGTTAAATCTACCACATGTTTACATGCTTCCTATCCTATATAGTGATTAGTCTGAGAATTGGGACATGGCAATGTTTTCAGCGGCAGTTCAATAGGCCAGTATGGGCATCAGGAGGAGACAGAAACACAGGAAATAAGCAGAGTTGCAAAGAGTATTTGTTACTATTACTGCTATTACTACTACTACTAACACTACTATTATATACTACTTTCAGATCTATCTTTGCTTTTAAAAGAAACTTTTGAAAGTAAATAAATTTCAAGGGAAAGCAAAATACAATACAAAAATAAATAAATAAATAAAAAACCACCTGGGACTGAAATGGTGGATTGATAGGCAGTGGAATTAAAATTTTCACTTCATCTTCCCTTTCAAATATATCTTGTAAGTGATTCATTCATAGTGAACATCAGATCAGATCAGTCACTCAGTCGTGTCCGACTCTTTGCGACCCCATGAATCGCAGCACTCCAGGCCTCCCTGTCCATCACCAACTCCCGGACTTCACTAAGACTCACGTCCATCGAGTCAGTGATGCCATCCAGCCATCTCATCCTCTGTCATCCCCTTCTCCTCCTGCCCCCAATCCCCCCCAGCATCAGTCTTTTCCAATGAGTCAACTCTTCGCATCAGGTGGCCAAAGTACTGGAGTTTCAGCTTTAGCGTCATTCCTTCCAAAGAACACCCAGGACTGATCTCCTTCAGAATGGACTGGTTGGATCTCCTTGCAGTCCAAGGGACTCTCAAGAGTCTTCTCCAACACCACAGTTCAAAAGCATCAATTCTTCAGCGCTCAACCTTCTTCACAATCCAACTCTCACATCCATACACGACCACTGGAAAAACCATAGCCTTGACTAGACGAACCTTGGTTGGCAAAGTAGTGTCTCTGCTTTTGAATATGCTGTCTAGGTTGGTCATAACTTTCCTTCCAAGGAGTAAGCACCTTCTAACATCACCTGAGTGCAAAACCCTGATGCAGGCATCACATAGTTGTGGTTCTGAAATTTAACTCATCTTGAGTCCTTTTGAAAAAAAGAAGATCCAAATGTCTTCACCAAGAAATTCTACTAATGGTGTGGGGTGAGATTTAAGAATCCATATTTGTAAGAGGCCCTGATGAGTCTGATGTACAGCCAGATTGAGAATTGACTGTCACAGAAACTACAAAAATGTATTAAGATAAATTCCCTGTAGTCTTCAATCAGCCTCAAACACAATCAGCCTTAAATGATTAATGACATCCTTTTTAATTAATTCAAATTTGAGCCAGTGCCTTATGATACAAAAGGCACTTGAAACCCTTTCCTTCAGTATTTTTAATATCTTCTAGGCAAATAGAGACCATGAGAGTAGAGTCTTTCAGTTTTCAGGTGTGTGTTATCTGAAACACAGAAATAAGCATTGATATAAAGGAAGAGTGAATAATTACTAACTGTCCCCCAATTTTGTGGAAATCCTGAGCATTCCCATGGTTGAGGTCTGTGCTCGAAATAACTGTCAGTATCCTACAAATGATGCTTATTCTCCAGAGTACTGTAAATCTCTTTTCCTTTCTTAGCACACATTTCTCATGGTGTTTTTCTAACAGTGTAATCTTCCACAAACCTCCCATTAATCTGCCTTTGGAGAAGGAGTGTTTCAAGGAAAGGATAGTCTGTCAGCAGGTTAGTGATCATTTTCTGCCCTTGGGATCCTAGAAAAGGCCAGCTTATGAATCTTTAAGTCGTGACCGTTACGCGTCAGAAGATGCTCATCAGTTTTGGCCGCTTTCGGATTATAATCCATTTTGAGGGATGTCACACTTCACTGGAAGTCCACATTTACTTAAAACACATAACCTTTGCAATTTTGCCTGAAGGCTGCACACTTTAGATATTTCCCCATTTTTTTCATAATGGGAAGATGGGATCTAAAGTAACTCATTTTTTCATTAAAAATATAAGTGTGTGGAACGTAATACCATGGTATATCATCTTATGTTTCAAGGGTATAAAGGTCACTCTTCTAAATATGTGTTTAGGTTCTAGAAAAAAAGATACACTGTAAAAAACACACTGTAAAAAATAAATATACTGTAAAAAAAATACACTGTAAAAAACAAGTATTTCCTTTGTTTTAAAATGAAATTGTAGGCTTCTTTCCAGATAAAGTAATTGCTCCATTTCAGTCATATTTTAAAAATGTGTCTAAGGTTGTTTCTTATGCTTTCACCTCATACATTGTGGTGTTAGTGTTTTCACAGATAAGATTTTAGATTGGGGATTTGGAGGATTTCTCTTTAATGACAGATAACAGAAAGTGGATCTAGTGAATGAGAAGATTACAAAGGTGGGAGAGATGACAGGTAAAACAGTACACACCAATAAGAAAGGGATGTGAAAAAGAAGTGAAAGATGAAAGTGTGAGTGTGTTAGTTGCTCAGTGTGAGCAACGCTTTGTGACCCCATCGACTGTAGCCCACCAGGTTCCTCTGCCCATGGAACTCTCCAGGCAAGAATACTGGAATGGGTAGGCACTCCCTTCTTCAGGGGATCCTCCCAAGCCAGGGATCGAACCAGGCTCTCCCACATTACAGACAGATTCTTTACAATCTGAGCTACCAGGGAAGACCCAAGAAAGGAACGGGCACTTTAAATTTAAGGACCACATACTATAAATTGACTGATCAAGAGAGAAGGGATGAAATGGAAGGTTATTGACCTAATTATCTTTATTGGGTGCTTGTTACTTATAGTATAGAAATAAGATGTCAGAATCCACTAACTAGAAGGGTCTAGGAAATACATAATTAAATATGTCATACCTAAGTGTATCTAAACAGAGACTCCTAAAAAGGTAGACTGTAAATCTACTAGAAGGGCTTCCCAAGAGGAGGAAGCCAGGGTAGGTGCCAAGGAAATGCCAACTCTAGGAATAGGATGAAAGCCAGAAATCTCTTCTTCAACCTCAGTAAAGACTGTGTCTCTGACAGACATAATACTGACACTCAGTTTTGTTTTAAAACAAATAAGCATTGGGAGGAGGAGCCAAGATGGCGGAGGAGTAGGACGGGGAGAACACTTTCTCCCCCACAAATTCATCAAAAGAGCATTTAAACGTCGAGTAAATTCCACAAAACAACTTCTGAATGCCGGCAGAGGACATCAGGCACCCAGAAAAGCAACCCAACTCTTCGAAAGGAGGTAGGAAAAAATATTAAAAACAAAAAAAAAGAGACAAAAGAGGGAGGGACGGAGTTCCATCCCGGGAAGGGAATCTTAAAAAGAGAGAAGTTTCCAAACACCAGGAAACCTTCTCACTGCCGAATCTGTGCCGAGCTTTGGAAGCACAGAGGGCAACATAACAGGGAGAAAAAATAAATAAACAATTAAAACTCGCAGATTGTGAGCCCTACGGTAACTCCCCCAGCGGAGAAGCAGCGCAGACGCCTGCATCCGCCATTAGCAAGCCGGGGCTGGGCAGGGAGGCGCGGCGTGGGCTGCATCACTGAGAGTAAGAATCTGGCCTGAATACCCTGAGCGCTATCTGAGCGAAATAATTTGGGCTAGCAAACCAGACTGTGGGATATCTACCACGCGAAAAGCCAGCCCTAACCTAAGACCGCCAGGCCCGCGCACGGAACAAAGGACTGAACAGAGATAGCCGGCTGCAGATCTTCCCCCTCCGGTGACAGGCAGCCAGAGCCGGAAGGGGGCAATCGCAGCCCCAGAGAGACATTATCTATAAAACTGTAAGCAGGCTTCTTTGCTAACTAAAACTTCTTGGGGGTCTGGACGGTCAACATCTGCCTGAGAAGGTGCGCCGGTTTTAACACCCAGATAACCGAGTGGCAGGGAGGCGATAAGTCGCAGCATTGGCGCTCGCCAAACACCTCATCACCTGAGCTGCTCGGACCTGGGAAGAGCACAAAACGCAGGCCCAACTGAGTCTGCGCCTCTGAGGACTACCCGAGTGCCTGAAGCTGAGCGGCTTGGACCTGGGAGGTGCATGCAGCCCAGGGCCAGCCTCGGATTGTTCCCGGCGGAACAACCTAGAGTCCGAGCAGTGTGGACAGGGAGGCTACACGCGCCGTGAGCAGGGGCAGACCCAGGGTGGCTGAGGCACTGCGAGCCCACGCCAGTGTTATTTGTTTGCAGCATCCCTCCCTCCCTCCCTCCCCACAGCGCGACTGAACAAGTAAGCCTAAAAAAAAAAAAAGAAAAAAAAGTGTCCTCCACCGTGCCCTTTGTGTCAGGGCGGAAACCAGATACTGAAGAGACTAGCAAACAGAAGAAGATGTAACAGAGGGAAACGCCTTGGAAGCTACAGGCAATAGATCAAAACCCTGTGGTTACTACGGACTACATAGGAAGGGGCCTATAGATCTTGAGAAATATAAATCTGACCAAGGAACTAGCCAAAAATGAACTGAACCCACAACACCCACAAAAAAAAAACAAAAAAGTCCTAGATATATTTTTATTATTTTTACGATCATTCTTTCCTTTTTTTTTTAATTAAAAAAAATTTTTTTTAAGTCCTCTATTGTTCCTTTAAATTTCACTTTTATAACCTATTACTTTGCAAAAAAAAAAAAGACCCTATTTTTTTCTTCTTCAGCAAACTTCATATATATATATTTTATAATTTTTTGACCTTGTTTTTTGTTTGTTTTTGTTTTTTTCTTCTTTTCTTTAACATTGTATTTTTGAAATTCCAAACTCTACTCTAGATTTTTAATTTTCGCTTTTTGGTATTTGTTATCAATTTTGTACCTATAGTTTTTTTTTTTATATAATTTCTGACTTTTTTTTTTTTCCTTCTCTGTTTCTTTCTCTTCTTCTTTTATACAACATTGTATATCTGAAATTCCAAACTTTACTCTAGATTTTTAATTTATGCTTTTTGATATTTGATATCAATTTTGTACCTGTATTTTCTTTATAATTTTTGTGACATTGTTCGTATTTGTTTGTTTGTTTTCTCTCTTTATTTTTCTTCTTCTTCTTCTTCTTCTTTTTTTTTTTTTTAACATTGTATTTTTGAAATTCCAAACTCTACTCTAGATTTTTAATTTTTGCTTTCTGGTATTAGTTATCAATTTTGTACCTGTACTTTCTTTATAATTTTCGCGACCTTGTTTGTTTTTGTTTGTTCGTTTTTTCTCTCTTTCTTTTCCTTCTTCTTTTCTTTAACATCATATTTTTGAAATTCCAAACTCTATTCTAGATTTTTAATTTTTGCTTTTATGTATTTGTTACCAATTTTGTACCTTTAAGGACCCAATCTTCAGGACCCATTTTTCACTAGGGAGTGAGATTACTGGCTTGACTGCTCTCTCTCCCTTTGGACTCTCCTTTTTCTCCACCAGGTCGCCTGTGTCTCCTCCCTAACCCCTCTCTACTCTACCCAACTCTGTGAAATTCTGTGTGTTCCAGACGGTGGAGAACACTTAGGGAACTGATTACTGGCTGGATCTGTCTCCCTCCTTTTCATTCCCCCCTTTTATCCTTCTGGCCACCTCTGTTACCTTCCTCCTTCTTCTCTTCTCTGTATAACCTCGTGAACATCTCTGAGTGGTCCAGTTGTGGAGTGCACATAAGGAAGTGACTACTGGCTAGCCCACTCTCTCCACTATTGATTCACCTCATCTCATTTGGGTCACCTCTAACTCCCTCCTCCCTCTTCTCTTCTCCATGTAACCCTGTGAACCTCTCTGAGTGACCCTCACTGTAGAGAAACTTTTCATCTTTAATGTAGATGTTTTATCAATGGCGCTGTATAGAAGGAGAAGTTTTGAAACTACTGTAAAAATAAGACCGATAACCGGAAGCAGGAGACTTAAGTCCAAACCCTGACTCCAGGGAACTCCTGACTCCAAGGAACATTAATTGACGGGAGCTCATCAAATGCATCCATACCGACACTGAAACCAAGCACCACACAAGGGCCAATAAATTCCAGGGCAAGACATACCAAACAAATTCTCTAGCAACAAAGGAACACAGCCCTGAGCTTCAAGATACAGGCTGCCCAAAGTCACCCCAAAACTATAGACATCTCATAAATCATTACTGGACATTTCATTGCACTCCAGAGAGAAGAAATACAGCTCCACCCACCAGAACACCAACACAAGCTTCCCTAACCAGGAAACCTTGACAAGCCACCTGTACAAACCCACACACAGTGAGGAAACGCCACAATAAAGAGAACTCCACAAACTGCCAGAATACAGAAAGGACACCCCAAACTCAGCAATTTAAACAAGATGAAGAGACAGAGGAATACTCAGCAGATAAAGGAACAGGATAAATGCCCACCAAACCAAACAAAAGAGGAAGAGATAGGGAATCTACCTGATAAAGAATTCCGAATAATGATAGTGAAATTGATCCAAAATCTTGAAACTAAAATGGAATCACAGATAAATAGCCTGGAGACAAGGATTGAGAAGATGCAAGAAAGGTTTAACAAGGACCTAGAAGAAATAAAAAAGAGTCAATATATAATGAATAATGCAATAAGTGAAATTAAAAACACTCTGGAGGCAACAAATAGTAGAATAACAGAGGCAGAAGACAGGATTAGTGAATTAGAAGATAGAATGGTAGAAATAAATGAATCAGAGAGGATAAAAGAAAAACGAATTAAAAGAAATGAGGACAATCTCAGAGACCTCCAGGACAATATTAAACGCTACAACATTCGAATCATAGGGGTTCCAGAAGAAGAAGACAAAAAGAAAGACCATGAGAAAATACTTGAGGAGATAATAGTTGAAAACTTCCCTAAAATGGGGAAGGAAATAATCACCCAAGTACAAGAAACCCAGAGAGTCCCAGACAGGATAAACCCAAGGAGAAACACCCCAAGACACATATTAATCAAATTAACAAAGATCAAACACAAAGAACAAATATTAAAAGCAGCAAGGGAAAAACAACAAATAACACACAAGGGAATTCCCATACGGATAACAGCTGATCTTTCAATAGAAACTCTTCAAGCCAGGAGGGAATGGCAAGACATACTTAAAATGATGAAAGAAAATAACCTACAGCCCAGATTATTGTACCCAGCAAGGATCTCATTCAAGTATGAAGGAGAAATCAAAAGCTTTTCAGACAAGCAAAAGCTGAGAGAATTCTGCACCACCAAACCAGCTCTCCAACAAATACTAAAGCATATTCTCTAGACAGGAAACACAAAAACGGTGTATAAACTCGAACCCAAAACAATAAAGTAAATGGCAACGGGATCATACTTATCAGTAATTACCTTAAACGTAAATGGGTTGAATGCCCCAACCAAAAGACAAAGACTGGCTGAATGGATACAAAAACAAGACCCCTACATATGTTGTCTACAAGAGACCCACCTCAAAACAGGGGACACATACAGACTGAAAGTGAAGGGCTGGAAAAAGATTTTCCATGCAAATAGGGACCAAAAGAAAGCAGGAGTAGCAATACTCATATCAGATAAAATAGACTTTAAAACAAAGGCTGTGAAAAGAGACAAAGAAGGTCACTACATAATGATCAAAGGATCGATCCAAGAAGAAGATATAACAATTATAAATATATATGCACCCAACACGGGAGCACCACAGTACGTAAGACAAATGCTAACAAGTATGAAAGGAGAAATTAACAATAACACAATAATAGTGGGAGACTTTAATACCCCACTTACACCTATGGATAGATCAACTAAACAGAAAATTAACAAGGAAACACAAACTTTAAACGATACAATAGACCAGTTAGACCTAATTGATATCTATAGGTCATTTCATCCCAAAACAATGAATTTCACCTTTTTCTCAAGCGCACATGGAACCTTCTCCAGGATAGATCACATCCTGGGCCATAAAGCTAGCCTTGGTAAATTCAAAAAAATAGAAATCATTCCAAGCATTTTTTCTGACCACAATGCAGTAAGATTAGATCTCAATTACAGGAGAAAAACTATTAAAAATGCCAACATATGGAGGCTGAACAACACGCTGCTGAATAACCAACAAATCACAGAAGAAATCAAAAAAGAAATCAAAATTTGCATAGAAACAAATGAAAATGAAAACACAACAACCCAAAACCTGGGGGACACGGTAAAAGCAGTCCTAAGGGGAAAGTTCATAGCAATACAGGCACACCTCAAGAAACAAGAAAAAAGTCAAATAAATAACCTAACTCTACACCTAAAGCAACTAGAAAAGGAAGAAATGAAGAACCCCAGGGTTAGTAGAAGGAAAGAAATCTTAAAAATTAGAGCAGAAATAAATGCAAAAGAAACAAAAGAGACCATAGCAAAAATCAACAAAACCAAAAGCTGGTTCTTTGAAAGGATAAATAAAATTGACAAACCATTAGCCAGACTCATCAAGAAACAGAGGGAGAAAAATCAAATCAACAAAATTAGAAACGAAAATGGAGAGATCACAACAGACAACACAGAAATACAAAGGATCATAAGAGACTACTATCAACAATTATATGCCAATAAAATGGACAACGTGGAAGAAATGGACAAATTCTTAGAAAAGTACAACCTTCCAAAATTGGACCAGGAAGAAATAGAAAATCTTAACAGACCCATCACAAGCATGGAAATTGAAACTGTAATCAAAAATCTTCCAGCAAACAAAAGCCCCGGTCCAGACGGCTTCACAGCTGAATTCTACCAAAAATTTAGAGAAGAGCTCACACCTATCCTGCTCAAACTCTTCCAGAAAATTGCAGAGGAAGGTAAACTTCCAAACTCATTCTATGAGGCCACCATCACCCTAATACCAAAACCTGACAAAGATGCCACAAAAAAAGAAAACTACAGGCCAATATCACTGATGAACATAGATGCAAAAATCCTTAACAAAATTCTAGCAATCAGAATCCAGCAACACATTAAAAAGATCATACACCATGATCAAGTGGGCTTTATCCCAGGGATGCAAGGATTCTTCAATATCCGCAAATCAATCAATGTAATACACCACATTAACAAATTGAAAAATAAAAACCATATGATTATCTCAATAGATGCAGAGAAAGCCTTTGACAAAATTCAACATCCATTTATGATAAAAACTCTCCAGAAAGCAGGAATAGAAGGAACATACCTCAACATAATAAAAGCTATATATGACAAACCCACAGCAAACATTATCCTCAATGGTGAAAAATTGAAAGCATTTCCTCTAAAGTCAGGAACAAGACAAGGGTGCCCACTTTCACCATTACTATTCAACATAGTTTTGGAAGTTTTGGCCACAGCAATCAGAGCAGAAAAAGAAATAAAAGGAATCCAAATTGGAAAAGAAGAAGTAAAACTCTCACTATTTGCAGATCACATGATCCTCTACATAGAAAACCCTAAAGACTCCACCAGAAAATTACTAGAACTAATCAATGGTTATAGTAAAGTTGCAGGATATAAAATCAACACACAGAAATCCCTTGCATTCCTATACACTAATAATGAGAAAACTGAAAGAGAAATTAAGGAAACAATTCCATTCACCATTGCAACGGAAAGAATAAAATACTTAGGAATATATCTACCTAAAGAAACTAAAGACCTATATATAGAAAACAATAAAACACTGGTGAAAGAAATCAAAGAGGACACTAATAGATGGAGAAATATACCATGTTCATGGATTGGAAGAAATCAATATAGTGAAAATGAGTATACTACCCAAAGCAATGTATAGATTCAATGCAATCCCTATCAAGCTACTGACAGTATTCTTCACAGAGCTAGAACAAATAATTTCACAATTTGTATGGAAATACAAAAAACCTCGAATAGCCAAAGCGATCTTGAGAAAGAAGAATGGAACTGGAGGAATCAACCTACCTGACTTCAGGCTCTATTACAAAGCCACAGTTATCAAGACAGTATGGTACTGGCACAAAGACAGAAATATTGATCAATGGAACAAAATAGAAAGCCCGGAGATAAATCCACGCACCTATGGACACCTTATCTTTGACAAAGGAGGCAAGAATATACAATGGATTAAAGACAATCTCTTTAACAAGTGGTGCTGGGAAAACTGGTCAACCACTTGTAAAAGAATGAAACTAGAACACTTTCTAACACCATACACAAAAATAAACTCTAAATGGATTAAAGATCTCAACGTAAGACCAGAAACTATAAAACTCCTAGAGGAGAACATAGGCAAAACACTCTCTGACATACATCACAGCAGGATCCTCTGTGACCCACCTCCCAGAATATTGGAAATAAAAGCAAAAATAAACAAATGGGAACTAATTAAACTTAAAAGCTTCTGCACAACAAAGGAAACTATTAGCAAGGTGAAAAGGCAGCCTTCAGAATGGGAGAAAATAATAGCAAATGAAGCAACTGACAAACAACTAATCTCAAAAATATACAAGCAACTCCTACAGCTCAACTCCAGAAAAATAAATGACTCAATCAAAAAATGGGCCAAAGAACTAAATAGACATTTCTCCAAAGAAGACATACAGATGGCTAACAAACACATGAAAAGATGCTCAACACCACTCATTATCAGAGAAATGCAAATCAAAACCACTATGAGGTACCATTTCACACCAGTCAGAATGGCTGCGATCCAAAAGTCTACAAGCAATAAATGCTGGAGAGGGTGTGGAGAAAAGGGAACTCTCTTACACTGTTGGTGGGAATGCAAACTAGTACAGCCACTATGGAGAACAGTGTGGAGATTCCTTAAAAAAACTGGAAATAGAACTGCCTTATGATCCAGCAATCCCACTGCTGGGCATACACACTGAGGAAACCAGAAGGGAAAGAGACACGTGTACCCCAATGTTCATCGCAGCACTGTTTATAATAGCCAAGACATGGAAGCAACCTAGATGCCCATCAGCAGATGAATGGATAAGAAAGCAGTGGTACATATACACAATGGAGTATTACTCAGCCATTAAAAAGAACACATTTGAATCAGTTCTAATGAGATGGATGAAACTGGAACCTATTATACAGAGTGAAGTAAGCCAGAAAGAAAAACACCAATACAGTATACTAACGCATATATATGGAATTTAGAAAGATGGTAACAATAACCCTGTGTACGAGACAGCAAAAGAGACACCGATGTATAGATCAGTCTTATGGACTCTGTGGGAGAGGGAGAGGGTGGGGAGATTTGGGAGAATGGCATTGAAACATGTATAATATCATGTATGAAACGAGTTGCCAGTCCAGGTTCGATGCCGATACTGGATGCTTGGGGCTGGTGCACTGGGACAACTCAGAGGGAGGGTATGGAGGGAGGAGGGAGGAGGGTTCAGGATGGGGAACACAGGTATACCTGTGGTGGATTCATTTCGATATTTGGCAAAACTAATATTGTAAAGTTTAAAAATAAAATAAAATTAAAAAAAAATACCCATTCCAGTTCCAGGGCCAGGATTCAATCCTCCTTGACATTCTCACAGCAGACAGTGTGCTTTCTAACACCACCATATATGACAAGTCTAAACGGTGCCAATTACACTGTTAAGCATTTCATGCAAAGATAAGATGGGCAACGTAAAGGACAGAAACAGCAACGACCTAACAGAATAATGTTCGTCACTCAGTTGTGTCCGACTGTTTGCGATCCCATGACTGTAGCCTGCCAGGCTCCTCTGTCCATGGAACTCTCCAGGCAAGAATACTGGAGTGGGTGGCCATTCCCTTCTCCCAGGGATCTTCCAGACCCAGAGATCAAATCTGGGTCTCCTTCATTGCAGGCAGATTCCTTACCAACTGAGACACCAGGGAAGCCCAGATACAAGGAAAGCTGGTGGACAGGATGGAACTCCAGCTGAGCTATTCCAAATCCTAAAAGATGATGCTATCAAAGTGCTGCAGTCAATATGTCAGCAAATTTGGAAAACTCAGCAGTGGCCACAGGACTGGAAAAGGTCAGTTTTCATTCCAATTCCAAAGAAAAGCCATGCCAATGAATGTTTCAATTATCGTACAGCAAAAGAGACACTGATGTATAGAACAGTCTTATGGACTCTGTGGGAGAGGGAGAGGGTGGGAAGATTTGGGAGAATGGCATTGAAACATATAAAATATCATGTAGGAAACTAGTTGCCAGTCCAGGTTCGATGCACGATGCTGGATGCTTGGGGCTGGTGCACTGGACGGCCCAGAGGGATGGTATGGGGAGGGAGGAGGGAGGAGGGTTCGGGATGGGGAACACATGTATACCTGTGGCGGATTCATTTTGATATTTGGCAAAACTAATACAATTATGTAAAGTTTAAAAATAAAATAAAATTAGAAAAAAAATAAATAAATAAAACAAATAAGCATTTTGTGAATAGACAAATACAACAACCTGAGAGGTAAGCAAATATTAGACCCAACTTTACAGACAAATTATAGAAACAGAGGCTGATTGCAGAATGTCAAGCCTTACCACACTAGGTAAAACTTACTAATCCTGGAATATGAAAGAGAACTCAGGACCACACACGAAGCTATCCTATCTCACCATGACACTCAAGCCTTCTGACATAGTTCCTAAACAATGAACATATCAAAACATTGTACTTGGCATGATAAGGAAAATATATATATATATATATATATATATAATCTGGTTCCTACCATTATGTGTGTGTGTGTGTGAATCACTCAGTCATTTCTGACTCTCATCATTGATGAGGTTACACTTTGACATTTGTATATCTATATGATGCTACGGTATAGTAGGTAATTTGAATTTTGCCTGATCAAAATGGTGGAGTAGAAGGACATGTGCTCAACTTCTGCCAGAACACAAAAATCACAGCTTAGATTATTCAGATATGACCTAATCAAATCCTTTATGATTATACAGTGGGGGTGATGAATAGATTCAAGGGATTAGATCTGATAAAGAAAGTACCTGAAGAACTATAGATGGAGGTTCATAACATTGTATAGGAGGTGGTGACCAAAACAATCCCCAAGAAAAAGAAATGCAAGAAGGCAAAATGGTTGTCTGAGGAGGCCTTATAAGTAGCTGAAAAAAGAAGAAAAGTGAAAGGCAAAGGAGAAAGGGAAAGATATACCCAAATAAATGCAGAGTTCCAAAGAATAGCAAGGAGAGATAATAAAGCCTTCTTAAGTGAACAATGCAAAGAAATAGAGGAAAGCAATAGAATGGGAAAGACTAGAGATCTCTTAAAGAAAATTAGAGATACCAGGGAATATTTCATGCAGTGATGGGCACAATAAAGGACAGAAATGTCAAGGACCTAACAGAAGCAAAAGAGATGTGGCAAAAATACACAGAACTATACAAAAAAGGTCTTAATGACCCAGACAAATGGCATGGGCCACTTATCTAGAGCCAGACATCTTGGAGTGTGAAGTCAAGTAGGCCTTAGAAAGCATTACTATAAACAAAACTAGTGGAGGTGATGGAATTCTGGCTGATCTATTTCAAATCCTAAAAGATGATGCTGTGAAAGTGCTGCACTCAATATGCCAGCAAATTTGGAAAACTCTTTCAGCAGTGGTCACAGGACTGGAAAAGGTCAGTTTTTACTCCAATCCCAAAGAAGGGCAATGTCAAAGAATGTTCAAATTACCATATAATTACATTCATTTCACATGCTAACAAGGTAATGCTCAAAATCCTTCAAGCAAGGCTTAGCAGTAAGTGAGAACTGAGAACTTCCAGATGTACAAGTTGGATTTAGAAAAGGCAGAGGAACCAGAGATTAAATTTTCAACATCAGTTAGATCATAGAAAAGTCAAAGGAACCCAAGAAAACATATATTTTTACTTCATTGACTATGCTAAAGCCTTTGATTGTGTGGATCACAAGCTGTGGAAAATTCTTCAAAAGATGGGAATACCAGACCACCTTAACTTTATCCTGAGAAACCTGTAGGCAGGACAAGAAGCAACAGTTAGAAATGAACATGGAAAAATGGATTGGTTCAAAATTAGGAAAGAACTATGACAAGACTATATATTGTCACCCTGCTTATTTAACTTCTATGCAGATTACATCATGCAAAATGCTGGGCTGGATGACTCACAAACTGGAATCAAGATTGCCAGGAGAAATAACAACCTCAGACACATAGATGATACCTCTTTAAAGTGATGAGGAACTAAAGTGCCTCTTGATAAAATTTTAAAAAGAGGGTGAAAAAGCTAGCTTAAAACTCAATATTCAAAAAATGAAGATCATGGCATCTGCTCTCATCATTTCACAGCAAAAAGATGGGGAAACAATGGTAACAGTGACAGACTTTATTTTCTTGGGCTCCAAAATCACTGCAGACGTTGTCTGTAGCCATCAAGTTAAAAGATGATCGATCGCTCCATGAAAGAAAAGCTATGACCAACCTAGACAGTGTATTAAAAAGCAGAGACATCACTTTGCCAACAAAGGTCCATATAGTCAAAGATATGGTTTTTCCAGTAGTCATGTACAGGTGTGAAAATTGGACCATAAAGAAGGCTGAGTGCCAAAGAATTGATGCTTTCAAAATTCTGATTTTGGATAAGACTCTTGAGAGTCCCTTAGACAGCAAAGAGATCAAACCAGTCAATAGTGAAGGAAATCAACTCTGAATATTCATTGGAATGTCTGATGCTGAAGCTGAAGCTCAAGTCCTTTGGCCACCTGATGTGAAGAGCTGACTCTTTGGAAAAGACCCTGATGCTGGAAAAGATTCAGGGCAGGAGAAGTAGGGAGTAACAGAGAATTAGATGATTGAATGGCATCACCAACTCAATGGACATGAGTTTGAGCAAATGCCAAGAGACAGTGAAGGACAGGGAAGCCTGGTCCACTGCAGTCCACTGGGCTGCTAAGAGTCGGACATGAATTAGCTATGGAACAGCAACAACAACAACAACTTATTAATTTAGTAATTTGGGAAATTGTTTAACTTCTTTATCTTGCAAATCAACCTTTCAGGTTGTTAAGACTGGAGATATCATATATTATTAGTTTAGTACATGCCAAACCTTCAATAAATGGTAGCTATTTGTATGTATTTACACAAGTAAACCATGCTTATTTTCACTTTCTTCAAATAAAAGAACAATATAGGAATTAGAACAAATCTTTGCTTAATTTTTAGAATTTTATAATTATAACAGAGGATTTCAAAGAATTATTACCTACTTACTCCAAATCAGGTTTTACATAGGTATAGTTCCATAGATGGGCTTCCCTGTTGGCTTAGTGGTAAAGAATCCACCCACCAATGCAGGAGACGTGGGTTTGATCCCTGGGTTGGGAAGATACCCTGGAGAAAGAAAGGGCAACCCACTCTAGTATTCTTACCTGGCAAATCCCATTGACAGAGGAGCCTGGCAGACTATAGTCCATGGGGTCACAAAAGAGTCAAACACAATTTAGAGACTGTTTTGGTGTTTTAGTCACTAAGTCATGTCTGACTCTTTTTGTGCCATTTTTTTAGTGACTAAACAATAACAAGTTCCATAGATAAAGACTGGTATGCAAATAGAGAATTATATTGTGGAGTCTCAGGTTAAAGATAATGAGCTTGAAAATAAGGTCCCCCTTTTTGAAATATCATGTAAAACATTTAACACTGAGACAGAAATAAAAAGGATTCAAATAATTAGAAATATAAAATAATTTATCAGAGATACCTCAGTTTATTTTCCCAAATAAGGTGGCTCTAAACAATGAAATAAATATCTAAAAGAGAGAACAAACTGAAAAAAAAAACTAAAACTAAAAGCTAATATCTCATACATAAAACAATCACACAGTTTAAGTTAGTGAATGAATTCTGTAGTTACATTGTCTAGTTTCACATCCCAAGTACAACACTTTTTGACAAGTTCTTTACATCTCTATACATTAAAACAAATGATATCAGTATCTATTTTGTCAGATTGTTATGCCAAGTAAGTTTATGTATATAAAATGCTTAGAGGGGCTTCCCAGGTGGAGCAGTGGTAAAGAATCCACTTGCCAATGCAGGAGACACAAGAGATGTGTGTCTGATGCTCAGCTCACAGAAGATACCCTGGAGAAGGAAATGGCAGCCCAGTCCAGTATTTTTGCCTGGAAATTTCCATGGACAGAGGAGTCTGGCAGGCTACAGTCCATGGGGTCCCAAAGAGTCGAACATGACTGAGCAACTGAGCATTGAACACATACCAAGTGCTTAAAACAGTAAGTCCTAAACAAATGTTATCACCATTATCATCATCACCATCACCATCATCATCACCATCACAATTAAAATATAATTATAGATATGCTCTGCACAATTTGAGAAGCATCTTGAGGGAGGTAGTTTTAAGAACTAAGAAAGAATGATTCTTTTGTGTGATGATTATCTTGACTATGGTTAGTTAACTTACTTGATAAGAATATTATTCCAATTTGTCCAAAGTCAAAGGTTTGATTTTTACGTGGATATGCTGGCTACATTCCATGACCACAAATTAAGACACTAATTCTAAGCAGTTCTATTCAATAAATTCTCCAGGTTTTTACAAGGTGACTGGCAAAAAGTGCATACTGATTAATCTAAATTCATGAATAACTTTAGAAAAAATGAATCTATAAATATATTATTTTTGAACATAGTTCAGTCATATGGTCTTAATATATTATAAATTCTAGAACTTGAAAAATATTTAAAGATGATCTGGAGCCAAGTCATTAATTTTTATAAGGAAAAAAGACAGAGACAAAAAATGACAGGATCACATGGGATTACTCTGTGGCTAAGCTAGAACTCTTAGCTCATATTTTGTTTTGGTTTTCAACTACATATATTCATTAAATACAGGATTTTTAAGATCTCTGAGAACTTTCTAACATTCTATTTGTCATGATGGTTTATTATTCCATTATAAAGAACTCAGTCCTGGTGACAGAATATAAACTTTGAAGGCCATTGCAAGGACTTTGTTATGAGAAAAATGAAAAGCCATTTTCAGGCATTGAGCATGTAAGATTAAAAGACATTACCTGACTTAAATTTTTAGAAGACCCCTTTGCCTTAAGAATAGATGTGGGAAGGGGCAAGGATCAATTAGTAGGTTTTTACAAAAACCCAAGGGAGAGATGATGTTGGCTTGGACTAGGATAGTAATGGAAAGAATGGTATTAAGTCGTCAAAGTCTAGATATGTTTTGACTGTAGCACAAACAATATTTCTTTCTGTGTTGGATGTGACATGTAAGAGAAAAGAGGAGTCAAGGGGAGGCAAAGGAACATAAATCTCCATTTAGGAATTTCTGTTATTTTTTTCTTAACTAAATGTATCTTGCTGCAGTCTACACCATGATTACTTACTTTCATCTCTATTAAAAGAGGCCCATCGCCATCTACACAATGTCTTCTCTGAAATCAGCAGCATCCAAAATTAGACCATGTATTGTGAAAGAAACTAAATAGTGGCTCCTGACCTCAAAGGAGTTTAGTATTTGGTAAGTTAAAGCCCCTTATATGGGAAGGAGATATATTTGACAGCACTACAAATGTAGCTAGAAGTTGCAACTTGGTGTTAAACTGGAACCCTTCTGGACATGTCTGCAAAAATTAGGGAACCAAGCTAATCAAATGTCATTGGCATGAGGAACAGGGGAGTATTTGGGTTAGAATTCATCATACAGGAATTGGGAGAATCAAGCTTCTGAAGGAAAGGCTAACTAGGTATGCCGTAGTGTTACTTCTCGTCTTTATTGCCAGCTCAGCTCCCTCTGGACTCATATCTGGATTCATATCTCTCCCAAGGAAGGGAGAGAGCTGTGAACAAAGAATGGGAAAAGGCTGTTTTCCACCAAATTCTCTAATATATGAGAGTAAAAGCCACTTTGATAGACCCTCATGGTATACAGCCCAGAAAATCAGAAAAGCACTGTATGCCATAGCTTTGACATCTCCAGGGTTCCAAGCTTTACTGGCAGTGACTATTGTACAGGGAAGTGTCCTTAGAAGCACAGGTGCTTGTTGTGATTACGGTATCCTTAGGATACATCAGTAGAGCCCAGAAGAGGTGAGGCAGAGAAAGAGAGGAGTAAAAGAAGTAGATATCCCAGGCAGGTGACCTCATCAGGAGGAAGCACATGTAAGACTCAGAAATACCTATATGAACTCAGTTCCATTATTAGCAGGTAAGCAAGACCCAGAGAGATAAGATAAGGGAATGAACTCTTTACACTCCAATTACTCAGTACAGAATTTAGTCATCACTAGGCCATCTTTATACCCCTCCAAAGCTCACCTATTTGCTACACTCTGCTCAAGATCTCCAGAATCCAGGTAGTAAACGTCTCTTTGGAGATATTAAACGGAATGAATCCAGCAAAACAGACTTTTCTTCTTTTGAATATGGTAAACATGAGAATTTTTTAGAAAAACCAGCACCCTTCATAAAAGCAGTCACTTTAAAAATCAATTAAAAAATTAAATATCTATCTGCCATCTGTCCTGTGCATATATTAAGAATGGTTATTCCATGTAACATTTCAACAATGCTGTTTACATTCTTTTTCACTCATAAAGGAAGTAACATTCCTTCTTTAAACACATCTTCTTTAGAGATGCTTTCTTAAATAGCTTCACACAACTGCATCATGTCAAAAAAGCCAAAAAGACACTCTGGCAGTGTGTCAATTTCACCCAAATTCAATCATTTTTTAAAATCTTGAATTATACTTTGACCTTGACTTCATAGCTCTTAGATCATTTCTTTGTTTCTTTATTCATTTAATTGTATTTCTGTCCTACCTTCTACTCAAAAGTCTTTGATGGGCTCTGTGCGTCTAGCTCCAGATGATAGTAAAGTTGGTTTCACTAGCATTTCAGTCATTATCACAAGGGTAGGTCAGAAGGAAAAGGTCCTGGGTAAGTGTCCACACCACTCTGTCCACTTTCCTAGAGAAGAGGCTGAGTGGTTAAGGCACTTTGGCAGGTGAGAAAAGATTGTACTCTAGCCAGAAGAGAAGATGGAGCAGAAAAAGAGATCTGGAAGAAATGCAATGGCAACCCACTCCAGTACTCTTGCCTGGAAAATCCCATGGACGGAGGAGCCTGGTGGGCTGCAGTCCATGGGGTCGCTAAGAGTCAGACACGACTGAGAGACTTCACTTTCACTTTTCACTTGCATGCATTGGAGAAGGAAATGGCAACCCACTCCAGTGTTCTTGCCTGGAGAATCCCAGGGACAGGGGAGCCTGGTGGGCTGCCGTCTATGGGGTCGCACGGAGTCGGACACGACTGAAGCGACTTAGCAGCAGCAGCAGAGTCAGAGATCAGAGGAAGCTTTCATTCTGGTACGTTTAGTAGGTTCCTTGGAAAAATTCATCAGTTCCGTCATGTATTCATATTAGAAGAAGGCAAATTAAACAAGATACCTGTTAGGTTAAAGATCCTATGAAAAATATGATGATATTGAAAATCTATTCCCTCACAACTACACATGGTATAGAAAGAACACAGACTAACCCACCACCTGCAATTCCAGAAATCACATGCTGACAGCACCACTATTTGCCATCCCATATATGTAAGAGATTAAATGACCAAGTACCAGAGTTTGGTTACATGTCCACACGTGCATTCAGCTGGTCTTCTACATTTCAGACCTGAATATATATTTCCATCTTCACTACTACCCTTCATCCACCAAGACCTCATTAAGATATCTATGCTTAGGAATATAAGACATGTGGTTTGGGGAGGAGGAGAGGTAGAAGCCCAGAAGCAAATGAAAAGAACAGTTTACCATGACAAAACATTCCAGCAACAATTTCCCGCTTTTTTCTGAAACACTCTCATCATCTTGTCATCCACTGCTCTGCTCTTCTTTATCATGAAAACAGCAATAGCCTCACTCTCAGTGAGATTCAGGACCAAAGCACATCTCACTGTTTTGGAGTCAGGGAGTCCAGTTCAATGAGAGCAAGTTGTGTGTGTGTGTTAGAGAGAGAGAGAGAGAGAGAAAGAGGGAGAAAGAGATGGAAATTTACCTTCCGATGAGTGAGAACTCGCCCACGACGCCAAGGCGCCGCATGGCGCTCAGGAGGCCCCGGACAGTCATCCCTTCGCAGAAGCACACCACCACTCTGGCCTTGGGAAGCCGCTCTCGGAGCTTGCGCAGAAGTCGGTCAAAGCTCTTCTCCCCAGCGTTGCTGTAGATTTTGTCTGAGTGGGCGATGCAGAGGCCTTCCTGGGCGGCCAGCTCTTTGAAAGCATCCATTCCGCTCTCCCCATAATTCCCTGTCCAGAAACAATCAGCAGATGTTCAAGACAACCTGACAAGGACAGTACTCACAAGCTAGAACAAAGACTCATTAGTCCCGGAGAACAGAGAGAACTGACTTGCCAAGTAATTTGAAAATATAACTGGGACTGAAGGAAGATCTGGATGGAGTAAAGAAAATAATCAAATGTAATCAAACTATCAACTCTGAAAGAAATAGAAAATTAGTAACTTGGGTGTCCACAGTGAAAATGGTTTTGAGACATAAAATATGCTGTCCTGTTTTACAGCCATCATCACTAGTGGCTGTCCCAGATTTTAGCGATATGGGAGAGGTCAGCACATAGGGATAGGAGGTCAGCCAGCACAATGAGACATGTTCAGTTGAGGACTTGCTTCATCTGGCTGCCAGGTTAAGAGCAGACATTCAAGCTGATAGCAAGTCCTGCCACATTTCCATGAAGAGTGAGTAAGCCAAGCAAATGGAGCACCTGGCCAGGCTGGACTACACAGATAAAAACCGGCTACAAGGCTCAATCAAAGCTGCTACAGGGATCAATCATAAAATTCTTTCACTTTATCAATATCCTCTGATAAAGTGAAAGAATTACGGGACATTTGGTCTTATGCTTTGGTTTCAATATTATTATAATAAAATATACTTTAAAAGTAAGAAATAGAAATCAATGAAATAAAGCAAGTATCAGGACTTCTTCCCTGGTGGTCCAGTGGTTAAGGATCTGCCTGCCGATGCAGGGGACACAGGTTTGATCCCTGATTTCAGAAGATTCCACATGCCCCTGGACAACTAAGCTCCTGCACCACAACTAGTGAAGCCCACAAGCCTAGAGCTCCTGCTTCACAGGAGAAGCCACTGCAATGAGAAGCCTAGGCACCGCAACTAGAGTGTAGCCCATGCTGGTCGTAACTAGAGAAAGCCTGTGCACAACAGTGAAGACCTAGTGCAGAAACAAATAAATAACAAAAATGCCACAAAAGACAAGTATCACATCATGTCAGCTCCCCATCTCTCTATTTCACGGATGAATTTAGCCCCCACCTCCTCTGTACCTCCACGCCTGTCTCCAAGTTTAGGGATTTTGATACCCATGTAAATGACTTGGGTTTTCTCAACCTCCTCTATCCAGTGATATTTCCTGTAACTCAGTTACTTTCATGTTCACATGTTTAACCTTGTATTCACAAATGTTTCTAATATCTCTGAATGTGGATATCAAGCATCCCAGTCTCTGTTTTTGTCCTCATCATTAGAGCGCATATATTTTACCATTCCATCTCCAGCAATTTTTTCAACCTCATATTTTCTTTTGTACTCAGCTCAAAGTAACCTGCCAGTTAATGCTGGTCATATCCCTTGATTTTTCTAATTTTTGTACATTACCTGAAATTTTTTCTTATTTAGTTTTCTCTTCCCGCTAGTTCCATGAGAACATCTTGTTCTGAATAAGTCATAATTCATTTATCCAATGATGTAGTCTTAGTATTTAGAATAATTCTAGACACTAAATGCACAGTAAAACTACATTTGTTGTAACAACCCAGTAGATGAAGAGGCAAAAATTATAAATAAGCAATGAAAACAAAATAAGTAAAAGTGGGTAATAGTATATGAAAAAAATCACTGTATCTCAGTAATTATGAAGATAGTACAGTTAAAATAAGATGCTATTTTTTCATGATACTATTTATTTATCAGATTGTCAGAATTTCAAAGATTCATGATGTTCATTATTGGAAAGGCACAAATACATTCACTTTTGGTAAGAGTAGTTCAAATTTTAGTGGACAGTCTGGCATTAGCTTTCAAATTTTTTCAAGGTAAATATCACATATCACATTTATTGCACAATATATAGCAAGAGTTAAGTAAAAGAACTTTAAAACAATGATACTATCCATTAAGAACTTACTATTGAAATCTCAATGTCTATAAAATTTTCATGGACATTGTTGAAATCTAATAAGATTATCCTGTCTTTTTAAAAAGAAAACGTTCTTGTTTCCTGTTCCATAATACTAAATTACCAAATTAAAGTTTTTGCCTCTTCTTTTAACTACCTTCAGTGGCCTCATACAGTCCAGTAAAACCCAAATGGAAGATTGAACACATGACAAAATCCTCAGCTCCCTGGACTTTGGAAGCATATCATGGCTCAGACAAGAGGCACTAACTGATAATAAGGGGAAGACTGCAGCTGGCAAGTGAATGGCTCATCTGTCTGCAGCAGAGGGTGCAAGGAAGGAAGTCAGATGCCGCTTACTCACAACAAAGGCAGGTTCAGAAATCTATGAGGTACATAGACATTACCAGCCAACTCTTTCAGCCAAAGGCACTAAAAAGGCATCATAAAATGGTGTTACAAGGGAAGCAACTCAATTGCTAGGGTCTATCTTTGGACTCCGATCACAGAAAATGGTTTTACTCTTTTATCAAAACACAAGCAGACTAAATGAGCAAGAATATTCTATGCATTCAAATAAGAAAATTCTTGGTTTTCAGTCTAGTAAAGGCTTTAGACATACTCTATCCAAACTCTTCAGGCTACAGCAAGGAAATTGGGCCAAGTAAAATGGCTCACCAATAGGCAGGAAGCTTCTTTGTGTTAGAATTGGAACAGTCTGCCTTATTCCTAAGTTACTGCTTGTATCTCTTTTATTTTTTGGACAGTTTGAAAGAATTCTCATTGACCAACTTAATAGCAACAAGCAATTAAACATGTATGTTTTTATAATTTTTTTAAATGGCATAGTTTAAATGCTTCTATGACATACTTGTTTCAATTTGTTTATTCATATTTTCTTATTTGGAGGGTAGTTATTCATTATACCAATTGATTGAGAGCTGAATATGATGTGATAGATCATATTTAAACTGCTAATTTCTCTTATGAAGGCTGAGACTCCAAACTAGCATATTTCTATGCTGCTGCTACTGCTAAGTCACTTCAGTCATGTCTGATTCTGTGCAACCCCATAGACGGCAGCCTACCAGGCTCCTCCATCCCTGGGATTCTCCAGGCAAGAATGCTGGAGTGGGTTACCATATCCTTCTCCAATGCATGAAAGTGAAAAGTGAAAGTAAATTTGCTCAGTCATGTCTGACTCTTCACGACCCCATGGACTTCAGCCTACCAGGCTCCTCCGTCCATGGGAATTTCCAGGTAAGAGTACTGGAGTGGGTTGCCATTGCCTTCTCCAGTATTTCTATGAAGGTAATTCTAATATAAGACCAAGAATAATAACTTTCACATTTATAAATCTTTATATTTTAAATATCACATTCATAAATATTACCTCTTGTGTACTTGTTACATTGATGATAGTACTAGATACAAATACTATACAAAAGAGGAAGAAAATCACCTCTGGGAAACTTAAAATCACATTGCAGTACTTTTATTTAGTAGAAATGACATGACAAACATGAATGTAAATATTAAATAGAGATGCTGTAGGTTAGGAATCAGGAAAAGCTGCCTAAAGAAAGTGCCTCTTGTTAGCGAGGGTATGGAGAAAAAGGAATCCTTGGACACTGTTGTGCATGCATACTAAGTCGCTTCAGTCATGTCTGGCTCTTTGCGACCATATGGACTGTAGCCCGCCAGGCTCCTCTGTCCATGGAATTCTCCAGGACAGAACACTGGAGTGGGTTGCCATGCCCTTCTCCATGGGATCTTCCCAATCCAGGGATCGAACCTGGGTCTCCTGCACTGCAGACAGACTTTTTACCATTGGAGTCACCATTGTTGGAAGAGATACAAACTGGTACAGCCATTATGGAAAACAATGTGAAGTTCTCCATAATTTTAAAATGAAACTACTATATGATCCAGAAATTACTCTGAAAGTGAAAGTTGCTCAGTCATGTCCAACTCTTTGCAACCCCATGGATTATAGCCTGCCAGGCTCCTCTGTCCATGGAATTCTCCAGGCCAGAATACTAGAGTGGGTAGCCATTCCCCTCTCCAGGGGATCTTGCCAACCCAGGGATCAAACACAGGTCTCCCACATTGCAGGCAGATTATTTACCATCTGAGCTACCAGGGAACTAATCTCTCTACTAAGGATATAAACAAAGGAAATGAAATAAGTATCACAAATAGCCAAGATATGGAAATAGCCTAAGTGTCCATTGATGGGTGAATGAATGGATGAAGAAAATGTAATAATATGTTACATACACATGGAGTGGAATATTATTAATAGAACATTAGCCATAAAATGGAATATTAGCCACAAAATGAAATATTTGTCATTAAAAAATTTCCAGTAGTCATGTATGAATGTGAGAGTTGGACCATAAAGATGGCTGAGAACAGAACAACTGATACTTTCAAACTGTGGTGCTGGAGAAGACACCTGAGAGTCCCTTGGACTGTAAGGAGATCAAACCAGTCAATCCTAAAGGAAATCAACCTTGAATATTTGTTGGAAGGACTGATGCTCAAGCTGAAGTTCTAATCCTTTGGCCACCTGATACAAAGATCCAACTCATGGGAAAAGATCCTGATGCTGGGAAAGATCGAGGGAAGGAGGAGGAGAGTGATGGCTGGATGTTTGGACGGCATCACAGACTCAATGGACATGAGTTTGCACATACTCTGGGAGACAGTAAAGGACAGGGAAGCCTGGCATGCTGTAGTTCCTGGGGTCACAAAGATTCGGACACAACTTAGTGACTGAACAACAACAAAAAAGACCACCGCTTGCAATAACATTGGTGAACTTAGAGGACTTTATGTTAAGTGAAATAAGCCAGACATAAAAAGACAAATACTGTATGATCTCTCTTATACATGAAATCTAAAAGAGTTAAGCTCATAGAGCAAGAGTAGAACAGTGGTTACCAGAAGTAAGGGAATGGAGAAACTGGGGAGATGTTGGTCAAGAATGGAAAACTTCAGTTATGAGTAAGTTCTGAGGATCTATTGTACAGCATGGTGACTATACAGTTAGTGACATATATATATATTCTAATAATAATAATCTATAGCTAATAATATGTATTGTGTACTTCAAATTTGCTGAGAGTTTCTTAAATGTTCTCAGAAAAAAACAAGAGAAGTAACTATATGAGGTAATGGATGTGTGAATCAACTTGACTGTAGTAATTATTTCACAAAGTATATGTATTTCAAACTACCACATTGCACACCTTAAACATAAGCTATTTTGTTTGTCAATTATACCTCAAAAATCTGGGGGAAAAGAACATGCTTTTATTCTGGATCTTAAAATAGAAACAGATTTTTCCACAGATAGAAAGAAAACTAAAAGACATGTGCTCTTTGCCTGCCTCCCAGGTCACGGCCAAATGATGCCAGCCTGAAAATAAATTACTTAGCACAGAACCTGCCTTCTGTCTCCCTTCCCCTTTCCATCTGACCACCCAGATCTCCTTTTGCCTTTCCTGGTAGTGAGAAATTTTTAAAGATACTTTTCTGTGAGGCTTAGGAGGAGTTTTGAATATATAAAGAACTGACATAATAAAACTCTTAAAAGTGCTATATAAGTTTTAATACCAAAGAAACCCAAAGGAAATCAGTCCTGAATATTCATTGTAAGGACTGATGCTGAAGCTGAAGCTCCAGTACTTTGGCCACCTGATGTGAAGAACTGACTCATTGGAAAAGACCCTGATGCTGGGAAAGATTGAGGGCAGGAAGAGAAGGGGACAACAGAGGATGAGATGGTTGGATGGCATCACCAACTCGAGGGACGTGAGTTTGAGCAAGCTCCGGGAGTTGGTGATGGACAAGGAAGCCTGGCATGCTGCGGTCCATGGGGTTGCAAAGAGTCGGACGTGACTGAGTGACTGAACTGAATTGAAGTGTTAATACTCAGGTCTGGTAAGGAGCTGCATATTTTCATTCAAATAGTTTATTGAGCTCTCAACTTGAAAAAAGTCCCTAGGCTCTGCACTTTGAAGAGTTGCCCAGAATTATTGGACGCTGGCTTTACCTTCAACTATTCCTTTGACTATTTGATGACTATTTCCTATGTATCTGGCACTGTGCTAAATACCTAAGCATTTTATCTTTTCATCAGAAGCACTCCATATAAAAGTTATAGCTCAGATGGGAATGTGGAAGCTCTTAGAAGCTATATACTTTGCCT
Source organism: Bos taurus (assembly GCF_002263795.3). Taxonomy (NCBI): domain Eukaryota; kingdom Metazoa; phylum Chordata; class Mammalia; order Artiodactyla; family Bovidae; genus Bos; species Bos taurus. The sequence goes on along the minus strand of NC_037336.1, from coordinate 83,429,313 downwards.
AAGATCAAACAGTGAAGGTAGGATTCAACATCTAACACAGAAGCTCTCACTCATAACCACCATTTTATACTGCTTCCTACACAGACTTATCACACAGCTATGAAGTCATGACACAAGCACACAAAATACAGCAACAGTACTAAGCTGAATATGCTACATGTGATATGCAAAATACCACAATTCTAAATTTCTGAATGAGAAAGCAGAGATGATCAGAGAATACCTCTTGGGAAAAGTAGGAATGAAACTGAGTTCTTGAAGAATGTAAGCAAGGGACTGGCTTTCAGAGTAAGTGAAAGTGAATTAGAATCCACAAAAGGTACTTTTAGAGACAATGAGCAGAGAAGTTTCATTGGAACAGAAGGTTCTTGGTTTATAGAATGACACTCTGTACAGCAGATCTCAAGTAAAGCATCTGGTGTACCACTACCAGAGTGCAACATGGAAATGTGCTATATGTTGCTGTGTTGTAGCAGATTTTATAACAGACTTTATCACTGTTATGATGTTGCCCAAATCCTAGAGAGTAAGAGAGAGAAGGAAGAATGGCATCTGAAAAAGTCCATAAAATATAAAATTGAAATATATTGAAACATTTTTATTCTACATTAGTTATATGAGAAAAAGATTTACAGAGAGTATTCTGTAAATATTCTGTAAAAATTCTGTAAGAATATTCTGTAAATTTGCAGAGTATCAAGATATTCTGCAAAACAAGCCTTTAAATAGAATATGCAGGGGATTAATGAGAGAGAACATGGGGTTTGCAAATAAATCTCTATAGTTGAATAACAAAAGTATCTAAACATAATAGATGTGGACATATTATACAAGGGCAAAATTAATAAAAGTACTGAAAATAGGGGTAAAAACTAGAACTATCTCAAAAGCATAAAAAAACAATGACAACACCTCAATTTTTTAAGCTATAGGGATTTTTTAAAAAGTTAGATATGGTTGGCGTCCTGCAGTCCGTGGGATCACAAAGAGTTGGACATGACTTAGTGACTGAACAACAACAACAGATATGATTATTATCAGATCATATTGACAGACATTAATTCACAAAAGATTGATTTGTAGTGATTTGGTAGGTAAGTTTTTACTAACAAGCTATGAAATAAAATTGTCTTGGGTTTCATAATTATTGAACTATCATCATGGGAAAAAGTAGGTCTTTATATTGATTGTTTTTTCTTCAACTCTTAAAATATTGAGGACATATTTAAAAAGCAATCTGAATTCTTCTTAGTGGCTATAATAACATTTCAGCATTTATTTTGAATGAAGTCCAATTCCTGTTACTGCATCTTCATAAATGACCTTGGTCAAACAACAGCATTCAAAATATCTCATCCCTACACACATACAACTCAGTTATATGAGGGGAAATATTTATACAGGGAAAATATGTACATATTTCTTCACTTTCCTTAAAGAAGGAATGGTATTATTTTCAAAGATTCACTAGTCTAATGCGCTGCTGCTGCTGCTAAGCCACTTCAGTCATGTCCAACTCTGTGCAACCCCATAGACGGCAGCCCACCAGGCTCCCCCATCCCTGGGATTCTCTAGGCAAGAATACTGGAGTGGTTTGCCATTTCCTTCTCCAATATATGAAAGTGAAAAGTGAAAGTGAAGTCGCTCAGTCGTGTCTGACTCTTAGCGACACCATGGACTGCAGCTTACCAGGCTCCTCCATCCATGGGATTTTCCAGGCAAGAGTACTGGAGTGGGGTGCCATTGCCTTCTCCAGTCTTATGCACTAGACTTCCTCAATCTCTGTCTTACTTCATGCTTACATTCATCCCTTGGTATTCTGTGGTAGTCTTAGAATGTTGTGTTATGTTGTGTTGTTGCTTAGTCCTCAGAACTATTATTGTGTTGCTATTTATTCTAATTCATGTCTGACTCTGCAAGCCCATGGACTACAGCCCATCATGCTCCTCTGTCCATACGATTTCCCAAGCAAAAATACTGGAGAGGATTGTCATTTCCTTTTCCAGGGGATGTTCCCGAACCAGGTATCAAACCCTGTCTCCTGCATTAGCAGATGGATTCTCCATCACTGAGAAGCCCAGGAAGCCCCTGGTTGATGATACATCCCTTGGGTTATGGGCCAGTCCCTATCCAAGGTCCTGAAAACGTATTATTCTGCCTCCTGCTAGGAGGGATTGGGGGCAGGAGGAGAAGGGGACGACAGAGGATGAGATGGCTGGATGGCATCACCGACTTAATGGACATGAGTTTGAGTGAATTCTAGGAGTTGGTGATGGACAGGGAGGCCTGGCATGCTGCAGTTCATGGGGTTGCAAAGAGTCGGACATGGCTGAATGACTGAACTAAACTGAACTGAACTGTGACATCTTGGACAAATAAGAAAATATCCCATTTTTAAAAGAACTATGATAATGAAAATTGATTTCACAGCACCTTCAAGAAACCTACTGCCAATATCCAATAATCATTACTATCAGGAAAATTTTCTTTGTGATCTAAATCCTGTACAACAAAATCTAAATTTATATCTCCTTCACTCTCAGAGGACACAGATATCAGCTTGTTTGAATCCTTTCTCTTCTTTTTTTAAAAAGTCTTTCTGGAAGACACAATTCAGCTTTCTATCCTCCCAAAGAAACAACCCCTATTCTTTTAACTTTTCCTGGCAACCTTTTAATTTACTTGGTTCTCCCACTTAACGTGTAGAAGGTGTTATATTTTCCTGCTCCATTCACACACCTGCAGTCAGCATTATGGGTCTGGTCAGTCAGAGGTGAATGAGTCATCACCTGCCTTAGACGTACCAAAGGGAATTTATATGCTAGGTCAGTGAAGGATGTGCCTGAGACAAGGCAGTCAGAGCAAACAGAAGAGAATCATTTGTATCAGCAATTTCACAATACCACCTCTAATTATCCCATTTTGGACAGGTAAAGTCATAGCATCCAAGTTGAAGAAGATTAAGCAAAAGTGACTGCCATCTCTATGCAGTAGGATTGGTGCACCTTTGTCCTTTAGCCCCACCCTGTTTTCAGGATGACTTGTATGACTTGTAGCTGAGTGAATGAGAGGATGAGCCTTGGAGACAGACCAACCTGGTTTGAATCCTGGACCCCAGATGAGGAGATAGCCTTAAGTATTTTCTCTAGACTTCTTTCCTCCTGTGCAGAATGTGCAGAATGGGGGTCATACCATGCACCTCAAAGGATTGTTGTGATTACTGAATTATGTGTATTGATGAACAAAGTTCCTGGAACAAATAAAAATCCAAGGAATGGTGCCTAGTGTGATTCTCTCTGTTTCTCTAAAGTTGTAGAATCTAAAACTGGACCTAGGCTTTTTCATTGACTCAAGAGCTTTAGATTCCTTTATTTCTGTGTTCCTATTTATAAAACTCAAGCTCGTGACTGTTTCTTTAACAGCAGTTTTTTGCTCTCCACTCATGGTCACCTTGTTCCAAGTTGTCCCTAGATCATTTTTTCTGTCATTGGTGCAAAAAAAAGCAGTTCCTTTTCCATTTTATTTTTGGACTATTGGTGTTTACACAATGCATTCAAAAGTCTGTGTTTGTCTATATTGAGTCTCTCTGTCACTGAATCTTCTTTAAGTTTCAGATACTTAACCTATTTTAGAGTTTTATGTAATACACCAGTTTGTTGTTTCTCTAACTCAAATTCTTCATGATATGGAGAAAGAAGCTAAGAGAAGGGAAAATGTAAGTGGTATAAAAATATAAAGGACATCATCATTCTTGGAGAAAAGCAGCATTTTTCCATTTCAGTTGTCACATGGAAGAAACCGGTTCACAGAAGCAGTTCCTATCTTATCCATCCACTGTCCTTGCCTGTGTGATATTGAATATACCATCACAACTGGGAAAACTGTATCTAGTAAAGAGTTCAGAAGAAGTACCCCCCACCACACCACAAGCACACACACACATACAAACACTGTAGTATGCTTTTAATGAAAATATCTGGTATTGGCAAGAATTTATGGAAATGAGCACTCATATACTGCTAATGGTTGTATAAACTGTTCTGATTTTTTTGGTGGAAAATCTGCAGTAGCAATACTTCAAATTACACTCATATTTTTCAACTCAGAAATTTAAGTTTCAGAAAATAATTCCATTGTCCATTTAGTTTCAGTTACAAAGATCTACATCACAGCACGTAAATGGAAAATAGAAAAAAAAATCCCAAAACAGGGAAGAAAAAATACTGTTTTCTACAGGAAGAGATGGTTAAATAATTATTATATACTGATATAAAGAATACATGCAGCTGTTTCCTATACTTGTATGAAGTTGTATTCCATGTAAAAGGAATATCATATTGAGTATTAAAATGTTAAAAATAGTATGCAAAGTATAAAGTGAATTTTTAATGTATATGTATGTATATAAAGTTTGAAGAATATGCAGAAGATAGAATTAAATATAATTATATTTTTTATTTTTATTATCATTTTTTTTTAATTTACCTAAATAAATCATGTATTATTTAGTACAATTTAGACATTGTATTAAATTTAGACATTGTACATGAGATAGGAATCAAGACCATCCCCAAGAAAAACAAATGCAAAAAAGCAAAATGGCTGTCTGAGGAGGCCTTATGAATAGCTGTGAAAAGAAGGGAAGCGAAAAGTAAAGGAGGAAAGGAAAGATATACCCATTTGAATGCAGAGTTCCAAAGAATAGCAAGGAGAGATAAGAAAGCCTTCCTCAGTGATCAATGCAATGAAATAGAGGAAAACAATAGAATGGGAAAGACTAGAGACCTCTTCAATAAAATTAGACCTACCAAGGGAACACTTCATGCAAAGATGGGCTCAATAAAGGACAGAAATGGTAGGGACATAACAGAAGCAGAAGATATTAAGAAGAGGTGGCAATAATACACAGAAGAACTGTAAAAAAAAAAAGATCTTCAAGACCCAGATAATCATGATGGTGTGATCACTCACCTAGAGCCAGACATTCTGGAATGTGAAGTCAAATGGGCCTTAGAAAGCATCATTACAAACAAAGCTAGTGGAGGTGATGGAATTCCAGTTGAGCTATTTCAAATCCTGAAAGATGATGCTGTGAAAGTGCTGCACTCAATATGCCAGCAAACTTGGAAAACTCAGCAGTGGCCACAGAACTAGAAAAGGTCAGTTTTAAACTAATGCTAGAAAGAAAGCTGTTCACTGATGTGCAAAAAAACTTACTGTCACTTCGAACTGTTTAAGGCAATTCCATTTTTACAAATTCCTCCACACCAATTTGTATGCTTTAGAGTTATAAGCAGCTATGAGATCTAGGAAAGATTCACAACAGATGCAAAAAACTGTAGTCATATCATTCCTGTATCTGCTGATTTATGCTCTGTTCTAATATTAGCAGATTTTTACAGCATATTGTCAATTTTTCCCTAAGGTGTTGAACTTATTGATACAATAAAGTGATATAAATTAAAAGAATTCCAGTTACACTTAAAAGGACAGAGAGATTAAATTACTGGAATGTCTCAGATCATAATTTAAAATTATTTAATTCTATATGTGGTACATACAACATAAAGAGGCAGGGTGATCTCTCTCTCCTGGTAGTTCCACAGTAATTCAGAACAGAGAAGTTCCCAAAGCATTTGCAGCTGGCATCTTAAGGACAGCCCTCCATGGTTGTTGACGTCACCCTACATACTGTGTCTCTCCTACCTTATTAACTCTCAGGCTTATTGAATGGCTTCCTTTCAGGTTTGGTTAATTTCTCCCCTCGAATGCATGTCAGTGTATTCTCAATAAGCTCTATTCCCAGCAATCAATAAATGGACACATGTAAAAATTCAAAAAAAAAAAGAAAAGAAAAGGTCAGTTTTCATTCCAACCCCAAAGAAAGGCAGTGCCAAAGAATGCTCAAACTACCACACAATTGCACTCATCTCAGACACTAGTAAAGTAATGCTCAAAATTCTCCAAGACAGGCTGCAGCAGTACACGAACTGTGAACTTCCAGATGTTCAAGCTGGTTTTAGAAAAGGCAGAGGAACCAGAGATCAAATTGCCAACATCTGTTGGATCATCGAAAAAGCAAGAGAGTTCCAGAAAAACATCTATTTCTGCTTTATGGACTATACCAAAGCCTTTGACTGTGTGGATCGCAATAAACTGTGGAAAATTCTGAAAGAGATGGGAATACCAGACCACCTGACCTGCCTCTTGAGAAACCTGTATGCAGGTCAGGAAGCAACAGTTAGAACTGGACATGGAACAACAGACTGGTTCCAAATAGGAAAAGGAGTATGTCAAGGCTATATATTGTCACCCTGCTTATTTAACTTATATGCAGAGTACATCATGAGAAACGCTGGGCTGGAGGAAGCACAGCTGGAATCAAGATTGCCGGGAGAAATACCAATAACCTCAGATATGCAGATGACACCACCCTTATGGCAGAAAGTGAAGAACTAAAGAGCTTCTTGATAAAGGTGAAAGAGGAGAGTGGAAAATTTGGCTTAAAGCTTGACATTCAGAAAGTGAAGATCATGGCATCAGATCCCATCACTTCATGGCAAATAGATGGGGAAACAGTAGAATCAGTATCTGACTTCATTTTTCTGGGCTCCAAAATCACTGCAGATGGTGATTGCAGCCATTAAATTAAAAGATGCTTACTCCTTGAAAGGAAAGTTATGACAAACCTAGACAGCATATTGAAAAGTAGACATTACTTTGCCAACAAAGGTCCATCTAGTCAAGGCTATGGTTTTTCCAGTAGTATGTATGGGTGTTAGAGTTGGACTATAAAGAAAGCTGGGTGCCGAAGAATTGATGCTTTTGAACTCTGTTGTTGGAGAAGAGTCTTGAGAGTCCCTTGGACTGCAAGGAGATCCAACCAGTCCATCCTAAAGGAAATCAGTCCTGAATATACATTGGAAGGACTGATGCTGAAGCTGAAACTCCAATACTTTGGCCACCTGATGCAAAGAGCTGACTCATTGGAAAAGACCCTGATTGTGGGAAAGATTGAGGGCAGGAGGAGAAGGGGACAGCAGAGGATGAGATGGTTGGATGGCATCACCGACTCAGTGGATATGGGTTTGGGTGAACTCCAGGAGTTAGTGATGGACAGGGAGGCTTGGCACGCTCCAGTTCATGGGGTCATAAAGAGTTGGACATGACTGAGCAACTGAACTGAAAAACTGAATCATGTAGTCAATTAAAATATTGAAATAAAAATACATTAGGGTACAATTTTCATCTGAATATCATGCCAAACATAGCTATTATAAGGTATTCAGAAAACTTTTTCAGAAGGGAAATGAACCTCTCAAAAAACAATGTAATGATTTTTCTTCCTTAAGAAAGTAAGAAATACCAATGGCATAGTCACTGTTCTAAAGCTGACCATAAGCTGTGTGCCATTTCCTTGATACATACCTTCTTAGGTTGAGTTCAGTTCAGTCGCTCAGTCATGTCCGATCTTTGTGACCCCATGAACCGCAGCACGCCAGACCTCCCTGTCCATCACCAACTCCCAGAATCCACACAAACCCATGTCCATTGAGTCAGTGATGCCATCCAACCATCTCATCCTCTGTCGTCACCTCCTCCTGCCCTCAATCTTTCCCAGAATCAGGGTCTTTTCAAATGAGTCAGCTCTTTGCATCAGGTGGCTAAAGTACTGGAGTTTCAGCTTCAACATCAGCCCTTCCAAAGTGTACACCTGTGGCAGATTCATGTCGATGTATGGCAAAACAAATACAATATTGTAAAGTAATTAGCCTCCAATTAAAATAAATAAATTTATATTAAAAAAAAAAAAAAGAACACCCAGGACTGACCTCCTTTAGGATGGACTGGATGGATCTCCTTGCAGTTTAAGTTTCTCAACTTAGGTTGAGAGGGCCTGTTTAATATATACAGATTTCTTGTTTGAAATCCTGAAATATTATATGAATCTCCTTAATTTATTAATTCAAAAAAGCTGTTAATCTCATCTTTTTTCCCCCTAAGACTCAATGAAATTTAGTCTGGGAGATGTAAATTTCATCATCCACCAAGGTTCTGCCCAAAGAAAAGATATAAAATGCTCACAACACTCTCTATGCTGTAAATTCTCTACAAAGTCTGGGCAGCAGGTCTGGTCATCTCTTTTCCATGATAAGGAAACACTTCAGATTGAAGCCAGGATTGTTGGCCCACTGAAGTCCCTCTCCTTTGAGTAAAAGATTAAAAACAGTGTGAACAATGTCTAAGTATCATTTGGGTACTATTTCTAAGAGGGAATAAAGATGAATAAAATCTGTTTAACCAGTTACTGTGCCTTCATGTCCTGGGTATTCTGTGTCATTGAAGGTAAAGGAAGTCAAAGTATAACTTGGTCCAGGCAGGATAAGCAACCCTCGTGTTACAGATCCTAAAGCAGTGGTACAAAGTGAACATTATAGAAACCTTATTGTTTCACAATTATCTTCATTTAATTTCAGTACAACCTTATTGCCTAATTTTGCCATAATGTCTCCATTTATAAAGAAAATATAGGCCTGAGAAAGTGAAGTGTTTTGCCCCAAAAGGGTCAGAGCCAGAATTTGAATTCAGATATGTCTCACCCTAAAAACTATAGCCTTTCATTACTTACCCACAGCATCCTTTATGTTACATACTCTAGTAGTTTTCTATTCATTATCCATTCCCTTATCCTTCCTTACTAAAAAATACCCTTTTTCATTTGGGGTGACTGTGCATAGTCAAAGGTATCTACTTTCCCAGACTCTTGCAGCTAGAAATGCAAAAGTGACCCAATTCCAGACAGTGAGATTTAATCAGAAGTTGCCAGGTGAGGCTTCTGGGAAAATTTTGAAAAGGTCAGATGAAACAAATATGCTTCTTAGGCCTTTTGTCCTTTCTTTCTTTACACCAGTATATGGACCCAGGCTTAGATGTGCAGCAGCCATGTTGTCATAATGGGAGGTGAAATATGAGAATGAAGCCTGGGGGAGTGGAAAACGAAATAGCCCAGCTACCCGGTAGCACGACTACACTTCATTCTAGCCCTGCACTAGCTACCCTTGGGTGTCTTCTTGAATGAGAAAGGTGAAACCCAATGCACAAAGCCACCATTAGGATGGTTTTCTGTTATTTGCAGATGAACACATTCTTGATCTTCTATATGACATTTCCATATAAAAATCCCAGAATGAGAGCCAAAAATCTTGACTCTAATTTGCTGTGACCTTGAATTGTTTACCATTAACTTCTCCTCAAGTTCAAAGTATGGGGTTCATACCAGGAGATCTTTAAGGTCCCTTTCAATATGAGCATTTGGTGATTCTAGAACAAGATGAATCAGCACTCTTTCATAATCCCAAGCTTCATGTCAAAACATATTTCATATTCTCAAAACCCAGAGTAAGCATCTGCTTAGCAAAATTTTTTTCAACAGCTTTTTTCATTCCCAATCTGATTCTTTCACAAGTACATGACTGTAGGGGAGGATAAAGCATTTGTTGTGTAACCATCTAAAGTGTATCTTGCCTGCAGGTTTATTTTTGCCAATACTCACTTTTAGGTATGCAGTCACTAAAAAGCAGGGAACAAGACACAGCCCTCCAGAAACAAGCATCATATTCGACAGCAAGTTTGCTTACAGAACAGGCTCATTAGGTGAACCTGAACTAATAAAGAGACACACTGTCCAGCATCGTTGGAATAACATTCAGCAGGAGCCAGCTGTTCCCTTACCCTCTCCATGCAGCTACTTTTAGCCACCTTTTGCTCAGTGGGATTAACCCAACGCCATTACTAAGCCCTTTGTCTCCTTCTACTTAACCCCACTTTTTGTATCTTTACATCATCAGTAAAACTTTCCATTCAACAAAGTCAAAATAGATTTTACCTTGGATCAAAAGGAAATTAGCCTATGAAGGAAATGCTGTCATTATTTCAAAGGACATGAGAGCCTCATGCAGGAACTGTAGTGAATTAAAAGGCCCTTGGATTTGTGCCTATAAAACCTAATCAGTCCTGCCTTAATCTATTGTTGCTATTGTTTGGTCGTTGAGTCATGTCTGACTCTTTTCGACCCCATGAACTGCAGCACAGTAGGCTTCCCTGTCCTTCACTATCTCCTGGAGTTTGCTCAGATGAACTATGGCCACATGCAAGTACCTGTACTGCCTGGGTTCCAGTTTCTTTATCTATAAAGTAAAGGAGTTGCACTAGATAATACCTGAGACCTCATTATGAGGCTGTAAGGCTAGCCTTGGTTTTCTACCAAGGCAGGTTTTTCAATCATGGTGGGAAAGACTCATTCTACACCATTTTGTGGACTTCCCTGGTGGTTCAGATGGTACAGAATCCACCTGCATTGCAGGAAACCCAGGTTTGATCCCTGGGTTGGGAAGATCACCTGAAGAAGGGAATGGCAACCCACTCCCATATTCTTGCCTGGAGAATTCCATGGACAGACAGAGGAGCCCGACAGGTCCATGGAGTCACAAACAGTTGAACATGACTAAGTGACTAACACATATACATATACACACACCAGTTTGTATTATAGCACCTTAGTCTGACCTGTGTGTCACCTGGATTGATTAAGTCTAAATAGAAGACTTTTCTGATGATTTTGCCAATAATCGTGAGGTAATACCATGTGCTTATAGGAAAGATAACACTGCAGAATGGTGAAAAGCAGGTACTCTGAAACCACAGAGTCTTGGGCTCAAATTCTGCCTCACCCACTATGTAGTTGTGGGACTTCTGTTGTCAATGACCTCTCTGCTTTGACGTTCATCTGTGCGATGAAAATAATAGTATTATCAAAACTACCTCTTAGACTTTCTGTAAGGATTAAATGATTTAATAAATGTAAATATTAGCATATGAGAGTTTGTTAGTATTTATTTAGCTAACATTTCTTCAGCTCTAAGTGCTAGGCAGCAGGTGAAGCCATTTACATTCATTATGTCCTTTTTTTTTTCTTAATTTTTAAACTTTACAATATTGTATTGGTTTTGCCAAATATCAAAATGAATCCGCCACAGGTATATATGTGTTCCCCATCCTGAACCCTCCTCCCTCCCCATACCATCCCTCTGGGTCGTCCTGGTGCACCAGTCCCAAGCATCCAGTATCGTGCATCAAACCTGGACTGGCGACTCATTCCATATATGATATTATATGTATTTCAATGCCATTATGTCCTTTTGTCCTCAGAAGCCCACAACACAACATTTCTCACATGATAAAACTGAGGCTTGGAAAGATTGCTTCTGTCCCTGCACAGCATAAATGAGGGAGAAGGGCACTCAAGTCTGGACATCACAGTCCTATTTGACAGGTTGTAGGGGCACCAGATGAGTGAGCATGTGTAGGGATGAGTCAGCTGGGTCAGGGGAACTGCAAGGAAGGGTGACAGGCTGCCTCTATGCGTGATGATGAGCAAGGCAGAGTCATTTAAGGGCCAACTAAGAATACAACCAAGTAAATGTCACTGGGCATTTTATCTGCTCTTCAGGCCAGGGTGTTTGGAATAAGGCTTCTGTATTCCTTTGCTACCTCTTCTGTAAATATGCCAACAGAAGTGGTAGCAAAGGACTTGGGCCCCTGTAGCTCAAGATGCCTCCTACCCTGATACCTGAAATGCTACCATAGGTAAGACATAATTCCTCTTTCTCCTAAAAAGACAAATCATCCTGGGAAAGATAATCCTTTAAAGCCCTGACATCCTAATCTGATTTGGTTTAGTAGATCTTTCTGAAAGTAGTGGGCCACTGGAGGGATCATGATGTCATGGGTACAAAGGGTTGTGAAGCAAAGCAGCACACAGAAGGCAGTGTGTGTCAATTCCACAACACACTAGGTGCTAGGTTCTTTCACATCATTATCTGTGGAGCATTCACAAACACCCTCTGATGGTCAAAAGTTTCACAGTACATTTAACAAAAGAACTACCAAGAAAGAACCTCATGAACATGGAAGATAAGAACATTTAGTGACAATGTTAGAGTTAAATATTATATATAGATAAAATGCAAAAGAAGAGTTCATGAAGACCCTAAGTGAGAATATCATCCACTGTAATTTCCCTTCACCTATATGTGAAGGTGAAAGCTAATTTCCCTTCACCTATACGCATTTCCCTATCCTTATGCATTAATACAGTATATGATTAATACAGTATATACAGTATATCCCTTCTCCAGCAGATCTTCCCAACCCAGGAATTGAACCAGGGTCTCCTGCATTACAGGCAGATTTTTTACTGACTTAGCTATCAGGGAAACCTTTGACTGTGTGGATCACAAGAAACTGTGGAAAATTCTTAAAGAGATGGTAATACCAGACCACCTTACCTGCCTCCTGAGAAACCTCTATTCAGGTCAAGAAGCAACAGTTAGAACTCGACATGGAATAACAGATTTCCAAATTGGTAAAGGAGAACTTCCAGGTTATATTGTCACCCTGTTTATTTAACTTATATCCAGAGTACATCATGCAAAATGCCCGGCTGGATGAAGCACAAGCTGAAATCAAGATTGCTAGGAGAAATATCAACAATCTCAGATATGCAGATGATACCACCCTTATGGCAGAAAGTGAAGACAAACTAGTGAGTCTCTTGATGAAAGTGAAAGAAGAAACTGAAAAAGCTGGCTTAAAATTCAACATTCAGAAAACTAACATTATGGCATCCAGTCCCATCACTTTATGGCAAATAGATGAGGAAATGATGCAAACAGTGAGAGATTTTATTATCTTGGGCTCCAAAATCACTGCAGATGGTGACTTCAGTCATGAAATTAAAAGATGCTTGCTCCTTGGAAGAAAAGTTATGACAAACCTAGATAGCATACTGAAAAGCAGAGACATTACTTTGCTGACAAAGGTCCATCTAATCAAAGTTATGATTTTTCCATACTATGACACAGTAGTCATGTGATAGCATACTGAAAAGCAGAGACATTACTTTGCTGACAGAGGTCCATCTAATCAAAGTTATGGTTTTTCCATACTATGACACAGTAGTCATGTGTCAATGTGAGAGATGGACCATAAAGAAAGTTGATATATGGCAAAACCAATACAATATTGTAAAGTTAAAAAAGAAAAGAAAAAAGAAAACCTAAATTTAAAAAAATAATAATTATTCACAGAAAAATAAAGCAAGTTGAGCACTGAAGAATTGATGCTTTTGAGCTATGTGTTGGAGAAGACTCTTGAGAGTCCCTTGGGCTGCAAGGAGATCAAACCAGTCAATTGTAAAGGAAATCAATCCTGAATATTCATTGGAAGCACTGATGTTGAAGCTGAAGCTCCAATCCTTTTGCCACAGCCACCTGATGCAAAGAACTGACTCAATAGGAAAGATCCTGATGCTTGGAAAGATTGAAGACAGGAGGAGAAGGGGATGACAGAGGATGAGATGGTTGGATGGCACCACCAACTCGATGAATATGAATTTGAGCAAGCTCTGGGAGTTGATTATGGACAGGGAAGCCTGGCGTGCTCAGTCCATGCAATCACAAAGAGTCGGACACAACTGAGCAACTGAACTAAACTGAACTGAACTGAAAGTGGAAACAGTGACAGATTTTATATTCCTGGGCTCTGAAATCACTGCTGATGATGACTGCAGCCACAAAATTAAAAAACACTTGCTTCTTGGAAGAAAAGCTATAACAAACCTAGATAGTGTATTAAAAGGCAGAGACATCACTTTTCCAACAAAGGTCCATATTGTTAAAGCTGTGATTATTCCATTAGTCATGTATGGATGTGAGAGTTGAACCATAAAGAAGGCTGAGCACCAAAGAATTGATGCTTTCAAATTTGGGGGCTGGAGAAGGCTCTTGAGAGTCCCTTGGACAACAATGAGATGAAACTAATCAATCCTAAAGGAGATCAACCCTGAATATTCATTAGAAGGACTAATGCTGAAGCTCCAATCCTTTGGCCATCTGATGTGAAGAGCCAACTCATCGGAAAAGAACAAATTTAGGGCAGGAGGAGAAGGGATTGAGAGAGGATAAGATAGTTGGATGGCATCACCGACTTAAAGGACATGAGTTTAAGCAAACTCCTGGAGATAGAGAAGGACAGAAAACCTGGTGTGCTATACTCCATGGGTTCACAAAGAGCAGGACACAACTTAATGACTGAACAACAACAGGTATTGTTGACTCAGCTCTTACAATGACACTGCAAGTTTTATGGGTGCCAAATCACAGTCCTCCAATATTTCTGACTCATTACAGAAAAGTGAGGGCAGAAATGTAGAAATTCAAATACGAAGCTGTCTAATCTCCTGTTTTTACACCTTCACCATGGGACATAAAAAAAACAAGTATTATATCCCAGGAATGAAAAAATAAATGAATGGAAGAGAGTCCATGCACTAGATAAACTCAGGCTTCTGGAGAGTTCAACATACAAAGGGATGACTACAGATGGTGCTGAAGTGCAGGACAGAGGAAAAAGCATCTACAGGACAAGAAATTAAGGGTATTAAAACAATATCTTATTCATATGTCTGTTCCCTGGACCCATTCTAATACAGGAGTAGCTAAAGAGCCTTTTGATGAAAGTGAAAGAAGAGAGTGAAAAAGTTGGCTTAAAGCTTAACAGTCAGAAAACAAAGATCATGGTGTCTGGTCCCATCACTTCATGGCAAATTGATGGGGAAACAGTGGCTGACTTTATTTTTCTGAGCTCCAAAATCACTGCAGATGGTGATTGCAGCCATGAAATTAAAAGACGCTTGCTCCTTGGAAGGAAAGTTATGACCAACCTAGATGGCATATTAAAAAGCAGAGACATTACTTTGCTAACAAAGGTCCATCTAGTCAAGGCTATGGTTTTTCCAGTAGTCCTGTATGGATGTGAGAGTTGGACTGTGAAGAAAGCTGAGCGCTGAGGAATTGATGCTTTTGAACTATGGTGTTGGAGAAGACTCTTGAGAGTCCCTTGGACTGCAAAGAGATCCAACCAGTACATCCTAAAGGAGATCAGTCCTGGGTGTTCATTGGAAGGACTGATGTTGAAGCTGAAACTCCAATATTTTGGCCACCCTATGCGGAGAGCTGACTCATTTGAAAAGACCCCGATGCTGGGAAAGATTGAGGGCAGGAGGAGAAGGGGACAGCAGAGGATGAGATGGTTGGATGGCATCACTGACTCAATGAACATGGATTTGGATGGACTCCAGGAGTTTATGATGGACAGGGAGGCCTGGCATACTGCAGTTTATGGGGTCGCAAAGAGTCGAACATGACTGAGCGACTGAACTGACTGATAGGTCTTTAAATTAAAAAAAAAAAAAACAAGAGGAAGAAAATAACAAAATGTATGACAATTCCAAATACACACATGTACATAAGCAGACACACACATTCAGATATACCTGTCTATATATGATATAGTAAAAAGCTATCTTTAATGGAAATTAATTTAGATATATTTTATGTGTCCATTAAAATGAAACCATTTTATTTCCTTACTCTTGTTCATTCATAATTTATCAGTACTGTAATGTATGTTGAATTTATTACCATAATTTCAACCCAAGGCTTCACTATCTCTTTCTCCTTATCATCTTTGTGGCCTACCCACATCCGCTCTTATTTTTCTTTAATCTACTCTCAACCTGGATATCATGGTTATTTTAAATATAATTAGATCAATTTATTTACTTTTTCATATATCTTTACTGGTTTCCCTCTATGACTTGGGATATAATCCAAAAGTCTCTCATGGCCTGAAAGTTCTCATGGGACCCCAGCCTCCTTGCCTCCCTTGCTTCTTGCCACTTTGCCAGTTCACTTTTACAGCCACATTGGACTCTTTTAATTTTCCAATTGGGTGAACTCCAGGAGTTGGTGATGAACAGGGAGGCCTGGCGTGCTGTGATTCATGGGGTCGCAAAGAGTCGGACACGACTGAGCCACTGAACTGAACTGAACTGAACATCTGTTCCTTTCTCAGAGCCTCTTGGCATTTGCCTCCCTCTGCCTTTGCCAGTCTTACTTCTATTCAGCATTCAGGTTTCAGTCAGTTCTGTCGCTTACTCATAGATGTTTTCCCCAAACTTGAAGTAGAAAGTGGCCCCACCTAAGCTCCATCATCACAATGACAAATTCCTTTATAGCACTTATGGTGAGATATGGATAGATGTGTAGTCATGTAGTTATCCGTGTGATTATTTGCTTAATGTCTGCATACTCCCTTAGTGTGTATACCTGGTGAAGGTAAGGGCTGTGTCTTTATCAGCTTTGTCCAGCATAGTGCCTATTTCAACTCAATAACTCTTGTTGGATGACTCATGAGTAATTGTTGACCAACTGAAGCAGTAAAACATGACTAGTCTGCCTGTTAAAATCTTTGTCCCACTAGAATATGATAACACTGTATTTAAAGTCCTAGAGTAATTTGGGAGGCATGTTTTACTGCCTTTTACAGCCTGTCCTCTTTAAATGACAGTGTGTACTTTGTGCATTTCATTTAAAGAGACAAATATGAAATTTAATAAAATATTTAAATATATAAATATTATATATTATATAAAACATTATAATTATTATATACAACACTATATATATGTGTATAAGATATATTGTAACTTGGGGAACTTTAGAGGTTATCCGGTCTATGAACGGGGCTTCCCCAATGGTTCAGTAGGTAATTGGGAAGATTCCCTGGGGTAGGAAATGGCACCCCCCACTCCAGTATTCTTGCCTGGAGAATCCCATGCCTGGGACGCTACAGTCCATGTGATCGCAGGGAGTCAGACATTACTGAACACATGGTATACGGTCACATAGTCAAGTCTACGACTCTTGTTTTACAAGTGAGGTCCAAAAAGTGAATAAAGCTACCCAAGGTCACAGAGAGAGTTAGTGGCAGTACCTTATCAAAGCCCATGGCTTCTAATTTTGGAGACACCACCCCTCCTACCAAGTTGCCTCATAAAATAGAATTCTAAGTTATTACTGAGAATTATACACACACACAAAAGAAATACAGTAAGAGAAAACCAGTCTTGAATCTATTTTAATATTATAACATTCTGGGACAGTGGAGACAAATTCATTCTCAGCCTTTGCTCAATGAAATAATGAGATGTGTGCCATCCTTTCAATTCCAAACTCTTGATAAACAGACACTTAGAGGAGAAGACAGTGTTTAACTTTTCTAATTTCAGAAACATATAGAAGATACTAGTAGAATTATAATGGAGCTAACTTTTTTCCAAAGAGAACCAATAGGCCTTGGGAGAAATAGAGCCCACTAGGCTCTTTTGATTTACTATCATGAGGTTGGCTAGAAAAGTGGCAAGAACTTTCACCTGAGGTCGTCATCACGCTAAGAGTGCTAAGTCCACTATAAGAAGAATTATTTAACAGAAGAAGATGAAGATGTGTGATGGTAGATAACTTTCTGTGCATGCATTTATTTCCCTCTGGTAACTTGAAAGAACTTCAGAGAGGATCGGCTGTACAAATGCATCACTTTGCACAGCAACATTACAGCTTGAGCTCGGGCTTCCTAATATTGAAACTGTCAGAAATTAGTTGCCTCCTTTCTTCGGGTTTTGTTGTTGCAATTAATGATGATTCAGTATAGAAGCTAAGATACTCTGGAGTTCTGCCTTCTGGAAACACAAAAGAAACTTATTAATAATAAAATATAGTAAAAGGTTCACTAATGGAAGAAATAGCTCATCACAAAGTTTTCTTTAAGTTTTGGTATGGCATTAGGTTCTTTCTACATGAAACTTTAAAGAACAATATTAAAACTTAAAAGACATAAAGCCAAACTGTTTAACTAATTCTCAGTTATTCAAAATTTACTTTCCTTTGGCTATCTGCCATCCTCAATCTGTTATTTGTAATAAATTGTATTATTTAGTTTCATCATTATTTATTTACATTTAATACATAAGTGTTATAAGTGCATTTACTAATACAATGCCTTATAAAGTTGTTTGCTTTTTTCTCAGGAATGAGGGAAGGAGTGAGGGAGGAAATGGGATGAAAAATTAAACCCTAGAGCCTCAGGAAACAACACTCTAAGAATAAAATTAAACATTTTAATATATTCTCAAAATCTTGAGCCACAACAGTATGATATGAAACTATGCTGTGGTAAAGTTCTCCATGATTTCTAATTACACTAACAATCTTAATTACATACCAAAGCAACATTAGGGTTGAGTATTGACTACTGACATATCTCTTCCTATACTTACCTTGCTAAACTCAATGTATCTGACATAGTCTGACCAATAGAAATGTGTAGATTGCCAAAGGAATGCCTGTGACCTGTGTGATTATTTTGTTCTCAATAGGAAAAAAGAAAAATGCTCCTGACATCTTTGACTCTAGCCTTAGGGATTTGGGCTCTGTCCAAGCCAGGATTTGAGCTTGTAACCCAAATTTCCTGAGAAATTAGAAAGCCCACCCACAGAGAAATCAAGCTGGGCTCTTTCTGTTACTGGAGAAGACTCTACAATACCAAGATCCTCATACCACCCACACAGGACAGTCCTGAGTTAGTCTGTGACCTGTAACAACATGAAAAGGCCATCGAAACATGACTTTCTGTCTCCAACAAGTGTGAAAAGGCCTAGCTGAGCTGTGAACTGAGTTTGAGAATCATCCCAAGGTGAACTAGAGACCACAAATCCTTGCAACCTCCCCAAGTTGCTCTGTGCACAGTGGACACAGAAATGCCTCCAAGGGAGGTCCTGGCTTTGTCCTGTCCATAAGCTATTCCTGGTAGGCTTCATGTAGGACAAATGTTGAGTAGTGCTTCATAGAATAATTGAAATTGATTTCCTGCCACAAACACACTCACATACACACAATGGGCAGTCTTTGTCTTGTTGAATGAAACAACTACTCTTTAAGAAGACAGGCATATTGTAAAGTAAAAAAATAATAATAAAAAAAAAAGAATATACACACAAACTATACACACAGTCTCACAAACTGTGAATTTGAAAAATGAATACAAATTCACTAAAAAAAATTAAATCAATAAAAGATGGAAGATAAATAAGGAAAAAAAAAAAAAAAGAAGACAGGCATATATCCTGGATATTTAACATCTCTGCTAACTTAAATCTCTGCTAGTTTGAAATCGGTCACTATTTCTGGAGGCTGCTTCTTATGCAATGCAAGCTCTAGGAACAGGGAATGTTATTTTCTGTTTTTATTCCTATACTACCCACATATTGCTATTTTGGTAACTATTAACAGATGTCAAAATAATCTAATAAAAATACCCAAATACTTAACCTCCAAAATAAAATAAGAAGTCTTTTACTCCACATCTATCATTCTTTAGGATTGTATAAACTGAAAAAAAAAAAAAGTTACATTTTTGAGCACATCAGAGGAAAAATACCCTACATGAGTGGAGTATTCTCAAAAGTGTGAGTGGAAAACCCTCAAAAGTCATTAAGTTTCTGAAAGCTACACGTAAAGACTTTATCAGTACACTAGGGAGTTGAGCCATATACTATGCAAGACTTCTCATAGCTTTAAGATCCTCTGATTCCACAATGGAAATACAAGGTACGTCCAAAGATTCTGTGTGAGGGAATGAAGTTATCAGAAAGTATAAAAGAAAAGAAGACTCTCAGAAGCTTGTTGTTGTTGTTGTCTAAGTCGTGTCTGACTCTTTGCAATCCCATGGACTCTAGCCCACCAGGTTCCTCTGTCCATTGGATTTCCCAGGCAAGAATACTGGAGTAGGTTGCCATTTCCTTCTTCAGGGGATTTTCCCGACCCAAGGATTAAATGCATCTCCTGTGTCTCCTGAATAGTCAGACGGATTCTTTACCACTGAGCCACCAGGAAAGCCCATCTCAGAAACTTTACTTTCTGGAAACATCACATAACTCCATTATTAGTAGTTTTTATTAAAGCAATTTTGCAGCCTATGTAGATACACATTCAGTATACTAAATCTAAAAAATAAGAATATTTCTGAAAATTTTCTGAAGCTTTTCCTCAAAAAACCTAAGTTTGCATAGCAAATTCATAATTCACAAAGGTCTTGTGTGATCTTGTTTAGTCCTGAAAATAATTCTGCTGTTAGGAACTGAGGGCACATATGCTACATATGGGTTCTAAGGCCCTGGGTCCCAATCTTGGCTTCTCATCAACTGAATTCTTGGTAATCCAAGACTCAACTATGCCTCACTCTGCTCATCTGTAAAACAGAGACAATAATGATACCTACCTAAAAGTGCTATTCAATATTCTAAATTTTTAACATAGAAAAAGTCAGAATGGCTTCCTTATTGTTTAAAACACTGAAGCATGTAGCACGCGCTTGCACTCACTCAGTCATATCCAGCTCTTTGTGACCCCACAGACTGTAGCCTAACAGGCTCCTCTGTCCATGGGATTCTCTAGGCAATCTTTCTGACCCAGGGATCAAACCCACATCTCTTGCATCTCCTGCATTGGCAGGTGGATTCTTTACCCCTGAGCCATCTGAGAAGCTTATTAATTATTCAATAAATATGTGCTATTATTATCCTTATAGCAGATTATACTTTTCAAAGATGTGACACCAATATATACCATCCATGTATTGCTTTTACAATGTGACATTGTCACTTCTGCATTGAGAAACAGAGTCTGTGTTCCCTCCTCTTGAAGTCACCCTGTGTAACTTCTGAAGCTAAGTCATACAGGCAATACAACTTTGCCCAGCCATCTAGAGATGTCTGCCACCGGAAACCAGTTACCACAAGATGAAGGAGCCAAGCAGCCCCTCATCGTGGAGAGGGTGTGTGTAGGTACTCCAGCCACAGAACAAGGTCCCAGCACACAGCCAGCATCAACCAACAGAGAGGTGAGTAAGTGAGGTTACAGGTCACTCCAGCTCCCAGAGTTTGAGCCACTCCAGCTGATGCCAAGTAGAGCAGAGAGTTGTCCCCACTGAGTCCCATCCAATTGTAGATTCATGAAAAAAGGTAATTTTGTTATTTTAAGTTGCTGCTGCTGCTGCTAAGTGGCTTCAGTCGTGTCCGAATCTGTGTGACCCCATAGACGGTAGTTTTAGGAAACTGAATTTTGCCTAAGATTACACAGATATTAAGAGGTAGCAAGTGAACTTGGAGGCAGATTTTCCAATTTGAATCATGTTTTCTTGTCACAATTTCAAACTCAGACAGTTACCTTAAGCAAGAATGTCTTGAGGATATGCCTGGCTCATTGTCACATTGTAGGTTGATCTTACCCCATCTATCATCATTTGAATTCAAGAAGCCTCCTACCCCAGTGGCTCAGATGGAAAGAATCTGTGTCCAAGGAAGAGACTTGGATTTTATCCCTGGTTTGGGAAGATCCCTGGAGAAGAGAATGGCCAGCCACACCAGTATTCTTGCACAGAGAATTTCATGGACAGAGGAGCGTGGCAGGCCATGGTTCCTAGGGTTGCAAAGAGTTGGACATGACTTAAGTGACTGAGCACACACACACACACACAGCCTCCCACAAACCACATCTCAGAAGCAAACACCATCCATGGGCGACAGCAGGTACATCTTGACTCCTGACTTAGGAATTTCTGTTTCTGCTCTGGTTGTCTCTTCATTTGGCTGCCAGTTTAGACTGCCTTCCTGACTTCTGATCCTGGACTAATCATGCAACATCACTCATTAGGCCATCACCTGAAGTTTCAAGTACTTAGGAGCCCCTTTGTTAGAGAACCTTTAGATATCCCTTCAGTTCAGTTCAGTTCAGTCACTCAGTCGTGTCAGACTCTTTGCGACCCAATGAATCGCAGCACGCCAGGCCTCCCTGTCCATCACCAACTCCCAGAGTTCACTGAGACTCACATCCACCGAGTCAGTGATGCCATCCAGCCATCTCATCTTCTGTCGTCCCTTCTCCTCCTGCCCCCAATCCCTCCCAGCATCAGAGTCTTTTCCAATGAGTCAACTCTTCGCATGAGGTGGCCAAAGTACTGGAGTTTCAGCTTTAGCATCATTCCTTCCAAAGAAATCCCAGGGTTGATCTCCTTCAGAATGAACTGGTTGGATCTCCTTGCAGTCCAAGGGACTCTCAAGAGTCTTCTCCAACACCACAGTCCAAAGGCACAATTCTTCAATGCTCAGCTTTCTTCACAGTCCAACTCTCATATCCATACATGACCACAGGAAAAACCATAGCCTTGACTAAACGAACCTTTGTTGGCAAAGTAATACCTCTGCTTTTGAATATGCTGTCTAGGTTGGTCATAACTTTCCTCCCAAGGAGTAAGCATCTTTTAATTTCATGGCTGCAGTCACCATCTGAACTGATTTTGGAGCCCAGAAAAATAAAGTCTGACACTGTTTCCACTCTTTCCCCATCTATTTCCCATGAAGTGAGGGGACCAGATGCCATGATCTTCGTTTTCTGAATGTTGAGCTTTAAGCCAACTTTTTCACTCTCCTCTTTTACCTTCATCAAGAGGCTCTTTAGTTCTTCTTCACTTTCTGCCATAAGGGTGGTGTCATCTGCATATTTGAGGTGACTGAGATTTCTCCCGGCAATCTTGATTCCAGCTTGTGCTTCTTCCAGCCCAGCATTTCTCAAGCAGGGTGACAATATACAGCCTTGACACACTCCTTTTCCTATTTGGAACCAGTCTGTTGTTCCATGTCCAGTTCTAACTGTTGCTTCCTGACCTGCATACAAATTTTTCAAGAGGCAGGTCAGGTGGTCTGGTATTCCCATCTCTAGAAGAATTTTCCACAGTTTGTTGTGATCCACACAGTCAAAGGCTTTGGCATAGTCAATAAAGCAGAAATAGATGTTTTTCTGGAACTCTCTTGCTTTTTCCATGATCCAGCAGATGTTGGCAATTTGATCTCTGGTTCCTCTGCCTTTTCTAAAACCAGCTTGAACAACTGGAAGTTCACGATTCACATATTGCTGAAGCTTGGCTTGGAGAATTTTGAGCATTACTTTACTAGCGTGTGAGATGAGTGCAATTGTGCGGTAGTTTGAGCATTCTTTGGCATTGCCTTTCTTTGGGATTGGAATGAAAACTGACTTTTTCCAGTCCTGTGGCCACTGCTGAATTTTCCAGATTTGCTGGCATATTGAGTGCAGCACTTTCACAGCATCATCTTTCAGAATTTGAAATAGCTCAACTGGAATTCCATCACCTCCACTAGCTTTGTTCATAGTGATGCTTTCTAAGGCCCACTTGACTTCACATTCCAGGATGTCTGGCTCTAGGTCAGTGATCACACCATCGTGATTATCTGGGTCGTGAAGATCTTTTTTGTACAGTTCTTCTGTGTATTCTTGCCACCTCTTCTTAATATCTTCCGCTTCTGTTAGGTCCATACCATTTCTGTCCTTTATTGAGCCCATCTTTGCATGAAATGTTCCCTTGGTATCTCTAATTTTCTTGAAGAGATCTCTAGTCTTTCCCATTGTTGTTTTCCTCTATTTCTTTGCATGATCGCTGAGGAAGGCTTTCTTATCTCTTCTTGCTATTCTTTGGGACCCTGCATTCAGATGTTTACATCTTTCCTTTTCTCCTTTGCTTTTCGCTTCTCTTCTTTTCACACCTATTTGTAAGGCCTCCCCAGACAGCCATCACCTGAAGTTTCAAGTACTTAGGAGCCCCTTCATTAGAGAACCTTTAGATATCCCTTAGTTCTCCCCAATATCTCTTTGCTTGGAGTTCAGTAAGCATAAATCCACACTTAGTAACATAATGTTGTGAAATGTTAACTATGCTTCTCAAATGAAAACCAATGTTAACTTCTGAGCCAAGAAAATTTTAATATGAAGCTAATGAAGCTGCAAGCTTTAGGGCTGCTAACTTAAATATGTTTCTTCCAAGGCTGTGGAAGAGGCTGTAATAATATACTTATGGACATTTTTAAAATTAAATTTGCTAAGTGCAACGTACTTTCAACAACCTTGAATCTTCCCCTATTCCTGAGAGTGGCTTAGTCAAAATGGAGCACACACCACAGCTATTAACTTCTTTTTCTTTAGGAGTGGTTTTTGAATTAACTTGAAATCCTAAAACTGTTTGAAAACAGAAGAGTTAAAGCAACTTATCCATTGTCTAAAATTTTCAGTAAAGTTTATTCAGTTCAGTTCAGTCACTCAGTCGTGTCCGACTCTTTGTAACCCCATGAATCGCAGCATGCCAGGCCTCCCTGTCCATCACCAACTCCCGGAGTTCACTCAGACTCACGTCCATCGAGTCAGTGGTGCCATCCAGCCATCTCATCCTCTGTCGTCCCCTTCTCCTCCTGTCCCCAATCCCTCCCAGCATCAGAGTCTTTTCCAATGAGTCAGCTCTTCGCATCAGTTGGCCAAAATATTGGAGTTTCAGTCCTTCCAATGAACACTCAGGACTGATCTCCTTTAGGATGGACTGGTTGGATTTCCTTGCAGTCCAAAGGACTCTCAAGAGTCTTCTCCAACACCACAGTTCAAAAGTATCAGTTCTTTGGCACTCAGCTTTTTTCACAGCCCAACTCTCACATCCATACATGACCACAGGAAAAACCATAGCCTTGACTAGATGGACCTTTGTTGGCAAAGTAATGTCTCTGCTTTTGAATATGCTATCTAGGTTGGTCATAACTTTCCTTCCAAGGAGTAAGCGTCTTTTAATTTCATGGCTGCAATCACCATCTGCAGTGATTTTGGAGCCCAAAAAAATAAAGTC
The DNA here is from genome assembly GCF_002263795.3 of Bos taurus. Taxonomy (NCBI): domain Eukaryota; kingdom Metazoa; phylum Chordata; class Mammalia; order Artiodactyla; family Bovidae; genus Bos; species Bos taurus. The sequence goes on along the minus strand of NC_037336.1, from coordinate 83,404,617 downwards.
TGACACTGTTTTCCCATCTATTTCCCCTGAAGTGATGGGACCAGATGCCATGATATTAGTTTTCTGAATGTTGAGCTTTAAGCCAACATTTTCACTCTCCTCTTTCACTTTCATCAAGAGGCTTTTTAGTTCTTAAAGTTTATTAGAGCTTCTCAAATTAAGAAATAAAATTAGGATTTTAATAACCAAATACACAGGGGAATTTTTCCCTCTCCCCCAGTAGTTACAAATTCAACTGATGTGCTACAACTAATTATATATTTAGAACATGTAAGTATTTGAAAACTCTTCTATAATAGACCAGTACAAAATGAGATTATTATTTAGTTCAGAGACTATTTTGATGCCCTGCTTCAGTCATTTTAGGAAATGAGCTTGGCTCTATTTTAAACTGATAATATTGATAATTTTTAAAAGTTAAACTATATCTACAATATATTTTAAAATATATGTATGCTGCTGCTGCTGCTAAGTCGCTTTAGTCGTGTCCGACTCTGTGCGACCCCTGAGACGGCAGCCCACCAGGCTCCCCTGTCCATGGGATTCTCCAGGCAAGAACACTGGAGTGGGTTGCCATTTCCTTCTCCAGTGCATGAAAGTGAAAAGTGAAAGTGAAGTTGCTCAGTCGTGTCCGACTCTGAGCGACTCCATAGACTGCAGCCTACCAGGCTCTTCCATCCATGGAATTTTCCAGGCAAGAGTACTGGAGTGGGGTGCCATTGCCTTCTCCGAAAATATATGTATATTTGTGTATAAACACCTACATGTCAAAAACATACAGGAAAGCAATATATCTAAAAGTTAACAGTAAATATCTTTGGGTGGTGAGATTATGTTTGATTTTTCTTTCCTTTATGTTTTCCTCTATTTTAGAAATATTTATCATAAATGTAGACTATCTTTATAATCAGAAATAAAGGATAAGCTTTCACTGTCAATAATCTTTTTTCTTATGTTGGTCCAAATAAAATCATATTTGCATGTAGTTCAGTCTTCATTAAGATTAACTCAGTTTATACCACAATTTGGGCCAACTTTTAGGATCTCCATTAAAAGGAACCTCCCTAAAATCTACACACACACACACACACACACACACAAAATAATAATAAAAATAAAGTAGCAGCTCTTTGAAACAGAAAATTATTTTTCTCTCTTTTATGGCTATAAGTAGCAGTAGGTAGCAATATATCATTTCAGAAATTTTTTTAATTTAAATTTATTTATTTTACTTGGAGGTTAATTACTTTACAATATTGTATTGGTTTTGCCATACATCAACATGAATTTTTTAAAAAGTGATTATAAAACAATCTGAACTTGACGAAGCTAAGACAAATACTCTCACCAGTTGAATTAAACCACAAATTCATTTTCACTTGATGTTTGATTTCCCTATTGCTTTTAAGCTTTTTCAAACTAGACTGCTTTCTTCTAGAACCAGGTGATAAAATGAAGGAGTAATTCAACATTAATTAGGAGTCTGGAAAAGTGAATTGAAAAAAAAACGGGAACATATGCAAGTATTATAAGCATTCACATAAATAGTAATTCAGAATAGAAAAGGAGAACATTAAAAGAGCCTACTTGCTTAAAAGAGCTATTAGAGTTGATAAAGACAAAATTATTAACTAAGCCTCAGATATGCTTAGAATATTGACTTAAACTCCCAACTTATAGCCTAATAAACTCCTTTAGTCTAATAAAGTTGTGAGAGCTAGAAAGAAAAAAAAATAATGAAAGGCATGAAGAGAAAGAGGAAGGAAGGAAAGATGGAAGGAGTGAAAGAGGGCAGGAAAAAAAGGAAAGAAGGCAGAGAGGAAAACCAGCTATACCATAACCAAGACTGCAAATGGCCCAAAATAGCCAGAACATAGAGAAAATATAGTCACAAATAAAAACTGAACTAAGATATAAACATTTCTGTGCATATTCAATTGTCTTAATTGAAATAATATCAATTAAAAATAAAATGAAATTAATTTTTCAGAGATGGGAATAGTAAATATAGTTTTATCTACTTCCAGACCCTGTATTGGCAAGTAATAAGCTAAAGATAAGCTAGAGAAGAACCATAGAAAGTAGTCTGGATCATTCTTAAGCTCAACCCTATCAAGATTTGGAGTGACTGAATCACACCAAGTGAAAATATTTTAAAGAATTATTTTTTCCTGTAAATGATGTCATTAGCATTAGATAATCAAAATAAGTTTACTCACATCACTAATAGATAGTTTTCTCTTTTTGTTTAAATGACTAAATGGAATTTTTTTTTAATTCCTTACTTCAAGAATCCTAAGCAATTTTTCTCTTCCAAGAACTCTGCTGCCATTAATGCAAACTGAAGAAATGCATTGGATTAGGTTCTCTAAATTATAAATGATCAGAAATGATGTGTTTGAGATAAGCTGCTCTTTAAATAAATGCTGGAGAGGGTGTGGAGAAAAGGGAACCCTCTTATACCGTTGGTGGGAATGCAAACTAGTACAGCCACTATGGAGAACAGTGTGGAGATTCCTTAAAAAACTGGAAATAGAATTGCCTTATGACCCTGCAATCCCACTGCTGGGCATACACACCAAGGAAGCCAGAATTGAAAGAGACATGTGTACCCCAATGTTCATCGCAGCACTGTTTATAATAGCCAGGACATGGAGGCAACCTAGATGTTCATCAGCAGATGAATGGATAAGAAAGCTGTGGTACATATACACAATGGAGTATTACTCAGCCATTAAAAAGAATACATTTGAATCAGTTCTAATGAGGTGGATGAAACTGGAGCCTATTATACAGAGTGAAGTAAGCCAGAAAGAAAAACACTAATACAGTATACTAACGCATATATATGGAATTTAGAAAGATGGTAACAATAACCCTGTATGTGAGACAGCAAAAGAGAAACAGATGTATAGAACAGTCTTTTGGACTCTATGGGAGAGGGAGAGGGTGGGATGATTTGGGAGAATGACATTGAAATATGTATAATATCATGAAACGAATCACCAGTCCAGGTTCGATGCATGATATAGGATGCTTGGGGCTGGTGCACTGGGATGACCCAGAGGGATGGTACAGGGAGGGAGTTGGGAGGGGGTTCAGAATGGGGAACATGTGTATACCCGTGGCAGGTTCATGTTGGTGTATGGCAAAACCAATACAATATTGTAAAGTAATTAACCTCCAATTAAAATAAATTTATTTTTAAATAAATAAATAAGTAAATTTAAAAAAAATAAATAAATAAAATTATGGAGGGTCCAAAATGCCCACACTTTCATCTTTATTCATGAATATTATCATTGAATTGTTGTTGATTTGTCAAAAGAAATGCTTATTATAGTATGACTAATCCTTGTGTCACAGAAATAAATATAGCTGATATGGCAATTATTATTGCCAACGTATAATATACATATAAATGTATATAAATATATATACACTTACTAATGTATTATAGTGATCACTGTCTACAAAGTGATAAGGATAATTGTCAATAGAATAATATATTTGGAAAAATTAAATATTTAGTTGATTTAGAGACAATCGCTTCCAAAGTCAATTCAAACATTCACTGTCTTCTTTGAAATCTACAATGAGCAAAATATTATGTTTATCAGTAGTCTTCAACCAAATTAAAAAGTCATAAAACTTAGTATTTTAGGTTATGCAGTGTTTAAGTCTCCAGTGTTCTATATTTAAGTCAATTTATTATTTTTAAAAGAAAATATGGCTTTGGAAGCATCATGTTGATTAAAAGCACTTGCTAGTTCAAACTCCTCAGGCATTTTTTAAAATCTGTAAACTAGGAAAATAATATTGAATTTCTATAAAGATACAGAAAATGTATGCAAATCATGTGTTATAGTACCTGGCATTTAATATTTATGAAATAGTCAAAGCTTAAATTAAAAGAAAAATTATGAGTTTTGTAAAATAAACTATGGTGATTCCTCAGAAGAAACTGTTTTGCTAATATTAAAAACTGTTTTTCTGCTTTATGATGGCTATCTGAGCATCTGTATTAATCTTTATTACTTCCCATAGAGCCATTCAATTAACAGAAGCGATTTAAAAATAAGAATGAATCCATGGTAGCGCTAGAAACCTGGGAAGGGTGCCAGGGGCAGACAAGAATAGTGGAGAATTTCTAAAAGATACAGGCAGATGGGATCAGACTGGTAGTAAAATCTGATAGAGCTGAACCTGTAGCACTGAAAACACATAAGAGAACAGTACTAAAGAAGTGTGTTCTTTCTTTTCAGAACCCAAGAAAACACCAAGATCAAAGACAGCAGGGACTAAAAGCACAGTTAGGCAGTGGAATGGTGAACTGTAGTGGAATGGAAAGTTGAACTGCTGATGGTATCATGACCCTCACTAAATCCTCAAGAAAATTTCTCTAAATAAAATTAAGGATCTGCCCTAAGAAACTTACAGAAGTTATTGAAACAAAAGAAGGATATCTCAGTGGTACCCCCAGGTAACTTCTGGTTCCTTTAATAGATATATGGCAGCCCATACCAGTACTAAGCAAACTCTCTGGGTAATCTAGAAGAAATATCTTTCTGGTCACCATCATGTACCCTCTCTCTACACAAAATTCCTCCATAAATAGAATCTAAATTCACTCATGGAAGGAATTATTTTATTCACTTTCTCAGGGAGAACCATCTCTAACTATCATTAATCACCAACCTCAAGCCTCAATTATAAATACAAATACCACAGAAAAGTCAACAAAGTCGAAACAGGTGTTAGAACAACCAGAGAATTCATATCTAAGGAAACAAACCTCATATAAGAAACAGAAGATACCCTAAACAGAATTCTTAGAGATTTGAAAAGATGTCATACAAAAAATAATGAGCCTACTAAATCAAAGAGGCAATTTGATACATTTTTTAAGACTCTGATTGTGGTGATGGATTCACAGGTTATTGCTGTTGTTCAGTCACTCAGTAATGCCCTTCTTTTTTGACCCCTCGGACTGCAGCACACCATGTTTCCCTGTCCTTCACCATCTCCAGGGGCTTGCTCAAATTCATGTCCATTTAATCAGTTATGCCATCCAACCATCTCTTCCTCTGCTGTCCTCTTCTCCTCCTGCCTTCAGTCTTTCTTAGCATCAGTGTCTTTTCTTATGACTTGGCTCTTCACATCAGGTGGCCAAAGTATTGGAGCTTCAAATTCAGCATCAGTCCTTCCAATGAATATTCAGGACTAATATCCTTTAGGATTGACTGGTTTGATCTCCTGGCAGTCCAGGGAGTCTCAAGAGTCTTTCCCAACACAACAGTTCAAAGCATCAATTCTTTGGTGCTCAGCCTTCTGTATGGTCCAATTCTCACATCCATACATTGATTCAGTTCAGTTCAGTTGCTCAGTCATGTCTGACTCTTTGCAGCCCCCTGGACTACAGCACACCAGGCTTCCCTGTCCATCATCAAGTCCCAGAGCTTACTCAAACTCACGTCCATTGAGTCAGTGACACAAACCAACCATCTCATCCTCTGTCGTCCCCTTCTCCTCCAACCTTCAATCTTTCCCAGCATCAGGGTCTTTTCAAGTGAGTCAGTTCTTCACATCAGGTAGCCAAAGTATTGGAGTTTCAGCTTTAGCATCAGTCCCTCCAATGAATATTCAGGACTGATTTCCTTTATGATGGACTGGTTGGATCTCCTTGCAATCGAAGGGACTCTCAAGAGTCTTCTCCAACACCACAGTTCAAACCATCAATTCTTCAGTGCTCAGCCTTCTTTATAGTCCAACTCTCACATCCATACATGACTATTGGAAAAACCATAGCTTTGACTAAATGGACCTTTGTTGGCAAAGTAATTTCTCTGATTTTTAATACATTGTCTAGATCCGTCATAGCTTTTCTTCCAAGGAACAAGCATCTTTTAATTTCATGGCTGCAATCACCATCTGCAGTGACTTTTGAGCCCCCCAAAATAAAGTCTCTCACTGTTTCCATTGTTTCCCCATCTATTTGCCATGAAATGATGGGACTAGATGCCATGATCTTAGTTTTTTGAATGCTATGATTTAAGCCAGGTTTTTCACACTTCCCTTTCACTTTCCTCAAGAGGTTCTTTAGTTCCTCTTCACTTTCTGCCATAAAAGTGGTGTCATCTGGTGCCATGATGGTGGTGTTATCATATATACAATGTATATATTTATATTTTAGGTTTGCTTTAAAAAAGACAACCAAGAACATAAATTCTTGATTTAAAAAAAATCCTGAAGTGGGGGAAGAAAAAGGAAAACTGAATGTTCTCAGTCTCTTTGAGAGGGAGAGAAGTGAGAATATGGAGGCTATAGATTTTTTTTTATTGAAGTCTAGTTGATTTTCAATACTGTGTTATTTTCAGATATACAGCAAAATGATTCATTTTTTAAATTATTTTCATTTATAGGTTATTATAAGATATTGAATATAGTTCCCTGTCATAAGGTAAATCCTGTTACTTGTTTTGTATATAGTAATTTGTATCTGTTAATTTTATACTCCTATTTCATCAATCCTCCTCTTCCTTTTCCCTTTGGTAACCATAAGTTTGTTTTCTATGTCTATGAGTCTGTTCCTGCTCTGTATAAAAATTCATTTATATTATTTTTAGATTGCATATATAAGTGGTATCACATAATATTTGTCTTTCTCTGTCTAACTTACTTCACTTAGTATGACATTCCCTAGGTCCATCCATGTTTCTGCAAATGATAATGTTTCATTTTTTCCCATGGCTGGTAATATCCCATTATTTTTCTTGGCTGAGTAATATCTCAGCCAATCATCTGTTGATGGGTACTTGAGCTGTTTCCATGTCTTGGCTATTATAAAAAGTGCTGCTATGAACATCAGACTGCATACATACTTTTAAATTAAAGTTTTTAATTCTTTTCAAATATATGACCAGGAGTGGGATTGCTGGATCACAGATTAACTATGTTTAAGGTTTTTAATTTTTTTTTTTTTTTTTTTTGCTTCACTGTGCATCTTGTGGGATCTCAGTTCCCCAGTCAGGAGTCAAACCCATGCCCCCTGCAGTGGAAATGTGGAGTCTTAATCACTGGACTCCCAGGGAATTCCTGGAATTCCTTATTTTTAATTATTTTTCAGGAACCTCCATACAGTTTTCCATAGTGGCTGCACCAATATACATTCCCATCGACAGTGTAAGAGTGTTCCCTTTTCTTCACATCCTCTCTAGTATTTATTATTTGTAGATTTTTGATGATAGCTATTGATGTTCAAGCTGGTTTTAGAAAAGGCAGAGGAACCAGAGATCAAATTGCCAACATCCGCTGAATCATCGAAAAAGCAAGAGAGTTCCAGAAAAACAATTATTTCTGCTTTATTGACTATGCCAAAGCCTTTGACTGTGTGGATCACAATAAACTGTGGAAAATTCTGAAAGAGATGGGAATACCAGACCACCTGATCTGCCTCTTGAGAAATTTGTATGCAGGTCAGGAAGCAACAGTTAGAACTGGACATGGAACAAAAGACTGGTTGCAAATAGGAAAAGGAGTACATCAAGGCTGTATATTGTCACCCTGTTTATTTAACTTATATGCAGAGTACATCATGAGAAACGCTGGGCTGGAAGAAACACAAGCTGGAATCAAGATTGCCGGGAGAAATCTCAATCACCTCAGATATGCAGATGACACCACCCTTATGGCAGAAAGTGAAGAAGAACTAAAAAGCCTCTTGATGAAAGTGAAAGTGGAGAGCGAAAAGTTGGCTTAAAGCTCAACATTCAAAAAACGAAGATCATGGCATCCGGTCCCATCACTTCATGGGAAATAGATGGGGAAACAGTGGAAACAGTGTCAGACTTTATTTTGGTAGGCTCCAAAATCACTACAGATGGTGATTGCAGCCATGAAATTAAAAGACACTTACTCCTTGGAAGGAAAGATATGACCAACCTAGATAGCATATTCAAAAGCAAAGACATTACTTTGCCAACCAAGGTTCATCTAGTTAAGGTTATGGTTTTTCCTGTGGTCATGTATGGATGTGAGAGCTGGACTGTGAAGAAGGCTGAGCACCGAAGAATTGATGCTTTTGAACTGTGGTATTGGAGAAAACTCTTGAGAGTCCCTTGGACTGCAAGGAGATCCAACCAGTCCATTCTGAAGGAGATCAGCCCTGGGATTTCTTTGGAAGGAATGATGCTGAAGCTGAAACTCCAGTACTTTGGCCACCTCATGCAAAGTGTTGACTCATTGGAAAAGACTCTGATGCTGGGAGGGATTGGGGGCAGGAGGAGAAGGGGACGACAGAGGATGAGATGGCTGGATGGCATCACTGACTCGATGGACGTGAGTCTGGGTGAACTCCGGGAGTTGGTGGTGGACAGGGAGGCCTGGCATGCTGTGATTCATGGGGTCGCAAAGAGTCGGACACGACTGAGTGACTGATCTGATCTGATCTGATTCTGAAAGGTGTGAGGTGATACTTCATTGTGGTTTTGATTTGTACTTCTCTAATAATCAGCAATTTTTGAGTATCTTTTTGTGTGCCTGTTGGCCGTCTGTATATCTCCTTCGGAGAAATGTCTATTTAGATCTTCTGATGATTTTTTAATTAGGTTGGAAGCTATAGATATTGATTGCTTTGAAATTGACAGGAAAGCATAAGATAAATATGCTTATATAAATATATTCATTAGTAGAACTAAAATAGAAGAATATCAAGATAGTTTTGGACTAAAGAATAAATGCAATGTAACCAATCTGACCAAAATCATTAACAAATAATATAAATAAGGGAATAATTAATTATAAAATGGGAGAAGGACTGCATAATGTAAAAACAATTGTGTTAAAATATGTAGATTTTCTTAAAACAGAAACTTTCAGATTGGACCAATAAATATCCAGCTATATGCAAGTTACAAAAATAAATAAATAAAATATCACAGAAAGGTGACAAATGAAGAGCTAGATAGACCCACTAGGCACATATATCAACAACATTTAAAAAAAAAAACAATAGTAATATATTAATAGTAAAGTAGGCTTACAGCAAAAAATAATTATATGACTGTAAAAGAGGATATAATAAACATAATTGTTTATCCAAATCAAATGTCCTCAAAATATTAATAGATAAGCATTCACTTCAAAAATCTAGAAAAAATTAACCAAAATGAAATGAAGGAAAATTGAAAACAACAGATATTAATAAAATAGAAAACATAGCAAAATAAACACAACAAAAATAAAATCAATATCAGACTTTAAAAAAAATAAACAAAATGGACTAATCTCTTCCATATTTGATCAAGAGAAAAACCAAAGAAAGAAAACAAAAGCAGAAGTGAACTACATTGAGAATTAAAGTGAGGGGTGGAGATATAGTGAGAGATAAGCAGAAGATTTTTTTTAATGAGATACAACCTTATACCAAAACCTTAAAATCTATATGGAATGGGAGATAATATAAATTTCCATGTTGCCCTAACAAGAATTGAAAAAAATTTAATAAACCAATAACCACAGAAGGAACTAAAAATAAACTTAAAGATTTATCTCCCCACAAAATATACTAAGCTCAGATTCCTTTCCAGGTAAATTTTATCAAACCCACAAACTAACAAGAGTAAGAAGTGGAAGTTAGAAAACTTTTTGTTTGAGTCTAGGAAAGCATTCAAAATTGATTATGAAACTGAAAAAATGTAATACACATGTGCATACATACATATAATATATTATGAATTCTGATCTCTCATGAATTTAGATGAAAAGTTCCTAAATACAATATATAAGAGAACAAAATACAGAAGGATGTTAAAAGATTATATTCAATTATCAGCCTGGATTAAGTCAAGAAATAAAAGACTCAGTCAACATTAAAAATATATTAGAGTCAATGTGTTAGCTATTTAATTACATGATCGCCCTGACATGAAGAAAAAGTCATTGATAAAATTCAAGACTTATTCTTGAGTTCTAAAAATTAAACTGAGTTAAAGATGGGCAATGGGCTTCTCAGGTGGATCAGTCATAAAGAATCCACCTACCAATGCAGGAGATATGGGTTCGATCTCTGGGTCAGGAAGACCCCCTGGAGAAGGAAATGACAACCCACTCCAGTATTACTGCTTGAAAAATCCCATGGACAGAGGAGTCTGATAGGCCACAGTCCATGGGTTTGCAAAGAGTTGGACATGACTGAACAACTGAGTACACATGCTCACAAAGATGGGTGAAATATCTCTCAAGTTGATGAATGGTACCTATCAAATACAAATTTTAAAATATTAGGAGGTAAAATCTGAAAAGATTTTTTTTAGTAGCATAAACATATTTATTTACAAAACTTCATTATATGTGTCATGTTTTTGGTTGTCTCTGAAGCCTTAAAAAAAAGGGAAATTAGGCTAACATAAACTAGCACATAATATAATACCTGGCATACAGTAGATACTGGAGTATGTTTGGCAATCTTAAAAACAATGAAATACCTTTGTTTCTTCATAGAAATGCAGCTACAAAACAACTACAGTGTAATTATATGGCATTGTTTATAGCCAATGTAAATGACAAGAAAAAATTATTCATAGAAAAACAATAAGACAAGAAAAGAGATGAGTTATTAAATATTAGCTGAAAAGTAACAAAAGTTATTTTATAGACTATGTTTGTGTGCTAGTTAATACCAGAGATGAGGTAGAAAAAGTTAGAACTAAAACAAAAATACATATTGTTGATCAGATACAAGATCATCCAACCAAAATCAATAGCTTTACTATAAACAATTAAGAAATATTGTGGAAAAAATCTAGTTAACAAATGAAGTAGTAAATCTAAAATTACTAGGAATTAACTGAATAAGAAATGTGCTAGACATATCATGATGGGGTGATCACTCACCTAGAGCCAACCATCCTAGAATGTGAGGTCAAGTGGGCCTTAGAAAGCATCACTATGAACAAAGCTAGTGGAGGTGATGGAATTCCAGTTGAGCTATTCCAAATCCTGAAAGATGATGTTGTGAAAGTGCTGCACTCAATATGCCAGCACATTTGGAAGACTCAGTAGTGGCCACAGGACTGGAAAAGGTCAGTTTTCATTCCAATCCCAAAGAAAGGCAATGCCAAAGAATGCTCAAACTACCATACAATTGCACTCATCTCACACGCTAGTAAAGTAATGCTCAAAATTCTGCAAGCCAGGCTTCAGCAATACGTGAACTGTGAACTTCCAGATGTTCAAGCTGGTTTTAGAAAAGGCAGAGGAACCAGAGATCAAATTGCCAACATCCGCTGGATCATCAAAAAAGCAAGAGAGTTCCAGAAAAAAAATTATTTCTGCTTTATTGACTATGCCAAAGCCTTTGACTGTGTGGATCACAATAAACTGTGGAAAATTCTTCAAGAGATGGGAATATCAGACCACCTGACCTGCATCTTGAGAAATCTGTATGCAGGTCAGGAAGCAACAGTTAGAACTGGACATGGAACAACAGACTTGTTCCAAATAGGAAAAGGAGTACGTCAAGGCTGTATATTGTCACCCTGTTTATTTAACTTCTATGCAGAGTACATCATGAGAAATGCTGGGCTGGAATCACAAACTGGAATCAAGATTGCCGGGAAAAATCTCAATCACCTCAGATATGCAGATGACACCACCCTTATGGCAGAAAGTGAAGAAGAACTAAAAAGCCTCTTGATGAAAGTGAAAGTGGAGAGCGAAAATGTTGGCTTAAAGCTCAACATTCAGAAAAGGAAGATCATGGCATCTGGTCCCATCACTTCATGGGAAATAGATGGGGAAACAGTGGAAACAGTTTCAGACTTTATTTTGGTAGGCTCCAAAATCACTGCAGATGGTGATTGCAGCCATGAAATTAAAAGACACTTACTCCTGGGAAGGAAACTTATGACCAACCTAGATAGCATATTGAAAAGCAGAGACATTCCTTTGCCAACAAAGGTCCGTCTAGTCAAGGCTATGGTTTTTCCAGTGGTCGTGTATGGATGTGAGAGTTGGACTGTGAAGAAAGCTGAGTACTGAAGAATTGATGCTTTTGAACTGTGGTGTTGGAGAAGACTCTTGAGAGTCCCTTGGACTGCAAGGAGATCCAACCAGTCCACTCTAAAGGAGACCAGTCCTGGGTGTTTATTGGAAGGACTGATGTTGAAGCTGAAACTCCAGTACTTTGGCCACCTCATGCAAAGAGTTGACTCATTGGAAAAGACCCTGATGCTGGGAGGGATTCGGGGCAGGAGGAGAAGGGGATGACAGAGGATGAGATGGCTGGATGGCATCACTGACTCGATGGACATGAGTTTGAGTGAACTCCGGGAGTTGGTGATGGACAGGGAGGCCTGGCGTGCTGTGATTCATGGGGTTGCAAAGAGTCAGACATGAGTGGGTGACTGAACTGAACTGAACTGAGACCTATATGAATGGGAAAACAGTATTATAAAATTATAGCTTAATTCTCAATGTTTTTTTTTTTTTACTGAAATTTAACATTCAGTTAAATTATTTTGCTGAAATTAATTTGAAGAATAGAAGATAATATAATTAAGCAATATGGGAAAGAATAAATAATGAGAATATAAAGCTACAACTAGATCTACAGAACTGTGGTAGTGGTTGCCACATATTGAATACTCACTATGAACCAAGCACTGCTCTAAACATGATGTACACACACACACACACACACACTCATTTAATCCTCAAAACAACTATATGATTATTATCATCATTTTAAGATGAAGAAGTGAACCACAGAAAAGTTAACTAACATACCTAAAGCCACATAGGTGGCACTTTAAAAATCTATAGGACTGAGGGAATTTGCTCAGTTTTCCCTCATAAATAACAATTGCATCAATCAGGATTTTACTAGAACTATAATAGCACCTGAAGTGTAGATTTTCTAGGTTATTCAAAGAACTGTCATGTGGTTTAGTCCTTTATCATACAACTGATTAAATGAATAAGTTTTTAAGGAAAAACAAAGACCCTACCATATCTTCAGTACCGAAGTACTGGAATAATGACTAGACAACAGACTTAAACAGTAAAATTCTTGTCTAAAGCATCTTATTTTGTGTGCATTTGCCACATCTTTAAAATGGGTAGCAATGCATTATTTCAGGGATTACATGAGAATACATGTGATTTACATAGTGTATTTGTTGAGTGAATAAAGAAATAATCCTATCAGCCAAATACAACTAAATATTGTAATTTTAATCCATGCTCTCTAATCAGTAAACACTATCATTTATTACTATATAATAAACATGTTTTATCATGCTTATGTTGTCATTTAGCCATGATTTTGAAGGCCATATAGTATTTCACAAAGTGGAGGTGTCCTAATGTACATAAGCATTCCACAACTGTTGGTCCTTTAATTTGAGGTGTATTTTTTTTTCACTTTTTTAATTATGCATAATACTTCAATTAATTTTTCTTGTATATAATATTCTTCATATTTCCCATTATTTCTATAAAAAACAGAATTTATCAGAAAACATTAAAGATATTTTAATTTTCAATGCACATGCTAGATTGCTTTCCAGTGTGTGGTAGAGCAATCTACCATCAAAGTAGGATATGCATTTCAAAGTGTAGCTTTCAGAATTCATTATTCACCAAAGTAAAAGGATACCCATTTCAAACTCTTTACAACTTTCAGCATTCATTACTTAATAGGCTTTTCTCAATTTAACAGGCTCTAAAAATCATCCTTATACTGAAATCATAAAATAACGTTCTTAATAACAGAGCTGTTTTTAATAAATGAGATCTGCCTTTCCAAAACACTTGAGGTAGTAAAACTAAGCAGAGTTCACAGTTCCAAGTGTGAATACGCATCCTCTGTATTCCTTCTTTCAGTTTCAACATGTTATTACAAACAAACACAATAATTTTTGAGAAATTCAATACATAGATCCAAAATTTTACTAAGGGTAGTTAAGATTTAGGAGGAGTCAATAGTTTAATTTTTGAGACTTATGGCAAGAAACCAGGTCCATACAAAGCATTTCTCAGTCCAGAGAAAGGATTCGGGACTAATGACTCAAACCACCTGCCCCAGACTCACTCTCTTACGTATGAAATAGATCCAAGCTAATGATCTGCTATCAAATCTCTCATAATATATCTAAGAGAATTGTATCATATATTTTTATTTTCATAAGACCTTATTCTAAAAAGTATCATTTGTTTTACCATTATTCATAAGCTTCATGGCAAAAAAAAAAAGCCTAGAGAGAAAAACTGTCAATGTTCTAGACATCAAAACATCATCTCACCCTTGACTTTATTTAAAAGCTTCAAAGAATGCAGTTCTGCTCTTTGGAAATTTAAAAGAGAAAGAAATTTAGATAATCTCTTTTGATATTTTCCATTTAAAATATTTATATGTATACTTATGTGGAGGGCTGAATTAACAACACAAATGCAGCAATGTAGTTAGCACAAGTAAGGCCCTGTTAGTACTCTATATCTTCTTGGACTGTCAAGTTCAAGAGCTCAGAAGTTAAATGTAGTTCAATTACTGTCACAAGTGGGATACTGTAAGGGTTTAAGCTGCCAGAGGGAGTCATCAAACAACAGTACAATTCTAGTGGCTCAAAGTATCCTATACAATTTACTATGTATGGGTTTAGTTTTTTGACAAGACCTTGGCACTATGAAAAAGACAGGACTACAGGGCATGATCTGTGCCTTCAAGAAGTTCCAATTTGAGCTGGGAAACAAAAGTTAAATCTCACTTAAAACAATTAAAGACTAGATAAATCAAAGGAATAAAAGTGCTTTTGATTTCATGGCTTTCCTTCTGTCTTACCAGTGGATTTTACTTGATGTTTCTGTCAAAAAGAAGTATGGAGCTTGAAGACTTAAGGAGATGAAAAGAACGTTTCATCAAATAATGGTTTGTCTTTAACCTATTAAAGTTTTATTCTGTCTATTGATTATTTCTGCAGCTAAGTAGATAGTTAAAAATCAAACAGATTTTTTAAATGTATGTTGAAGTTAAAGCCAGCATACCTATTCGTCATCTGAAGGTGACCGTCTATGAAGAAAATGAGGGAAAAGAACAAAAAGGGCCACCAATTCAGGGGAGAGCTGAATTGGCTCAGTTTTGGAGTTGCATGAAACCCAAGAGGCATCTCTAATTCCAAACAGCAATTTAAAAATCAGTACGTGTCTCTGAGTGAGTGATCTGAATGTGAACATACAAAGGGAAAAAGTCAGAGTTTTCCCACTTCTTATGCACAGAAACAGTGACAAATGGCTCTTGGGAAGCTGTCCTTCAGAAAGAAATCTTTACCAGGGAAGCCCAGATAGAGGGTTTTCTATCTTGATCTCTCTTCTGTCAGAAAGAAAAAAATACATGCTCTGAAGCAAAGAAAAAAATCATACACTTTGGCATTTCCAAAAAGAAATAAACTTTCAAGGTCTAAGTAACAGTATGTATCTCAATAAAGAACTCACTGGTACTGCTTATCTGAAAAGCAGATAGCAGATGGTACGGCAAATCAAAAGAAAGAAAAACTCTTCTGAAGATATTGCTTTTTCAAAATGCTAAATGGAGTCTTCATCCCTTATATTTATGTTGTTCTTTCACTCTCTCTTTTTGGATAACTATATAGAAGTCAACGATTTTTTCCAGAATGGCAATTAAATATAGACTGATTTGAGAATTATGCATCCTTATCATACTCCACTACACACAAGTTGCTATTACAGAACTTATTGGTGACCTCATGAGTATGAGGTGATGTTGAACAGGCAGAATCAGGCAGTTTGCTTGAATTACTGAGAACAGCAATTACTGAGAACAGCCTTCTCTACCTTAGAAGGCTATTGATGAGCAGCACACTAGGCTGACACTCATATGTAATGAACCCTATCAGGTTTTCTGTGTCACCATGCATCACATTGTAGAGGGTAAAATAGCAAATATTCCTTGCATGTAAAGAGTTTACAATGTAGTTATAATAAAATATACATTGGGTTGGTCAAAACATTTGTCCAGGTTTTTCTGTTAGATGTTGTGGAAAAATCTGAATGAACATTTTGGCCAATCCAATATATGAAGGTGGGATAAAAATGCAGGCATTGTGCTAACTGCTTTTCTTTGTCAACCCATTCAGCACCCTTAACTGTATGGGGGGTTTGTTGTTCTCTCCACTGATTTCCTATGACAATTAGAATAAAACCCAAACTCCTTACCAACACTAAAGTCCTCACATGATTTGATTCTTCCTCTCCTCAGCAAACTCAGCCCTACCAGTATGATCACAGTCCTTGCTCACTATACTCCAGCCAGACTGGCCTTTCTTCTGCTCCTCTGAGAAGTTAACCTATCCCAAACCTCAAGGACTTAGCCCTTCCAAGTCTCCCTGACTGGAGAACTCATCATGTCTTTGCAAGGCTGATTCTGCATATGGGTCAGGTCTCAGGCAAAGCATAAACTTCTTTAGGGCAAACTTCCTGGCAGTTTCTAATGTAGACCCCATAGTCACTACTTCATCATTTAGTTTTATTTTTAAAAATCATTTAACACTTGCTTACATTCTATTATTTATTAGTCTATCTCCCTCATACTCTGTTGTATTTTGTTCACTACTTTGCTTACCAAGTACATAGTAGGCATTCAACGGATACATTGAAATGAATTAATAAATCCTCAGTTCACTTATGAATTAACAGATGTGTAAGATCAAAAAACTGGTAAATGGTGTAAAGACTTGAACCCAAGTTCAAGGTGACTTCAAGGTCTACGTTTTTTACCTTATCTCTAAATATCTAATTTAGCGTAGTCAAATAATGACACAAAGAACTTATGAGTAAATACAAAAGGCATGAATAACAAGTATTTGTTATTATGTAGAAAAATAGCTCCAGACTGGCTTGTTAGAGATTTCTTTCAAGAAGGAGGTGACCTTGAACTGAGCCTGGGAAAATGGGTCATCTTGTGATTGGCAGAGAGAAGGAACTGGGTGAATACAGACAGAAGGCAGGCATGTCATCTCTGGGATGGTAGGGAGCACATTCTGATAGAAGATGATCGAAGTACACTGAGTTTTGAATTATTGCACCCACATTTCAGTATGAACATTGTCATCTATCAGCTAGTTGGCTTGGCAGTCACATAACTTCTTTGATTTTCAATTTCCACATTATAAAATTTGGTCTACCTATTTCAAAGTGTTAATGTGACTAATGGAAATATGCATACTAATAATATATATTGCTCATGTATAATATAATAATATAGTGAATATAACATAATACATAATAAAGTTATACAGCATACATATTCATATATAAATATATATAAATGTATCCTTGAAAGCAATTGAAAAATGTACAGCTGTCTGAAAACAAAAGACAGATGCAGCATAAAATGAAGAAAGCAAATTAAATACTAACAGAAAGATTCCCTGTAGCTCATTGGGTAAAAATTTTCCTGTAGTACAGGAGACCAGGGTTCAATCCCTGGGTCAGGAAGATCTCCTGAAAAAAGAAATGGCAAACCACTCCAGTATCCTTGCCTGGAAAATCCCATTGACAGAGAAGCGCCTGCAATGGGCTGCAAAGGAAGCACCTGCAGAGAAGTGGGCTGCGGTCCGTGGACTTGCAGAGAGTCTGGGACATTGAGCACCTAAGACTTTCACTTTCACTTTCTTTGCCATCTGAGCCATCAGGGAAGCCCTAATACCAGACCATATATTAAATAAATATAAGTGAACAATTACATAAATGAGAAACTTTTATGAGACATTCTGGAGTGTGAAGCAAGTGGGCCTTAGGGAGCACTGCTGCCAATAAATCTATTGAATGTACTGGAATTCCAACAGAGCTATTTAACATCCTAAAAGATGATGCCATTTAAGTGCTGCACTCAATATGTCAGCAAGTTTGGAAAATCCAGCAGTGGCCACAGGACTGGAAAAGGCCAATCCTTATCCCAATTCCCAAGAAGGATAGTACTAAAGACTGTGCAAGCCACCAGACAATTGCACTCATCTCCCATGCTAGTAAGGTTGTGCTCAAAATCCTCCAAGCTAGGCTTCAGCAGTATATGAACCGAGAACTTCAAGATGTTCAAGTGGGGTTTAGAAAAGGCAGAGGAACCAGAGATCAAATTGCCAACATTTTCTGGATCATACAGAAAGCAGGGGAATTTCAGAAAAACATCTACCTCTGTTTTATTGTACACTAAAGCCTTTGACTATGTGGATCATAACACTCTGGAAATTCTTAAAGAAATGGGAAGACCAGACCATTTTGCCTGTCTCCTAAGAAACCTGTATGCCGGTCAAGAAGCAATAGTTAGAATCCTGTATGGAACAACTGACTGATTCAGGGTTGAGAAAGGAGAATGACAAGGCTGTTTATTGTCACCCTGTTTAGTTATATGCAGAGTACATCATGCAAAATACTGGGCTGGATGTGTTAGGAGAAATATCAACCACAGATATGCATATGATACAACTCTACTGACAGAAAGCAAAGAGGAACTAAAGAGCCTCTTGATGAGAGTAAAGGAGGAGAGTGGAAAAAAGCTGGTTTAAAACTAAATATTAAAAATACCAAGATCATGGTATCAGGTCCCATCACTTCATGGCAAATAGAAAGGGAAAATGTAGAATCAGCGACAGATTTCCTCTTCTTGGCCTCTAAAATCATGGTGGATGGTGACTGCAGCCATGAAATTAGACAATTGCTTCTTGGCAGGAAAGTTATGACAAATCTAGACAGTGTGTTAAAAAGCAAAGACATCACTTTGCTGACAAAGGTTCATATAGTCAAGGCTATGGTCTTTCCAGTAGTCATGTATGGATGTGAGAGCTGGGCTATAAAGAAAGCTGAGTGTGGAAGAATTGATGCTTTTGAACTGTGGTTCTGGAGATGTTCCTTGGAAAGTGAGGAGATCAAACTAGTCAGTCTTAATGGAAATCAGCCCTGAATACTTGTTGGAAGGATTGATGCTGAAGCTGAAACTTCAGTACTTTGGCCACTTGATGTGAATAGGTTACTCATTGGAAAAGACCCTGATGCTGGGAAAGACTGAAAGCAGAAAAAGAAGGGGGTGACAGAGGATGAGATGGTTGGATGGCGTCACCAATTCAATGGCCACGAACTTGGGCAAACTCCAGGAGATGGTGAGGGACAGGGAAGCCTGGCATGCCACAGTCCATGGGGTCGCAAAGAGTCGGATGTGACTTGGCAGCTGAACAACAACAGCAATTAGAAAATCAGAGAGACCTATAAGGAGAAAAACACACCCCTATGTATGAGTACAAAAACCACATCCTGAATTTGGAAACTGGGTTCTCAGGTAAGGAAGACAGGAAATACCCCTTCTGGATTCCATGGATATATTTTAAGTATCCATTTTCCCAATACTTTCCCAATATAAATAGCTACTGTTTTGTGAGATAAATGTAACTGAGTGGTGATTAAAGGAAACAAAACCAACAACCATTGAAAAGAACTTAGTGCTTTTCCAGGAGTGCTCAGAATTTCTGGGACAATCTCACTTCCACTTCAGACTTGATAGATGAAGGCTCCAGCAAGAACACTCACCTCAGGTCCATAGGAGACAATGCTCTAATTGCAAAAAAAAAAAAAAAAGGCTCTAATTGCCTATAGGAAGTCTGTAAGGAATCTCAGCCTAGCCATGCTCTGGGGCTCTTTTTCAGTGCTTGGAAGCACTGTAGGTAAGTGAATGAGTATTAAAGCCAGAGAAAATTATGCAAAATCTAACAGTAGCAAAATTGTTGCTTAAGCTAGTATACTACTACGTTTTGCATGGGTGTCTCTATTTTACATATTGCTCCTTTAGTGAATTTCTGTGTTTTGTCTCAATAGGAGAACAATACTATTTAAAATAGATGATAGAAAATCTCAAGAGCATGCTAAATGCTTTTAATCCCAGATGAGGGAAAATAAAAGGGGTCAAAGAAGGTCCTTCTCCTGGTGACAGGGCAATACACTGCAGGAACAACGTCAAGCGAAACCCTGCAAACTCAGCTCACTGTAGTAACGGCACATTAGAGGGACACTGAGGCGAGGGAAGGAGAAAGCACTTATAGTCATATTGTCACAGGCTGCCTCAAGGTTAAAAAGCAGGTTACCTACCCTTGATAGCACTGAATCAATAAAGTGAAAAGGCTAGAAAGCATTCATCTTTGCTTAACTAATTATGACTGAGAACTTACTCTGCACATATCACCATTCTAGGTGCACTGGTGTGCAGAAAAATATCCAGCCTCAGAATCTGCCTTCAAGGCATTTACAGTCTAGTAGAGGAATCAGCTCTGAGACTTAAGGAGTACTGCCAGAAAGTTGACTAGATTTAAGTGAGTTGAGAGTTACAGATGATGCAAGTGACTTACTAAGTTGATAAATTAGAAGATTCCATTAATAGTTAACAGCTTTGTGGCTCAGATGGTAAAGAGTTCGCCTGCAATGCAGGGGACCCAGGTTCATCCCTGGGTCCGGAAGATCCCTTGGAGGGGGGCAGGCAATCCTCTCCAGAATTCTTGCCTGGAGAATCTCATGGACAGAGGAGCCTGGCGGGCTATAGTCCACGGGGTTGCATAGAGTCTGACATGACTGAACAGCTAACACACACATTAACATTTACTGAATTGGTCAAAGGCTACAAAGATCTACAATCTGCCTAGATAGAAAGTTCTCCTCAGTTTGGAAGACATAATCATGACAGAGCATTGGTAGAAAAAAATAAAGAAGTAAATATCCTAATGAGAACTAAATTTAAAAAATTTCTCCTGCATCGTATGGTGTATCACAAAGGTCACTACTATTCAAGGAGGGTAATTTTCCTATAGGCGTCCTTGATAGCTCAGTTGGTAAAGAATTGGCCTGCAATGCAGGCAATCCCGGTTCGATTCCTGGGTCAAGAAGATCTGCTGGAGAAGGGATAAGCTATCCACTCCTGTATTCTTAGGCTTCCTCTGTGGCCCAGTAAAATTAAGGAGAACCACTGCTTAATTAACCAGGATTTCTTTCTCGCTCTATGAGGAAAACAGAAGCACGGCTCATTCTCAAAAGACATCTGAGGTTCTGCAATGAGACAACATAGCTGTGCTCATACTGTAATGGAAGCTGACATGATTATGCAGCTGACCTTCTGTCTCAGAATCTAGACTTGCATTAGAAGTTGCATTGACAGTGAATGTCCATTAATCAAGTCATTTTTCCAATCACATTCTGCATAGGAGATGAGTTCTCCCTAAATAAATGATACCACCCGAAGACCAAATGCAAACACCATTTAACTATATATTAAATCTTTAAAAGCTATGACTTGAGAAAAAAACAGTTGCCAAATACAGAATATTCTGTTACTGGTGACAATCAAATTCCATTGTAACAAAAGCCTAGGGACTGTTTAGTCTTTTGTTGCACAAAGATCTGATCTATGAGCTATGGCTAAGACTCTCTGGACTAGAAGGAGAGAGATCTGGACTTTAAGCTTTCCAATCACTGTATGATCTCAGTGCGGACCTTCAGCTTCCAAAGCTTCAGAGTCCCAGTCTGTCGAGCAAGAAAATTGAATGAGTTATCCTCCATTTCAGTTCATCTCACTCTCTCAGTTGTGTCCGAACTCTTTGAGACCCTATGGACTGCAGCACGTCAGGCTTTCCTGTCCCTTACCAACTTCTGAACTTTAATCAAACTCATGTCCATCAAGTTGGTGATGCAATCCAACCATCTATCTCATCCTCTGTCATTCCTTTCTCCTCCTGCCTTCAATCCTTCCCAGCATCAGGGTCTTTTCAAATGAGTCAGTTCTTCCCATCAGGTGGACAAAGTATTGGAGTTTCAGCTTCAGCATCAATCCTTCCAATAAATATTCAGGACTGATTTCCTTTAGGATGAACTGGTTGGATCTCCTTGCAGTCCAAGGGACTCTCAAGAGTCTTCTCCAACACCACAGTTCAAAAGCATCAATTCTTCAGTGCTCAGCTTTCTTTATAGTCCAACTCTCACATCCATACATGACTACTGGAAAAACCATAGCTTTGACTAGACAGACCTTTGTTGGCAAAGTAGTGTCTCTGCCTTTTAATATGCTGTCTAGGTTGGTCATAACTTTTCTTCAAAGAAGCAAGCATCTTTTAATTTCATGGCTGAAGTCACCATCTGCAGTGATTTTGGGGCCCCCAAAAATAAAGTCAGCTACTGTTTCCCCACTATTTGCCATGAAGTGATGGGACCAGATGCCATGATCTTAGTTTTCTGAATGTTGAGCTTTAAGCTAACTTTTTCACTCTCCTCTTTCACTTTCATCAAGAGGCTCTTTAGTTCTTAAGAGTAGTGTCATCTGCATATATGAGGTTATTGATATTTCTCCTGACAATCTTGATTCCAGCTTGTGCTTCATCCAGCCCAGCGTTTCTCATGATGTACTCTGCATATAAGTTAAATAAACAGGGTGACAATATACAGCCTTGACATATTCCTTTTCTGATTTGGAACCAGTCTGTTGTTCCACGTTCAATTCTAACTGTTGCTTCTTGACCTGCATATAGATTTCTCAGGAGGCAGGTCAGGTGTTCTGGTATTCCCATCTCTTGAAGAATTTTCCCAGTTTCTTATGATCCACAGTGTCAAAGGCTTTAGTGTAGTCAATAAAGCAGAAATAGATGTTTTTCTGGAACTCTCTTGCTTTTTTGATGATCCAACTGATATTGGCAATTTGATCTCTGGTTCCTCTCCCTTTCTAAAGCCAGCTTGAACATCTGGAAGTTCATGGTTCACGTACTGTTGAAGCCTGGCTTGGAGAATTTTGAGCATTACTTTACTAGCGTGTGAGATAAGTGCAATTGTGTGGTAGTCAGAGCATTCTTTGGCACTGCCTTTCTTTGGGATTGGAATGAAAACTGACCTTTTCCAGTCCTGTGGCCACTGCTGAGTTTTCCAAATTTGCTGGCATGTTGAGTGCAGCACTTTCACAGCATCATCTTTTAGGATTTGAAATAGCTCAACTGGAATTCCATCATCTACACTAGCTTTGTTCGTAGTGATGCTTCCTAAGGCCCACTTGACTTCACATTCCTGGATGTTTGGCTCTAGGTGAGTGATCACACCATCGTGATTATCTGGGTCATGAAGATCTTTTTTGTACAGTTCTTCTGTGTATTCTTTCCACCTTTTCTTAATATCTTCTACTTCTGTTAGGTCCATACCATTTCTGTCCTTTATTGAGCCCATCTTTGCATGAAATGTTCCCTTGGTATCTCTAATTTTCTTGAAGAGATCTCTTGTCTTTCCTATTCTATTGTTTTCCTCTATTTCTTTCCACTGATCACTGAGGAAGGCTTTCTTATCTCTCCTTGCTATTCTTTGGAACTCTGCATTCAAATGGATACATCTTTCCTTTTTTCCTTTGCCTCTAGCTTCTCTTCTTTTCCCAGCTATTTGTAAGGCCTCTTCATACAACCATTTTGTCTTTTTGCATTTCTTTTCCTTGGGAATATTCTTGATCACTGCCTCCTGTACAAAGTCATCAACCTCCATCCATAGTTCATCAGGCACTCTATCAGATCTAGTCCCTTAAATCTATTTCTCACTTCCACTGTATAATCGTAAGGGATTTGATTTAGGTCGTACCTGAATGGTCTAGTGGTTCCATACTTTCTTCAATTTGTCTTAATTTCGCAATAAGAAGTTCATGATCTGAGCCGCAGTCAGCTCCTGGTTTGTTTTTGCTGACTGTATAGAGCTTCTCCATCTTTGGCTGCAAAGAATATAATCAATCTGATTTCAGTATTGACCGTCTGTTGATGTTCATGTGTAGAGTTCTCTCTTGTGTTGTTGGAAGAAGGTGTTTTCTATGAACAGTGCTTTCTCTTGGCAAAACTCTGTTAGACTTAGACCAGCTCGTTTTGTACTCCAAGGCCAAATTTGGCTGTTACTCCAGGTATCTCTTGACTTCCTAATTTTGCATTCCAGTCCCCTATAATCAAAAGGAAACTTCTGGTTTTGTGAAGTTAAATATTGTAATTTGTTGTATCAAAAGCATTATGAAATACAAATACTGTGCTGAAACTCAAAATGCTGCTATACCAAAATTCCGGTCTCTAACAGGCAAAGTATTCATGACATATGTTTGTGAGCTGCTTATCCTTTTTAATAGTTTACTTGTCTTTTTTTCAAGTAGTCCCTTTTATAACTCCAAGTTTCTAAGAAATATTTGCTAGATTCACATTAAATAACAGTTATAAACAAGGCTCTCAAAAACCTAATTTAAAAAAAAAAAAAGGTTGTTTGTTTGTCACCATCATTTTCAACCACTGATTACAATGTTTTGTTCAGTTATTTATAACTTATTCCTCTCTACTTGTATGTGTTATGCATTTTCAGTACAGGCATTTGGCTTCAGAGTATTACTAATTTAAAGGTTACTTGCTCTATTAATAAAATGGCAGATTGCCTCTTTCTATTCCCCACCAATATATGAAAAAGATAATCTTTATTTCCAGATTTTGTTCTTTCAGTTCCTCAACCCAGCACAACCAGATCTTTACCACCCACCATTCTCCTGAAACTAGTAACCAAAGCCACCATGACCCTGAAATTAATCATGCCAATTGCTTATTTTTCAGCCCTACCTATTGTAAAATATAGATGACAACACAGAAAATCTCATAAGATATAAATAAGTAGTTCAAAGATTTCTTCCATGGGAAATACCCATTAAGATACCATGCAAATCAAGAAAGAGATTCTAGCCTCCTCTCCTCTTGCCTACTCCAGGTCCTTATCCTTCTTTCAGTTAATCATTATCCTAATTGAAAGTATTTATTCTTCTAGCTTTTTTTTTTTTACCTCCTTACCAACTAGGCAAGTATTTCTAAAAGCAGTGATCCAGCAATCCCACTGCTGGGCATACACACTGAGGAAACCAGAAGGGAAAGAGACACGTGTACCCCAATGTTCATCGCAGCACTGTTTATAATAGCCAGGACATGGAAGCAACCTAGATGTCCATCAGCAGATGAATGGATAAGAAAGCTGTGGTACATATACACAATGGAGTATTACTCAGCCATTAAAAAGAATTCATTTGAATCAGTTCTAATGAGGTGGAGGAAACTGGAGCCTATTATACAAAGTGAAGTAATCCAGAAGGAAAAACACCAATACAGTATACTAATGCATATATATGGAATTTAGAAAGATGATAACAATAACCCTGTGTATGAGACAGCAAAAGAGACACTGATGTATGGAACAGTCTTATGGACTCTGTGGGAGAGGGAGAGGGTGGGAAGATTTGGGAGAATGGCATTGAAACATGTAAAATATCATGTATGAAACGAGATGCCAGTCCAGGTTCAATGCACGATACTGGATGCTTGGGGCTAGTGCACTGGGACGACCCAGAGGGATGGTATGGGGAGGGAGGAGGGAGGAGGGTTCAGGAAGGGGAGCACATGTATACCTGTGATGGATTCATTTTGATATTTGGCAAAACTAATACAATTATGTAAAGTTTAAAAATAAAATAAAATTTAAAAAAAAATAAAAGCACTATAGGTTTAATTAAACGTGCCATCATAGTCTATCTGACTTTAAACACCCCAAATCACATTTGTAACACATTGTTTTTTCTACATGAATTTCATTTATTAATATACTTCCATTTGTTTGTTCATTCCACTGTGGGTTCAATGGCTTATGTTGAAGTCCTCATCCCAGGGAGTATCTCTGGAACGTGTAACAATGTTGACCATTGCCTCTTTGAAATTCTCTTCTCTCCCACCCTTTACAGCAACACTCTACTGTGCTTGTGCTTAGTCGCTCAGTTGTGTCCAATTCTTTGTGACCCCATGGACTGTAGCCCACGAGGCTCCTCTGTCCATGGGATTCTCCAAGCAAGAATACTGGAGTGGGTTACCATTCCCTTCTTCAGGGCATCTTTCTGACCCAGGGGTTGAACCCAGGTCTCCTGCATTGCAGGTAGATTCTTTACCATCTAAGACATCAGGAAACCCAACACTCTCCTAAGCTTCCCTGTGTTATTTTGATGGCTCTTCAGTGTTTATCACTAACAGCTCTTCTTCAGTGCTCCCCATTTAAAACACTGATCTTTAAGTATCTCTCTTTATCTCCTCTTTGTACATATTAATACTAGGCAATTACTCCTTCCTTAGCTCTGGATCCCAACTACTAGGATGATTTTCCATGACTTCCTGCCTGTCTTCACCTTCATCTCTGTTTAGCTTCTCTCTCCCCAAGACTTGTTACAGAGCTGCTAAAAGCTACCCCCCAAACATGCCATTCCCTTCTTTCCTTTGTGTCTTTCTATATGCTGCTCCTCCGGTCAAGAATTCCCTTCCCTCTCTTCATCCTCTAATTTCCAGATCAAACATTTTCTCCTGTGAAATCTTCAGGACCCTCTTGCAGTTTTAATTGCTCCCTCATCTATGTTCCATGAGCTCATTATGCAGTGCCTTGTTACAGCACTTATTATACTCTATTGTGAACATCTGCGTGTCTCTCTCCCTCACCAGAGGACAAGGAATCCTGTCTTATTCATCTCTATATCCCTGGGGGTGCTCAATATGCAAATGTTGCCAGAATTAAGGAATCTGTTTACTTGGTAACCTTTATGTATTTCCTATGCCAGGGAAGGCTTATAGCATTCACATTTGTGCTGTGCTTGTCTGACAGAAATGCATCAAACTTTTATGTGGCAGGGGTATGTTGCAGGTTGGGTTTCCTCAGAAGCAAACTCTGAGATGAAAATTTACGTGTAGGATGTTTGTTACAGAAAGCTCTTGGGATCAACATCCATGAAACGAAATGAAAAGAATGAGAAAAAAAAGCACAATTGGGCAGAGGAAGATGTCAAGCTATCATGCTGTCGCAATGGAGGCCTTAGCCGACACTGTAGGGAATTCTGAAGCTAAATGTCCCAGAGAGCTGGGCTTCCATGTTCCCTCATCTGCATCAGATGTAGGCATGACTTCTTTAGCATGGCCAATCTGGAGGGCTCTAACAGCTAAAAGAGATGGTGCCAGCTGGTCTTTGCATTATAGTGCCCATTGCAGTTTGAAATTCTGCCTAAAAGAATTTCAGAAATCAGCCTCTTGAATTATGTATAAAGTCTATTAGGTAGGATTTCCAGTGTCTAAAGATGTATCTATATTATTATGAAAAAAATGGTAAATGTCAGTTTTACTATGTTTGGTATAAAAGTTTCTGTTCGGACTTTACAATCTATTTTGCTTTCTCTAGCCTTGTGCCAGCATTCCCAATGGACAACTGCCCCAGAGACCCTCGCTCAAGAAGGACATCCCAGAAATTGTACAAAGAGACTCTTGCAGTGAGAATTTAACGTGACTCCATTTGGGAAGACTTAAGTGATAGAAAATGAGATATTTAGTTGTTCACCAGTTAACTTTAATGAAATGTACAGTTCAGTATTCTCCACAATTCTGTGAATATTGGAAATGAAAAATTTTAAAGTATTAAATGACTAAGTGCCTGAATATCCAACTTACAGCTGAACATTTCGGTTTCTTCACAAATTTTTTCTTCCATTATTTTATATACCTAAAAGTGTTTTAAAAAAAAAAAGAAGAAGAAAGCAAGGAGTATACTCTTATATGCCTCTCTCTTGGGCAATATCAAAATACATGCTGTCAAGCTAGAAGGATATATTTTCTTCACACGGAAAAATAGTAATTCTATCTATTCCAGAAAGAGTGAAATTTGTAGTTATTCTATTTCTTCCAGAAGAATCCATCAAATCATCTATCTATGAAGCATGCAGGTACTCTAAAAATAATAGCACTGGGATATAGGGTACTAAAGACCAGAATGCAAGAAATCTACACTGATAGATTTTGATTGCTGAGTTCTGAGGCTGGCATGAGAAAAGAGTCCTGTGACTGCCAGGTTTCATAAATGAGCAAATAGATAAAGAGTAGTGCTTTTAACCAGGGAAGATGTATAGGAGGAGGATCAGGCTGAGGAGGAAAAGATTATGAGCTCAGTTTTGTAAATATTGAGCTCAGATACCTGGACACCATCCAGGAAAGATACAAGATAGTTTTAGATCTATCAGCCTGCTCAGGGCTGAGCTAGGAATATGAATTTGTTTATAGATTAAGTTTATAGATTATAAACTTATAGCAGACATAAGCTTATAGATTCATTCATTCACTTATTCATTCATTTATTCACTTATTCAATTAGCTATGAGCTAGGTACCAAGCTAGGGCCTAGATATAAAGAAATTAGTGTGGTTAATGATAGCTAATGCTGTGGGAAGGGAAGAAATTACATGGGAAGGAACAGGAAGAGTGAGATGAGGACAAATGACAAAACCATAGTGAGGAGCTCAGACTGCAGATACGGGCAGTGGAAGAAAAACATGAGAAAAAGATGAAGAAAAGGAGACTGACTGAGCAAAAGGAGAACCAGAGGAGAGGAAGAGCCCTGAACTTAAGGGAGAAAGAAATATTGGAGCATTTCATCTGTGAAAACAATATCTGGTTTTGCAAAAACAATAGAGTTCTGCCAAATGAACACACTCAATGATAAATTTTACCACTGATATTATTATTCAGATCAGATCAGATCAGTCACTCAGTCGTGTCCGATTCTTTGCAATCCCATGAATCGCAGCACGCCAGGCCTCCCTGTCCATCACCAACTTCTGGAGTTCACTCAGATGCACGTCCATCGAGTCAGTGATGCCATCCAGCCATCTCATCCTCTGTCGTCCCCTTCTCCTCCTGACCCCAATCCCTCCCAGCATCAGAGTCTTTTCCAGTGAGTCAAGTCTTCACATCGGGTGGCCAAAGTACTGGAGTTTCAGCTTCAGCATCATTCCTTCCAAAGAAATCCCAGGGCTGATCTCCTTCAGAATGGACTGGTTGGATCTCCTTGCAATCCAAGGGACTCTCAAGAGTTTTCTCCAACACCACAGTTCAAAAGCATCAATTCTTCGGCACTCAGCCTTCTTCACAGTCCAGCTCTCACATCCATACATGACCACAGGAAAAACCATAGCCTTGACTAGACAAATCTTTGTTGGCAAAGTAATGTCTCTGCTTTTGAATATGCTATCTAGGTTGGTCATAACTTTCCTTCCAAGGAGTAAGCATCTTTTAATTTCATGGCTGCAATCACCATCTGCAGTGATCTTGGAGCCCAGAAAAACAAAGTCTGACACTGTTTCCACTGTTTCCCCATCTGTTTCCCATGAAGTGATGGGACCGGATGCCATGATCTTCGTTTTCTGAATGTTGAGCTTTAAGCCAACTTTTTCACTCTCCACTTTCACTTTCATCAAGAGGCTTTTTAGTTCCTCTTCACTTTCTGCCATAAGGGTGGTGTCATCTGCATATCTGAGGTTATTGATACTTCTCCCAGCAATCTTGATTCCAGCTTGTGTTTCTTCCGTCCAGCGTTTCTCATGATGTACTCTGCATAGAAGTTAAATAAGCAGGGTGACAATATACAGCCTTGACGTACTCCTTTTCCTATTTGGAACCAGTCTGTTGTTCCATGTCCAGTTCTAACTGTTGCTTCCTGATGTGCATACAGATTTCTCAAGAGGCAGGTCAGGTGGTCTGCTGTTCCCATATCTTTCAGAACTTTATTATTACCATTTTCTAATTATTATGGCTATAACTAATAGTTTGGTCTTTATTACTAATTTTCAATAATCTAAAAATGTCAACATAAGGACTGAAAAAAAAAACGGTTCCTGTCTTTAATCTTCAGGAGATCCTTGGCAAGAGCGGATGCCATGTGGTGGTGGTGGTGATGGCAGAGAATCAGATCACAACAGGCTGGGAAGTGACTGTCTGAGAGGGAAGAAGGAAGACATATGAGCGCAGACTATTATGTCCAAGTTGTTGGCCATAAAAGGAAAGAAAGAGGAGAGTAGACAGAGTGCTTCTAGAGGATTTTTCTGAATGGGTAGAAAGTGTATGCACGCTAAGTTGCCTCAGTTGCGTCTGACTTCTTGGTGGCTCAGCTGGTAAAGAATCCGGCTGCAACGCAGACCTAAGTTCTATCCCTGGGTTGGGAAGATCCTCTGGAGAAGGAAAAGGCTACCCACTCCAGTATTCTGGCCTGGAGAATTCCATGAACTGTATAATCCATGGGGTCACAAAGAGTCAGACACAACTGAGCTACTTTCTCCTTCACTGTCACTTTCCTTGCAACCATATGGACTGTATCCCACCAGGCTTCTCTGTTCTTCGGATTTTTCTGACAAGAATACCAGAGTGATTTGCCATTTCCCACTCCAGGGGATATTCCTGACTCAGGGATTGATCCCATGTCTCCTATGTGTCCTGCATTGGCACATGAGTTATTTACCACTAGCACCACCTGGGAAGCCCAGGTAGATAGTATGTTCATATAATAAAGCAACCAACTTTCCTGATAGCCTCAGTTGGTAAAGAATCTGCCTGCAATGTAGGAGACCCCAGTTCGATTCCTAGGTTGGGAAGATCTGCTGGAGAAGGTATAGGCTACCCACTCTGGTATACTTGACTTTCCTTGTGGCTCAGCTGCTAAAGAATCCACCTGCAATGCGGGAGACCTGGGTTTGATCCCTGGGTTGGGAAGATCCCCTGGAGAAGGGAAAGGATACCCACTCCACTACTCTGGCCTGGAGAATTCCATGGACTGTATAGTCCATGGGGTCGCAAAGAGTGGGACACGACTGAGTGACTTTCACTTTCACTTTCAGCTTAGTAGAGGAAGAAATAGTGAGGATATGAGTAACAAGAAATAATGAGCAAGGTCTTGGAAGGTTCAGATGGACTAAGATCAAGAACAAAGCTGGATTTATAACAGTATCCAAAATTACCAAGTGCCTCAGAAAAAGTCTAACAAAAGATATGTGGAGGATCATTGAATTATACTAAAGAAGACTTCAAAAACTGAAATAACTTCATTTGACAATATATACTTATATTAAATTATCACTTTGTACATTAAAAAAATACATTGTACAATCTTATTTGTCAATCATATACCACAAAACTGGGGGGAAAAGAAAGGAAAAAAAATGTATCTGGAAAGGTATATAAATACTTTTTCAAAATACTGAAATATATATCCAATTCACAGATTGGCAAGCTCACTAGTATAAATATTTCTCTTGAAATTAATTTATAGATTCAATGAATTCCTTATCATTAGGTCATTTCAGTGTGGGGGGATACTTGACAAGCATTTTTTACATGTGCATTAAAAAGGTCAAGAATAACCAAGGCATATTTGAAGAAGAAAATTAATATAGGAAGGCCTTGCCTGATACAAAGCTGTAGTAATCAAGATGATGAACTTTTATTGCAAAGTTAAATATTTATACCAATGGAATACAACTGAACTCCAGAAGCAACTCTACACACTAAAGAACACTTGATTGGTAACAAGCTAGCACTCCAGAGCAGCAGAGAAAGGACAGAGTTTTCAATCAGTGGAATGATAATAATGGGTATCCATATACACCAATCATTTAGGTGAATTAAAAGTCTAAGTGGAAAAGGCAAAATTTTTAAACTTTTAGAAGAGAATATAGGTGGATATCTTCATAAACCTGAGCTAGGGACTTTTAATAAGAGAAAAAGCACTCAATGTAAAGGAAATACAGATAATATTGACTACATTAAAATTAAGAACTTCTGTTTACTATAGGACTCCATGAAAAGGTAAAGAGATAAACCACAGAATGAAAGATGATATTTGCAAACTGATAATAGTAGATCTCAATACCTAGTCAATTCAATGAGAAGTACAGATAAATGAAAAAAAAAATCCAATTTTAAAAATAGTTTCACAGAAGTGAAAATTCTAATCACCAATAAGCATATTGATATTTTTTAAAGGTACTCAACATCACGGGCATTTAGAGTGAATGAAAATTTAAACAATGAATTAACACTAAACATCCTTAAAGATTGGAAAAACATAAAAGTCTAATAACAAGTGTTGGCCAGGATTTGGAACATTAGGAACTGTACACTGTTGGTGAGAACAGAAACTCATACACTCTGTTTGGAAACATAGCAGTATTATCCAGCATAGTTAAAGCACACATACCCTTAGCCTCAGCAATCCCACTGTTAGGTACATACCGTAAAGAAATGTATGCACCAAGAGTCATTGTTCATAGCCCCAAACTAGGAATATCCCAAATTGACATTATCAGTAGAATGGATAATTAAGTGGTGTGTTCATTTAATGGGAATTATGAAATATTAAAAATGAAGAGGCAAACTAAAGTCAAATGCAATAACATGAATAAACCTTTCCAATGTAACTTTAAGCAAAAACAAAATAATACTTATAATAGGATTCCATCTATACATGGTTCAAAAATAGAAAAACTAAGCTTTTTTTTTTTAGGGATGCATACATGGTTGGCAAAATCATACAGATAAGCAAAGACTGTATTACTATAAAAATCAAGAAAGTATGAACACAAGGGGAAAGGAAGGAGTTTGCAACTGGTATGGGTTTGCCTGGCTGGTTTCTGCTCTCTCTGCCTTCAGTAGCTATTCCAAATCTCCTATATAAAATGTTCTATTTCTTGGTCTGGATAGTGTTTACACAGGTATTTGCTTTATAGTTATTTAAAGTTATTTAAAGTTATATAAAACTGTCCATATGTATCTTATGCACTTTTCAGTGTGCAGGTTATATTTCTGAATGAAAAGTTCTGGGGGAATGAGGCAGGAAATATGACATTTACTTTGTAATTTATTGTGAAAATTAAACATAATCCATATAACATGCTTAGTTATATACCTAAGATGAAACACATGCTCAAGTATAATAATTATAATTTAAAGTATCTGTGAAAAAAATAAATAAATAAAACCTAAAGCAGAATTTATAAAGAAGCAGAGACAGTGGATGTAGTCCTATCCATTTCTCAATAGCCTTCCAATAAATTCCTTATTTGCTTACATGAGCCAGAGTTGATATCCTCTGAAGAGCAATGAACTATGATCACAAATTCTCAAGTCTGAGAGACACGGTCAGAGAAGATTTGAATACATGATGTTTAAGGTGAAAACCAAACATCAAATAGATATTTTATACAAGTTGGAAATATGAGAATAAAATCAAAGTGCAAGACTTATTTTGTGGAATCTGAAATATGATACAAATGAACTTATCTACCAAACAAAAACAGACTCACAGGCATAGAGAATAGATGTGGTTGCCAAGGAGGAGGGGAGGTGGGGGAGGGATGAACTGGGAATTTGGGATTAGCAAATGCAAACCATTTTATAGAAAATGTTAAACAACAAGGTCCTACTGTATAGCACAGGGAACTATATTCAATATCCTATGATAAACCATCATGGAAAAGAAAATAAAAAAGGATGTATATAGAATTGAATCACTTTGCTATAGAGCAGAAATTAACACAATATTGTAAATCAACTATACTTCAATAAAATAAATTATAAAAAATCAAAAAAAAAATAAAGTATCTGTGAAGAAGAGCCAATATGAAAAAAGAAAAATGCTGTTAAAAGCTGGATTTATTCTTTCAATTAAGAAATACTTCAAGATATACTTTAACTCTTTAGGACTACTTGTGGTTACCAGTAACCCCAGACCTTTTTGTGTAGATGTCCTCACAGCAGAGCAATGATATTAATTTCCTTTTCTAATAGATAAGCAATATATATCGGCATGTGGTTATATGTTATTCTATTGAAATAAGTGGCTTGATCCATACATTTCAGAGGTTAGCATACTGATATTTTTAAATGATCATATCTTAGATATTTCATTTTCTTCCCCTGTTCCTTAATATTCTATTTTAGAGATTGAACTCTGGCACTCAGATCAACTGAGTTAACCACTCTGATTCATCTGAAAACTGCTTATTGTTAAGACTTAGAAGCAAAATCACATCAGGGCAAATAGATGGGGAAACAGTGAAAACAGTGGCTGACTTTATTTTTCTGGGCTCCAAAATCACTGCAGATGGTGATTGCAGCCATGAAATTAAAAGATGCTTACTCCTTGGAAGGAAAGTTATGACCAACCTAGACAGCATATTCAAAAGCAGAGACATTATTTAGTGAACAAAGGTCCATCTAGTCAAGGCTATGGTTTTTCCAGTGGTCGTGTATGGATGTGAGAGTTGGACTATAAATAAAGCTGAGCACAGAAGAATTGATGCTTTTGAACTGTGGTGTTGGAGAAGACTCTTGAGAGTCCCTGGGACTGCAAGGAGATCCAACCAGTCCATCCTAAAGGAGATCAGTCCTGGGTGTTCTTTGGAAGGAATGATGCTAAAGCTGAAACTCCAGTACTTTGGCCACCTCATGCAAAGAGTTGACTCATCGGAAAAGACTCTGATGCTGGGAGGGATTGGGGGCAGGAGGAGAAGGGGACGACAGAGGATGAGATGGCTGGATGGCATCACAGACTTGATGGACATGAGTTTGAGTGAACTCCGGGAGTTGGTGATGGACAGGGAGGCCTGGCATGCTGCAATTCATGGGGTCACAAAGAGTCGGACATGACTGAGAGACTGAACTGAACTGAACTGACAGATAATCCAAATTTGGCCCTTACCATGTGCGTGACTTCAAACAAGTCCCTCAGGCACTCCAGAATGAGGAAACTGTAGAAGCGAAGGACAGAAGTACTAAATGTGCTCAAAGATTATAAAAGAGATAGGTAAAGGTGGAACATTCAGTTTGCAGAGAGATATAAAGGAAGAATCTACTGGATAGGCAGTGTGGAACCCACCCTTAGGTATACAGAAGTGGCTTTAGCTTTTACAGAGTAAGTGGGTTAAACTGACCCAAACAAAAGACATAAAAATGTAGCTCATCACATAGCTTTGCAAATATGTTCCAGAATTATAAACCTTGATGAAATTCTTTTAACAAAATTTACTCACACATTTACTTTTACTTGAGGTTCTTCCTATACTGTAGTGGTGAATACCTGTCCCGTATCTTTATACAGTTGTTATATTGCAGAGAATTAAAACTGTTTTCTACTGAAAAACTGAAATGATCAAAGATCAACTAATACAGTCAGAACATGAATTTAAAATAAAACATTACACACAGATATAGTTTTTCTGAAGCAACAGGCCAGACAGATGAGGAAAAGAATAAAATCAGAATTCACTCTGGAACCCCCAATTAGGCAAACATCTCCCTAAAATTTAGCAGATTGTCTCACATATTGTCTATATTTTAGTTCCAGAACAAAGTTAAAGCATGTACAACACGAACTTTTTTGAGTATGTTCCCCATAAACAGGATCACCTTTCCACTCAAACCATCTATTTCCCCAATTCACTATTGTCAGTTACATAATCTAACACAACTGTCATTCCCTGGCAGGGGAGAACATGAAAATTTTAAAAAGTAAGCAACAATCTGTGAAAAAAAGTAAATTCACAGAGTGTTTTCAGACCAAATATCATCTGTTTCCTGTGTTAAATCCAAATGCATTTCAGTGGATAACATTAAATGCTATTCAACTCTGAGAATCAAAACTGTCTCATAGCTAAAAATTATATCATCAAATGTATTACTCAAGCATGTTCCTATGGTGAATTTCTGATTCTCTCTTCTTCATAAGAATTACACCCACCCGACATCATTCCTCAATCAGTTGACAGAAGACAAACAGTTGTCTGCCTGGTCATATGTAATATGCCAGCAAGTAAACAAGGGGTTGAAGGAGGGAGACAGTTTGGGGTTTTTTTATGTTTATAATTAAGTTCATGCCATTAATATTGTATTTCAAAAGTGAAAAGCGTCTGTTATGACATATGGTATTACTGCCTATCTGAAATATGTGGGAATAAATAGCTACTGGCTCCTTTAAGCAGGCCAGCAGCTGAGACTGTATCCTAACTCCCTTTTGGCTGATGACTGCAACTAAGGCCACTGACTCCCTGTGACCTTCAGCAAGTTCTGTTCTCTCTCGAGGTTCAATTTGATCCTCCGATAATTAAGAAGGATGAACCAGCTATCCTCTAGGTTTCTTCCAGCCCTCTGAATCTGTTAGAGAAATAACAATTAAAAGGAAGTTTAAAAAAAAGGGAAGTAGGTACTGAAAATTCCAGCAAAGTCAGGTATAGTGTGGACAGCTCTAGGCTTCAGACTGATTAAAACAAGAGAATAGTTTTAGCTTAGTTAAGTTAAAATAGCTTCAGCTGGGCTGATAATAAATCTAAGTCTTGAAGTCAGAACGCTCTTAGGAAACATAGGAAGACAGTCATACTTGGAGATGTCCGAAATGGAATGGACTGTCTTAAGAAGAAGTGAGCTCACCATCAAG
Source organism: Bos taurus (assembly GCF_002263795.3). Lineage (NCBI taxonomy): Eukaryota > Metazoa > Chordata > Mammalia > Artiodactyla > Bovidae > Bos > Bos taurus. The sequence goes on along the minus strand of NC_037336.1, from coordinate 83,368,266 downwards.
GGAGGTTTCAAGGACAGGATGGGAACTCAAGTGGCAGGGATGTTGAGGAACTCATAAATTGGGCCCCAAGATCTTCACCAAACAGGATACAAAATGTCACTGATAAGTTATGATGCTGGAATTGAGTGTTGTTAGCTCTCAAGGATCCCATAGAAGAACTGTATCTCATCATTCAGTCAACACATTTTTTGAGCCCTACCCTTAGCATACCATGCCTGTATGCTAAATAGCTTTAGTCATGTCTGACTCTTTGCAACCCTATGGACTGCAGCCCTCCAGGTTCCTCTGTCCTTAGGATATTCCAGGCAAGAATACTGGAGTGGGTTGCCATTTCCTCCTCCAAGGGATCTTCCCAACCCAGGGATCGAACCCACATCTCTTATGCCCCCTGCATTAGCAGGTGGGTTTTTTACTACTAGCACCACACTACCATGCAAATCCTATAAGGCATGCAATGATGATTCAGAGAATACACTGTGCTTCTGAAGGATAAGACAGAAATGTGATAGCTACAGATAATAATGAGTGCATAGGATAAGCACAAAAATCACGAAAGATCAGAGGTAAGGAGAGATTACTTCCAAGGTTGCAGAGCAAAGATGGAGCGCTAATGAAGAGTTTATGGAAGAGATGAAGGTGGAGCAGACACCTGAAGAAAGGCCATGGATGCAGAGAGAAAAAATGATTTCTAAGATTCTTCCATTTTTGAGATTTAATGTGCTTCCCAAGTATCTGAGAATGACATGAAAATAAGCACAAATATACTAGTTCCCCTATCTTAAAGTACCAATTCTGCCACCTCCTTGATCCATTAGGCTAATCAGGCAAGGACCAGGCAAGAACTACACCCTGCTATCGGGAGTAGTCAGACCAGAGCAGGGGTTCATACTGAATATGAAATCAGGATAACATTATGGGTGATGCAAACAAACTCAAGACATCACATGCAATTGTGCTGGTAAGACAAAGTTTTAAAAAGACATTGTAGGATTACATAATATGTTCACTCTATGGACACTGGTTAAATTTTGATTCTAATGATAAATACATATGCAATATAATGTTGACCTTATGTGCACTTCTATCCCCTTGATCAGACAGATCATTTAGTTGGACAATATACTACTATATGAACATCAGAATTCAATAGTACAATAGCTTTTACATTCATTTTGATTGCTAATGAAACCACATTTGGCACTCTGGAGGAATGGCAGCTCATATGAAATGCCAGCCTTGCCTTTTTTTACATAACCACTGCCCTGAATCCCTTTTTAAAATTAGTACATGATTCTTAGAGCATCATCTCAGATTTGAGAATTCAGTCATGACCCTATAGTAGATCCTCAATGACCTATCTCAATGAGATTGACTGTTATCCTATTCCAGTGCAAGTAAATATGGTTTAAAATGAGTGTTCAAGACTTTGCTGAGTTTGAGTACATGCCATTTAGGATAACATTTTTTAAATTAATTTATTTATTTTAATTGGAGGCTAATTACTTTACTATATTGTGGTGGTTTTGCCATACATTGACATGAACCAGCCATGGGTGTACATGTGTCCCCCATTGTGAACACCACTCCCACATCCCTCCCCATCCAATCCCTTGGGGTTGTTCCAGTGCACTGGCTTTGAGTGCCCTGGAACAACCAGGGCACTCAAATGCATTGAACTTGGACTGGTGATCTATTTCACATATGGTAATATACATGTTTCAATGCTGTTCTCTCAAATCATCCCACCCCCACCTTCTCCCACAGAGTCCAAAAGTCTGTTCTTTATATCTGTGGCTCTTTTGCTGTCTCACAGCAAAAGGGTCATCATTACCATCTTTCTAAATTCCATATATATATATATGTTAATATACTGTATTGGTGTTTTTCTTTCTGACTTACTTCACTCTGTATAATAGGCTCCAATTTCATCCACATCTTAGAAGTGATTCAAATGCATTCTTTTTAATAGCTGAGTAATATTCCATTGTGTATATGTACCAAAGCTTTCTTATCCATTTGTCTGCTGATGAACATCTAGGTTGCTTCCATGTCCTAACTATTGTAAACAGTGCTGTGATGAACATTGGGGTACATGTGTCTCTTTCAATTCCAGTTTCCTCGGTGTGTATGCCCAGCAGTGGGATTGCTGGGTTGTATTGCAGTTCTATTTCAGTTTTTTAAGGAATCTCCACACTGTTCTCCTTAGTGGCTGTACTAGTTTGCAGTCCCACCAAGAGTGTAAGAGCGTTCCCTTTTCTCTGTACCCTCTCCAGCATTTATTGTTTGTAGACTTTTGGATAGCAGCCATTCTGACTGGTGTGAGATGGTACATCATTGTGGTTTTTGATTTGCATTTCTATGATGATGAGTGACGTTGAGCATCTTTTCGTGTGTTTGTTAGCCATCTGTATGTCTTCTTTGGAGAAATGTCTGTTTAGTTCTTTGGCCTATTTTTTGATTGGATCTTTTATTTTTCTGGTATTGAGCTGCAGGAACTGCTTGTATATTTTTGAGATTAATTCTTTGTCAGTTGCTTCATTTGCTATTATTTTCTCCCATTCTGAAGGCTGTCTTTTCACCTTGCTTATAGTTTCTTTTGTTGTGCAAAAGCTTTTAAGTTTAATTAGGTCCCATTTGTTTATTTTTGGTTTTATTTCCCTTACTCTAGGAGGTGAGTCATAGAGGATCCTGCTGTGATTTATGTCAGAGAGTGTTTTGCCTATGTTTTCCTCCAGGAGTTTTATAGTTTCTGGTCTTACATTTAGATCTTTAATCCATTTTGAGTTTATTTTTGTGTATGATGCTAGAAAGTATTCTAGTTTCATTCTTTTACACATGGTTGACCAGTTTTTCCAGTACCACTTGTTAAAGAGATTGTCTTTTTTCCATTGTATATTCTTGCCTCCTTTGTCAAAGATAAGGTGTCCATAGGTATGTGGATTTACCTCTGAGCTTTGTATTTTGTTCCATTGATCTATATTTCTGTGTTTTTCCCAGTATCATTCTGTCTTGATGACTGTAGCTTTGTAGTATAGTCTGAAGTCAGGCAAGTTGATTCTTCCAGCTCCATTCTTCTTTCTCAAGATTGCTTTGGTTATTCGAGGTTTTTTGTATTTCCATACAAATTGTGAAATTATTTGTTCTAGCTCTGTGAAAAATACCATCGGTAGCTTGATAGGGATTGCATTGAATCTATAGATTGCATTGAATCTATATATTGCTTATGTACTCATTTTCACTATATTGATTCTTCCAATTGATGAACATGGTATATTTCTCCATCTATTTGTGTCCTCTGATTTCTTTCACCAGTGTTTTATAGTTTTGTATATATAGATCTTTTGTTTCTTCAGGTAGATCTATTCCTAAGTATTTTACTATTTTCGTTGCAATGGTGAATGGAATTGTTCCCTTAATTTCTCTTTCTGCTTTCTCATTGTTAGTGTATAAGAATGCAAGGGATTTCTGTGTATTAATTTTATATCCTTCAACTTTACTATATTTATTGATTCACTCTAGTAATTTTCTGGTGGTGTCTGTAGAGTTTTCTATGTAGAGGATCATGTCATCTGCAAACAGTAAGAGTTTTACTCCTTCTTTTCCAATCTGGATTCCTTTTATTTCTTTTTTTGTGGTGTATCACATTGATTGATTTGTGAATATTGAAAAGTCCTTGCATCCCTGGGGTAAAGCCCACTTGGTCATGATGTTTGATCTTTTTAACATGTTGTTGGGTTCTGTTTACTAGAATTTTGTTGAAGACTTTTGCATCTATGTTCATCAGTGATATTGACCTGTAGTTTTCTTTTTTTGTGGCATCTTTGTCTGGTTTTGGTATTAAGGTGATGGTGGCCTCATAGAATGAGTTTGGGAGTTCATCTTCCTCTGCAATATTCTGAAAGAGTTTGAGTAGGATAGGTGTTAGCTCTTCTCTAAAATTTTGGTAGAATTCACCTGTGAAGCCATCTGGTCCTGGGCTTTTGTTTGTTGGAAGATTTTTTACTACAGTTTTGATTTCCGTGCTTGTGATGAGTCTGTTAAGATTTTCTATTTCTTCCTGGTTCAATTTTGGAAGGTTATATTTTTCTAAGAATTTGTCCATTTCTTCCAAGTTATCCATTTTATTGTCATATAGTTGCTGATAGTAGTCTCTTATGATCATTTGTATTTCTGTGTTGTCTGTTGTGATTTCTCCATTTTCATTTCTAATTTTGTTGATTTGATTCTTCTCCCTTTTTTTCTTGAAGAATCTGGCTAATGGTTTGTCTATTTTATTTATCTTCTCAAGAACCAGGTTTTAGTTTTGTTGATTTTTGCTATTAGTTACTTTTGTTTCTTTTTCATTTACTTCTGCCCTAATTTTTATGATTTCTTTCCTTCTACTAACCCTGGGGCTCTTCATTTCATTTTTTTTTTCTATTTGCTTTAGGTGTAAAGCTAGGTAATTTATTTGATTTTTCTCTTGTTTCTTGTGGTAAGCTTGTATTGCTATGAACCTTCCCCTTAGCACAGCTTTTACTAAATCCCATAGGTTTTAGGTTGTCATGTTTTCATTTTCATCTGTCTCTATGCATATTTTGATTTCTTCTGTGATTTGTTGGTTATTCAGAAGCATGTTGTTTAGCCTCCATATGTTTGTATTTTTAACAGTTTTTTTCCCTGTAGTTGGCATCTAATCTTAATGCATTGTGATCAGAAAAGATGCTTGAAATGATTTCAATTTTTTAAAAATTTACCAAGGCTTGATTTATGGTCTAGGATGTGATTTATCCTGGAGAATGTTATGTGTGCACTTGAGAAAAAGGTGAAATTCATTTCTTTGGGGTGAAATATACTATAGATATCAATTAGGTCTAACTGGTCCACTGTATCATTTAAAGTTTGTGTTTGCTCATTTTATGTTTGCTTGATCTATCCATAGGTGTGAGTGGGGTATTAAAGTCTCCCACTATTATTGTGTTACTGTTACTTTCCCCTTTCATACTTGCTAGCCTTTGCCTTATGTATTATGGTGCTCCTATATTGGGTGGATATATATTTATAATTATTATATCTTCTTGGATTGATCCTTTGATGATTATGTAGTGTCCTTCTTTGTCTCTTTTCACAGCCTTTATTTTAAAGTCTATTTTATCTGATATGAGTATTTCTACTCCTGGCTTTCTTTTAGTCTCCATTTGCATGAAGTACCATTTTCCCACCTTCAGTTTCAGTCTGTATGTGTCCCTTGGTTTGAGGTCTCTTATAGACAGCATATATAGGGGTCTTTTTTTTTTTTTTTTTATCCATTCAGCCTATCTTCGTCTTTTGGTTGGGACGTTCAACCCATTTACATTTAAGGTAATTGTTAATAAGTATGATCCCATTGCCATTTACTTTGTTGTTTTGGGTTCAAGTTTATAAACCTTTTCTGTTTCCTGTCTAGAGAAGATCCTTTAGCATTTGTTGAAGAGCTGGTTTGGTGGTGCTGAATTCTCTCAGCTTTTCCTTGTCTATAAAGCTTTTGGTTTCTCCTTCATATTTGAATGAGATCCTTGCTGATTATAGTAATCTGGGTTGTAGGTTTTTCTCTTTCATCACTTTAAGTATGCCCTGCCATTCCCTCTGGCCTGAAGAGTTTCTATTGAAAGCTCAGTTGTTATCCTCATGGGGATCCCCTTGTGTGTTATTTGTTGCTTTTCCCTGGATGTGTTTAATATTTGCTCTTTGTGTTTGATCTTAATTAATTTGATTAATATGTGCCTTAGGTTGCTTTGCTTTGGGTTTATCCTGTTTGGGACTCCTGGACTTAGGTAGCTATTTCCCTCCCCATTTTAGGGAAGTTTTCAACTACTATCTACTCAAGCATTTTCTCATGCCCTTTCTTTTTGTCTTCTTCTTCTGGGACTCATATGATTCGAATGTTGGGGTGTTGAACATTGTCCCAGAGGTCTCTGAGGTTGTCCTCATTTCTTTTAATTATTTTTTTTTCCTCTCTGCTTCATTTATTTCCAACATTCTATTGTCCACCTCACTTATCCTATCTTCTGACTCAGTTATTCTACTGTTGGTTCCCTCCAGAGTGCTTTTGATCTCAGTTATTGCATTATTCAATATTGATTGCTTTTTTTATTTCTTCTAGGTCCTTGTTAAACATTTCTTGCATCTTCTCAATCCTTGTCTCTAGTCTATTTATCTGTAACTCCATTTTGTTTTCAAGGTTTTGGATCATCTTTACTATCTTCTATCTCCTCCTCTTTTTTTTTTTTTCAGGGAGACTCCCTATCTCCTCCTCTTTTGTTTGGTTTGGTGGGCATTTATCATGTTCCTTTATCTGATGAATATTTTTCTGCCTTTTCATTTTGTTTAGATTGCTGTGTTTGGGGTGGCCTTTCCGTAGGCTGGAAGTTTGTGATTCCTCTTTATTGTGGAGTTTGCTCCCCGTGGGTGGGGTTGGACTAGTGGCTTGTCAAAGTTTCCTGGTTAAGGGAGCTTGCATCTGTGTTCTGGTGGGTGGAGCTGTAACTCTTCTCTCTGGAGTGCAATGATATGTCCAGTAGTGAGTTTTGGGGTGACTATGGGTTTGGCATGGCTTTATAGTATAACTTCTCTTTACTATCTGACATCATTCCATTAACAATGAAAACAATTAATTATGGTTACATACAGTAATTTAAGTAACTTGTTTGAAATGCAGATTTCTTGGTATTACCAAACTTATGAAATCATTGATATAGTATAAAAATATAGTAATGTGTCCTTTATCAATCACATACAGATGTTAACATTGTGACTGATTCCAGAAACTTATGCTGAATAGAATAGAAATGCTGATGACATATGCTATGCTATGCTATGCTAAGTCGCTTCAGTCGTGTCCGACTCTGTCCGACCCCATAGACGGCAGCCCACCAGGCTCCGTCGTCCCTGGGATTCTCCAGGAAAGAATACTGGAGTGGGTTGCCATTTCCTTCTCCAATGCATGAAAAGAGAAAAGTGAAACTTAAGTCACTCAGTCGTGTCTGACTCTTAGCGACCCCATGGACTGCAGCCTACCAGACTCCTCTGTCCATGGGATTTTCCAGGCAAGAGTACTGGAGTGGGGTGCCATTGCATTCTCCAGCTGATGACATAAGTATGAAAAAAAAAAAAGAATTGTAAGGCCTCATGTTTAAATGTAATAACTACCAGAAAGAGTTATGCCCTTGACCAGGACTACTGACTGTTAGCTACCTGGAAGAAGCAGGTTCCTCAGATAAGGAAAAGGGATAGTTACCTTAGATTTACTATTCGCAGCACTTGCACTACCTCTATATTTGGGGTATCCCTCTCACTCTCTCCTGTTCATAGAGACCTGGAGTTCATTGGGTTTAATCCTAATTTAATAAAGTTTACAATTGACATTTCAATTGGACTTCTTTGTACTTGGTTGTCTTTATGTATCCAAAATATATCTGAAATATACAAGATATACAAGAAAGTCACATGATCAATCAATATTGGAAACTGTTGGGAGGGGGGTTGTTTTGGTTTCTTATAAGCACTATTAGCAGGGGCAAATATTTAAGCTTTGGGTCCTGAATTAAAATTCTGCAAAGTCTTACTTATTCTCAGACTCATTTTTGTTCTATATTTTAGAAGGCCTAATAAACTGTGGAAAATTCTGAAGGAGATGGGAATACCAGACCACCTGATCTGCCTCTTGAGAAATTTGTATGCAGGTCAGGAAGCAACAGTTAGAACTGGACATGGAACAACAGACTGGTTCCAAGTAGGAAAAGGAGTACGTCAAGGCTGTGTATTGTCACCCTGTTTATTTAACTTATTTGCAGAGTACATCATGAGAAACGCTAGACTGGAAGAAACACAAGCTGGAATCAAGATTGCCGGGAGAAATATCAATAACCTCAGATATGCAGATGACACCACCCTTATGGCAGAAAGTGAAGAGGAACTAAAAAGCCTCTTGATGAAAGTGAAAGTGGAGAGTGAAAAAGTTGGCTTAAAGCTCAACATTCAGAAAACGAAGATCATGGCATCCGGTCCCATCACTTCATGGGAAATAGATGGGGAAACAGTGGAAACAGTGTCAGACTTTATTTTTCTGGGCTCCAAGATCACTGCAGATGGTGACTGCAGCCATGAAATTAAAAGACACTTACTCCTAGGAAGGAAAGTTATGACCAACCTAGATAGCATATTGAAAAGCAGAGACATTACTTTGCCAACAAAGGTTTGTCTCGTCAAGGCTATGGTTTTTCCTGTGGTCATGTATGGACGTGAGTTGGACTGTGAAGAAGGCTGAGAGCCTAAGAATTGATGCTTTTGAACTGTGGTGTTGGAAAAGACTTTTGAGAGTCCCTTGGACTGCAAGGAGATCCAACCAGTGCATTCTGAAGGAGATCAGCCCTGGGATTTCTTTGGAAGGAATGATGCTAAAGCTGAAACTCCAGTACTTCGGCCGCCTCATGCGAAGAGTTGACTCATTGGAAAAGACTCTGATGTTGGGAGGGATTGGGGGCAAGAGGAGAAGGGGATGACAGAGGATGAGATGGCTGGATGGCATCACTGACTCGATGGACATGGGTCTCAGTGAACTCTGGGAGTTGGTGATGGACAGGGAGGCCTGGTGTGCTGCGATTCATGGGGTCACAAAGAGCCAGACATGATTGAGTGACTGATCTGATCTGAATATGATATTGGCACTGAGATTTCTTAATACAGTTTTAATATGCATTTTCTATTATTAAAGTAGGAATACACTAACAGATATGAAAGGATATTATCCTAAGTCTAACAGAAAAAAATTGTTATTAATATTTATATCAAAAATCACTCCTAAAGGAGTAGACCTTATTCCCTGGCATATATAATAAATATACGTACATTATGTTATATATTATATAGGTATGTACTAGTACTGAACAATTGTAAAATGAAATTTTAAAGTATCATTTGTATAACTTTTAACATATAAATATTAACTCAAAATAGATCATAGACTTAATGGATCATGGATGCTTGGAAGTCCTGTGTTGAGCATATTAGTGGACTTGGTTGTGTATGTTTAGGAAAAGGAGCTGGAGAAGGTTATATTAGCAAAATAGAGATTGAATCATTTACAATTTCTAGGGAAGTATGGGAAGGTATATACAGGAAACAAAAAAGGGGGTGGAAAAGAGAGGCTCAGAGAGAATATAAAACATAATGCCTGGGCCTATGACTAAGACAGGAAATCTCTGAAGAGTAAGCATAAAGGATTTTAGGGAACAGGAATGCATGTGGGTATACATGTTTTTGACTAAGTTATGCATCAAGAGACCCCTCTCCTCAACTCTCATGTCACCAGTCAAACCTAGTAAATTCATAGACGCTTTGAGTCTGTGTAAACCAACAAATATTCTAAGGACCACTTCTGAATTAAATGCATACACTACTAAACAGCACATCTAGAAGCAGGAGACCAGCATTCAGGCAAGACCATGAAAATACAAAGCTGTGAAAATTGACAGAAATCTTGCAAAGGCACAGAATTATAGAGTTCAAGCCAATATTATCTAGATTTTGAAGAGCAGTGAGACTTTCCCACATGACACCCCATTTTACATGTTTACAACAAAATATAAATATATCTATTCAAAACATTCATTGATGTGAGAAGAAACTAAAGCAATATGCATGGGCTCTGGTCTCCGAGAGATTTCAAACTAGAAATAGAGGAGCACATTCTAAAACATTAGAAAATAATACATAAGGTGAATAATGTAGTATAAGATTCTGCTCCTGCCTCCCCCACATTCGTTCACAAAGTTTAGAAACTTCTATTCCAGTCTCCAGGAAGGGGTGAACTCCGGAAGATGGTTTAGAAACTTCTATTCCAGGAAGGGGTGAACTCCGGAAGATGGTGAGGGACAGGGAGGCCTTGCGTACTGCAGTCCACGGGGTCACAAAAAGTTGGACACAACCTGGCGACTGAACAACAACAACAATCATAAAAGTTAGCGGGGGAACTTATCTGCCTCCTGGCTTTACGTTTCAGTAGTGGAGAGAGAGTGCTGCTTCTCAGGAGGGCTTTCTCTGCTTCTTCACTGACACATTCACAAGGGAGGGAGGAAAGACTTCTCTGATCTTGACAAGGGGAAGAAGGAACTGAGATAAATCGTTCAACTCCTTTCTCTGTTTCAGAATACAAAATCTTTAGGACACATATTTTTCCCTCCTTATCTATTAGTCACTTTACTAGGAAGGTTCTTTCCTACGAGGTCTGAGCTTATGAGGCCTTGTGCTTGCTTATTCGCTCAGTCGTGTTTGACTCTAAAGTCGTGTTTGACTTTACATACTTTGCACTGTAGCCCACCAGACTCTTCTGTTCACGGGATTTTGTAGGCAAAAATACTGGAGTGGGTTGCCATTTCCTTCTCCAGGGGATCTTCCTGACCCAGAGATTGAACCCATGTCTCCTGCATTCCCTGCATTGCAAGCAGTTCAATTCACAGGTTGAGTTGAGGGAGCATATGAGAGAGTAGAGTATGGCTATAGGTCAAGCCACATTCTCTAATTCACATCAGTATAAAAGCAGATATTTTTCCCATCACCTTTTTTTTTTAATTCCTGAGTATACTTTTGGGTGTTTTTCCAAGCTCAGGAGAAGAGGAACATTACTGATTGGCCTTTTCTAGCCCTAACTTACTGGTTCGTGGGGTGAAAACACAGAGCAATAAACCCTTGGCCAAAATGTAGGCGGTGCACAGAAAGACAGGAGTGAAATCTGAAGCCTTAGGAAATCTAAGCCCCTGTTTGTTTATTTTTTTGGGGGAAGGGGGGTGTTTTTGTTTTTACCTCAGTGGTTTACCGTGGCTTTTATTGTCACTATGTGGCTCGACTTTAATTGTTGAGGGAATATGCGGCTTAGTAATCATGGTTTCTGTGTTTCTTTGTGGCTAAACTTGACCTGACTTACACAGCACAGCTATGGCTTAAAGAAGGCCAATGGAACAGGGATTACATTGAGGTAAAAGAGTCTGCTCTGTTCCAATAAAGGCTAATTTTAAAATAAGCAGAGTTTTCACATGAAGGCTCTTTAGGCAGTTGAGGGTAAATCACATTTAATTTGTTTTATTGTATTTCTCAGTCAAATACATAAAGTAAGTCCCTAAAGTATAGAAGAAGCTAAGTAACTCCCAGGCCACAAAGTTCTGCTAAAGTAGATGTCAAATAAGGCACAGGTAAATAGTTCTACATTTGTTGCCTCAAACTGCACTTTTGTATGTGTTGAAATACAAGAGTTAAAAAGAAAACTATGGAGAAACTAATCTATTGGCTTCATATAGCCTTTTCACAAGTCTCTTAGAATTATCCTCCAAACTGATGGCCTTACAGAGGCTGTAGCTTGCTATTGAAAATCCTAGGACACCAGTTTTGCATTTCAGAGATTTACTATGACCTAACACACAGAAAATGACATGGATGCTATTTACAATAGCTAGGACATGGAAGCAACCTAGATACCCATTGATAGATGAATGGATAAATAAGTTGCTGTATATATAAATAGAATATTACTCAGCCATAAAAAGGAATGCACTTAAGTTAGTTCTAATGAGGTAGATGAACCTAGAGCCTATTATACAGAGTGAAATGTCAGAAAAAGAATCACTAATTCCATATATTAACACATATACATGGAGTCCAGAAAGATGGCACTGATCAATCTATTTGTAGAGCAGCAATGGAGACACAGGCATGGAGAACAGACTTGTGGACCCAATGGTGGAAGGAGAAGAAGGGATAGATAGAAGAAAGAATAACACTGAAACATATACATTATCATATGCAAAATAGCCAGTGGGAATTTTTTGTATGATGAGGGAACTCAGACCCATTGCTCTGTAACAACCTAGAGGAGTGGGATGGGGTGGGAGGTGGGAGGGAGGTTCAAGAGGGTGAGGACACGCATACACCTATGGGTGATTCATGTTGATGTATGGCAGAAGCCAACACAATACTATAAAACAGTTATCCTCCAGTTAAAAAACAACAATAACTAAAAAGGAACAAGTGTGTTTAATGCAGGAAGAAATTTCAATAACCTCAGATATGCAGACGACACCACCCTTATGGCAGAAAGTGAAGAAGAACTAAAGAGCCTCTTGATGAAAGTGAAAGAGGAGAGTGAAAAAGTTGGCTTAAAGCTCAACATTCAGAAAACTAAGATCATGGCATCTGGTCCCATCACTTCTTGGGAAATAGATGGGTAAACAGTAGCTGACTTTATTTTTCTGGGCTCCAAAATCACTGTAGATGGTGATTGCAGCCATGAAATTAAAAGACACTTACTCCTTGGAAGGAAAGTTATGACCAACCCAGACTGCATATATAAAAGCAGAGACATTACTTTGTCAACAAAGGTCCATCTAGTCAAGGCTATGGTTTTTCCAGTGGTCATGTATGGATGTGAGAGTTGAACTATAAAGAAAGCTGAGCGCTGAAGAATTGATGCTTTTGAACTGTGGTGTTGGAGAAGACTCTTGAGGGTCCCTTGGACTGCAAAGAGATTCAACCAGTCCATCCTAAAGGAGATCAGCCCTGGGTGTTCATTGGAAGGACTGATGTTAAAGCTGAAACTCCAATACTTTGTCCACTTGGTGGGAAGAGCTGACTCATTGGAAAAGACCCTGATGCTAGGAAAGACTGAGGGCAGGAGGAGAAGGGGACGACAGAGGATGAGATGGTTGGATGGCATCACCGACTCAATGTACATGGGTTTGGGTAAACTCCAGGAGTTGGTGATGGACAAGGAGGCCTGGTGTGCTGCGGTTCATGGGGTCGCAGAGTCGGACATGACTGAGCGACTGATCTGAACTGAACTGAATGTCTTTTGTGATAGTTTATTCAAGTTTGCTAACTTTTCTTGAGTTAACTTGGCAATTTGTATTTTGCTAATACAACTGGCTACACACCCTAAAGAAAATGAATCAACCTTTCTCCATCCATGGGATTTTTCAAGTAAGAGTACTGGAGTGGGTTGCCATTTCCTTGTCCAGGGGATCTTCCCAACCCAGGGATCAAACCTGGGTCTCCTGCATTGTAGGCAGATGCTTTACTGTCTGAGCCACCAGGGAAGTCACACAAGAAGAAATTCTAGACGAAGTCCTAAAAGCATAAATATCTTTTGGGCTAAGTTGGAGAAATAAGGGGATGGATCTCCTTAGACAAAATTGGAGTCTCAGCAGTTATTAATAAAAGAAAAATATCTCTTTCAGCAAAAATTTTAAATTTTATCATGAAAATTCTCTAATAAGCAAAGCCAACAGAGAAAAAACTAGAGTTTTAAAAAATCTGCAACATACAAAATTAAAGATTAATATTATAATACACAAAGACCTATTACAAAATAAAATGGAGCCAAAAATATACCAAGAGGAGAAAATTGGCAAAGAATATGAAAGAGAAATTCACAGAAGAGCTAACCCTAATGATGAGGAAACATGAAAATATGTTCAAACTCACTAATTGGCACTGAAATGTAAATTAATGTAACCATGAAATATCTTTTTATATCTATCAAATAAGAAAGGATTATAAACCTATTACTAAAAAGATTAAAGGAAAAGGTATGCTCTTTCACATTGCTGGTGAAGTGTGAATTGTTATACCTTCTTCAGAACAAAATCAGGCATCATATTTTTTAATTAAAGAATATAAATAGCATCAAACTCCTGAACAAAATCTATTCTATAAAATAAAACCATAAATTTATAGATATTTATTGAGCATTACTTCCAGTCAGAAAGATAGAAAGTCACAGGGGGAAAAGTTCTATGATTTTCCTATTACTAGGTAACAAACTAGCACAAATTTAATGGCTCAAAACAACACAGTATCAGAACTCAAGGTAGAGCTTAACTGGGTCCTCCCCTTAGGGTTTTACGAAGTTGTGATCAAGCTATCATCTAGGCTGCATTCCCATGTGGTGGTTTGACTAGGGTAGAGTTTTATTTTCAGTCTCAATCAGTTTATTGGTAGAATTAATTTCCTTGTGATTGTAAGATTGACATCTCTGGCTTCTTGCTGGTTCTGGGCTAGACACTGCCCTCATCTCTCAAGGGTCACCTGTTTGTAGGAGGCCTTCAGTTCTGTATGAAATGGGCCTCTCCAATATGGCCACTTCACCAAGCCAGAAGAGTCTCTTGAGGGAAGGTGCTATTGAGACAGTCTTATATAATGTAACAGTCACCAGAGTGACATCCATCACCTTTGCCGTACTCTGTTGGTTAGATGCAAGTCATAGGTCCTCTACACATTCAAGGGGAGGGGATTATACAAAGGTTTGAACACCAAGAATGCCATCTCTGCTTCCACAGAAATCAAATCGCATAGATTAAGGAAGAACACATAAATTACCATATGTTTACACCAGTGAATATTATGCAGTCTTTGTGAAGAATAAATTTATATCACTTGATATGACAGATTTCCAAAGGTGGTGTTGAATGAGAAAGGCAAACGCAAGCAACTTGAATAATTTAAATAATAAATTCATAAAACAATAAATCCACCCCTCTCCATGGACTCCTTTAAAGCTCAGCTTTTAGAAGAAATAAATTTTCCTAAGGTGTCAGCCAAGAAAGAAACAGATGTGGGAATACGGGGAAATTTCTCTTAGGAAGTCAGTTTCATAGGCCTCTTTTATAGTTAGAAGCAGCAGCAGCCACTGTAAAAGCAGACCTGCTCATATATAAGTGAATTTTCTCCCTGTTTATAGTAAATACATATTTCCAAACTAACATCTTGATGAACACTTTCCTCCAGTTCAGTTTAAATTTATGTATCATGGTATCTGGACCACTGGCATACACTGACATCCTGGCAAGACTTAAAATACAATTGCCTCTGCTGATCTTTTCCCCAACATCATGAAATTCCTGTTATGACCTTTGGCCACATTAGTAGGAATCTTCATTAGACGAAACACTAGGTTCTGGAAACATTATCTAGCTTGGGATTATAGTTCTAGTGGGCTTCCCTGGTGGTTCAGATGGTAAAGAATCTGCCTGCAATGCAGGAGACCCAGGTTCAATCCCTGGGTCAGGAAGATCCCTGGAGAAGGGAATGTCTACCTACTCCAGTATTCTTGCCTCGAGAATTCTATGGACAGAGAAGCCTGGCAGGTTACACTTTATGGGGTCACAAAGAGTTGGACACGACTGAGTGACTAACACCCTACAGGTCTAGTAACTCCAATTTTTGCTTGTTTTTAAATTTCATCTTTTGGGGTTTGGTCTTGTATTGTCAAGTGTTTATTTACTGAACTTTAAAAATGAGGCACATGACCACGTATCTGACAAAGGACTCAAAGCTCTCAAAACTCAACAGTCAAATAAAACAATTTGAAAATGGGCTGAAAAACATGAAGAGACATATTGAAGAGGATATACACATGAAAAACAAGCAAATAAGAAGCTGTTCAACATCACTAGCCTTTCAGTTCAGTTCAGTTTAGTCGCTCAGTCGTGTCCGACTCTTTGCAACCCCATGAATCGGAGCATGCCAGGCCTCCCTGTCCATCACCATCTCCCAGAGTTCACTCAAACTCACATCCATCGAGTTGGTGATGCCATCCAGCCATCTCAACCTCTGTCATCCCCTTCTCCTCCTGCCCCCAATCCCTCCCAGCATCAGAGTCTTTGCCAATGAGTCAACTCTTTGCATGAGGTGGCCAAAGTACTGGAGTTTCAGCTTTCGCATCATTCCTTCCAAAGAACACCCAGGGCCGGTCTCCTTTAAAATGGACTGGTTGGATCTCTTTGCAGTCCAAGGGACTCTCAAGAGTCTTCTCCAACACCACAGTTCAAAAGCATCAATTCTTCAGTGCTCAGCTTTCTTCACAGTCCAACTCTCACATCCGTACATGACCACTGGAAAAACCATAGCCTTGACACTAGC
Source organism: Bos taurus (assembly GCF_002263795.3). Lineage (NCBI taxonomy): Eukaryota > Metazoa > Chordata > Mammalia > Artiodactyla > Bovidae > Bos > Bos taurus. Next base: position 83,352,342 of record NC_037336.1, on the reverse strand, counting down.
CTTTAGGCAAGCATAAATAAAAACTTGAAGGAGTTATTACTGCACAACTGTCTGGAGAGCTCATTTTTTTAAAAACTTGGCAACACCAAATACTGGTAAAGATGAGAAGATGTATCACTTATACATTTCTGGTACAAGTGGAAAATGGTTTAGCACTGTCTTAAAAAATCAAAACAGTTATATATCCTATGACCCAACAATAGTATTTCTAGGTATTTATTCTAGAGAAATTGTCCACACAAAAATATGCACACAAATGCTCACAGAAACTTTATATGTAATATCCAAACAACTCAAACATCCTTCAGTGAGGACGTTTAAACAAATTGTATAGATCTATGCATAGAATACCACTCAACAATAAAAAGGAATAAACTCTTGACACATACAACAACTTGAATGGATTACAAGAGCATTATGCTTGGTGAAAAAACTCCAACCCTAAAAGGTCTCATGCTGATTCCTCTGATACAACATTCTCAAAATGACAAAATTATAGCAATGTGAAACAGACTAGTAGTTGCCAGGGACTAGAGATGATGCAGGTGAAGAGTGTGGGTATGACTATTAAGGGGCAGCATGAGAGCTCTTTATGATGATGAAAACAGTCCCATATTTTGATTAAGGTGGGGCTACAATCAACTACACATGTGACAAAGTATCATAGAACTACACACACACACACACAAGTGCATGTAAAACTGGTGAAATCTGAATAATATCTATGGATTGGAGCAATGTCAGTTTCATGGTTTTGATACGACACTAATTGCCATGCAAGATGTTATCACTGGGTATTAGGCCAAGGATACTCAGGAGTTCTCCATAATGCTTCTTACAATTGCTAGAAAATGTATAATTGTGTCAAATAAAAAGATTAAAATATTGACGTATAAGGAAGGGTTCAGGTTGAAAGGACCTTATCATTCCAATTCTAGACAGCTCAAGCTGCAGACAATGAGAGGAATCCAGTTCTATCTAGGTGGAGTAGATGCCTCTACCTGAGACTGAACATAAACAGAAAATGGGTGACACGATTTTTGAAAATTAATTCCTTTAGATTTTGGCTTAAAATCTGTGAACTTTAATGTTTCAGACAAAAACAAGGTGATTTTTATCTCTTTGGCATGTGAATTCAATAAAAGGGGGGAGCTCCACATTTGGATACATTTTTACACTACCACTGTAATATTATCAGAGCACCTTTTTGTTGCCATTTGCTCTCCCTGAGTAACTTTCAGGGAATTACCTGGATTACAAGGCTAGACATAATTTGGGTTGGGGATTAGAGCAAGGAATTGCAGTCCTAGAGAGCAGCAAGGTCTTAGAAGTAATTCAGCTGATGAGCAGTTCTGATCCACTGCACATCTCCACTGCCCACCAGTGGTCTCAGAAAGACAGACTAGGAAGAGTGGTGGTGTTGTAGGTAGATGTTCCATAAGGTAAGAGTAGGATAGATTTATGATCTCTTCCCACTGAGGACAACAGTCATACTCCTAAAGACCACAGGCTTGGGTATTACACTCAGCAGACTGAGAAAGCACAAAAGCTGGAGCAGAGTCAGAGGTAGTGCTTATCTCCTACTTTTTATATATATATACAAGAGTTAGGACTTCCCTGGTGGCTCATATGGTAAAGTGTCTGCCTACAATGTGGGAGACCTGGGTAATACAAGAGTTGGCTTAAAACTCAATATTCAAAAAACTATGATCATGGCATCCGATCCCATAACTTCATGGCAAATAAATGGGGGGGAAATAAAAACAGTGGCAGATTTTATTTTCTTGGGCTCCAAAATCACCGCGGCACTGGCTGCAGCCATGAAACTAAAAGATGCGATTCATGGGGTCTCAAAGAGTCAAACACGACTGAGTGACTGAACTGAACTGAACTGTACCTTGGAAGAAAAGCAGTGACAAACCTAAGCAGCATATTAAAAAGAAGAGACATACTTTTGCCAACAAAGGTCCGTCTAGTCAAAGCTATAGTTCTTCCAGTAGTCATGTACAGATGTGAGAGTTGGACCAGAAAGTGGACTGAGTGCCAAAGAACGGATGCTTTCGAACTGTGGTGCTGGAAAAGACTCTTGAAAGTCCCTTGGACAGAAAGGAGATCACACCAGTCAATCCTAAAGGAAATCAATCCTGAATATTCATTGTAAGGACTGATGCTGAAGCTGAAGCTTCAATCCTATGGCAGCCTGATGTGAAGAACCGACTCATTGGGAAAGACCATGATACTGGGAAAGATTGAGGGCAGGAAGAATGGGGGCGACAGAGGATGAGTTGGCTGGATGGTATCACTGACTCAATAGACATGAGTTTGAGCAAACTCTGGGAGATGGTGGACAGGGAAGCCTGGCATGCTGCAGTCCGTGGGATCGCAAAGAGTCGGACACGACTTAGTGACTGAACAACAATAACAAGAGAGAAAACTCTACTCCTTGGGTGACAACAGAACCTGGCCCTTTCTCAGTCCTTTTTTCAAGGTAGGACGATTACTCTCTGATTAGCGGTTTGGGGAAGATGGAGCTTGTGCAGCTCTCAGCCCCTTTTTCCTACAGAATAGTCTGACAAAGGGACACAGTTTTCCACCACTGTATTGTAAGCTAATTGGGACAAGTTTTGTCCTTCAGGGAGAAAGCTGTAGTTTTAGATGGATGGGTTCAATTCAGCGGGATACTGGGGGAAAGAATGGCAAATCAGAATTTCTGTAACTCATTATTGCCAAAGGTTGAGCCAAATGCTCTAACTTAGCCTTAACAGAAAGAAAAGTGAGGATTCGATTATTATCTCTTGGATTCCTTCTTAATAATTCCTTAACCAGAAAGAGAAGAGGAGTATTATGTGTTGACTTCTTCAAACGTAACATATATCACCTATCATACAAAGCAAGAAATACCATTCACACACTTCAGTACTGTTTTGATGGCTGGTACAGTCTTCCATTTTTGCATCCCCAGAATGTAGACTGTGACAGCAAAAAGTAATAACTTTGTCAATTTTTGCTAAATAAACTCACCAATTCTACAATAATTTTCAGCAGTTACATCAAATATCATTCTCAATTTTAAAGTATATAATGAGAGAAATTATCCAAGAAAACTCAGGCCCTTGTTCCTCAAAGCCAATAAAAGCATAACATCTGGATTAATGACAATAAAAGAAAATGCTAATAAAAACTTTAGAAATTAACATACATGAAAAGAACACTGGTTTATTCATGTCTACAGTCAATTAAGTATCAAGATCTTTCTTCTCTCTCTATGAAATATAGGGGAAAAGGGGCTTCCCTTGTAGCTCAGTTGGTAAAGAATTTGCCTGCAATGCAGGAGACCTGGGCTTGATTTCTGGGTCTGGAAGACCCCCTGGAGAAGGAAATGGCAACCTGCTCCAGTATTCTTGCCTGGAGAATCCCATGGACAGAGGAGCCTGGTGGGCTACAGTCTATTGGGTTGCAAGAGTTGGGCATGACTGAGAGAGTAAGCACACATGAAATATAGAAAATGCCACTTTTATCTATTTTCCCCTACATATCTAAATAGAAAAGCACTGAGAAGATATTTAAATAAAATTTTAAAGCCTGTAACCTATATTTAACAAAGGATCTAGTTACTTTAAATACCTGGTAGGTATCATTCAACCAAAGAGTCTTACATGTGATCTAAAAACAGCTGAGGCAAACAGTAACATGTCAGAAATAGAATTACTTTAAAAGAATATCTATGACATTTTAAGTTCCTTTTCTGAAAATTGCTCAAGTTCTTTGTCTATTTTTCTTTGAAAAACTAATGTTTTTCATATCAATTTGTGTCATTTCTTATTTGGTAAGGATAGAAGCCATTTGGCATCTCTATTGCAATTATCCCCCCAGTTTCCCACTTGTCTTTTTAATCTTTTTTATAATGTGTTTAAACACACACTGTTGCTTTCATTGTTAGAGAGTTGTATCAATCAACCTTTTCCATTGTTAGCTCTTCTATTGCTTTAATGTTTGGAAAATTATTTTCTGTCCAGATACTAAATAAACATGCACTTTATTTTCTTCCAGGTTTTTCACAAACAATACATGCAAATATTACTTAGAGACTTGAAGAAAAAACATGACTAAATAGAAAAGCTTATCATGCTTTGCATGGGAAAAGCATTGCAAAGTATTGACACTAAATCCACGCACATATGGACACCTTATCTTTGACAAAGGAGGCAAGAATATACAATGGATTAAAGACAATCTCTTTAACAAGTGGTGCTGGGAAATCTGGTCAACCACTTGTAAAAGAATGAACCTAGAACACTTTCTAACACCATACACAAAAATAAACTCAAAATGGATTAAAGATCTAAACGTAAGACCAGAAACTATAAAACTCCTAGAGGAGAACATAGGCAAAACACTCTCCGACATACATCACAGCAGGATCCTCTATGACCCACCTCCCAGAATATTGGAAATAAAAGCAAAAATAAACAAATGGGACCTAATTAACCTTAAAAGCTTCTGCACATCAAAGGAAACAATCAGCAAGGTGAAAAGACAGCCTTCAGAATGGGAGAAAATAATAGCAAATGAAACAACCGACAAACAACTAATCTCAAAAATATACAAGCAACTCCTACAGCTCAACTCCAGAAAAATAAATGACCCAATCAAAAAATGGGCCAAAGAACTAAATAGACATTTCTCCAAAGAAGACATACAGATGGCTAACAAACACATGAAAAGATGCTCAACATCACTCATTATCAGAGAAATGCAAATCAAAACCAGTATGAGGTACCATTTCACACCAGTCAGAATGGCTGCCATCCAAAAGTCTACAAATAATAAATGCTAGAGAGGGTGTGGAGAAAAGGGAACCCTCTTACACTGTTGGTGGAAATGCAAACTAGTACAGCCACTATGGAGAACAGTGTGGAGATTCCTTAAAAAACTGGAAATAGAACTGCCTTATGATCCAGCAATCCCACTGCTGGGCATACACACTGAGGAAACCAGAAGGGAAAGAGACACGTGTACCCCAATGTTCATCCCAGCACTGTTTATAATAGCCAGGACATGGAAGCAACCTAGATGTCCATCAGCAGATGAATGGATAAGAAAGCAGTGGTACATATACACAATGGAGTATTACTCAGCCATTAAAAAGAATACATTTGAATCAGTTCTAATGAGGTGGATGAAACTGGAGCCTATTATACAGAGTGAAGTAAGCCAGAAGGAAAAACATAAATACAGTATACTAATGCATAAATATGGAATTTAGAAAGATGGTAACAATAACCCGGTGTACGAGACAGCAAAAGAGACACTGATGTATAGAACAGTCTTATGGACTCTGTGGGAGAGGGAGAGGGTGGGAAGATTTGGGAGAATGGCATTGAAACATGTAAAATATCATGTAAGAAACGAGTTGCCAGTCCAGGTTCGATGCACGATACTGGATGCTTGGGGCTAGTGCACTGGGACAACCCAGAGGGATGGTATGGGGAGGGAGGAGGGAGGAGGGTTCAGGATGGGGAACACATGTATACCTGTGGCGGATTCATTTTGATATTTGGCAAAACTAATACAATTATGTAAAGTTTAAAAATAAAATAAAATTAGGAAAAAAAAAATTTTTTTTAAATAAATAAATAAAAGTTTGGATTCTTTCTAAAATCCAGTTTTACATAATCTTAGTCAGAACTGTAAGGGTTCTTAGTCTAATCTAGAAAAATAGATAAACAGGAAAGAATGGATTTGTGAATTTTTACTTTTAAAATGACATCAAAACATTTAAAAGCTGTCACAGTTAAATGGTAGCAATGTCACTGAAAATAGATGAATGATGATAAATAGATAGATGATAGATGGGGGGGGAATCAAGATCAATGGAATACAGCAGTTTAAAAAGGGACTTTAAATATGTTAACATATGACAAAGAATACATCATGAATCAATAGGGGAAAGGAAGGTTTGATCAGTCAGTGGATATATCTGTATCATCTGCATGTATCAGGAACCACTCAGGATACTGGGAAGAGAAAACAAGCTCGGTTCTGCCTTGTTGAGATTATAGTCTAGTGGGGAAGACTATTATAAGATAAGCAATTATATACATGGTAAAGGAGATGAGTGGGGTACTAGGAGAGTGTTTTAAAGGATGAACCAACTTATATTCAGGCATCTGAGGAAGCTACCATGAGAAAGTGGCTTACAAGCTGAGATCTGAAGCAGAAGATAACGAGTTGTCCTGGCATGAAGAAGGGCATAGTGAGCAGAAAGAGGTTCTCTGTGACTGGAACACAGAGAATAATGAGACTGTGGTAAGAAATGAATCTTCAAGGGTAGGCAGGAATCAAATTATGCAAGACTCTGTGTGATATATTAGAGATTCTGAACTTTATATGAGGGCACTGGGAAACTACTGAAGAATTTTAAGCAGACAGATGACTTGATCAAATTTTCCATTTTAAAATGGATCAGAAGGGGAAGAGGTAGATGCCATGACTAGCTAGAAGGTTGCTGGAGAAATTGTTCAAGTAATTCAGGTAGCAGATCATTATGTCTTGAACTGTTGACAATAATGATAGAGAAAATAGAAATAATTGATGACTTTACAGTATATTGTATACTGTATATTTACAGTATATTGATAGAATTCAGTGTTTTATTAGATGTATAGGGGATAGAGAAAGGAAGGAGGTAAAGATAATCATTTAATGAATATTTAGGACAAGAGACTTAGTAAGAGGGAGGCAGAGATAGAGTATTACAAAGGATCCTACTTCAAAACAGGATCAAAACAACCTCCAGATGGAAAAAGAAATTAAATGTTTAAAAAATTGGAACCACTGAATTCTTTTAAAGACTCAGGCACCTCTGGAGTATGCTCCAATCTGCCTATATACCTGCATGTGCCACCATCTGTCAGTCAGTCAGTCAGTGTTGGTTGCTCAGTCGTGTCCAACTCTTTGTGACCCCATGGACTCTAGTCCGTCAGCCTCTTCTTTCCATGGAATTCTCCAGGCAAGAATACTTGTGTGGGTTTCCATTCCCTTCTCCAGGGGATCTTCCCAATCCAGGGATCAAACCTGGGTTTCCTGCATCGCAGGCAGATTCTGTACCATCCGAGCCACCACGGAAGACCATATTCCACCATGCCTAGTTCCCAGAGTAGCACTATGTAGAACACCCATCCACCCAGTACTCAGAACCCTTTCTTGTGTCTATACCTTAGCTTATATTCATCTTCTCATAGGGGCCACTCTTAACATCCCATCTCTATTCACTAAAATCCTACTGATCCTTCAAAATCTAGCTAAAAGGTCACTTCTTCCACATGACCTTTCCTTGCTCCCCAATAAAAATAATTTTTCTTGTCCTGTCTTAATATTTTACCTATATGCTTTGTACAATAATTCTTGAATTCTGTCATTCCATGATTGTGTGTATATATCCTGAAGACCACAAACACCTTGAAAGTATCATATCTTTATAACTACCATTCTACCATGTTCATTATAGCCCCTACACCACCTGGAATACAGTGCTCAACATTATGTAAAACTTACACATTTCATCACTGAATTTGATAATAAATAATGACATTAATTTAATTTTAAATAAGTGCTTCTAGGCAAAATCTGTTAGATAAGTTAGACACTTATCTAGCTCACAGAAAAATTCAAGTTTTCTAAACCTTATCTTTCTGCAAATTATGAGCTGCCTCAGGTCACATTCAGTTCACTTTATATTAACTTAAAAGAAATTAACACTCTTCTTCAACTCTTGCCCCTGTGTGTCCTCAAGCTTCTAAAAGCCTGCTCTGTCTTTTCTCTTTTCAGAGTAAAGAGATGGCTCCCAGTCATCACTAATTCTGTACTTCAGGGCTACTATTTTTGAATAAATGTTTTACTGCATACCTTTAACACAACCCAGGCCTCTCTGCAAGCTTTAATTTTTTTATTTCTTGGTTCTCATTCTCCCTATCTCCCCCGCTTCCTCTCTATCTCTCATTTTTTATTTTGAAAGAATTTAAGATATACAGAATACACTAGTAAATTCTGCAGACACCCTCAGATTCCCCCAAATGTTAATATTTCATCACAATTGCTTTACCATCTTCCTATTCCCACACCAACCATTTGTGAGTAGGTTACAATCATGACGCTCCTTTATTTCGAAACACTTTACTAACTCAGTGTGTTTTAAATGATGCTTTGCCAAGATGGACATTGTTGAGCCTGGCCTTCAGTCATCTATTCTCATAGGAGGCTACTGCATCGGCCTTCACTACTACCAAGAGCAAGGCCCCTCAGGTGCTGCTCTCCCAGTCATCCCCAGCCATTCCTCCTGGACACTTAGCGAACATTTAGTGCTCCCACTCCACTGAAGATGGTGGGAAATTCGGTGTGAATAGGTAAGGTAGTTCCGTGCTACTGATGAGCAGAGAGACAACAGAGTGCTCCTCACTCTCACTGGGGTAGCGAACTATGTGACTGTCTTACGCTGTACGCCTGAACGCACACAGCCGTTTCTACTCTACTGCTTCCAAGCCACAGTTGTGTGTGTGTGGTCTGGCTCTTTCAACCCCATGGACTGTAGCCCATCAAGCTCTTCTGTCCATGGAATTTTCCAGGCAGAAATACTGGAGAAGGTTGCCATTTCCGACCCAGGGATCAAACCCACATCTTTCATGTCTCCTGGCATGGCAGGCAGATTCTTTACCACTGGCTTCCAAGCCACAGTTGGGAATGCGCAAAGATAGTCTTGCTGCCCCTATTCCCCTTCTCCCTTCCACCTCCTGTGCCCCACCCCATTCTCTCAAACCCCACCAAGATCGGAATGCTCTGATTCCCCGAATACTATCTAAGGGCTGTTGATTTAGCCCAAGGGAGTATGGTAGGTTGCTAAGTCGCTTCAGTCATATCCAACTCTTTGCGACCCTGTGGACTAAAGCCACCAGGCTCTTCTGTCTACAGGGTTCTCCAGGCAAGAATACTGGAGTGGGTTGCCATGCCTTTCTCCAAGGGTCTTTTTTCAGGAACCTTCAACACCCAACTCTTATGTTTACCTTGTAGCTTTATCCCTTCTCTCGTAAACTAGGACCCTTTTTAGTTTCAGGAATGAAGAACTGGCTCTCCCTGCATCATGTGCAATTCTATATTCTGTGCCTCTATTCCTGCCCCCAGGACCCAGGCTTTTGAAATACAAAAGGTAAGATTTAATGTATTTGCTTTTGTGTTTTTTATCTTTCCTTATTTGAAGCAGTGTAGCCAGAAACTTGTATACCCAGAAAAGAGGAAAGTAATCTGTTAATGTTCAATGTATCATCACCCTACCCACATGAAAGTATATACAAAATTTTTATGTTAGCAAAATATATAAAATAGTAAACTGACTGCTACATTGACCTCAATATCAGCTCCTTGTACATATTAACAAAATAAAATCACCATTTCCAGTGGAAGCTATAACTCTGTCTCTGCAAAAGTTTCTTGAAGATATTGTAGCTCTTTGAGCCACCAAGATCACATATTTACTGACTTTATTGGTGACATTCAGCCAGTGTCATTGTCCCTTTACAATTACGCATTGTCACCGTGGCAAATCTCTAAAGAAGACTTATGAGAATCTCTCAAGCTTCATTTTCACTGAAGAGAATGAAAACAGAGTACAGAGTGAAATCCAGGTCTCTGTTTCACCACCTTGAGTCACCTCTTCATCTCTCCAAAGCTTTGAAGAGATTGATGGATGTGCACCAACAGGCAATGAAAACAAAAATTCTAACTGATTGTTCCTCTAAACTCTTGGCTTTAAAAAACGACATCAGTCTGGTTTTCATTTCTGATGATCCATGAGCTATCAGTGTTATGCATCATCACGATCGAGGAGACATGGCTCTTATTGATCACTTAAAAAGAAAAGACATGTTCGGTGTCCTTGGCACCTGAGTCCTTGCATACAAAAGGACAAGAGGGTGTGGGCTTGGACAGTCTCCTTACCTGTGCCTTAGTTTCTATATAGCTAGAAAATGTATTATTTTTTGAGTGTTGGAACAAGATAATAAGTTTTGATAATGGGAGTGTTTGTTATAAAGTTTCAACAATTTAAAAACAAACAGGAAAACTGTCATCCAACAATCTGCTCCAGTTAGGAAGACCAATTCTGAGGCTTTTCCTCAGAGGAGTTTGCCTTCTTTCTTCTTTCTCCCCTGACTTCTCTCCCATTTTATTCACAGAGGGCCTTCCTCTCCCACCCACAACCTCCAAGTTGCACAAATCTCATATCCAAGACACTGAATGAGGTGTTGCTTTTAAAGTAAAAATCGCCTCAGTTTGTGATATCCAACAAAATAACTCTGCAACAAGTGTTTCCATGTAACATCTATGATAATGGTTGTGGTACCATGTTCTTGGGCTTCCCAGGTGGCACAGTGGTAAAGAATCTGCCGGCCAATTCAGGAGACGCAGGTTGGATCCCTGGGTCAGGAAGATCCCCTAGAGTAGGAATGGCAACCTGCTCCAGTATTCTTGCCTGGAAAATCCCATGGACAGAGGAACCTGATGGGCTACAGTCACAAAGAGTTGGACAAGACTGAGCAGATGAGCACACATGTACCATGCTCTTAGAACCATAAGAAAATCTCTATGAAACAAGATATGAGACTGGGATTATTAAAGTGCTCCAACAATATTAATTTTTTGAGTTTTTGCTAAAATAGTTTTTAAATACTGCAAAACATAAATCATAATAAATAAGATAATTTGCCCCACACTTCACCAAGGGTATTAAATCTAGTGATAACATAAATCTTTATTTCTGCATCCACAATTCATACCAGTAGTATGGTGATAAATACATTCTATTAATTTTCTTTGATACTCTGTCCCAGCATTTTCGGACTATCAATGACTCCCAACAGACATCAGCTGAACTGACACATATCCAAATGCCGGTCGTGGTTAGCACTTTGCTGAACAGCCAGATCTTTCATTTTTTAAACAATGTATTTCCACAGCTGCTATCTCAAGTGAGTTATTCATCTGGAGGTCTTTCAGACTGCCATCAGAAACAACACATAAAGAAGCTAGTTCAGACACGGCACAGGAAAAGAATTTAGCAACAAAAATCCTGTCTTTCATCTTCCACCACACTAGCAGATCTCAACCTGAATAATAATGAAGATGCTTCGGATGTGATGTTACACTAAACACTAGGAAACATTTCCAGCCTGTGTAAAGTTTTTGCTGACAGCGCCTACTCTTTTTGTAACAAAACCAACCCTCTAAAACAGAGCAATCTTTTTCCTAATAATGTTAATTTGTTATATTTTGTTGAATGTGTCAACTAAACTAGCATCTGCTTTGTTGAAGGACTTAAAGCAAAACTCGCTGTCTCATTTTAATATGGAGTACCTCTGTCTATCTGCATTTTCTCCCCCACCCTTTGACCCTCAGCTTAGTATCTGCTCTTTTCCTGGCCATCTTCATCTGCCACCCATCTGGCTCCTCTGATCAGCACAGCGAACACTGAGTCACTCTGCCTTGTCTTGACCTCTTACTCAAGTTCTTCTGCCAAATGAAGTGGAGAATTAGCTCTGTGCCCTAACCAGTGCCTGGTATATGATGGCATTCAGTGAATCCCTGTGGATATTAAAAATGAGCCTGTTAATCTAGAAACAAGTTTTGAAGGTGAAAGGAGTTCCTCTAAATTCCCAGGTAAGAATTTAGGTGAAGCTAGATTTTTGCCCCTTCATTATTTAGAGATGACATTCATTTTCTAATTTCTGTAAGCAGAGGATAATTGGCTATTATTTATAATCCTTCTAAAATTCAGTAGATATCTATTGATATCTCTGATGCTGAGTCCAGACAATGTTCATTCTACTGCACCATTTTGCTTCCTAAAGTCACCTTTGTGTTGTGGAAAATTTCTGTCTCTTCAGAGCTGAAATGGAGCCACAGCAATTGAGGAGATGGAAAAGAGAGGTGAGGAGGCCGGTGCAGGAAGAGGAATGGATAAGATTAGCCTCTGGAGCAGAGAAACAACAGACTAAAACCCACTTGGGTGGAAGTAGAATATCATGCTGTTCCCTTCCATATTCTGTACCCTCATGAAGGGCCACTATTCAAGTAAAATATGAAAGGAATCGATGTATTGTGTGCATCTGTCTGTGCATGCCTTAGCCATGGCAGTACGGATAATTCATAATTCTATTTAAATCACAATGCTCAATATCTTCAAGTCTAGTTATTGGAAAATTAGGTCTCACATATTTTTATTTTAAATATGTATCATTTACTCCATACTGTGGCTTCAATCACAAAAGCCATAGTAAACTTGATTGAAAATAAGAAAGGTAAATTAAGGGTTATTTTTAATCACAATGCCAAAAGAATAGCAATTTACAAGCATGACCAACTCAGGAGAAGACTGATAATAAACTCAAAGCAAAGATTCCTTTTCAAAATTTGCAGTAAGTCTAATAATTCTTGTGAGGACTTGCACAGAAAAGGCTTTGTAAGCATGCCAAGTGTTGAGCAGCTATCACACTTCTTATCAGAATACTGAGTTAGAATTCTCTATAATCCTCGAAATGCTCTTGTTTAAAGTTTACTATCAAAATTTAATAATCTAACAGTTTGTAAATAACCAGTAAGGATCTCTCATAAATTTGAAAATGAAAGTATATGGAACTGTGTGTGTCATTGGCAGTTTAAAACAAACAAAATATTGCATGTCAAACTAATCCCCAATCCATGGTGAGGGTCCTGGCTTCCCACCAAGAACCTCTCACCACCTAGCAAGGCTAGTAAAGAACAGACCCCTGCATCCCTAGAAAAAAATATCTTAATATCAGTCTCTTTCTTTCCCTGCCTTTCCCACTTTCCACCTTGTCCAAGGTCATACTGTCTTACGGGAATGAAAAATCAGAACCTGGCTCTCCTATGAAGACAAAAAGGAAGAAACAGCCTGGTGGACATCATTCTCAAAGCAGTATATACATAATTAACAATCCCTGACTCTCCCAGGCAGATGAAAAGGTGGAGGCTGAAATGCCTGGTCCAGAGCTCTGCTGTCCAGAAGAAGTGTTACATCCCAATTTATACAGAGACCATCTGCCAAGAAGCAACTCTCTTTCAGTCTCTCCCACGAGCTCCAAACTTTTATATACTACTCACTGCAGTAACTCCACTCCAATGTTGAATAGGCATTACATGACCTAAACTGAGCCTCTAATTCTGCCTCCAAACTTCATTCTTCCAATTTGTTGTTGTTCATTTGCTAAGTCATGTCCAACTCTTTGCAACCCATTGGACTGAAGCACACTAGGCTTCCTTGTCCTTCCCCATCTCCCAGAGTTTACTCAAGCTCATGTCCATTGAATCAGTGATGCTATCCGACCATCTCATCCTCTGTTGCCCCCTTCTCTTGCCCTTAATCTTTCCCAGCATTAGGGTGTCTTCCAATGAGTCAGGTAGCCAAAGGATTGGAGTTTCAGCTTCAGCTTCAGTCCTTCCAATGAACATTCGGGGTTGATTTCCTTTAGAATTGACTGGTTAGATCTTCTTGCTGTCCAAGGAACTCTTAGGAGTCCTCTCCAGCACCATAATTTGAAAGCATCAATTCTTCAGTGCTCAACCTTCTTTATGGTCCAACTCTCACCTCCAGATATGACTACTGGAAAAAACCATAGCTTTGACTATATGAGCCTGTGTCAGCAAAATGATGCCTCTGCTTTTTAATATGATGTCTAGGTTTGTCATACTTTTTCTTTCAAGGAGGATGCATCTTTTAATTTTGTGGCTGGAATCACCATCCACAGTGATTGTGGAGCCCAAGAAAACAAAATCTGTCACTGTTTCCACTTTTTGTCCATCTCTTTCCCATGAAGTGATGGGACCAGATGCCATGATCTTAGTTTTCTGAATGCTAGTTTTAAGCCAGCTTTTTCACTGTCCTCTTTCACCCTTAGCAAGAGGCTCTTTAGTTCCTCTTCACCTTCTGCCATTAGAGTGGTATCATCTGCATATCTGAGGTTGTTGATATTTCTCCCAGCAATCTTGATTCTAGCTTATGATTCATCAAGCCTGGCATTTCACATGATGCACTCTGCATAAAGTTAAATAAACACGGTGATTTTTTGACTCTGTGGGAGAGGGAGAAGGTGGGATGATTTGGGAGAATGGCATTGAAATACGTATAATATCATATATGAAATGAGTCGCCAGTCCAGGTTCAATGCACGATACTGGATGCCTGGGGCTGGTGCACTGGGATGACCCAGAGGGATGGTATGGGGAGGGAGAAGGGAGGAGGGTTCAGGATGGGGAACACATGTATACCTGTGGCGGATTCATTTCGATATATGGCAAAACCAATACAATATTGTAAAGTTAAAAAATAAAAAAAAAATAAACAGGGTGACAATACAAAATAAAAATAAGCGGGGTGACAAGCCTTGGTATATTCCTTTCCCAATTTCGAACCAGTCCATTGCTCCATGTCTGGTTCTAACTGTTGCTTCTTGATGCGCATACAGATTTCTCAGGAGGCAGAAAAGGTGGTCTAGTATTCCCATTTCTTAGAATTGTTCACAGTTTGTTGTGATCCACACAGTCAAAGGCTTTAGTGTAGTCAAAAGCAGAAGTATATGGTTTTCTCAAATTCCCTTGTTTTTTCTATGATCCAGTGGATGTTGGCAATTTGATCTCTGGTTCCTCCAATTTTTCTAAATCCAGCTTGTATCTCTGAATGTTCTTGGGTTATGCACTTTTGAAGCCTAGCTTGAAAGATTTTGAGTATTATCTTGCTAGCATATGACGTAGTTTCAACATTCTTTGGCATTGCCTTCTTTGGGATTGGAATGAAGACTGACCTTTTCCAATCCTGTGGCCACTGTTGAAAGAGTTTCCCAAATTTGCTGGCATATTCAGCGCAGCACTTTAACAGAAACATCTTTTAGGATTTTAAACAGCCTAACTAGAATTTCATCACCTCCACTAGCTTTGTTTGTAGTAATGCTTCCTAAGGCCCACTTGATGTCATGCTCCAGAATGTCTGACTCTAGGTGAGTGATCACACCATTATGGTTATCTGGGTCATTAAGACCTTTTTTGTATAGCTCTTCTGTGTATTCCTGCCACCTCATCTTAACCTCTTCTACTTCTGTTAGGTCTTTGCCATTGCTGTCCTTTATTGTCCCAATCTTTGCATGATATGTTCCATCTCTAATTTGCTTGAAGAGATCTCTAGTCTTTCCCATTATATTGTTTTCCTCTATTTCTTTGCCTTGTTCACTTAAGAAAGCTTTCTTATCTCTCCTTATTATTCTCTGAAACTCTGCCTTCAGTTGGGTATATCTTTCCCTTTCTCCTTTGCCTGTAGTCACTTGTCTTCATTTCTCAGCTATCTGTACCCACGCCCAAATACTTGGAGTTATCCCTGAGTCTTCTTTCTCACATTCATATCCAAACTACCTGGAAATACTTGGGTTGTACCTTTCAAAAATACCAAGAATCCAGCAACTTTTTGCCACTTCTACTGCTGCTACCCTGATCCAAGTCAACATTCTGTTTCACCTGGAATATTGCAATAGGCTTCTATTCAGATTCCCAGCATCCTCCTCTGCCTCTGAAATGTATTCTCTATATAGTTGCCAGAATGGACTTTTTAAAATGAAAATAAGTTTCCAAAAGTTCTCAATTTCATCTGCATCAAAAAGCCAAGTCCCATCTGTATGTCTTCTTTTGGAGAAATGTCTGTTTAGGTCTTCTGCCCATTTTTTGATTGGGTTGTTTGCTTTCCTGGTATTGATTTGCATGAGCTGGTAAAATAGATGTCCAGTGAGAATTTGCTGTATGACACAGAGAGCTCCACCTAGCATTCTGTGACAACCTAGAGGGGTGCCATGTGGTGGGATATGGGAGGGAGGTTCAAGAGGAAAGGGACATATGGCTGATTCATGTTGATGTATGGCAGAAACCAGCACAATGTTGTAGAGCAATTATCCTCCAGGAATTTTCTTTCTGAAAAAAGGCAAAAAAAAAAAAAAAAAAAAAACCCTTAAAAAATCAAAATACAAGCCCCACTAATGTCTCACAAAGCCTCTCATGGGCTGCCCCCTGGTTCTTCTCTGATCTCATTCCCTTCTACTCTCCCTCTTGCTCACTCTGTACAAAAACAAAAAACAAACAAACAAACAAACAAACAAAAAAACAGCCTCCTTCTTGTTTCTCAAATACACCAGTTATGTTCCCTCTTCAGGGCCTTTGTACTGGACCCGAAACTCAAGACAAATATCTGCATGGCTGATTAGCTCATTGCTATGGATTGAATTGTGTCCTTCAAAACGATTTATTGAAGTCCTAATCCCTGGTACCTGTGAATGTGGTCTTATTTGGAAATCATGTCTTTGCAGATGTAATCCAGTTAAAATGAAATCATTAAAGTGGGACATAATTCAACATGACAGATGTCTGTAACCTGTTTTCAGAGGGAGTGTGGCCCTATCAACCCCGGGATTTAGAACTTCTTCTAGCCTCCAGAGCAGTGAGACAATAAACTTCTGTGGTTTTAAGCCTTAAATGTGTGATATATTGTTATAGCAGCCACAGGGAACTAATACACTCACCTCCAATTCTTTCTGCAGATATTATCTTCTCAATGTAGCCTACCTTGACCACTGTATTTAAGACCTAGCCCACTCTGGTTCTCCACATCACTATAACCTCGTCCTATGGTTTCAAAGCACTTAGCTTTGAAAATATTATATAAGTTAGCTATTTACCACTTTTCTTGTCTTTTTCCAATAGGGAATCAGCTCTCTCAGGCCAGAGAATTTTGTTCACTGATATATTCCCAGGACCTAGCATAGTGCCTGACACAGAGAAGGTAATCAAAGAATCTTTGTTAAATAAGTGAGAAGAAATATTTGTGCCTCTTTCATTTTAGAGTCTGACATTGGGCTCTCTCATAATGGAATGTGCTATGGGATTGCTTTGTTAACCAGGGCAACCATGTAAAATTGTTAACATCTAATATTTCTTCCATACAGAACACTATTAGGAACCAATCAAAGCACTGCAATATATGGAATCCAATTTGAGGAAATATGATCATATAGTTTTATAACACAAAAACTCTGGAAAACAGATCCTTATTTGAATCATAAAAGCATAAATTACATAGAAGAGACATAGGATGAAAAGCAAATTATAGTTTCTATAAATTAAAATGCTGGTTACTTGGCACATAACTTTTTTCCCTAAGCTGCCACAGTCCCTGATTATTTATAATTTGGTCAGGTATTTTAGACCTCTCTACTTGTCAGAGAACCAAGGTTTAATGTCATTAAACTTATGTGAAAGTAAATAGGCATTTTCTGTGGAATATTTGTTAGATTTATTACCCTGAATTATTCAATAAAACATTGTTGCTACTTATAAAAGAGAGAAACCCAAGTAATTACAGCCAAAAGCAAAAGGAGCCAAAATGAATTAAGAATAAGGCTTGTTACATAAAAAGGAACGAAATTGTACCATTTGCAGAGATATGGATGGACCTAGTGACTGTCATACAGGCTGAAGTAAGAAAGAGAAAAACAAATATTGCATATTACTGAATATATGTGGAATCTAGAAAAATGGTATATATAACCTTATTTGCTAAGCAGAAATAGAGACACAGCTGTAGAGAGCAAACATACAGACATCAAGGGGGAGGAAGAGGGGATAGAATGAACTGGGAGATTGGGATAAGCATATAATATACCATTGATACTAGGTATAAAACAGATAACTAGTGAGAACCTTCATATAGCACAGGTAACTCTACTCAGAGCTCTGTGACCTAAATGGGAAGGAAATCCAAAAAAGAAGGGATGCATGTAAACATACAGCGTATTCACTTTGCTGTGCAGAAGTTAACATAACATTGTAAACCAACTATATTCTGAGAAAATTTTTAAAAATAATAAGGCTCATTGGGCAATATTACTTTGAACCCAATATCTAAAAACAATTTTACTAATAAAGAAACCTGCCAGGAAGTAGCTAACTGTACTTAAGTAAAGTAAGTAAAAGGTGAGCATAGCCATGGGCACAGGGAAGTGGTCACAAAGTGCCCCATGACTAACTGGTTCATTCATTAAAAGATGTCCTGCTCTCTGGGTATCTCAGACCCTGAATTCAAGGGGGTCCTGATAACCCTGCACCTTCTCGGGCCCTGGAGATGCCTGAGGGTTGAGAGATAAGTGAGATAAGAGCCGTGCGTTGGGGACCCCATTACCCACCTCTTAATCTCCACCTAGGACAAATCAGGTAACTAGAAAGGTACTGAACAAAAACATAGAAACGGGGAAACCCTCGCCTTTAGAGGATCAAGTTGCAGAATCTCGTCACTCCCACTCTAACCCCACACTAGAGAAGATAAGAAAGGATGCGAGATGATCTGGCCACGACACCTCTCACGCCACCCATCTTCAGCATGTATACCCTTTCAAGATAATGACCTCCTGGGCAAAGTAGAACTTTCATCTTTTTATCTCAGCACTTTTTTCAAACTTCAAAGGATAGCCACTTCCCAAATCCAGTATTCCTATAATGCTGAAATATCCATGCAATCCTTAATCTTGGTGATTTTTACAGATTTTCATTTGTAGATTATATTAACCATCAAGTTTTCAAGACTAAATAATAGCAGTGTTTCTACCCACTCTGTATATAGATGCCTCTATGTACACTTGATTGTCTTCATGGCTGGTTATATTTGTGCTCCACATACAAAGGGATGGTACAGGGAGGGTGGAGGGAGGGGGGTTCAGGATGGGGAACATGTGTATACCTGTGGCAGATTCATATTAGTGTATGGCAAAACCAATACAATATTGTAAAGTAATTAACTTCCAATTAAAATAAATAAATATATATTTTTAAAAAATCAAAATTCAATGCTAGAGTTTTATCTTTCCAGGTACATATACACAAGGCTTTGTTCAGTTGTAGTTATTTTTTTCCAGTGCCTTTCTAGATATCCTATGGCCATTTAAAATTATTATAGATAATACTCATAAGGCTTTTTAGTTGCTTTTTCCCTTATCATTTCCAGTTTTGTAGGGAACAACCTACAATGACTTCTAAATTTCTTAGGTCATATTTGATAGTTTATAGCCTATGAAATTATAGTTTATAATAATTTACTACATTTTTATTATGCTTTATAGTGTATTTAATTGGTTGTGTCCTTTGATTCTATTATATAAATAGGTCAAGTATTAGCCCCAAATACAAATGAAAAGTAAAGTTTAACAACATGGTCGTTCACATAACTAATAAGTGGTGGAACGTTTTGACCCTTATCCTCATTCCATATTTTTTACACCACATTATACTCAAAAGTGCAAGTCTCCCCTTTATAAGAAAGAATACTTTAAAATGTTATCATCTAAACCACTTCAACAGTGGTCCACAGTCTTTTCAGCACCAGGAACTGGTTTCGTGGAAGACAATTTTTCCGGGTAGTACAGGAAGATTAGGACTGTGCAGACAGGTGTCAGTCCACAGCCCAGAGGTTGGGGACTCCTGCTCTATAATGTTCTAACCCACATTAAAAATATTTTGACTTCTTAAGCTTTAGTGCCAGATACCCACTTTTAGCCTCCAAGGTCGACAAATTAACATAGTTTGACACATAGTCAGTTGATCTTCTCCCTTACAGATCCATCAATTTCTCCTAAGTCCCTCCAACCACAGTAATAAATATCCCCAGGCCTAATAAACACACCTGAGATATGTAAGCATAATTATTAACAATATATGATTGCATTTACTGTATATGTATACTATTAACCTATAATGTTAATCTCAAAGAGGGACAGAGTGTTAGGTGGGAGAGTTAGAGGAGTATTACCTAAGGGAGCAAATATTTGGACCTACATACACTGGGGGCCACTGAGACTCTTGTGCACATCTTCTCAGTACATCACGACCAGTCTGCAAGTTGCTTGACAGTAGGAAGCATTCCTTATTCATATTTGTATCCCAGGCACCTAGCATATGACCCAGCATATCATAAAAGCTTAATGAATGCTCACTGGTGAATATATCAAGGGTGTTCTAAAATTCCTAAAGAGTTCCTGCTTTTGTCATCAATTCCTCCTTTGATCCCTTAACATTGTCTTTTGCTTGAGAATTAATTTTATTTCACCCACATGAACTTTTCCTTTCTCTATCTAGCACAAATTAGAAGCCCCGTATTTCAACATAAATTCTTGTGTGATATGTATCTGAGAGCTATATATGTTGTCTGACCTCAGAATTAGTGCCAATTCAATTTTTTTCAGGATCAAAAAAAAAAAAATTTGAGTTCTGTTTATTCATTTTCTTTGTTTGTGATTTAGACCCTTGCTTAAACTTTTGAAAGTAAAAACAAATACGATCTATTGGTTCTTCCTTTTCACATCAATCACAAGATGTTTTAGGAGCACCGGGTATGGTCCTGGCACTGTGCAGGATATTATAGAATAACACAAAAGGAGAAAGGGATATGACAACATAGCTGTGCAGATTTTATCCTGATATTTCTTAGAAAATATCAGGATATGTCACTGTTCAGACTCCTACATAGGGAAGGCTGGGAAGGAAATTTATGAGAGAAGGAAAGCAAAAGAAAAGAAGGACCTCCTAATGAATACCAGGGCTCAGAATATACTTGTGTCCAGTGGGAATATGCAAGGTGTGCATAATCAACTGAGAGCTACACTACATCTCTTTCAGATATATCCGAGTCAGATTCTGTATTGAACAAGAGGTAGAATGATTTTGAAAAGGTTGAGAAAGATTGGTTTAATGTATGTCATCATTTCCTCTTCATTAAATACTAGTATCATGGATGTTGCATTGTACTGCCAAGATCCCATCTTTAGCAATGATGAATTTATTCCTCAGCTACCGAGACAGCGCTCAGCTGTCAACCTTTTTCCAGAACTGCCTTCACTGAAAGATTTCCCCTACTCAAGGTCAATGTCAAGGGCAGCCTGCAAGCAATGACAATGCAGAGGTGAATATGCCTCTGATGGGTACAATATCAAACCTGCAGAGTTCCCTGTCCTGTTGACTGAAGCTTTGATGTTACTGCATCACACCCTCCACCCAATCCTGTTTCCTTTCTTCACTTTCCCTCATAGATGTGGATTCAAAAGCATTCCTAATAAGCTTCCTGCAGGCTAATCTCCATCTGAGAGTTTGCTTCCTGGGGACCTGACATGAGAAGACTGGGAGAAAAAAAACCAGATCTTAATAATGCTCCATTTCTCTTAAAGAAACCACGCCACCTTTTCCAAAAGGTCTTGCTTTTTAAGTCCAAATGATTTTAGAAAAAAATATAATAAAAGAGCAAAACTCCAGAATGCCTAAGAGAATGAAGATCTGCAGCAACATTAAACATGAAGTCATGTGGCATTCATAGTTATGCATGAACATGAGGTCCATTTCTAGGTAGACATCTATTTGAAATTTCTTCTTCCAGAAAATAAGCAGACTATAAAAGCCCTTCTTTCTGCCACAGGGAAGAACATGGGGGTGACGGGTAACAGTCCAGGGCAGTGCTAAAGCATTACAGTGAAGAGAAGGACTCAGATGGAAGCCATCTAACAGAAGTATATTAGAAGTAATTCCCTTTAAAAATAATAAAGACTCTGTACTTAAAGTGACCTTTGAATAATAATCACATGGACAGAGCCCAAGAATTTCCCATCAATGTAATAATAACCTGGATGCAAAGAAGCAGATCAGGGTGAGCGTGAACAGCATAAACAAAGAGAATGACTCGCAAATTTGGAAGAAAAACCCAGAAATACCAAAAGCAAGGTGATTCCTCCAGCCCCATAAAGTTAAATAGTTCAATAGTTCCTTAGTGAATTAAATTAGACATTTATATCAAACCTTTCCTTATAGTAGTTATAATTGCTGCATATAATTACACCTCAGTTAAGTGTTTATATAGTTTTCATTATATGGTATAAGTTCAGCTATTTTCAACTAATATTTATGTTTTCAGGCTAATAAATCTTTCCTGATAATCCTTTAGAGAAGCATTTGAACCAAGTGCATTTGTGAATGAGTAATAAGGTCTGGATTCTACTGCCAAGCATTGACAAATAGGTTTTAGCAGCATTTCTTATAGGATGGATTTCCAAACAAAGTTTAAATCTGATTTGGGACTTCTTACTTTTACATCTTAAAAGTACTTTCACATAGATTCTACTAATTTACCTGGTATAATAGCAAAACTCGCTGCTGCTCTATAAATCTTATATCCCCTGGGGAACTCTTCTTTTTCTGTAGTTGCCAGACTAGAATCAGGCACCTAAACCAAATGGGAGGTGGAGAGGGCATGGTTCCAAAGAAAATGCAAAAATGCTTTGGCTGCCAGACAAGATTAAAATCTTGGCACTTCTACTTATAAGTTAGTGACCTTCGCTATATCTCTTAACCTCTCTGAGTCTCGCTTTTTCCCTATAAATATTATATAAAACACACACCATGAGATTGCTATTACTAAATGAAATCACATGTATTAAGTGGTTCAAAATGTGCCCATTCTCTTCCTAATGTAGTATCTCACTTATATTCTTTATGCTTAAACTTTATGAGAGCTTTCTAGGATATTTTTAACTGATCTTAAAAATTGGTCCAGGTGACAATTAAGGAATAAACTCATTAGAGAAAAAAAATAAGAGCATTGTAGCAAAGATGGAGAAGTATTTTGAGGGTCTTCTCTGAGATTATAAGCTACGCAAGGGTGGTCAGATCCTATTTATCTTGGTTTCCCTGGGGCCAAACACAGAGACTGGAAGATAGCAAACAGACACTTTTACTAGGTTTGTGGGGGTGGGGGGGAGGTGTTTATTATGACAGAAAAGCACAGTAGATAAAGATGAGCTTTGGAGGTGATGGTTCCAATTCTAGCTCCCGTACTTTATAGCTGCGTGTATGTAAATTCCCTAGTCCTCAGTTTCCTCCTCCCTCTTAAACCTGTTATAAAGAATAAATGAGCTTATATATTTAAAGCACCTTACATAGCATTCAGCATATAGTAAACAATGGTGGGAGGGGAAGCAATGGTGATGATGTGTGTGTGTGTGTGTGTGTGTGTGTGTGTGCCCGCGCACAGGCACTCAATTGTGTCTGACTTTTTTAAAACCTCAGATTAAAGTAATATAATGTGAGCATTGTTGTTTAGCAACTTACAATCTGGTAAAAGAGATTTAATTAAATGTCCAAAAATAACCACTAAGTTAAAGATACAAGTGTCCTAAGAATAGTATAAGATCAAGGGTTCCCAAACATTAAAAATGATAATATTTACCAGGAAAGTTTAAAAAAACAATACCTCCATTTAAAATAAATAAATTTAAATTTAAAAAAAATGCAATTTGGGACTCTGTTTCTCCTTCAGTAGATCTATAAAGAAGTCTAGTAATCTCTGTATTTCAGAACTCTACATGTCATTTTGATGTTTGGGACCCCGCTGGAAGACCATGAGTTCAATGGGTTTCCCTGGTGGCTCAGATGGTAAAGAATAAGATCAGTAGTTCAAAAATTGTTAGGAATTTAGAAGCCTCCTAAAAAACACAAAGGTCAAGAAACAGACAAATTCCATACAACCAACTTGAACCAAAAATTTCATACAAAAATTTTAAAAGATAGTATAGCCTAGATTTTCAAAATGCACTTTAACCTCAAGATCTTCCAACCAATTATCCACCTTTACTACATCACAATATATTCTGATTCATGATACAGATATTTCTCTTTTGAGATATACTCTCAACTGGGTAGTCTAAACCATGGGTTCACAGCAATTATGTTTTTCAAGACAGATAATTTATGATTATCGGATTATCCACTTTTCAGATTAGCTCTGCCCTAAATTTCACCTCCAAATAGACATTCCTCACAGCTTGCCATATTTTGGGGTCTTCTCTCCCTATCTTGCAAATTGATTTTAATTTTAACCTTACGAGGAGGATGAAAGAAATATTGAATGCAGTGGCATCATTTATCACATCACGAAGTCTACAAAGGGTTAGTTGAAGATTCTAAAGTATTTACAGAGTGAAGTAAGCCAGAAAGAAAAACACCAATACAGTATACTAACGCATATATATGGAATTTAGAAAGATGGTAACAATAACCCTGTGTACGAGACAGCAAAAGAGACACTGATGTATAGAACAGTCTTTTGGACTCTGTGGGAGAGGGAGAGGATGGGATGATTTGGGAGAATGGCATTGAAATATGTATAATATCATATATGAAACGAGTCGCCAGTCCAGGTTCGATGTACAATACTGGATGCTTGGGGCTGGTGCAGTGGGACGACCCAGAGGGATGGTATGGGGAGGGAGGAGGGAGGAGGGTTCAGGATGGGGAACATGTGTATGCCTGTGGTGGATTCATTTTGATATATGGCAAAACCAATACAATATTGTAAAGTTTAAAAATAAAATAAAATTTAAAAATAAATAAATAAATAAAGTATTCCATGAGTTTTCATGAATCGGGCCAATTATTGCCAAAAATCAGGAGTTGTTTTGCAAAGAAGCTATAAACCACCTTTTAAAATACAAAGAGTTTTCACTTTTTCCCTTCAAACCTTGGGATAACATGATTAGAACTGAGGAAAATCAAAGCAGTGAAAGTAAGACATAAATCATTTTTCCTATTATTAGAATTTAAAATGTCATGTTTCATTGTCATTTTATCATGTTATAATATACACAGTAAGGTCTGAGGAATAGACTTTTAATAGCCCTTTAAGAATTATTTGCAGAGTCATTTACAGGATTCCCTTTCCAAGTCCTTGTCTTTGGAATCTTGTTTTTTTTTTCCTCCTAATTGTTTTTAAAGAATTTAACAGGGCTTTTTCTATATAAGGAAAATCTAAATCTAGTTTAATTTTTTAAAAAGAACTCGTAGTAGATAGGTTAATTATAACCTATTTTGAAGCCATCTTAATAGTTTAAGATAACTTAAAATAATTTTACTGAGAGCCGTGTTTGATTACTTACTACTATAACTCTCTCTTACTTGGATAATCATAATGGTCATTTTATTAATTTGTTCTATTCCATTCAACTAAATTTTTAGTATTCCAAAAGGACACATATGCTTGGTAACTGACTCTTTAAGTTATAGTCAAAGTACTAGAAAGGTAAAAACAAAATATGTCTACAAGCTCTTTTGAATAATAGTGCCTTAAATAGGTCTAAAATGAAACACAAATTTAATTTTTGCACTTCCTACTCCCACAGAAGATTTAAGGCATGTATCATATTGAATATGCATTTGAGTAATAAATAGAGAAACAGCCAAATTTCCAGTTCATGTGATACTCTCTGTAAAGAATTCACTGTCATTGTTGATGGTCGAATTTAATTATTTAATTAACATGAAATCAATTAATTCATCAAATTTTTGTCTCAGTGAGATGTATTAATGCTAGAGTTAGAGGTATCATGCCAGAAATTCACTAGTTCATTAGTTTCCAGTTGCCATTATTAGGTAGAATGGACTTTGAGAATTAGCTATGTTTCCGGACTCTTCCTGTCTCCAGTAAACATGGATTAGCAAGGATTAGACGGTATGTAAATAAATATGAAAGACAAAAACAAAATGACATCCAAACTATAGCTCAAAGAAATCAAATATTGAATTAAAATGTCAGCATTCTCATTGGAAATTTGGAAGACTGAATATCCTACATTGTTAACAGAAAAATATCTCAAAGACTTTAGATTGTTCCCTATATGTCCCACATTTGTAGAAGTCATAGAATTAGAGAGATTTACTGCTATCTCTCCATTCCTATATACTGTTACATATAATATTTTCTTTAGTAAAAGATTTTAAACCTCTCTTTTAAAATCTTTACCAGCAACATGTCTTACAATATAGTTCATTCCATTTGAGAATTCTAGTCTGGACCTTCACCCTTAAATTAGAGGCATAGAATGTCCTGTAATTAACATCCATATGTCCTATTCTTGACCCCTAAAGCACACAGAACAAGACTAATTCCTCTCTCATGAAACAATACTTCTGATAATAAGGACGACTAGTGTTGCTTCTTTTCCTTTATGATTCCTATAACCTTTCATGTGGAATGGACCCTTGTTGTTTCTACCTGCCCAACATTTCTTTTCCTTGATGGACTACTCCTTCGTTGACTTTGGAAATCTCATTCCATGTGGATCAGGGGTGGTTGACTCTCCTCTTGCTCACAAGACAGAAGGGGCCAGGCCCATCATCATGAGTCAATAAATGCCCCTTTTTACTATGTAATTTATATAGGGCATCTCACTTTTGCTAAATAGATAATGATGATGGGAACAAACTCAACAACAATGCACTGTATGCCAGGCACCATTCATTGCTGTTGTTAGTCACTCAGTCCTCAGTCATGTCCGCCTCTTTGCGACTCCATGGACTGTGGCCCACCAGGCTCCTCTGTCCATGGGATTTTTCAGGCAAGAATACCGGAGTGGGTTCCCATTTCCTCCATTGAACTGTCAGCTAATTACCTTAAAAGGTAAGAGGTTAAAGAACTCATTCAGTACAGGGCAGAGTCGGGATTCAGACCAAAGGCAGCCTGGATCCAGAAACCATGCTTTACCATTGTGCAGGGCTGCCCATCACCTGGCTTTGAGACACTAAATGCAGCTAGATCTGAATGTTGATCACACACAGCCTGAGCCCATACAGCACAGAATCGTTACATTTTCCTTCAATTTACTTTAAAAATTAATAAAGGAACTGATAATAAAAAAAATTTTTGAACACATTTTTTACAGGACTCACATTAAGAAGGCTCTCTCCTGCATTTAAAGTAGGTATTTGGAGATTAAGGAAGAGTTTAGAACTGATAGTTGCTTTTCCTAGACAACACAAGCTTAAAGGGCAACTTAGTCTATATTTTTATATTAAAACAGTTTTAAAAT
The DNA here is from genome assembly GCF_002263795.3 of Bos taurus. Classification (NCBI taxonomy): domain Eukaryota; kingdom Metazoa; phylum Chordata; class Mammalia; order Artiodactyla; family Bovidae; genus Bos; species Bos taurus. Next base: position 83,325,352 of record NC_037336.1, on the reverse strand, counting down.
AAACATTTTAAACTATTAATGACAAAAATATCAGATCTTAAAAACGATCTAGTAACTTTGGCAACCCTCTTTAATAAGGTAAAACAGTGCACTGACTGTCATCTAGTACTTAGATAGTGATCACTTGTTAAGTATAAGATTAATATTAAGAAAATATCTGTAAATATCATAATTATTGAATAGTTATAATTAAAAAGAAAAAATTTTAAAGATAAATTTGACCCCCTCTCTTTTTGCTTTTGTTAGAAATTTTAAATTACTAGATCAAGGAAGTCAGATATTACACAGTAAGAATCAGGAAAAGCATCACATTTTGATATATGGCAAAACCAATACAATAAAGTTAAAAAATAAAATAAAAAATAAAGCATCACATTTTAGCAAAAAAAAAGATTCAAATGTTGTCATAGGTTTGAACATTTTCTGAAAATAGATAAAGCATGATAGAATATTGGTACAGCATTGCAGAGTTTAGTGCTGAACCTTACATTGTTTAAACTATTAATTAACCAAAGCATTTTAAATTTTGTTGCTGTTGTTCAGTCTCTCAGTCATGTCTGACTCTTTGAGACCCCATAAACTGCAGCATGCCAGGCTTTCCTGTCCTTTACCATTACATTATTTTAAATTAATCTGTAAAAACAGACTTAATGAATTTAGGTGAAAACCATGTAACAACTCTATTGTTAATTTAACAATACAAAAAATATAGAGCACTAATAGAATTAATATAATTATTTCTAATATTAATTGTATTTCCAATACAGAAAAACAGATACACACACAATTGTGCACACATGTACATTATTCCAGGAATTCTTACATATTCCTGGGGCAGACTTGCCAATTCTGAACTATTTTCAAGTTATCCATTTTGAGAATCATCCACTTTGAATTTTATATCCTCAGTTGTTTTTTTCTCTTTGGTTATAAACCAGCATGCTAATCTAGGCAATTGCAATTGGTATGTTCTCAGAGAATCCAAGTGAATTTGCATATAAGTTTAGGTGAAATTTTAATTATGCAAATATGAAACAGGGAAAAGTCATAATGCATATGAATTCAAAATAACGCATAAATGATTTCTGGATTGCTTTTTGTTTCTGTGACATTGCACCTCTTAATTGGCATAGATAATAAGTTGACTGTACTTAAGTATGCAATTTATTTCAATATCTGTAACTCTTATCCTATTAATACAGGCTTTGCAGTGATTCCAGTGTAGCATGTATGACTATCCTTGACCTAAATGTGCAACATAAAAAGTACATAAGGATCCACATGGTTGATACAGAGTATGATGTATCATGTAGCCTAGAAGTGGTTGCTGTGCTAAAATAAGTCTGAAACATAGCTCTGAAAACTCATCTGGCTTCATCATGTATCAGTTCAGTTCAATCCAGTTGCTCGGTCTGTCCGACTCTGTGACCCCATGAACCACAGCATGCCAGGCCTCCCTGTCCATCACCAACTCCCGGAGTTTACCCAAACTCATGTCCATTGAGTTGGTGACGCCATCCAACCATCTCATTTTCTGTTGTCCCCTTCTCCTCCTGCCTTCAATCTTTCCCAAAATCAGGCTCTTTTCAAATGAGTCAGCTCTTCGCATCAGGTGGCCAACATATTGGAGTTTCAGCTTCAACATCAGTCCTTCCAATGAATACGCAGAACTGATTTCCTTGCAGTCCAAGAGACTCTCAAGAGTCTTCTCCAACACCACAGTTCAAAAGCATCAATTCTTCGGTGCTCAGCTTTCTTTATAGTCCAACTCTCACATCCGTACATGACTACTGGAAAAACCCTAACCTTGACTAGATGGACCTTTATGGAACTGTATAAGCAAAATATGAGGTAAGAAGTAAAGTCAATGCTTTTTTTTTCTAAGTAGAAACTGAGAACAGAGGTTACATAGATCCAGAAATTAAAATAATAGAAAGCTCCCTCCCAAATTCCTATGAAAAGTAAAAGAAAATGTCCAAACTGAGAGGGGAAAAAAATGTTCTTAATAAGTTTGGAAACCAGTTAATACAAATAAAATGACCTTCTAGAATCTAGTCAAAAGTTCTACAAGCTCTCAAGATGATTGGACTGAATTAGGAAACAGCATAAGTAGTGATCCAAGCTCTGCTTAGCCATTTTAAGGAATTTCCCCTTCCATTTGAATTCTGACCAGTCCTTTCATAGCCAGGAGGAGAAACTAGCATTCTCTGAATGCCTGCTCTGTGGCAGCAATGTGTCCACTGCTCTGAAATCAGCCTGACCTCCAGTCTCAGGTCTGCACACAGAGGGTGCCAGCAGAGGAGCAGACAACAGCGGCTCTAAGAAAAGTCCTGCCTATGGGTTGCCTTGACTTACCAGACCTGGTCAGACGGCTTCACTCAAAGATGGGCAACGGGGAAAATAATCAGCATGAGTCCATGAAACAAAATTTTTAGTGCAGGACAAAAGGGAACAATTCTCTAAAGGCATGGTAGGGGGTAGGGAGCCTCAAAAATAGATATGTAAAGCAGTTTTAGAAAATCTACTTGATATTTAAAATGAGATTTTTTTTTAAGGATATCATTCCTGATAACCTGTGGAGGAGGACATGGCAACCCACTCCAGTATCCTTGCCTGGAGAATCCCATGGACAGAGGAGCCTGGTGGGTAACAACAGTCCATAGGGTTTCAAAGAGTCAGACACGACTGAAGCAACTGAGCAAGAATGCATGCATTCCTATTAAACAAGAATGAACTAAGGCAAGAAAAAAGGATATGAAGAGACTACAGGCAAATAAAACATAGAGAAACTGATGGGGAAAAAAATGGCAAAACAGGCATGGTAGAAAACTAACTACAGTGAACAAACCTAAATATAGAACAAAAATCAATTTTAAATGATAAAAAATAAAAAGGTAAAAGACATTTTCAAAGCAAGACATAGAATGGCAACCCCTGCCAGCAAAGAAGACAGCAGGACAGAAGAAATTATCACAAAGAGAAAACAAAAAGCAGAACTAAGTGGGAGACTTGGAAACTGAGAGGATTTGCAAAATGGGATGAGAACTTTGGCAATCTAAATACATACTGGTAAGTTTTATTGTTGTCTCAAAAATCAAGAATGCTAAAAATCCTGGCTGGGAAAAAAAAAAAAAAAAGCTCACCTTCAAAATAAATCAAATTGAAAGTTCCATAGATTTTTCTCCTGCAACAATGTCTACCAAAGAACAATGAAGCAACATTCAGAGGTTTGGGGGACTCCCTGTTATATAACATCTCAGAAACTATGACACCAAAATACCTTCTCTGCAAAATTCTCTCAATAGTGTACACTCTGAGATGAAGTAAGAACCACATCATGAGCAAATAGATGATAGAATATGACCAAGGTAAGCTTTGAAATATTTTAAACATATAATGGATGTTAGATTATAAAAGATTGAGATTGGTGAGTATAAATAACTTCTCTAACTAAAGAAAAACCAGGTGAAGTTAATCTTAAAATCTAATGATCTATTCATTTTCTTTTTATTAAAATGTAGAATTATTATATGGATAGACATATAATGAATATATTTAGTATTCACTGCATAAAACACCATACAAACATTAAGTATGGTTTATCGACAATAAGTTAGTGATAAGACACTACTTAGAACTTTCTGTTCCAAGTTTATTAATCACTGCATCACTGCATGCATGCTCAGTCGGATCCAATTCTTTGCAACCCCGTGGACTACAGTCTGCCAGGTTCCTCTGTCCATGCAATTTCCCAGGCAAGAATACTAGAGTGGTTTGCTATTTCCTCCTCCAGGGGATCTTCCAGACTAAGGGATCAAACCTGTGTCTCCTGCATTAGCAGGCAGATTCTTTACCACTGAGCCACCTGGGAAACCCAGGTTTATTAATATGTTCCTCATCACACTATGTAGGTATGGACAGGAGCTGCTCATACTGCCTCATGAGATCCAGTTGGGCATCTCTTCCCAACTCCAAGTTCAGTGACATAAAATCATTGGCTTGATGTCAGATACAGTGGGAGAATACACAACAGGAATCAGCAAATGCGGCAAATCGGGGCTTTTCAAGAAGTCTTCTAAAGAGCAGCACACTTCTGTATATGTTTGAGGAAAAACAAAATAGATCAGAAATATCCTGAATGCTTAAAATGAAGGAAACTTTAGTACATCCAGTTCTCAAATATCATGCCACCATTTTAAATTGCAGATATTGAAGCTAGAAATTGAGGTAGAAATTCAGAACACGGTTTATTATGTGAGATTAAGAGAAAAGAAGATAATAATGTTTTCTCTAAATAACAATGTAGTGACATTACAGTCACCCAAGGTACTCAATTCTAAAGTTAATGTAGAAAAACTGAAAGAAGTCCAGAGAAAAGGGGAAAAAATGGAGATAGGACACAACTATTTTTAAAGAATAAATCCAATGGAATAGTTTAAGGTCCTTCAAGGAACAGACAATTTTTTTTCCTCTAAGATGCCAAGTTTGGCTCCATGTAACCAATGACTAATTAAACACTTTAAATGAAGGGAAGCGGGAATGACAGAAGAGAATTTGGAAGTTAATTCCAAATCTCCAAGACTTACATCTGCAGCATACAATATACAACAACCTGCTTTATTCAATTTGTACTTCTATTCCTCATGTTGCAATGAGGTAAGTGATTGATTAGCATGTTATCTCACTGACATATAGTGCTTTATGTTTTGTAAAGCACTTTCACATCTAATTGCTTCTCATGTGATCTTCACAATTCTACAAGATGGGGATTTTCTAAACAACATTTTTTATAGATGAAAAATGGAAACTCAGAAAGGTATGTAACTTTCAAGGTCACCCAGCTAGTTATCAGCAAAAATAGAGATGCTTAAGTGTCATGTCTAAGTTGTTCCATTACATTGGGGATGATTCCCAATTTACCATGTAAGATATTGTGTGGGTACATTTATTACATTTAAACCACTTGAAGTTTCACATTGAACAGTGACTACAAAGGAAATGTACTATTCTTATTTTTGGCTCCAGGGAATTATGTGATAGAATAAAAAAAATTATGTGAAAATGAAAAGAGGGGGGAAACCTGTCATTTTATGTTATTATGTACTTGCCCTTGGGACTAGGATCTGTGTATCAAAGATACTGGTTACCATGATGTTTCTACTGAATTCCTGAACTATGATCTGGTTATGACAAAAAGGAGCATATTTACTAGGACAGCACAAGCAAGACTTGCCTCACTAGGGGAGACAGACGACTAAATGTGACGAGGACACTGTGTTTTCAAGAACTGCATCTGTTCGCAGTTCTTCTGGTAAAAGCTTATTAATATGTTTACTACCGCAGGAGATGGCCAAGTTCTGCAACTCTGCTAACAATGTGCTTAGACTCAGAGACAAGTTGACAGTATTTTCTCTGGTCAGTTTCAACAAACGTTCATAAACAACTCTCAGGCCAATAATAGGCAGATTTCAAGTATTTGGGGAAATCACACAAGTCACAGTGAAAATAAAAATGGTAATGAATGTGAAGATCGGTTATTGCTCCTTAAACAATTGTAGATGTTGTGAAACTTGAAAGACACTAAATTGCATAGCATTTGGCCCATATCCACTAATTTTAAAAATGAGAGTGACTTGCCCTACATTCAGTTCCTACTTTGTTAGAACCCAGAGCACCCAGCCCTACGGGTGGTGCTGGCCCAACCAAACCTGCTCATCTAAGGCAGTGGTCACAAACAGCCAGTCAAGGCATACTTAGGCTTTATTTGGTCTATATGAGGTTTTAAAAAATTAATTTGCTAAAATCTAAAGATAGAGACATTTCAGACAGAAATGCCAGTTTACAGCTTTCCTTGAAAAAAGAGATCTGGCAACAGCCAGCCCACATTCTCCTTCAGCTTCAGTTGGCTGGAGATGACGTGGTTCTCACATGCTGAACCTCACCCTTTATCTTCACCCACTTGTCCTCTGTAGACATTAGAGTTTGTGGTCCCTGCTGTCACGCAGTTGGCTTTTAAAAATCAGATTAAAAAGTAACTAATTGGGACTTCCCTGATGGTCGAGTGGTTAAGAATCCATCTTGCAATGCAGGGGACTCAGGTTCAACACCTGGTCCAGGAACTAAGATCCCGCATGCCACAGAGCAACTAAGCCCATATGCCACAACTAGAGAATCCATGCACTGCAATGTGAGATCCCATGATGCAAGAAAAATCTGGTTCAGCCAAATAAATAATTTTTTAATAATTTTATAGAAAGATGTGCTGTGCTTAGTCACTCAGTAGTGTCTGACTCTTTACAACACTATGGGCCATAGCCCATGAGGCTCCTCTGTCCATGGGGATTCTCCAGGCAAAAATAATGGAGAAGGTTGCCATGCCTGCCTCCAGGGGATCTTGTACAACATTCCAAACATATCAAAAGAAAGAAAGAAAGAAAGAAAGAAAGTGAAGTCGCTCAATCATATCCGACTCTTTGCGACCCCATGGACTGTATTCTGCCCTTCTCCTTCCATGGGATTTTCCAGGAAAGAGTACCAGCTGCTACTGCTGCTGCTAAGTCGCTTCAGTAGTGTCCGACTCTGTGTGACCCCATAGATGGCAGCCCACGAGGCTTCCCCATCCCTGGGATTCTCCAGGCAAGAACACTGGAGTGGGTTGCCATTTCCTTCTCCAGTGCATGAAAGTGAAAAGTGAAAATGAAGTCGCTCAATCGTGTCCGACTCTTAGCAACCCCATGGACTGCAGCCTACCAGGCTCCTCCATCCATGGGATTTTCCAGGCAAGAGTACTGGAGTGGGGTGCCATTGCCTTCTCCAAGAGTACCAGAGTGGTTGCCATTTTCTTCTCCAGGGGATAGTCCCGACCCAGGGATGGAACCTAGGTCTCCCGCATTGCAGGCAGACGCTTTACCCTCTGACCCACAAGGGAAGCCCAAATGTATCAACTTTTCCATTATGAAACAGAGGCAAGAAATAGGATTTTTAATTTGACAATGATTATACACACACAAGCAAGTTTGGGGAGAAAAGTGGGGAAACTGCAATAGCATATTATTTGAAAGCATTCTTTGTATGGTTTTGAGTGAGACTGAATTTATATAAATAGTAGATATGTTAATAACTAATGAATCAGTTGGAAGGTTTTTCTCACTGATTAGTCCCTAGCTGCTTTCCTTGAAATTAATTCAGGAATTGACTAGATTCAATTCTTCCGCCTTTTTATTTAATGAGCTTGTGTGTATAAATAAAAAATCAGTAAAACTCACTAAATAGATGAAACAGGTGTTTCTTTTACCATTGGCAATCCTGTGTGCATTTCTCCAAGTTATTTCATACAGTTGCGTTTCCATTTTCATTAGCCATCATTTTTGTTTCATTTTGTTTAATGAATGAAAAACCAAAGATTATCCATCTTTACTGCTGCTGAGGGAAATCATTTATTACTCTACATGTTGCCTATATGCTCTCAGGAATGAAGCACACCTACCCACGAACACAAAGACACACCACTCCATCATAGTCTTATTAGATTTCTACTTCGAGTTTCAATCCAAAAGTTGGTGTTTACAAAAGAAGAAATAAGCAAGCTAATATGTTAGGAATTGGGGATCATAATTTTGAAGTATCTTTAATTTTGAATGGAATGAGTTCTCTTTCTCAGGAAAAATTATTTTAAAAACTCAAAAATGAAAACAGAAGCATGTTTTCCTAAAAATTAAAAAAATTCAGTGTTCTTGGGAGTGGGGAGGGAGGCTCTAGAAGGAGAGGATATACATATATATATGTATATATAAAATTATGCATGATTCACATTGTTGCATGGCAAAAAAACAACACGGTATTGTAAAGTACTCTCCAACTAAAAAGTTTAAAATTTTTTTAAAATGAAAAAAGTCAGTGTTCTCAGTCTTTTTAAATATATTTAAAGTATTAAAATCTATAATTCTTATATCAATATCAATGCTAGAGCCTTAACATGAACTTCCTCACGTGCCAGCTATATGCGAGGAATTATGCTGGAACCAAGAAATGAATCTAAACATCACCAATCCTATTTATTAAATTTCAATTACTTCAAAATAGTTGGAATAATTATGCATACAGTTATTCATATAGACATTCACGTGTCTACATGAAATATAGTTGGTGTGTGCCAGGCACTATATTGGTCTCTAAAAATACAGCATAAGCAAGACAGGCAGCTCCCTACTTGTATTGGAAGTTTAACCCAGGTCCAAGAAAAGTCTGTTCCTCCCCATTCTTATCTCTTCACTTAGCCAAAGCTCAACTCTCCCCATTCACCCACCCACCACAATCACCCCTGCCTGTCACTTGCCTTCCACACCCACTCACACATTTTCTTGCCATGGGAAGATAAGGGAAGGAGCTGTGGTGACACTAAGAGTGACCCAACATCCCTTTCCTACAACTGCCTAGTCTCAGTAAGCCTCTAAGGAAAGAACATTATCCACGGTTCTGGAAGCTGAATCCTTGTCCTACTCTTGCTATGAAGCCTTCCTGGTGGACAATTTAAAAAACAAATATAAAAACATATATCGTACCCCAGTGTACACCAAATTTCCCAGTGCTTCTTTGAATCTAATGACTATCTCTAAAGTTTTTTTCTTCTCCTTTTCCATAAATGTGAGAAATGAATTTCTATGTCTCCTGAAATAAAACATGCCAGGCCCAACATTGTGCGGAGATCATATAGGCAACTGCTATGGATGGGATATTTTACAGCTGACAGATACCTTAGGATAAAAGATAAGGCACTGAAAGTGAGAACTAGTTAGAAAAAGCAATGTGTGCTATGAATGTTTTACCTCCACAGAAAAATGACTTCTGTTATATAATTGCTATACCAATTATATAATTAAATCTATTACATTACTGTTTAATCTAAAAATATGGAAGGAACAAAATATGGTGCTTCCTTCCCATCCCTCCTCCAGTCAGCCATAGGGTACAAATAATAAAAGAATACTTTGAGTAGTTAAGAACTGGTGGATTAAAAAAAAAAGAACTGGTGGATAATTCTACAATAGTTTGAGTGAGTAAAAAGCTGATACTTGCATCTAACAGTAAATCAGAACAAATGAAGCATCAAAATATGGTGCTAGAAAGCAGACTTATCATGAATATCTAAAATTCAAGAGATACCAGGAATCTCTGACTTCTGTACCTCTGTTTAAGCAGGATTTAAAGACTCTATATTAAAGAAGCATGTTTTACTCATTTTTCTATACCTCACACTCAATAACTGTCAAATTTAATTAAATGTCAGAAGCAAATCTTGGGTTTATTAAGCTTCAGCTCAGACTGATAGTGTGCAGCTAAGAAAAATTGGAAGATTTTCTTTTAAGTTCTGTAAATGTTCTATAAAAGCTCTCCATGCATTAAGTGTAACCTCTTCATCTCTGCAGGTATAGGTGAGGAAAATTCATGTATTAATAATATGATTTATATAGCAGTCCCCAAATCTGGCTATACAAAAGAATTACCTGTGGAGAGGGATGATAAAAATTCAAGTCCTAGGACATCATCCCCAGCAAGTTTAGAACCTCAGATGGTTCTAAGAACTCATATTTGGGGTTCACTGGTGGGGATGAAAGGTCCCTGGACTGACAAGTGAGTTCTGACATCTGCTGCACCACAAAGATAACACTTGACCTTGAGCAGCACTCAGACTGCCAGTCTTTTATTCATCCTACAAGTACTCATAGAAAATAAACTATTATCATCTCTGGGTTTCAACTTCCTCATCTTCAAAATCAGACCATTGGAAGGGATGATCTGAAATCCCTTAAGATCATCCCCTAAGATCCCTTAATTCCATTCTATATTGCCAACAAATGTCCATCTAGTCAAAGGTATGGTTTTTCCAGTAGTCATGTATGAATGTGAGAGTTAGACTATAAAGAAAGCTGAGCAGCAAAGAATTGATGCTTTTGAACTGTGGTGTTGGAGAAGACTCTTGAGAGTTCCTTGGACTGTGAGGAGATCCAACCAGTCCATCCTAAAGGAAATCAGTCTTGAATATACATTGGAAGGACTGATGCTGAAGCTGAAACTCCAATACTTTGGCCACCTGATGCAAAGAACTGACTCATTTGAAAAGACCCTGATGCTGGGCAAGATTGAAGGCAGCAGGATATGGGGACAGCAGAGGATGAGATGGTTGGATGGCATCACCAACTCAATGGACATGAGTTTGAGCAAGCTCCAGGAGTTGGTGATGGACAGGGAAGCCTGGCATGTTGCAGTCCATGGTGTTGCAGAGTCAGACACAACTGAGTGACTGAACTGAACTGATAACCTACACTATGATCATTCCACTTGCATTTGTCGTATGTTATATTAAGTAATTGCTTATCATTTTAAGGCCCCATATTGAATTAAATTCAGAAAATATACATTGAAAAACATATTATAACCAAGCATAGCACAAGATCCAAGCACTAGACATATGCTGGGGAAAATGTGAATCTTGCTTCTTGTATTCTAAATTCTTAATAAATATTTTTGAATGAATGAATGAAAGACTGAATGGGCAGGTAGACATTGCTTCCAAGTCAAGCCTCAATTTCCTCATCTAAAAAACTCTGTATACAAAAATTACTTCTTAAACTAGGGATATAAAATAAGATTTTATTTTGAAGCTAAGTGTGGATGATTGAGTAGTATGTTGGGAGAACTATGTTACTGAACCTAGGAGAAAAGATAGTACAGTGAATTAACAATGTCTAGACATGTTTGTCAGTCCTGTTCTAAACATTAACCTTTTCACTTCTTCATTTAAAAATATATGTTCCAAGACTTTTGGATGCCAAGCACTGCTCTGGGCTCTGGAAATAAAATAGTGTCCTGTTAGTATGTAAGTAAGAATAAATGTGTAAACAACTGCATAAATGAGATTGTTAGTAGCATCAAGTAAATAAAGCAGTAAGCAGTGACAGGAGAATGGTAGTATATTGGATGGAGAAGGCCTTCCTGGGGAAATGCCACTTGAACTAAGGCCTAAATGAAAAGAAGTGGCCAGTCACTAGAAGATCTTAGATGGATTCCAGCCAGAGGAAACAGCTAACACCAAGGCCTCTGTGAGAGGACACCCTTTATGTGTCCAAAGTTGGCAGCAAGCCCATGGCCAGAGTGTGAGGAAGAATGGGACAGATGATATTAGATGAAACCAGAGCAAGTTTATTCTTTCCATTTGCAGGGCCAGACCCACTCTTTGTCCCCTTTGCTTTCTAACCCCAGACCCTTTGCCCCATGGAAGGCATTATATACACATGCGTGTGTACAACTCTACATGCTTTCCAGGCCTCATCAGAACCTCTGCTAGTGAAGTCAGGCATCTGTAAGTTTTAAGACTCCCCAGAAGATTCCAACACAAAGCCAGAAGTGAGAACTATTGCCCTAAGCAAAAAACTAAAGATTTAATATATGAAAAGAAGAAGGGCTGAGTTTATGGCCCAGAAAAATAGTAAGGATGGGGAATGCAATAGTCAGTAAAATGTTTAGAAATATCTTGGTACAGAAAATGCTCCCAAATCACTACTTTCCTAAGATTTAAATAAAGAATATCTCTTCCTCGCAGCCTCACAACTCTGAGAAACAAGTCCTACTTAACAGAGGTCAATTTATTTCTACTAACATTTGCAACCTAGTGCAAGGGGTCATAATAGGTGCTATAAGAATCACAAAAACAATACAATAGATACTACCCTCAAGAAAGTTACAATCAGAACTACAAATATCTACATTCAGCCTCATGATCTTATTGACGTGACTTCAACCCTACCACTTCCTTCCTGCTGCTGCTGCTGCTAAGTCACTTCAGTCATGTCCAACTCTGTGTAACCCCAGAGACGGCAGCCCACGAGGCTTCCCCGTCCCTGGGATTCTCCAGGCAAGAACACTGGAGTGGGTTGCCATTTCCTTCTCCAATGCATGAAAGTGAAAAGTGAAAGTGAAGTCGCTCAGTCGTGTCCGACTCTAGCGACCCCTTGGACTGCAGCCTACCAGGCTCCTCCATCCATGGGATTTTCCAGGCAAAAGTACTGGAGTGGGGTGCCATTGCCTTCTCCGACTTCCTTCCTAGTATCATCCATTTCAGATTTCAACCTTGTAGAGAATAGAATACTTTCTATAAACCAAGATTATATAAGTGTGCTTAGGAAGTGATCATGACAATGATTAAAAATGGTCATAAGGGGTTTTCAGGAAACACGTGTTATACATGTGTTCATAGCTAGAACCAAATAAAAATTTTAAAATACAAATAACCTGTGATGTCCTTCAACTGGCCTATGCAGTATAAGCTCTCCCCTCTCTCTGCCCACCCTAGATGCATATTTGATAATTCTGATATAATAACTGAAAAGAGCTTTTAGTACTACATTTTCCAAAGGTACTACACTTTACCATGAGCTTATTAAACACTCAAAATTCCCCAGATGAAAAGTTGTTAAGGGAGGCAAATTATATGGCACCTCCTTTTTTCTCTCTACCAATATATTCTGTGCTAACTCTGAAATGTATCATGTTTCCAAAGAGAGAAAAGGTATTTCCCAACAGAAACTAACCAAAGTAGAATATGCTATATCACACAGTCACCTTATTAGCCTGACGGGGGAGCCTGGTGGGTTTCTGTCTATGGGATCCCACAGAGTCGGACGGGACTGAAGCGACTTAGCAGTAGCAGCAGCATATACATATGTATTTTATTGAATTCTTAATATATGCCAATCATTGTCTTATTTAATCCCATGAGAAGTAAATACAATTGTAATCTCAAATTTTACAGACTGGAGGAGTCAGAGAGTTCAAGTGACTTGCCTAAAGTCACAAAGCTCAAATATGACAGAGATGAGAAAAGAAACAGTCTGTCTAACTCTAGAAACGCCCTCTTAATCACAAATCTTCCTGCTTTATATGCAGACTTTGTATTGTGCATCTGCTTGAACACTAGTTTCAAACACAGGATCCAAAAATGTAAAAGGCCAATAGTCCCATTGATAAGCCAAAGTCATCAGTATACTTCTCCCAGGAATGGAGGGTCACATCGCTCTGTTGCAATCATAGATTTTATGAACCCCTACTCAGAATCCTAGCTTCTCACATTTTGGGGCTCATTCAGTCCAACCCCACCTAATGCCTGAATCCTCCTACAACAGTTCAAGAATCTCACAAACATGTGCCCATAATCACACTAGGGACCAAACAAGGGAAGATGGATTCCACATGAACTAACACAGCACTGGAAAATCAATTGGCAGTATGTACATTCTACTTTTGAGAATGAGTCAGTTCAGAGCATTATTAAATTTAAAAATGTAATAAACTCCCAGGACTAAAGCCCTAGAAATTTCCAGAGAGAATAAACAATATCCTTCCCCTTTGTCTACTGAAAAATATCCCTTGTTTTTAGAAATATAAGTATGTTTGTTTTCTTTTTTTTAACTGAAGGATTTTTCTGGACACACACACAAAAGACATGTGTTCTTATCATCATTTCCAGCAGTTATAAATTTGAAGGTTTTTCAGAAAGTATCAGGTATGCTTTAAAGCAAATCTATATGTAGCCACCTAGTAATATCTCCCTCTGCCTGTCCTACAAGCCACACTGGAGCAAGCTTTAGTGTGGAATAGTCCTTTCTACAGACACATTTCAGAAGATGAAGACTAGAAAAGAAGACTGAGAATGCATTTATTTAATCTTTTCTGAAGTGGTAATGGGCTGGGCTTTATGGTCCTCCTGGTTGACTAGTACAGGGATGTTGGATATGACACAATATGATTTTTTTTAAGATATCATCTGACTCATGCAAATACAGTCTAGGCCCTGGTTGTTTACATTTTCCTTACTCATTTACTCATTTAAATAGGACTTCAAATGCTGACAATCTCCAACCCCAAATTCCTAAGCCTGTTAAGTACCATCTCGCCTTATTATACAGATTATATCATGGTCAGACACTTGGAATGACACTGACACTCATTCTGACCCTGTATCTTCATTTTTTTACCTGTGTGACTCAGAGAAACATTTTTAATTTTTCCAGAATAATAACAGTACCGAATTTATAGGATTATTGGGAGGATCAAATGAAGTAATATACATAAAACTCACAGCACAGTGCCTGGCACACAGTAAATGCTCAATCGATGGTACTGGCATCATTATTATTTTTCAATAAAAATAGACATTTAAGTCATATTAGTGTTTATGAGTAGAAATCAGCAGTCAGATGGTGGGAGGTTAAAGTTAAGCAACCAAGCCTATAAATCAGATAAACATCAACTGTACCATAAAGACTAATCTTTCTTGGCACATTCAGGAGGTCCTAAGCCAGGTTTATGATAATTTGAGAACTGTATTAGTTACTTAGGGCTGAGTTAACAAAGCATGAACTAAGTGGCTTATGTAACAGAAGTCTGTTATTCTAAGTCCAATATCAAGACACCAACAGGATTTGTTCCTTCTGAAGGAGAACCCATTCCATGCCTCTTTCCTAGTTGGAACTCTTTGACATTCCTCAATTTGTGAATGCATCATCCCAACCCTATCTTCATCTTTACATGGCATTATCCTTGTTTGCATGTCTCTGCTGATCCAAATTTCCTCTTTTTGTGAGGACATGTATCATATTGGATGAGGGCCCACCCTAATGATCCCCTTTAACTTGATTATCTCTGTAAAGACCTTATCTCCAATTAAGGGCACATTCTGAGGTCCTGGGCATTAAGATTCAAGATTTTTGAGGGGGATACAATTCAACCCAGAGGGGAAAAAAAGAGATACTACAAAATGGGAATTATATTCAAAAAAAGCTTGGAAGATATGCATTTTAATATAGTTTTTTTTTTCTTGAGCCACTCAAAAATGCAAGGGAAAACATGTTGTAAACTACTAAGTTTGTTGCTTGTGTCAGGATGGCATTATTATGGCAGAATGAATCTTTATCTCTTCATAAAGGTAAGGCATTGTTGGTTTTCTTTTAATATATTCTTAGAGAAATAGGAAGTCAAAGGTTCCCAACATCATGTGCTGTGCTAAATCACCATGTCCAACTCTTTGCAACCTGTGAATTGTAGCTTGCCAGGCTCTTCTTTCCATTGGATTCTGCAGGCAAGAATAATGGAGTGGGTTGCTGTGTTCTCCTCCAGGGGATCTTCCTGACCCAGGGATTAATTCTGCATCTCTTATGTCTCCTGCATTGCCAGGTGGGTTCCTTACCACTACACCACCTGGGAAGCCCTGCCAGCCCAAAATGCCAATTCGATTACCTTGTAACAGACCACCACTTGGTTATTCATTCAACATGTATTAATCCAGTACTTACTTGGTCCTTGACACCCTGTCAGAACTCCCAGAGATTTGGAGGAAATCTGGAATAAGGTACATTCTGTAAAAAGTGTTTTACCTGCTTGTGAGAATATGAATGCATGTTTCTTGCTTTGTTTGCCTTGAAAGTTATGGGACAAAGTCTCTAGTGAACCCAGAATATGTGTTCCCTAAGGTCGATTTCCAAGAATTCTTGTATGCTATTAAGGAGTGGCATAAGGTGGGATCTTGTCGTGTCACCAAGGGTGGCTTCAAGGCTAGGTGTCGAGTGGAAATATGCCTGTCAAATGACATCTTTCACATGTAAGACAATTTACATTTTCAATTAAGTGCTATTCCCAAAGATTACAGCTATTCTTCTAGATTAAGACTTGGCCCCCGTATGAATGAGCAATAACCCCCAATCCAGTGAGCACCAGAGTAAATCCTACTTAAATAAATACCATGGAGAAATACACTGCAAAAGGCAGAGAACACAACCTTCGCATATGCAGAAGTGAATCAAAGTTACCCGTGCATGATGCCAGAGGGGACAGCAGCTTTGGGTGACAGGTGGCACGCCTCTCTGCCAAGAAGAAGGCGTTGCTCCTGGCAGTTTTTTTAACTGAAGCATGTGACCTAAGTAGTGGCATTTCACAGCTGAGAAACCAGCTTGTAATATGCCTTTTGCTTCACTGAGAGGCGGGCCACATGTCCACAGAGGCCGCAACTCTAGCTGCAAAGCGTTGTAATGATTTCTTTCCACAGTAAAAATCTTTACATTGCTAAGAAAATGTAAATAGAGTGTGTGATTAATGACGTTTTGCCAGACAAACAAGACGGTGGATTCCTTGCAAAGGTGTCACAGTCTAGCACAAATTCTTCAAGGAGGAGAAAAGGACAAGAAAAATGAGTGGGCAGGAACAGTTAAAAATAAGTCCTTATAAGTGACGAATAGGGACTTGCAAAAAGGGGCCACACTATTTTCGCTAAATTAGCAGATGGAGGACAAGTTCAAAAACTCTGACACTCTCAGCACTCTGACATCTGCATCTACTTTTCAGGTCAGCTGTTCCACAACTCCACATCCTTTCCTCATCCTCTTCTCATCCATGCTCCATCAATGTGGCAATAATTATTTTTCTCTCTCTCCTTCTGGACCATAAGCAATTACAGGAAGTATAGAATATTCATAAAGTCTGGAAACATAGACATTATTGTTTTGCTGTAGAATAATAAGAATATATATATTCATAAATACCTTTTTACTATAAATAAAATAGCTGACAATTTCTTATGGGTATTTGTTGATGTTACCAAACTTGATTAACCTCTGCAATCTAGATTCATTTTTGAATTCTGATGCCTAGAAAACTACTAGATGATTAGCAGGATCAGTATTTGTTGAATAAGTGAATTAACTGATTGGCTCATTGATATAAAGCTGGCATTTGCCCTTCAAGGTAACAGAAGAAAAAGATTGGAAAGTAGGAATAGTATATGAAGGTAAATGTTGTGGAGATGCTTCAGGGGTTATAGAGAGCAAAAGCTGGGCTGCAGTAAAAGTCTTTTCTCTGTGTGCAACCTCAGCTAAGTCACCTAATTTTTCAAATCGGGGACTTAGACAAATGTTTCCTTCAACACAAACTCATATCATTCTAAATAAATGGTAAATAGAAGTGACTGCTTACAACTTTGGGGGAAAAGCAGAGGCCAGAAGATAGTTGTTAATAATTAAGGGGGGCTTCCCTGGTGGCTCAATGGTGAAGAGTCTACCTGCCAATGCAGGAGACATAAGTCCCATCCTTGTTCTGGGAAGATCACACATGCCGTGGAGTAACTAAGCCATGCACCACACTATTGAGCCTGTGCTCTGGAGTCTGGGAGCCACAACTACTGAGCCCACGTGCTGCAACTACTGAAGCCCATGATCCCAAGAGCCCGTATTCCACAAGAGAAGCCACCACAGTAAGAGACCAAGCACCACAACCAGAGAGTGGTCCCCACTCTTCACAACTAGAGAAAAGCCCACGTTAAGCACCGAAGACCCAGCACAGCCAAAAGTAAAATAAAGAAATCTTTTTTAAAATAATTAAATATATTTTAAAAAATTAATTTTCTCATATGGGCTTCCCTGGTGGCTGAGATGGTAAAGAACCTGCCTGCAATGTGGGAGACCCAAGTTCAATCCCTAGGTTGGAAAGATTCCCTGGAGAAGGGAATGGCTACCCACTCCAGTATTCTTGCCTGGAGAATTCTTGCTCCACGGACAGAGGAGCATGGTGGGCTATAGTCCATGGGGTTGCAAAGAGTTGGACATGACTGAGCGACTAACACTTTCAAGTTTTCATTGTATAACACAACTAGCTATATTTATATGAAATTTTACAGGTTCAAAATAACTCCATATCAGTTCATATGAACCTCATAGGAGGCCTGGAAGAAAGGCATTCCTGATCCTTTATAGATGAAACCACAGACTTAAGGTGGTGCATTGGTTCATCCAGAGTCACGGGAAGTGGAAGTGAGCGAAACCCTGGTCCTCGCACTCAGTACACTACTACATGTGGGTACTACAGGGAATATTGGTACTGAACACTATTATTCATAAAAGGGAAGAAAATGAGAAAAATATAACAACTTTAAGTTTTAACTGACAGTAAATGTAGTGGTTTTTCCTTAATAATTAGAAAAGTGAAAAGTGGTGAAGATGGATATTAATTAAGAATTTACCCAAGAAACATACAATTAATTGGATATGTTCTTTGCTTTATTCCACTATTATAAGAAAGAACCAAACAAAAAGAAAACTTATTTATGAAGAACTGGGTAACAACCAAATGCTTTCAAGGTTGCTGGTCCTCAGAAACAGAATAATTAGTCTACTGTCTTATTCCATTTACATTGATGGGGGGTGATGAAAACTGAAGTGAAACTGCAAGCTCTTAAATCATCAAACCTCTTTCAGGCAGAAAAGGGGGCTGAAACAACCTTCCCCACTTAATTCAATTAAACAAATATTTATAGAATGTCTTCTGTGTGTGAGGCACTGTTTTAATTGCTGGAGACTCGTCAGTGAAATCAACAAAACAAAGAACCCACACTCTAAAAATGTACCTTTCATCAAGGGATATAATCTATTGGGGCAGGGTATTCTAATAAGAGATTGCTTACATTTAACCAGAAATTTGATTAACTTCAATGCCACATTCAGCAATTCTTCAGGCTAGTTAATGCATATTTAAAAAGCATTGATTGTAAGAAGTGAATGAATATCTTTAGCATAATTTTCTATATATGCACCACATTTTAAAAGTCATTTTCTTGCCCATTTCAGGAAGATAGAGTATTGCCTTGAGACATGTATAAATGATTCTGAAGGAAAATAATTCATAAACCATCACAGTGCATTGCCATATGATACATATTATCAGAAGGGGCTTCCAGAGGCTCTACCTCCATTGTGGTAAATGGACCAGCAGTATCAACATTACCTGAGAGCCTAGTAGAAATGCAGACTCTCAGGTACTGAATCAGAATCTGCAATTTATCAAGTTTCCAGATGATTCGTATACAAGCTAATGTTTGAGAAGCACGGCTCTAATGCATTCCTCTGCATCTAGAATAGCCTAAAAATAATCTACTAAAAAGGAGAATATAAGCACTTCAAAAATTAATCATCCATTCCATTTTTTTTCAATTTTTAAGAAGTTGCTTCTGTCCAAGTAAAATTTTACTTTTAAAATGACAGATCAAGGATATTGCATACTAAGCACTTCTTTGGCTTGTACATAGAAGAAAAAATGAAATTTGCATTTTCATGGTTTCAAACCTAGCATATATAATCAAAAACAAAAGGCAAGTCATGCCTCCCATATATTAATGCATAGGCCCTCCCTCTATACTGTGATTAAATGATGGTCTTTCCTAACAGGCCTAAGAGACATAGGGTCTTTTTGATGTCTCATCCTACATCAAGCTTAGTTCCCCAGGAACTATGGTCTGGCAGGCACATGAGAACACCAGGAAAAGCTAGGAAAGGGGTAAAAAGCAAGCTAACTATCCATATGTCACTGAACAGTCACTTTATAAACATATTTACCTTTTCCTAAGAATAACAGGGGGAAAGGCTGTTGTAAATTCACAGAGGCACAGCATCCCTACTCAGTGTTCATCATGGAAAAGAGAATGTTTCACCCACACATACACCCTACCAAAACCAGGCATAATACCCCAGCACAGTCACATAGCATACCCCAGAATGCACTGAAAAAAAGGAAAAGACAGCAGTGGGCAGAGGACCCATGAGCCCAGGCATTTTTCACTAATCTGAAGGAGTATCTTTCTCCTCTGGTACATGATCAATGCTCAAAAATTCTTCTGTCACACTGAACACACAAGAAACTTTTCTTCCATCTTTAGTATACTCAACTGTGAGTGTAACATAACCACCCAACCTTCTACAGTTAAGAAAACCTCTCAGCCTCTATTACTGTTTCCTAACATATGGTTACTTCAATAGGGATTTATATCTACATTAGAGTTCCTTTCATGTACATGTGTGTGCATGCTCAGTCGCTTCAGTCATGTCCAACTCTTTGTGACCCTAGAGACTACAGCCTGCCAGGCTCCTCTGTCCATGGGATTCTCCAGGCAAGAATACTAGAGTGGGTTGCCATGCCCTCCTCCAAGGGATCTTCCTGACCCAGGGATCAAAAACGCGTCTCCTGCATCCTCTCTTTACCGCTGAGCCACCAGGGAAGATTTTCATGTACATGTGTATGTATTAATACCCTCGTTCCTCTTAAAAATAGACTTGAGGGGTTTTGAAATTATAAAAATTATAAAGTAGTGCTGCTGAAGTAAGGTGGAAGATGCTAATATCTACACATACAAACTAAACATTTTCTGTGCTTGAACATCAAATTTAGGTTTGAGCTTCCTGGTAGGCAATAAGAAATAGGGAAAATGCAATACCCTCATTACGATTTAAGATGAAACATGTCAATTCTTGAAGCGAAAGAAGTTATTTCATCATATTAATTTCTAAAATGAATTGTTAACAGTGAGTTTTATATAAGGGGCATTGAACAACATAATAATATCTTCAACAGCAAAAAATGTGAAAATTACAAAACATTATTTACATTTCCAATTCTTGTTCTGACCATTAAGAAACAAAAAAGGATAGTATTAAAATGCAATTTAGAAAATGCTATTCTTTAGGAAGAGTAAATAGAGTTAAGTATTTGGTATTCTGGAAATCTAATATATACAAAGTGGTTGATAATCATCTCTTAGATGATATTTTTAATTTACAGTTCCTTCATCTGGCCTGTGACAGGAGTTGGGTAAAGTGTAATTCTAGGCTATGATCTCTGGTAAGCACCTAGTATCCTATGTAATTAACTAGAGAAATATTCTGGTGTTTGGATATTGGGCCAGCAGGTGGCCAAGATAATGAACTGCTATGAAAACTGAGACTCCTTCCTTGTATCTGAGGTCTATACACTACTGGAAAGAATATCAGAACAGCCTGAATTGACTCTACTAGAAGTTCATAGTTCCCAGTAACAGGTGGGTTCTCTAAAAATTTACTCTACTTGTGTTTGACATATTCCCTATCCCTTTCTATCTGCCTCCCTGAATAATTGAGAAAACAAAGGTTACCCCTTCTTTGCTCTCCTTTCCCAAACATAACAGTACCACCACCAAGAGGAAAGTCTTCTCCCATTCAAGTGTGGCCCAACCACAATTTCGTCTTGCTTCCTCAGCAACTTTGCTTCATCAATTATCTTCAAATTTTCCCTTTCTACCGCTCTTTCTCATCATCCCTTAAAATTGCTTAAAACTTTCTCAACCTAGAAACTGTTTCACTTGGAAGTGCATTTCTGTCTAAGTACCATGCTGTCTCTCACTTTCCCTCCTCAGTCTCTGGGAATAATGCTGTACACCTGCCATCTCCATTTCCTCCTGGCCTCTGCTCTTCCACTGGGTTTAGAAACTAAGAGATTCTTGACAGGCAGATACAAGGAAGAAATGGAGGCTACTCGTATGGAGAATCATTTGTATAACCCTTCCTTCCTTGTCAGCTCGGTGATATTTGTCACTGTTCTCTTGAAACTTTCTCCTACCTTGCCTTCTGGGATGTCTGACTCTTTCCTGGTTCTTCCTCTTTCTCCTTCTAGTTTTCTGACTGTCCCTTCTCCATCCCCTTTCTGGATCCTCTTCTTAATTTTAACCTTTCTTAAAGTTCTGCCCTTAGCTCTCTTCTCTTTTCACTCTATATCCTCTCTGTTGGCAATTTCATCTACTTCTGTGGTATTAACCACAGCAATTTGATGACAAATCTCAAATCTACTTCCCTTTTCAGATATTCGGCCTATGAGGTCTCTCAACTTTATTGTCCCATAGTTGCCTCATTGGAGAAGGAAATGGCAACCCACTCCAGTGTTCTTGCCTGGAGAATCCCAGGGACGGGGGAGCCTGGTGGGCTGCCATCTATGGGGTCGCACAGAGTCAGACACAACTGAAGTGACTTAGCAACAGCAGTTACCTCCTACTGAACCAGTCCAAAACTCTTGTTTTCCTAATCTGTAAATGGAAACCTGAGAGTCATTCTAGACATCCTCCTTAACCCTCATAGCCAATCAGTCACTAAATCCTAATCTCCCTAAAGCTAAAAAGCTAGTCACACTTCTGCCTGTTATGTCTCTAATTCATGTCTACTCCTATGGTTGTACTGAATGGTAATCATTATATGGTGAACTTCCTGACAGAGGGATTATCTATAGTTTATCTATCTCTGGGCATCAGTGACTATAGCAGAGGGCCTTGTCCAGAGAAGATGCTCACTAACATTTACTTAATTAAGAGAGAGATTTGAAAATGTCTTTTTTTTTAACCTACAGAATCATATCTATTGACCAAAAAGTAAAATAGTATTATATACATATTTATCCCATAAAAAGTGATATTATTTATCATAATTTGTTTTCACTGTCTTGATATCCTCAAATCACTTGTTAAATGCTACTGTAAACAGTTTCTTCTCTTGAACATACTGTTGGCAATTTGTCTACTGATCTTTTTGTTCTTCCCTTCATAATGTACAAATTATATAATGTGTTAGAGCACCACAGAGAACAGAGGAAACTGCTTCATTGTATACAGCAACAATTATAGAATGACTATAGAATAATCAAATAGCCAAAGGACTTTCACTTAGAGCCACATGCTATGGATGCAATTGTTATGAAGGAAAGAATGAAAAACTGAATGTGCTGCTCAAAGTTAGCAAATTACCAAGATATACCCCCTTCTCTCTTTATTTGCACATGCTTACCCCAATACATTCCTGTATTTACTTCATGCAGGATCTCCTGGACTAAGGACATCTTATTTAAGGTTTGAATGGCCTTATGAGAACAAGATCTGATATATACAGCATATCTGAGCTACACACAGCCCTGACTCGTTTCATCTGCACAGTAAACCTAAGGGATTGTTTGTGAACATTTTTACCCTGATGGCTCTCTAAATGTGGCTGATTCCAAGAAATCTTTGTGTCAGTTCTACCCCTGACCCCTGAAATCCACCTGTACTCATCCTTTTTTAAATCTTCTCATCCTTCTTCACTCTTCAGCATCCCTGGTTACTTGCTATAGAGATGGCACTGCAGAGCCGTCTGAGCAAATGTGATCTCCCACTCTTGACCACAGCCCTCAGAGGGATGGAATATTTCCTTCTTTCTTAAAAAAAAAAAAAAAAAGTCCTCCTTCCTGGGCTTTATTTTCTGCATTGAAAGGGCTGAGAGGAAAATGACACATTTATAATCCCCTCAGCCAGAGTTTCTTGTGGAGTAGACACTTTAAGCTGGAAGTTCATTTTCTCTGAAAAAGGAGCTCTTTTACAAGCTGGTAACAAGCACAAATATAGAAATAGAGTGTTCAGATCTAGAGAAGAAATCAGATCAAATAAAACAGTTTGATGCAGATTTTCCAGGGAAATGTGGAGAGCAGGTGAGCTGGAAACAAGAGGAGTTAAGGAGGCTTGTATTGTTCAAAAGCTTTTTGGTGTTTAAGAGTTTAGAGCTAGAAGAGTCCTTGGTGAGCTCAAGGTGCCAGGCTGGACAGAGTAAGTGGGCCGCTGAAGTGAAGGTGAAGGACACAGAGTTGAGATCAATGATCTATGAGGATAAGTATCAATGGGTCACCCATGCGAATGCTGGGATCACCCAGGAGTATTGAAAGGAAGACTCTCAGCA
Source organism: Bos taurus (assembly GCF_002263795.3). NCBI lineage: Eukaryota > Metazoa > Chordata > Mammalia > Artiodactyla > Bovidae > Bos > Bos taurus. The sequence continues at coordinate 83,301,758 of NC_037336.1, read as the reverse complement.
GTGAGAATGAGTTTCCAGTGACAGAAGAGTCTCTTGGAAGCTGCTAATTGACTGCAGCCAAGTTGGGAAGAACATAGCTGGATTGGCTGATATAAACCTCAACAAAAGAGAGGAATGCATGAGGGTGGCTCATGTGATTTAAAAATTACAAATCAATCAATATTTGGCTTACAAAAGTATCTCACATGAAGCTGAATTAATCCTAGCTTTGTTACTAATGAATCCTATGGTCTTAGGAAGGTCATTTGGGGCTTTTGTTTTCTCATTTGCAGCATGAGAAAGGTTCCTAAAACCTATAGCACAAACTGAATATTTATCTTAACCATAAACTGGATTTTTATCTTTTGCTACTAAGTTTTAGGATCAAAAATCTTCACCTTATTAACTGATTTCACGTACTTGTTCAATTTTCTTCAGCTAAGAAGGGCTAACTGATGGCAGTTTAAGAAAAATAGATGAAGCCTCATTATACACACCATCTCCTTGTTCTCTGAAACACTGCTGTGAGGCAAATGACATGGTAGTGATTATCATTCCCATTTTATACATAAAATTGAGATGAATGTATACTATTTTCATAGTCTTTTATCCATTTATTTTCTAAGTGTTTAAATGTACTTTCTGGAACCCATAAGCCTTTAACCACCTATATATTTCTGTTTCTTCCACAGACTATGGGACCCTTAGGGACAATAGTAACAATAATGAAATAATCATAAAAATAACTATTATTATTTTAATTTATATGTTCCAAGCACCAAGACCAATGTCTGACATGTAATAGACAAATGAATTTATCAATGAATAAAAGGTCATATGTTCATTAGAAAGCAAATAGAGTTGCTTAGCAAACAAAACAATGCTCCCCCAAATTGTCTTGCATTTCAACTGCCAATTAAGACTTTTATCTGAATCATTTAGATAACTGCCTTGAATCTTCAATTCGTTGGCCATGAAGTAATTAAAGTAGATGATCCTAAATTGATAAATGAAGATATCTGATCACCAAGGATATCTGCTTGCACCAGTATCCTTCATAAAAACATTACTGCCATATTTGAACCCCAACGTCTTAAATTTAAGAAAGTAAATCTTCCCATGAGACTTAAGAAAATTAAAATTATAATTTTTCATGAAAATTGTCTTTTAAAATGTTGTAGACATTTATAGAAGGCAATTAAGCATGAAAAATAAGTAGAACTTGCACACATAAAATACATAAATATTTCCACATCAGTTTAAAATCTAATGATAGCTCTTTAATGGATAAGACAGCTACATCATTTTGACAAGACTTTATGTCTCAGCCTGACTCTAATTTTCAACTACAGCTTCTCTGAAAACTGACAACACTCTCCTACTGAGATGTTGCTTCCAATCTAATATCAAAACGGCACGCACTATGAGTTGGTTTTTTCAATGGTTGTAGGTGCTTACTAAACTATTGTCTCCTTGGTTATGCCCCTAGCCCACTGTGGTCTTACATGGCATGATGAAAATATGGTTTCTGACAAATCTCTTTATAATGACGCCACTCTAGCCACTGCCCAGAAAGTTATTAAAAGTCCATAAAAATTGCCATTGTATATTAGCTCCATAGATCACTAGGAGAAAAAATTTTAGTGCTTGAAGAGGACTGGCAACTGCCAAGCCACATAATAGAAACACAAAATAGAAGTCTCTATCACCATCTACCCTATGCCTGCCAGCTACTTATAAAATTTGTTCCAAAGCAAACAGACTCACAGGGTGATAGATGGTTTGGCAGAAAAATCAAGAAGAGTTCAAGCTTTCTCAAAATAATAAAAATGCCTCCTTTTTTCATCTTTGGATTTCACCTTAGTCCTTTGTACATAGTGCCTGTTAACTAAACACTGATAAAATAACTTAGAAAATGGCTTAATAAGTCTAGTCAATATAGAGAAAATGACAAAGACAGGAACTCAAAATATGGCAACCTAGGGCCATTTTCGGGAGCAACCCCACGTCCAAGGTAAGAGAAACCCAAGTAAGATGGTAAGTGTTGCGAGAGGGCATCAGAGGGCAGACACACTGAAACCATACTCACAGAAAAATAGTCAATCTAATCACACGGACCACAGCCTGGTCTAACTCAATGAAACTAAGCCATGCCCTGTGGGGCCACCCAAGACGGGCAGGTCATGGTGGAGAGGTCTGACAGAATGTGGTCCACTGGAGAAGGGAATGGAAAACTACTTCAGTATTCTTGCCTTGAGAACCCCATGAACAGTATGAAAAGGCAAAATGGTAGGATACTGAAAGAGGAACTCCCCAGGTCGGTAGGTGCCAATATGCTACTGGAGAGAGGTGGAGAAATAACTCCAGAAAGAATGAAGGGATGGAGCCAAAGCAAAAACAATACCCAGCTGTGGATGTGACTGGTGATAGAAGCAAGGTCCGATGCTATAAAGAGCAATATTGCATAGGAACCTGGAATGTTAGGTCCATGAATCAAGGCAAATTGAAAGTAGTCAAACAGGAGAAGGCAAGAGTGAACGTCAACATTCTACGAATCAGCGAACTAAAATGGACTGGAAAGGGTGAATTTAACTTAGATGACCATTATATCTACTATTGCGGGCAGGAATCCCTCAGAAGAAATGGAGTAGCCATCATGGTCAACAAAAGAGTCCAAAATGCAGTACTTAAATGCAATCTCAAAAACGACAGAATGATCTCTGTTCGTTTCCAAGGCAAACCATTCAATATCACAGTAATGCAAGCGTATGCCCTAACAAGTAATGCTGAAGAAGCTGAAGTTGAATGGTTCTATGAGGACCTACAAGATCTTTCAGAACTAACACCACCCCCCCCCCAAAAAAAAAAAGATGTCCTTTTCATTATAGGGGACTGGAATGCAAAAGTAGGAAGTCAAGAAACACCTGGAGTAACAGGCAAATTTGGCCTTGGAGTACGGAATGAAGCAAGGCAAAGGCTGATAGAGTTTTACCAAGAGAAAGCACTGGTCATAGCAAACACCCTCTTCCAACAACACAAGACAAGACTCTACACATGGACATCACCAGATGGTCAACACTGAAATCAGATTGATTATATTCTTTGCAGCCAAAGATGGAGAAGCTTTACACAGTCAGTAAAAACAAGACCGGGAGCTGACTGTGGTTCAGATAACGAACTCCTTATTGCCAAATTAAGACTGAAACTGAAAAAAGTAGGGAAAACCACTAGATCATTCAGGTATGACCTAAATCAAATCCCTTATGATTATAAAGTGGAAGTGAGAAATAGATTTAAGGGACTAGATCTGATAGATAGAGTACCTGATGAACTATAGACTAAGGTTGTGACATTGTACAGGAGACAGAGATCAAGACCATCCCCATGGCAAACAAAATGCAAAAAAGCAAAATGGCTGTCTGAGGAGGCCTTACAAATAGCTGTGAAAAGAAGAGAAGTGAAAAGCAAAGGAGAAAAGGAAAGATATAAGCATCTGAATGCAGAGTTCCAAAGAATAACAAGGAGAGATCAGAAAGCCTTCCTCAGCAATCAGTGCCAAGAAATAGAGGAAAACAACAGAATGAGAAAGACTAGAGATCTCTTCAAGAAAATTAGAGATACCAAGGGAACACTTCATGCAAAGATGGGCTCAATAAAGGACAGAAATGGTAGGGACCTAACAGAAGCAGAAGATATTAAGAAGAGGTGGCTATAATACACAGATCAGATCAGATCAGATCAGTCGCTCAGTCGTGTCCGACTCTTTGTGACCCCATGAATCATAGCACACCAGGCCTCCCTGTCCATCACAACTCCCAGAGTTCACAGAGACTCATGTCCATTGAGTCAGTGATGCCATCCAGCCATCTCATCCTCTGTCGTCCCCTTCTGCTCCTGCCCCCAATCCCTCCCAGCATCAGAGTCTTTTCCAATGAGTCAACTCTTCACATGAGGTGGCCAAAGTACTGGAGTTTCAGCTTTAGCATCATTCCTTCCAAAGAAATCCCAGGGCTGATCTCCTTCAGAATGGACTGGTTGGATCTCCTTGCAGTCCAAGGGACTCTCAAGAGTCTTCTCCAACACCACAGTTCAAAAGCATCAATTCTTCAGCACTCAGCCTTCTTCACAGTCCAACTCTCACATCCATACTGTACAAAAAAGATCTTCATGACCAAGATAATCACAATGGTGTGATCACTCACCTAGAGCCAGACATCCTGGAATGTGAAGTGAAGTGGGCCTTAGAAAGCATCACTATGGAGGTGATGGAATTCCAGTTGAGCTATTATAAATCCTGAAAGATGATGCTGTAAAAGTGCTGCACTCAATATGCCAGCAAATTTGGAAAACTCAACAGTGGCTACAGGACTGGAAAAGGTCAGTTTTCATTCCAATCCCAAAGGAAGGCAATGCCAAAGAATGTTCAAACTACTGCACAATTGCACTCATCTCACACGCTAGTAACGTAATGCTCAAAATTCTCCAAGCTAGGCTTCAGCAATACGTGAACCGTGACCTTCCAGATGTTCAAGCTGGTTTTAGAAAGGGAGAAGAACCACAGATCAAATTGCAAACACCATCTGGATCATTGAAAAAGCAAGAGAGTTCCAGAAAAACATCTATTTCTGCTTTATTGACTATGCCAAAGCCTTTGACTGTGTGGATCACAATAAACCATGGGAAATTCTGAAAGAGATGGGAATACTAGACCACCTGACCTGCCTCTTGAGAAACCTATATGCAGGTCAGGAAGCAACAGTTAGAACTGGACATGGAACAACAGACTGCTTCCAAATAGGAAAAGGAGTACATCAAGGCTGTATATTGCCACCCTGCTTATTTAACTTCTATGCAGAGTACATCATGAGAAACGCTGGGCTGGAAGAAGCACAAGCTGGAATCAAGATTGCCGGGAGAAATATCAATAACCTCAGATATGCAGATGACACCACCCTTATGGCAGAAAGTGAAGAGGAACTAAAAAGCCTCTTGATGAAAGTGAAAGAGGAGAGTGAAAAAGTTGGCTTAAAGCTCAGCATTCAGAAAACGAAGATCATGGCATCTGGTCCCATCACTTCATGGGAAATGGATGGGGAAACAGTGGAAACAGTGTCAGACTTTATTTTTCTGGGCTCCAAAATCACTGCAGATGGTGATTGCAGCCATGAAATTAAAAGACATTTACTCCTTGGAAGGAAAGTTATGACCAAACTGGATAGCATATTGAAAAGCAGAGACATTACTTTGCCAACAAAGGTCCATCTAGTCAGAGCTATGGTTTTTCCTGTGGTCATGTATGGATGTGAGAGTTGGACTGTGAAGAAAGCTGAGCACTGAAGAATTGATGCTTTTGAACTGTGGTGTTGGAGAAGACTCTTGAGAGTCCCTTGGCCTGCAAGCAGATCCAACCAGTCCATCCTAAAGGAGATCAGTCCTGAGTGTTCCTTGGAAGGAATGATACTAAAGCTGAAACTCCAGTACTTTGGCCACCTCATGGGAAGTGTTGACTCATTGGAAAAGACTCTGATGCTGGGAGGGACTGGGGGCAGGAGCAGAAGGGGACGACAGAGGATGAGATGGCTGGATGGCATCACTGACTCGATGGACGTGAGTTTGAGTGAACTCCGGGAGTTGGTGATGGACAGGGAGGCCTGGCGTGCTGCGATTCATAGGGTCGCAAAGAGTCAGACAGGACTGAGAGACTGAACTGAACTGAGGGCCATTTTCTATAAGAATGTGGCTTTTATGTTTTTCAAAAGGCTTTAATATTATCACACTACCCCAACACATGTAACAGTTGGGATTCAGAATGATTACTTAGATACTCAAGAAAAGTTGCTATTAAGCCCAGCATGCTCTTTAAAAGATGTCAGGGAGCTTTTAATACAATTTTCAAAGACCGTCTTGTAACAGGTTTAAAACGTAAAAAGTTGTAGTTTAAAGAAATCAGCTCTCAAGTACTCAGGTTAGTCAGTCAGGTAACCAAGGCTCTGGGTACACAAGGTTTACTTGGACATGAACACTTTATTAAAATCACAAATAGGGTAACTTATGAATGTCCCTGACTTTTCTTTTGTACAGATACCCACTTCACTAGTAATGTATGTGCTCTTAGCCAAAGTTCACATCAAGCTGAACTCTTAAAATCTAAATCCATGTCTTTAAACATAAAGAAACATGGTTTTGAAACCTACTTATTAGAGGCCTATTGTTGTTGGTGTTTAGTCGCTCAGTTGCTTCCAACGCTTTTGCAACTCTACAGACTATAGTCTGTCAGGCTCCTCTGTCCATGGAATTTCCCAGAAAGAATACTACAGTGGGTTGCCATTTCCTTCTTCAGGGGATCTTTCCAACTCAGGGGTTGAAGCCGTGGCTCCTGAATTGACAGGTGGATTCTTTACCACTGAGCCATCTGGAAAGCCTGTTAGTTACACCAAAATTCTCCTGGTCCTTCAGAATTGCAAAACTGAAGGTATCTCTGACTCTTTGTCTCTAATGCTTTGGTACATCAAATCCTCCTATAAAGTATTCCTTTGAAGTATTTTTATTCTTCCCAATTATTTTTAACAGCCTAGTATCTAGAATTCTACAAACGTAACCTTTCATGGCTGGTTTTCTTCCACGTCCAATGCATCATCCCTACAGATTTCAGAAAGAATTCATTTTTTTTAAACTACCTTTGAATCATACCAAATTATTTTGGTATGCTTTGATATTTCTTTCTTTAAATGAAAACTCTTTGTCTCAGGCTTCAAGATTCTCCATTATTTGTCCTTCATATTGATAAAGACTCATGGAATCACAGAATAAAAGGACCCACATTTGAGTTGCTACCTTTATTATTAATTAGTTCCTGACCCACAATCTCCACTCCAGCCAAGCAGATCTGCTTATTTTATCCCCAATGGGGACATTCTTCCTACTGCTTTTACCTTTTACAAATGCCATATTAAAAAACTAATCAAAATTTTCTTTTCTCCAGCTTTTTTTTTAGCTAGTTCCACTTACCAGTATTTTCTCTCAGTGTTCCCTAAACACATATAAATTCATATTTCTAAATGTCTATAGTAATACTTTGCTTATACTCATTTTACATGTGCTCAAACCATAATCCCTTTCTAGAGTGTAAAGAACTCAGTAACTGAAACCAAGTATTCAAATTTCTTATAAACAGTTTTTGGTATAGTAAATTTTTTATTCAAATTGTAAATGTGCTGTGATGATTTTCCTACTTTTAAGCCATTTATTTATCTTATAAAGTGGTATGGCATGTAATGAAAAAACTTACTGTCAAGGGAATTCATAACAGACGGAGTGACCACCAAGAGCAGTAGTTTGCTGGTGAAGGGCTACAGGGATTTACATTTAACTCTCTCTTACTCAGTTTCAACATATATAGTCAAATCATGAGGACACAAAGCTGGCGTGCTAAGATGAATTAAATTTTTAAAAAATTCCAGAACTTATTGGTAAGGAAGATTTAAGCTAAAAATTTTACATTTAAAGGAAACAAAAATAAAGTCTTACTCTTAGAATAATAATAATATTATTAAAAATTGTTCAAACATAAAAGAAAGGAGATGTGGCCTAGAAGCAGCACATATTTTTTAAATGACTTTTGGATTATAACTTATCTAAGAACTATTTGAGTTATCTCTGTTAGTAATGGAACTAAAATTTAAATGTATAGGTAAAGGAACTGGTGAGCTATGGCATAAAAGAGAGAGAGTTCATTAACACCAAATATGTCATGGAAGAGAAATTTGAATTGTTTGGATAATTCCCAGTAGTTGACAGAAATTTCAGGGAATAAAGTCACTAAATAGAAAAACTGACTAATGGGTGAAACTCTGCCTATGAATTTAAGTCAAATATTCTTCAACTCTCATTAGAAATCCCAATCACAACTAGGAAACTTAGGGCATATGGGAACCACTTTTTGGCAAAGATGTAATAATGGTGTTTCAAGACTCTTTAGTTGGTCAGCCTAAATAACTTTTTAAGACATTGTATTCCTTATTTTGTGATAAAATAGAACATTTATTAAGGTGACTTAATAGTGAAATAGGTTGGAATCAAGATAAGAAAGGTATAAAGAAAGTTGCTGGTGTATAGATAGGAAATACGATACTTAGTAAAAATAAAATTCTTGTAGGTCGTTGCATTAGCTAAAGTAACAGTTAACTGATGTTCTTATGATTTATGAGGATTTTTTTTCTCTGATGCCATTAGAATTTTAGAGTGTTTTATATCAAATAGAGGAAAGCTTCTAAAAAGATCAGATTTTGAAAAGAAGCCAAAAAAGGCACATCTTATATTAAGTGTAAGCAAATGTCCAAAAATTGCACCACAGTAAAAACATAACTGTAAGCGAAAGGGCACAGCAGCATCACTAAATCGCTTACCATGCCAGTACTCCCCTGACACTATGAGACAGAATAGTAGGAGAAATGAAATGTATTCAATTCAAAAAAATAACTTTCTGAAGCTAATATTCTTTATTAGAATACTGTTTATTGGACTCAAAGAATATTGTTCATTGGACTCATACAAGCTTTGAATTTAATCCACTAGGATTATTTTTAAGTATTGTTTTCTAAAATTTTCTGAAGTGATAAATTTGGTTTTGGGTGGGGAATCTGCATTTTATCAGAAGGGCAAGATACAATGTCCTTGGCCGAGATATTCTTCACAGAAGTAGGCTATTTTTGTACTCTATGATTAGCATATTTAAAGACACACATTCCAGGTGAGCAGCTTGCTCCAAAGTACACTCCATTTTTCTTTGTGGACAAGGCTCTATTGCTTCAGTGCCCTCCTTTGATCCTATTTCAATATGCCTCTCAGGAACTAATCCTGAAAAGATTTCTGGAGAGCCCTTTGCAGGTAACTTCATGTGAACTGATCCTCCTTTTACATCAGCTAAACTGACAGTTGTCATGAATAGAGGATAAGTGTGGCACAAATGACATGGAGGAAGACTGAAAGTATGTAAAAGAATGTAATGGCTGAATTCTACCTAAATAAAACAAAAACAAAAGCAGAAAACATCTCCAAGCTTAACTTTTATATAAAGTAAAATAAAGGAGGGATATAAAACTTTTGAAAGAATAGGATGCTTCATCTATGGTTTTAAAATCAATCAATAGTAACCATACAAATGAAAGTACACTAACTAGTCATCTAATACTTTTGATGTTAACTATACTAGGCTAACTTCTAATAAAACAAACTGTGATGATAAATTGACTAGAGAATGGCTCATTTAGAAAGGAGAGGTGAAGGTCACTGGAGGTGCCAGAATTTCTAAACTCCAAATTGCTAATATCCAGACAAACTAGCTTTCCTCCTGAAATGTGCCCAGATGGCAAAGACAGCACAGATATGTGGTCTTAGCTGCTTTTTGACAGGGAACTGTCACCAGGAGGTGACCCCATCAGTCTGAAGACAGGAAAATTACTAAATGATGCAAGAAAGTGCCTGCAGGCCAGTACACTATGGGTCCCTGAGAAGCAGGAGGGCAGAGCCTCAGAAAAAAATACATTTTCAGTTGAAGCTTATACAAAGGACGCTGTTATATTTCTTTACAGAAGAAAATAAAAGCAATTTAGCTTCCACAGATACTATATCTAATAAATTCTCTTTGAGAAGAAATAAAATATCATATATTAAAGCCCAGGTGAATACCATTATTTCTTGGTAATAAAATGGACACCAAAGTTAGCTCTGATGCTGTTCTTTGAACACAGTCCAGTCTGGAATCAATTATTCTAATGCTATGGGGACATTAGCCCTACCACACAACACAAATCAGAGGGCAGAGAGGAAACAAAGTGATCCAAACTAACACAAGGGTGGAATTTTAATATCAGCCTTTCCTCAACAAAATTGGCAAACACAAGTCCAATTAATTTTCCAAAAAGATAACTCTAGTAGTCAGAAAACAACCCACTATAAACAATTACTTTAGCAAAATGATGCAACTGGAAAACATATTGAAGAGTGGAAGGGGGGGGGGTCTTTTCTCCACTCCTGTCTACCCCCCCAAATAAAACAACATAATAAAATACAGAAAATAAAACTACCTTGTAAAAATGATAAAGTATTACATCTTCTTGAAGAAGGAGTTTACACTTCTAACATCTATAATCAATTATCTAGCTCATTTGAGGAAGAGCTGTTAAATAATTAAATAAATCACATTCAATCTACATTTTGCCATTCCCTGTTAGATCTCTCTAATGCTGATAATTAACACATTTTGAACTCGTGCTTTAAAGATGTTCCATCTAAGCACTGGAGGAAACAATATTAAACAACAAAATGCAGTAAACTAACACTAAGCAAAAAATGTAATGAGTTCACATCTGAATTTAAATCTGTGTCTTAAAAGTAATATAAGATTTTGCTGAAAAAGAAATACACAAGTTCATGAAGAAAAATCCAGATTCAGAAACAGGAGTCAGTTATGAGAAGTCATAATATTGCAACAGGAACACTTTTTCCCCAAAATTAAAGTCTTAAATTATAATGTATAGTTCTACATAATTTTTGTTTTTCCTAAAAACTCTGTTCCCTTTAAAGTATCAGTTTTCATTGATATAACCATATCACCACTCCAGTAAGAATGCTTCTAAATTTCTATATCAGACTTCACACCAGTGACTGAATATTATGTACCTTGTTAAAAGAACATGAAGTCATACCTATGGCCTTTATATCAATAATCTGATATTAAGAAATACGAATGCAGCAATAACCTCAAGATTCTCTTCCATATGCCAGCATATACACGTGAGTTGTCCTGGACATTGATTTGTAACCTGGGTCTCAATTTCTCTATAAACCTGGGGGAGTTAAAAGTAAATGACTCAACAGTCTCATTTTATCCAACAACCAGTATAGGGTAAGATGAGAAGAGTAAAGAAAAGTTATATATAAGAAATTATTTAAGAATTCATGTCTGTAAGATTGTATACATCAAAGCTTTTAGTCTCAGGTAAAATCTATTTCACTTTTAAAAGCTATTTTAAACCTGATATCTAGTATCATTTTGTTAGTAATTTATAATTTGTCTCAATTCTAACAAGCAAAGTCATTGTGTTAGGAAAAAAAAAAATAGAAACCAAAATTCAAATCCAAGAGGTCATTAGTGCTATTGCTCATAAAACAAGATAATCCTTGGGGGGAGTGAAGACATATGGACCATTTTAAGTAGGAAAAAATTTCCTATTAAGTAGGAAAAAATAATATACTCTTTAAATTATTCATTTTTCCTTTGTACCTATAAGGCACCCTAGAATTTAAAATAGGTATCCAGTATATTGAGGAAGATGACTTCATTAATCTAACATTCACAGGTAAGTTTTAAATGTGTGAGAAGGAGGGGCACACCAGGACCAAGAAGCACCTTAGCTGCTTAAGACAAGATAAAGCTTTCAAGTCCAATTTAAGGCAACAGCAGTTTTTTTTTTCTGTTTTTCTAATCTCTTACATTGGATTAATCTATTAAGCATGGAAAACCACAGCCAGTCATTTAAGGGTAGTATAAAGGGGCAAATAAACTCTGAATACAAGGAAAAGCAAATACGTAAATCCAGAAACTGCAATTTGGCACTATTCATGGAGAGTTTGGTGTCTTTTTGCTTCCTACTACCCCCAGAAACACCAAGGGACAGTTTTCCTGCACTATTATTATAGGAGAATGAGAACTAGGCGATGCTTGGCTGGACATGTATTGAAAAGGGTAGAGTCTGTCCTACGGCGCTAGAAATAAACAGGAATAACACTATGAACCCAAGCTCACATCTGTGCAATTCCCTGGTTTTCCTGGTACTTTTCTTCCCCAAATGCAATGCCTACCTTCCGTGTGGACTGCGGAGACATAGGTCCAATTGTACCGCTTGACTATGTCAAGCATCGCCCTTGCCTGCAAAGTGTCAGAAGGGACCACCCTCAGGAAGTATTTGTATAGAGTTTTGTCACTCAGATCGATGCTGGTGGCAGAGTACGCGATCTGGGGGATGTCAAAGAGCTGCAGCAGGTTCTGTACTTGAATGGCGACGGAGCTGGAGCCGGGGCCGATCACGCCCGCAATGGGCTTCTTAGTCCTGCCTGGGGGGAGGGTCTGACCGTCCGGCAGGCAGCGGTTGAGCCCGTCCCTGTCATCTCGAATGGAAATCAGAGAGTCCCTGATGAACTCAATGCTCTGCTCCAGAGCCACGGAGGAGTGCCAGCAGGAATCCCGGATCTCACTGCCCAGAGTGATGTTGGGCAGGAGGACCGGGTCCGCGTTGATCTTATCCAAAGTGTGGAACATGGCCTCCACCCTTTGGATGCCGTACTGCTCCCTAATCTCCCCACACTTCCTCTCGGGCACCTTCTCGGCCGGAGGCTGGTGGTGGACTGAGAAGAGGGCCCCGATGATGACATCTCCGTCCATTCTGGCCACGGAGCGCTGAGATGAGGCTCCCGCCAGCAGCACTTTCCTGCCGGGACCTCTGGGGAGTAGGGTCATCTCCAAAAAGATAGTTGGGAAGAAAACCAAGAGGAACCGGACCATTGTGCTGAAGACGCCGTCCAGCCCGCCAACCGCGTGCCCACGCTGGTCCAACCAGCCGGTTCTGCGCGCTCACAGGGTGGACCCGACGCCTGCCTCTCGCCGCTCGGTCCAGCCTGCCAATACCAATCGTCCGAAGACTTCGGCGTCTGGACCCCCTCCTCCTTCCCCTCCGCCTCCTCCTCCTGGTCCTCCACGACCACCTGTACGCCTTGGCGGCGTCTCTAGAGGAATCCGAGTCCCCTTTCTTCACTGGTGCATCAAGGTAAACTGACCAAGGGTGCAATGGAAGTCGTGGTGGCTGTAGTGAGCTGGACGCTGCAGACAAAAGAGGAAGAAAATCAAAGCTCCCTTATCACAGGACCTGTGTCAAAGCTCTATGGTCAGTGCTGGTTTATTAATTGCCCGGCCCATTCCATGATAGGGGCTGGAAGGACATCATAATATCGGCTTGAGATATTATGGGGACAGCTTGAGAGACAGCTCTGGTCAAGGAGGAAGGTGGTCGTTCTGCCCCCAGTGTTCTCCTCCGTCCCGCGTCCTGGGAGGCGCAGAGCCCCGCCGACCCGCCCTCTCCTGCACCTTCAGGTCTCTTCCAGGTCCCCAAATACCCCAGGCTTAAAGACTCCAGGGGGAGGAGGGAAGCGGGAGAAGGAGGAGCTAGGGCTTCCGACCTTAGAGAACTTTCCAGGTTTGAAAAGATCAACTTTTTTCCCCAGAAGAAATTTGGAAACTCTTTCATTATGAAGGTGGAAGCGCTACTTCCAAATAAACTCGAACCAGGAGTGCACCTTCTACTTTAACTTTGAGGGGCTGAAGAGACCCTAACATACTACCCAAATAGTAAATATAAATTTGCCAGCTTGAGGAAATCCATATTAGTTACTAAGGCAACGCCTGGTAAAGTCTCCACATGTCGGATTTTGGTACATCGCCCCCATCCCCCAGAAGTCATCTTACTGTAGACTTTGGGGGAGGAGGAGAAGGGTACCGGTCGGGTAACTAGTTTCCTGCGACCTATGAGGGAGGGAGGGAGGGAATGGAGGGGTCCCTGCACTTCCCTACATCAGGACCTTTGGCTTTGCATAGTTGCTAGAAAGGGAACAGAGGGGAGCTTCCGGGTTGTTCCCGCGGCGGCAGCTGAGCCCTGCAGCCTTCAGAACCCTGGACAGTGCTTGGTCAAGCTGCCGAGACAATCTCCCGCAGAGCCGGTTGCTGACCAGCGAGTTGCAATTCTTTAACCCCCACCCCCACCTCTGCCAACCCTCGACTTCTCTCTTTCGACCCCGCTCCCTGCGTTCTTCACACACACACACACACACACACACACACACACACACACACACACACATCCCTCCTCGCTTCCCCTACACCCCTCCATCCTCATTCTCTTCGCCTCGCAGCTAGTGCTCCTGAAGGTATATTCAAACCCTACCGCTTCGGGGACAGAGGCGCCAAATCTCAGCCGCCTGCGGGGCTGAAGTTGGCTCTCTTTATCTCTCGTCCCTCTCCGGCTCCCTTTTTCAAGGTGAGAGTCGGACGAGAAAGGAGCTAAGGGAACAGGCAGGGAGAAAGCATACACACAGAAGGTGAGGCAGGCAAAAGAAGAAAGACAGCCCAGGCATCCATGGGTTCCGAGGCTTCCCGGGGAGGCAGGACTAGAAGAAATAAATAATCGAGGATGCCTCTGGGACGAGAAGAAAAATCCCATAGATTGGGACTTTTTTCTGCCATAGTGGGTGGGTTTGCCCGCCGCGAGGTGTCTGCTCACCTGGGTCTGCTTGAAGAATCCGGACTTGAGACGTACCTGAGTCCGGGTAGACAGCGCTGTGGTCCCCGGGCCAGAGCACCGCGGCCACGCGCGGTTCGCAGACGCCTCAGCTCTAATCCAGACGGTGCAAGGATGCGATCTGGGCTGTACACTAGTGCCCTCTTTCTTCAGCACAATTTTACCGCAAGGAAAACAGAGGGAGGGGGGAGGGGAAAAAAAAAAAAAAACAGGTCACCCAAGGCTTGTCTCTTATTTCACGCATAAAAACCAGTCATTTAATGGAGGAGTGGGGGATAAAATCCAGGAATAAGTGGAGAATATTAATTCCTTTACTACCAGAGGGTTCTTAAAGAAGCTGCCAGGTATATGAACAGTCAGATTTGGCAAAAGGAGTGGGGAACCGCTTAGACTACTTTACAGTGGCTCTTCCTTTTACGCATTTCAGGGACCCAAACACAGTTTATCTCCTTGGAAGTAAAACCCCTACTGAGGAAAATAGAGTAAATGCACGTGAAGACATCTAGAGAGGCTCTGTTCGTAGGTTGCAAGGGAAAGGGGGAAGAGGCTGCAGGGGGGATGGGAGAACGGGAGGGAAAGGTACCCACATCATGAATCAAGGTAAGTCAAAGGAAGAGAGGCAAAGCTTGGCTGCATTTTCCAGGTCAAGATGTAACTAAATTGAGAATGCGAGTCAGGTCACATGAAAACACTGGAGTGAAAACACTTCTCCAAATTCCTCTCAGGCTGCCGTCACCCTCCCAGCAGGTCTACAGTGTTGCTTCTTACTGTGTGAAAAGTGGAAGTTAGACCGCATTCCTCTGGGAACATGTTGGCTGAGCAGAATGTGTCCCAGCTTCTTCAGAGGAGGAAGACAAGTGACAGTGTGCCTTCCCTCTCTTGCTCAGAGCTTTCTATCTGTGTCATGTGCAGAGAAGAGAGACCAGCATATGTGGGTCCCTTTATAATCGCCTTGCTCATGTCAGGCTGGAGGTGACAAACCACATGAGGCAGTTTTAAAAACTCTTTTTAGCATGTTCCATGAAACAGCCAGGACAGGAAATGCTTCCAGTCAGAACAGAAGCTCTCTTTTGTTCTGGATCTGTTTGTTTGTTTGTTTTTCAAGTCTCAGATTTTTCTAGATTTTTCTTAGGTAACTTAAAGAGTATAGAATTTTTTTCCCCCACAAATAATGAATGGAACCACGTACACATGTGGTTTAGCTCTAAAAGATCTCAGTTCTGGAAGTAAATATATGTTTCCTCAAGGAAAATAAGAAGTAAGTTTCTGTCTCATGTATAGAGTAAAATGATTCTCTACTGGGACCCTTAGGAAGATGTCAACATTAAGAGCAAGCCACAGGTGTTCATGATAACTCAGAATATTCTATTTCCTCTATTTGTCATTTAATCTCCATTTTAGGATAAGGCTATTCTAGGAACATAAAGCCTAAACATGATTTTCCTGGGATATTTCATAGATACAGTGATTTCAGTGCATATAAACCATTAACTATGATTTGCAGAATTAGAGAAAGCAGTGTCTCTGAAGTCCATATTTAACTTAAATATGTGATCCTCAGAGGCAATATTTTTAATATATTACATTGATATAGGTTATAAAAGATTCTGCTGCTGAAGGAATAATTAAATATTCAGACTTATTTGTTCTCAATACAGTCCAAGTAAAAACCACACATTCAGTTTGGCTGAAACAAGACATTTTAAAGAGAACAACTTATGAATCCTAACCTAGAATGTTTATACATAGGCATGAACCATGCATGATAGATGTTAAGGAAATTTTTAACTTCAAGTGTGTTAATTTGAAATTATCAATTAAATGTACTGTTAATTATTTAAGACCAAATTTTAGAAGGTACAAAGACAAAAATAAGTCAAAAAGAAGGTACAAGAAAGTAGAAGATAAGATGATCTAAATATGCTCCATATCCAAATACGCTTAATCTCTGGAAATTAAGACTTTACCAAGGACGACATGATGTAACACATGTGGAGACATGTACGAGAAGGTTCTATTACTAGAACTGAAAAGAATGACTAAAAGAATGAATTACACACAAACTAAAAAATATAGGTCAATAGCTAATCTATTAGAGAATATTAAGAGTATATGAGTCCAGAAATACAGTCAATATGAGTATTTATTCAGTGCTGGTAAGTTTTATCTTATATTCAGCATGTAATTTGTATTATAGCAGTACAAAAAGTGTTAGGAGCAACTTGGTTTGAAAAATCTGTTTAATGGGGGGTTCAGGATGGGGAACACGTGTATACCCATGGTGGATTCATGTTGATGTATGGCAAAACCAATACAATATTGTAAAGTAAAAAAAAATAATAATAATAATAAATCAAAAGAAAAATAAAATTTATCTCAACTCTTAAAAATATATATATATATATACATATATATATATAGTGGACATTAAGCAGAAAAATAGCCAACATTTTATCTTAAGATAATGATTTAAATGTGCTGCTATAACAATTCAGGCAATAAAATGATCATTATCCTTATATGGTAATAAAACAGATATTATCGAAACCAAAACTGTAATCACTTTCCTTAGGAAAGTGATGCCCTCCATCATAAAGGACATCATAAAGGAACTGGTCTAGACAATTCACTTTCCACACAAAACCAGTTAAAAACTCATAGTCTTCAAATGATAAAGATAAGAGGTGAGCAAGAACAAGGCTTAAAGAAAGAAAGCAAAAGAAAGGAAGAGATAAGCCAGCACATATTCCAAGCTTGACTGTGTATGCTAATGGGTATTTTGGAAAGTAAAGTTTGTAGAGTTATTAGAATACAAAACTGAAATATACACAAGAGGTAATAAATTCATTACTGAAGAGATAGTACTGACTGAAAACAGAAATAGGATCAAAGAAGTTCTTTGTAGAAAATTTATTTGTGGATTACTGATATGTAATATATTACTAAGGGAGTAAAAAAGATATTCAAGGTAGATCTGTGTTGTGGGAGTGATTATCATGATTTTTTATAAAATACCATGCTCTGTGGACAACTTATTTAATCTAGTAAGGTATTTCTTATATTCTTATATTTAATTCATGGGTTCAGCAAGATAATTTAAGCCCCAGTTAGAATTTTCAGCTAATTTATACTATTTATCTATCTATGTTGCTTAAATCAATGGGGAAATTGCCATATCTCCATTTACCTCATGCTCTGTTCCAAAACACTAAAGTTGTAAAATAAAACCCCTTCCTTTCAGAAATTCAAAACACTTTATAGAACACAGTTGATTAAAAAAGTAATCAAAATATTTAAAAGAACTAAAATAGGTTGAATTTATTATATATATTCAATTGTTTCATTAACCTGATAACTTAAGCTATAACCATTTGTGCAAAGATAGAACCAAATGCGTCAGCTTCCATAAGCAATAAGAACTCATCAATGGACCAATGTGCATGGACTGGGAAAAATACATTTGGCCACATGCTGTTCTGCCACCATTGTCCAAACACTTGTTTTTAAAGTACTAAAACACAGTTGATGAGAATAGGCAAACAATTATTTTGGAAGAACAATGAGGGCCACAATTACTGTCTGTTTTATTCCCCTCTGTATTCCCAGTGTCTAAAACAATACAGACATCTGGTTCATGATAGGTGTTAAAATATTTGTTGAATAAATAAACAGATGCATTCTCCCTGAATACTAAAAATATCATGTCACTTTAATGACTTTTCTTAAGATTAAAGGCAGGCAGTTTACTGACATTTCTAATTTATTCTTCATATAATGTAGACAGAATATTTTGCTACTGTTTCTCAAATGAAAGTAACCAGCCTAATTAGTATTAAATCATTTAGAAACACACTTATACTACAAACTTTATTACAGATGAAGTATTGAAATTTGTTCCCAATGTAAAGAAACCATTTTCATTACTGTATTGCATTTGTTAATCAATATCAGATAAAACTTAGACATTTTATAAATGTAAAAAGAAGATACATGAATGGAAAATAAACCTTATCTAATATTATGATTATATTGGAACCATCTCATGAGATACATAAAATAGGCATATTATGCTAGTCTTAACAGATGAAAAAATTGAGGCACCAAGAATCTGTTTCTTGCCTGAGCTTAGTGATCAGATTAGGAGCATTGTCTCATGACACTACCTTTATTCCAAATTCACAGGTTTATAAAAACTGACTATATGAACTGAGCTAAGTGTTACTTTTCTTCATTTTTCCTTACGTTTTGAACTGAGACTCTTCTCATAAAATGCTTAAGTAATAAAGAAAATAAATTTGAATTCCTTTCCTTTGGGCCTTTGATCTGTTGAGGGCATAACATTACAGGTGATTGTTCTATTTGCTTAAAATAGCCATCTTTTATAACACTTCTAATAATGGCAGTAACCTACTTGCACAGTCTCACAGTCAACTCTGAACAATTAAGCGAGAAAAGCATCTAAATTTTCAGACCCAGTAAAAACTTTTATTGGAAAAGGATTTCTCTTGCTACAGTTTCACCAACACGATAAATTAAATTATTATTCCTGTTTTAACAGCAATATATTGTACTCCCATCTCACTGTAACAAAAACTACATGGTGCTGTCCATCCAGCAGATCATCAAAATATTGATCTACCTAAAGCATAACACTTATCATTTCAATCACATGATTCAAAAAATTATAGTATGGCCCTGTTGCCAACAGAACAATATTCAAAATCCTTAATAATAATGTCTAAGGTGTTGGAGAAGACTCTTGAGAGTCCCTTGGATTGCAAGGAGATCCAACCAGTCCATTCTGAAGGAGATCAGCCCTGGGATTTCTTTGGAAGGAATGATGCTAAAGCTGAAACTCCAGTACTTTGGCCACCTCGTGCGAAGAGTTGACTCATTGGAAAAGACTCTCATGCTGGGAGGGATTGGGGGCAGGAGGAGAAGGGGATGACAGAGGATGAGATGGCTGGATGGCATCACTGACTCGATGGACATGAGTCTGAGTGAACTCCAGGAGTTGGTGATGGAGAGGGAGGCCTGGCGTGCTGCGATTCATGGGGTCACAAAGAGTCGGACACAACTGAGCGACTGAACTGAACTGAACTGAAAGGCCATTGACTGGGGAAGAGATTCACAGAAGCAAACATGAAGACTATTCATACCCAATTTTTCCCTTCCCTAAGTCCTCAGAGAAAGAGACTCTGGCTCAAATATGCCCAAAGGGTTATCAGAATAATAAAGATAAGATACATTTTAAAGTTCTGTAGATAATTCTGGTTTGACCCTTAGTTAAAAGCCACTGATAAAATTTCATCCCATTTTCCTACTCACACTTTTTCTAACCAAACAAGCCTCGCATTTTCCCATGCCTCAGTTCATGCTTCTTGAATGCATACATGTTAAGTTGCTTCAGCTATATCTGACTCTTTGAAACCCTATGGACTGTAGCCTGCCAGACTCCTATGTCCATGGGATTCTCCAGGCAAGAATACTGGGGTGGGTTGCCATGCCCTCCTCCAGGGGATCTTGCCCACCCAGGGACTGAGCTTGTATTTCTTATGTCTACCTGCATTGGCAGGCAGGTTCGTTACCCCTAGTGCCACCTAGGAGGCCTTCATGCCTATCACACCACAAAAAAAAAAAAAAAAAAAATTCACTCACTTTTCATTTCTTTTATATGTATTGCCCTTCCTCAAAATTTATGTCAAATTCAACTTATCCATGAAAGCTTTCAGTTCTATGAGAAATCATAAAATAGTGCTTATTTGGCAATTCTATGTGAAATAATATTACTGATTTTTTTTAAATCTGCACTTCATCCGGTCTCATTCACAACTGCTGTGGTCACTTTCAAAATAGTGACTTAATCCAGCTCAAATGAAGCTAAAAATATTTTTGAATAGTTATGAAAGTTCTTAATAAATAGCAATATATTGTTTTTGAAGTCATTAATCATAGTAAATAATCATCTTTGCATACAGGCAAATTTCTGGAAGTGGAAAATTGTCATGAAAATTCTTAATAATGGTAATCAAGATCCTTGAAGAAAGAGAACTGTATCTGCTTACAACTGAATCTCCAGAACCTGAAAAAAAGGTATCTATAACTCATTAAGTATTTGTTCAATAAATGATTAAGTTTTGAACTGAAAAACAGGTGTGATTCTAAAAAAACTTTAAGGGGGTGATCTAAAGGCAATTCTGAAGAATGACTCCAAAAATGTATGAGAAACTTAAAAATCATCAGCTTTCAGAAGAAAACGACAATCTCTTGGATATAAAACATGAGTCCAGCTTTGGGTTCACAATGGCAGAGCAGAAAGACATGTGCACATCTCCTGCAAGAGAACCAAAATTGCAACTAGCTGTTGAATAGCCATTGACAGCAGGACACTGGAACTCACCAAAAAAAAAAAAAAAAAAAGATACCTCATGTCCAAAGACAAGGCAGAAGCTGCAACAAGATGGTAGGAGGGGTGTAATCACAATAAAATCAAATTCCATACCCACCAGGTGGGCAACCCACAAACTGGAGACCAATACTACCAAAGAAGCTCTCCCACTATTGTGAAGGTTCTGAGTCCCATGTCAGCCTTCCCAGCCTGGAGATTCAACAAAAGGACTGGGAATACCCAGGGAATCTGACTTTGAAGGTCAGCAAGATTTGATTACAAGACGTTCACAGAACTGGGGGAAATAGACTCCATTCTTGGAGGGCACAAACCAAATCTGTGTGCACCAAGACCCAGGAAGAAGGAGCAGTGATGCCACAAGAGACTGAACCAGACCTATCTGCTAATGTTGGAAGGTCTCTTGTGGAGGTGTGGGTCTACACTGGCTTGCCATGGGGATGGAGGCACTGGCACCAGCCTTCCTGGAAGGGGCCCCTTGGTGTAAGTCCTCTTGGAGTTTATCATGAACCCTATCATAGAGCCCATAGACCTAACCCATCAGCAGACAATTGGATTAAAGTTTTACTGAGCACAGCCCTGCCCACCGGGGTAAGAACTGGTTTTTCCCACCACCAGTCCCTCCCATCAGGAAGCTTACTCAAGCCTCTTACTCTCCTCCATCAGAGGGGAGACAGAAGAAGCAAGAACCACAATCTCACAGCAGCTGGAACAAAAACCACAATACAGAAAGCTAACCAGAAAGCTAACCATTATCTTTATTACCTCCACCATAGTTTGGCCCCAAGTAAATAGCAGTTTATTTCATAATAAACCGTGGAAAATTCTGAAAGAGATGGGAATACCAGACCACCTGACCTGCCTCTTGAGAAACCTATATGCAGGTCAGGAAACAACAGTTAGAACTGGACATGGAACAACAGACTGCTTCCAAATAGGAAAAGGAGCATGTCCAGGCAGTATATTGTCACCCCACTTATTTAACTTATATGCCGAGTACATCATGAGAAACACTGGGCTGGAAGAAGCACAAGCTGGAATCAAGATTGCCAGAAGAAATGTCAATAACCTCACATGTGCAGATGACATCACCCTTATGGCAGAAAGTGAAGAGGAACTAAAAAGCCTCTTGATGAATGTGAAAGAGGAGAGTGAAAAAGTTGGCATAAAGCTCAACATTCAGAAAATGAAGATCATGGCATCTGGTCCTATCACTTCATTGGAAATAGATGGGGAAACAGTGGAAACAGTGTCAGACTTTATTTTGGGGGGCTCCAAAATAACTGCAGATGGTGACTGCAGCCATGAAATTAAAAGATGCTCACTCCTTGGAAGGAAAGTTATGACCAACCTAGATAGCATATTGAAAGGCAGAGACATTACTTTGCCAACAAAGGTCCATCTAGTCAAGGCTATGGTTTTTCCAGTGGTCATGTATGGATGTGAGAGTTGGACTGTGAAGAAAGCTGAGCACCGAAGAATTGATGCCTTTGAACTGTGGTGTTGGAGAAGACTCTTGAGCATCCCTTGGACTGCAAGGAGATTCAACCAGTCCATTCTAAAGGAGATCAGCCCTGGGTGTTCTCTGGAAGGAATGATGCTGAAGTTGAAACTCCAGTACTTTGGCCACCTCATGTGAAGAGTTGACTCATTGGAAAATACTCTGATGCTGGGAGGGATTGGGGGCAGGAGGAGAAGGGGGCGACAGAGAATGAGATGGCTGGATGGCATCACTGACTCGATGGATGTGAGTTTGAGTGAACTCCCGGAGTTGGTAATGGACAGGGAGGCCTGGTGTGCTGCGATTCAAAGAGTCGGACATGACTGAGAGACTGAACTGAACTGAAATAGCAGGGAGGGAACACAGAAAATTGGATTAAAGATTTACTGAATATGGCCCCGCCCATCACAACAAGACCCAGTTTCCCCCTCCATCAGTCTCTCTCATCAGGAAGCTTCTATAAGCCTCTTATCCTTCTGTATCAGAGGGCAGACAAACTGAAAACCACAATCACAGAAAACTAACCAATCTAATCACATGGACCCTAACCTTGTGGTCGATGAAACTATGAGCTACCCCACCAAAGACAGAGGGGTCATGGTGGAGAGTTCTGACAAAATGTGGTCCACTTGAGAAGGGAATGGCAAACCACTTGAGTATTCATGCCTTGAGAACCCCATGAAGAGTATGAAAAGGCAAAA
Source organism: Bos taurus (assembly GCF_002263795.3). Taxonomy (NCBI): domain Eukaryota; kingdom Metazoa; phylum Chordata; class Mammalia; order Artiodactyla; family Bovidae; genus Bos; species Bos taurus. The sequence goes on along the minus strand of NC_037336.1, from coordinate 83,278,823 downwards.
GGATAGGACATTGAAATATGAACTTCCCAGGTTGGTAGGTGCCCAATATGCTACTGGAGATCAGTGGAGAAATAACTCCAGAAAGAATGAAGAGACAGAGTCAAAGTAAAAACAACACCCAGTTGTGGATGAGACTGGTGATGGAAGCAAGGTCCAATGCTGTAAAGAGCAATGTTGCATATGAACCTGGAATGTTAGGTCCATGAAGCAAGGCAAATTGGAAGTTGTCAAACAGGAAATGGCAAAAGTGAACATTGACATTCTAGGAATCAGCGAACTAAAATGGACTGGAATGGGTGAATTTAACTCAGATAACCACTATATCTACTACTGTGGGAAAGAATCCCTTAGAAGAAATGGAGTAGCCATCATAGTCAAGAAAAGAGTCTGAAATACAGTACTTGGATGCAATCTCAAAAATTACAGAATGATCGCTGATCATTTCCAAGGCAAACCATTCAATATCACAGTAATCCAAGTCTATGCCCCGACTGGTAACGCTGAAGAAGCTGAAGTTGAATGGTTCTATGAAGACCTACAAGACCTTCTAGAACTAACACCCAAAAAAGATGTCCTTTTCATTATAGGGGACTGGAATGCAAAAGTAGGAAGTTAAGAAACACCTGGAGTAACACACAAATTTGGCCTTGGGGTACAGAATGAAGCAGGGCAAAGGCCAAGAGAGTTTTGCTAAGAGAACGCACTAGTCATAGCAAACACCCTCTTCCAACAACACAAGAGAAGACTCTACACATGACATCACCGGATGGTCAAAACCAAAATCGGACTGATTATACTCTTGGCTGCCAAAGATTCAGAAGCTCTATACAGTCAGAAAAAACAAGACCGGGAGCTGACTGTGGCTCAGATCATGAACTCCTTATTGCCAAATTCAGACTGAAATTGAAGAAAGTAGGGGACACCACTAGACCATTCAGACATAACCTAAATCAAATCCCTTAACGATTATACAGTGGAAGTGAGAAATAGATTTAAGGGACTAGATCTGATGGACAAAGTACCTGATGGACTATGGACGGAGGTTCATGACATTGTACAGGAGACAGGGATCAAGACCATCCCCAAGCAAAAGAAATGCAAAAAAGCAAAATGGCTGTTTGAGGAGGCCTTACAAATAGCTGTGAAAAAAAAGAGAAGTGAAAAGCAAAGGAGAAAAGGAAAGATATACCCATTTGAATGCAGAGTTCTAAAGAATAGCAAGGAGAGATAAGAAAGCCTTCCTCAGCAATCAATGCAAAGAAATAGAGGAAAACAATAGAATGGGAAAGACTAGAGATTTCTTCAAAAATTAGAGATACCAAGGGAACATTTCAGGCAAAGATGGGCTCGATAAAGGACAGATGGTATGGACCTAACAGAAGCAAAAGATATTAAGAAGAAGTGGCAAGAATACACAAAAGAACTCTAAAAAAGATCTTCACGACCAAGATAATCACGATGGTGTGATCACTCACCTCGAGCATACTGGAATGTGAAGTCAAGGGGGCCTTAGGAAGCATCACTACGAACAAAGCTAGTGGAGGTGATGGAATTCCAGTTGAGCTATTTCAAATCCTGAAAGATGATGCTGTGAAAGTGCTGCACTCAATATGCCAGCAAATTTGGAAAATTCAGCAGTGGCCACAGGACTGGAAAAGGTCAGTTTTCATTCCAATCCCAAAGAAAGGCAATGCCAAAGAAGGTTCAAACTATGTACAATTGCACTCATCTCACATGATAGCAAAATAATGCTCAAAATTCTCCAAGTCAGGCTTCAACAAAATGTGAATCAGAACTGCCAGATGTTCAAGCTGGTTTTAAAAAAGGCAGAGGAACAAGAGAGCAAATTGCCAACAAGTGCTGACTTTTCAAAAAAGCAAGAGAGTTCCAGAAAAACATCTATTTCTGCTTTATTGACTATGCCAAAGCCTTTGATTGTGTGGATCACAATAAACCATGGGAAATTCTGAAAGTGATGGGAATACCAGACCACCTGACCTGCCTCTTGAGAAACCTGTGTGCAGGTCAGGAAGCAACAGTTAGAACTGGACATGGAACAACAGACTGGTTCCAAATCGGGAAAGGAGTACATCAAGACTGTATATTGTCACCCTGCTTATTTAACTTATATGCAGAGTACATCATGAGAAATGCTGGCCTGGATGAAGCACAAGCTGGAATCAAGATTGCCAGAAGAAATATTAATAACCTTAGATATGCAGATGACACCATCCTTATGGCAGAAAGGGAAGAAAAACTAAAGAGCCTCTTGATGAAAGTGAAAGAGGAGAGTGAAAAAGCTGACTTAAAGCTCAGCGTTCTGAAAACTAAGATCATGGCACCTGGTCCCATCACTTCATGGGAATTAGATGGGGAAACAGGGGAAACAGTGACAGACTTTATTTTGGGGGGTTCCAAAATCACTGCAGATGGTGACTGCAGCCATGAAATTAAAAGATGCTTACTCCTTGGAAAGAATGTTATGACCAACCCATACAGCATATTACAAAGCAGAGACATTACTTTATCAACAAAGTTCTGTCTCATCAAGGCTATGGTTTTCCAGTAGTCATGTATGGATGTGAGAGTTGGACTATAAAGAAAGCTGAATGCCAGAAAATTGATGCTTTGAACTGTGGTGTTGGAGAAGACTCTTGAGAGTCCCTTGGACTGCAAGGAGATCCTACCAGTCCATCCTAAAGAAATCAGTCCTGAATATTCATTGAAAGGACTGATGTTGAAGCTGAAACTCCAATAACTTGGCCACCTGATGCAAAGAGCTGGCTCATTGGAAAAGCCCCTGATGCTGGGAAAGATCGAAGGCAGGAGGAGAAGGGGACGACAGAGGATGAGATGGTTGGATGGCATCACCGACTCAAAGGACATGAGTTTGGGTAAACTCCAGGAGTTGGTGATGGCCAGGGAGGCCTGGTGTGCTACAGTCCATGGGGTTGACTGAGCAACTGTACTGAACTGAACTGACTGAATCAGAATGAAAAAGCAGAAAGTTATGTCTCAGATGAAGGGAAAAGATCAGATCAGATCAGATCAGTCGCTCAGTCATGTCCGACTCTTTGCGATCCCATGAATCGCAGCACGCCAGGCCTCCCTGTCCATCACCAACACCTGGAGTTCACTCAAACTCACGTCCATTGAGTCAGTGATGCCATCTAGCCATCTCATCCTCTGTCGTCCCCTTCTCCTCCTGCCCCCAATCCCTCCCAGCATCAGAGTATTTTCCAATGAGTCAACTCTTTGCATGAGGTGGCCAAAGTACTGGAGTTTCAGCTTCAGCATCATTCCTTCCAAAGAAATCCCGGGGCTGATCTCCTTCAGAATGGACTGGTTGGATCTCCTTGCAGTCCAAGGGATTCTCAAGAGTCTTCTCCAACACCACAGTTCAAAAACATCAATTCTTCGGCGTTCAGCCTTCTTCACAGTCCAACTCTCACATCCATACATGACCACAGGAAAAACCATAGCCTTGACTAGACGAACCTTTGTTGGCAAAGTAATGTCTCTGCTGAAGTGGAAACACGCAACCTTCCAAAAAAAAATTCAGAATAATGATAGTGAAGATGATCCAATATCTCAGGAAAACAATGGAAAAGATGCAAGAAATGTTTACCAAAGGACCTGAAGAACTAAAAATACAAATAGAGATACACTAGAAGGAATCAATTGCAGGTAACTGCTATTTTGGACAAAATGATAGAATCACTGCCACAGAACAGAATATAGAAAAAAATAATGAAAAAAAAATGAAGACAGCCTAAGAGATCTCTGGGACAACATTAAATTCACCAACACTTGTACTATAGTGGTCGCAGAATGAGACGAGAGAGAGAAAAGATTTGAGAAAATATTTGAAGAGATAATGGCTGAAAACTTCCCTAACACGTGAAAGGAAATATTCAAATCCAAGAAGCATACAAAGTCCCAGGCAGAATAAACCCAAGGGTGAACACATGGAGACACATAATAATTAAATTGACAAAAATTAAAGACAAATATAAAATATTAAAAGCAACAAGGGAAAAATGACAACATACAAAGGAACTCCCATAAGGTTATCAGCTGACTTCTCAACAGAAACTCTACAGACCAGAAGAGAATGGCATGATATATTTAAAGTGGTGAAAGAAAAGAACCAAAACCAGAAGTATTCTACCCAGCAAGATCCTCCTTCACATTTGATGGAGAAATCAAAAGCTTGCCAAACAAGCAAAAGTTAAGAGAATTCAGCACCACCAAACAGCTTTACAATAAATGCTAATGGAACTCCTCTGAGCAGGAAACACATAGAAGGAAAAGACCAACACAAAATAAACTCAAAATAATTAAGAAAATGGTAATAGGATTATACATATTGACAATTACCTTAAATGTAAATGGATTAAATGCACAAACCAAAAGACATAGACTAGCTGAGCAGATGAAAATATGTGCATGTATGTGCTTTCACTTTACCACTTCATTCTACTTAACCACCCAAATTGTATTTAACTATTTTAATTTGTAGATTAGTCAGGTTTCCATCATGGTTTGCAACTGTAATGATTTTTTATTTTTGTCTGGCTATTGATTGTGACAACGGATAAACATCAACATCTTCTACCATTGTGATTTTTGCTTAATAAAATAATTGTATCATGACTAGTCAATAAGAAATAACAGAATTTTATATCACTAATTTAATAGGAAAACCTGTAATCACTTTTCAAAGTTCAGATGCATATAAGAATGACCTTGGAATTTTTTGAAAAATACAATTGACCAGGTATTGCTTTTTTTCTCCAAAGCTCCAAATGTGTTTCCAGTAGGCAGTCATGTTTAAAAATTAACTAGACTATATGATTATCTCTTAATTTTATCTAGTTTCTTTCACTTTTTCTATTTCATATTCAGTTCTCCCATTTCATTTTATGTTTTCCAATATCTCCATTTCTTTTTTTGAAGTTCTTTCTCAAGTCATTACCAATAGCAGAGAAGTTTTTGATTATATATATAATAAATATACACATATATATATTATATATGTGTATATTTATTGTATAAATATACATATATTTATTGTATTTATTGTATATAATATATACTATAATATATAATATATATATATTTGAAAACATATGAATTTTTGCCTAGCTAAAAAATTTATGACATTTTAATCCCACTTGTTTGACTTATATGAATAGAATGCTACATTACTAATTTATATTCACTCAAAATTTTAATATAGTTCCATGTATTTTGGCATCTAGTATTATTGCTAATACTCCAGTACTTTGGCCACCTCATGCGAAGAGTTGACTCATTGGAAAAGACTCTGATGCTGGGAGGGATTGGGGGCAAGAGGAGAAGGGGACGACAGAGGATGAGATGGCTGGATGGCACCACTGACTCGATGGACGTGAGTCTGAGTGAACTCCGGGAGTTGGTGATGGACAGGGAGGCCTGGCGTGCTGCGATTCATGGGGTCACAGAGTCGGACACGACTGAGCGACTGATCTGATCTGATCTGATCTGATTACTGCTAAAAGTCTAGAAAGTTTATTATCATAGTGATTAAAAAAAATTTTTTAATAAGACTTGAAACTTCTAATGCAATTCTGAGAATACAAAGAAATACTGTGTTGTAAACAAAACAGGAAATTAACATGGTATACAATGTTATTAACTAAAGTACAGATTTTTTTCAAATCTCAAAAACATGAAGATAATGATAGTAGTAATATAATGTACAATAACATAATTATAAATAATGTTGCTGTATGCTATATACAAACGTTATTAAGAGTGAATACAAGAATTCTCATTACAACAAAAACATTTGTTCTATTTCTTTAATTTTGTATCTATGAGATGATGGATGTTCATTAAACTTATGATATCATTTTATGATGTATAATAATCATAATGCCATACTTCTTAAGCTTATATAGTGTTTTATGCTGATTATATCTCAATAAAACTGGAAGAAGAAAAAAAAACAAAAACATGAGTCTATTTTTAAGATTATCATTATTTTAATCATATTTGTATATACATTTATTTCAGTGGCTATTTAAGAAATAGCTATTAAAGTTACATGCAGCTTTTAATAGTATATAATAGTATATAAGCTGCATATACTCTTTGATGTATTTTATTTTTAAATAGCATGCAAATCACATATACACTAAAAAAGGAAGGAAATTATATCAAATATTAAGTTATTAGCTATAGAAGCTAGCAGAATAAGTAATTTTATTTTTTCTATATTCGTTCTTAAAATTTCTGTAATGAATATATGTTAATGTATTAAATTATTATAGTAAGATGGAAAACAAATAAAATGTTTAATATCTAATATAATGACAAATTTAAGGAATCAAAGTTTACTGAGTCGAATACCACTTCACACACAAAAAAGATATATAAGTAATCAGTAGGTACATGAAACAGAGAAGGCAATGGCACCCCACTCCAGTACTCTTGCTTGGAAAATCCCATGGACGGAGGAGCCTGGTGGGCTGCAGCCCATGGGGTCGCTAAGAGTCAGACACGACTGAGCGACTTCACTTTCACATTTCACTTTCATGCATTGGAGAAAGAAATGGCAACCCACTCCAGTGTTCTTGCCTGGAGAATCCTAGGGACGGGGGAGCCTGGTGAGCTGCTGTCTATGTGGTCGCACAGAGTCAGACACGACTGAAGCGACTTAGCAGCAGTAGCAGCAGCAGCAGGTACATGAAAAGGAGCTTCCCTGGTGGCTCAGATGGTAAAGAATCTGCTTGCAATGCCAGAGACCCAGGTTTGATTCCTGGATCGAGAAGATCTCCAGGAGGGCATGGCAACCCATTCCAGTATTCTTGCCTGGAGAATTCCATGGACAGAGGAGCCTGGCAGGTTACAGTCCATGGGGTTGCAAAGAGTCAGACATGACTGAGCAACTAACACACACACACACATACGTGAAAAGTTGCTAAACATGACTAAGTCATCTGAGAAATATAAATTTTAACCTCATAAGATACCACCTCACACTCCAGACAGTAAAAATGATAAAGTTTATGAGAAGCAAAACCCCAAACAGTGATAAGAATATGACTCAAACAGAAATGTCATGAACAGCTGAAGACAGTGTTAAATGATGCAGAAAATATGGCTAAATGTTGATGATTTCTTATAAATTTAGGCATACACCTGTTCTATGGACAAGCAATTTCACTTCTAGCTATTTACCCAAAAGAAATAAAAATATATGTTTATAAAAAGACTTTTATAGGAATGCTCTTAGTAGTTTTATTTATAATAGACAACTGGAAACAATTCAAATGCATATCAACAAGAGAGTGAGCTTAAAAATTGTAATATTTCCATACAATAAAATACTACTCCACAATTTTTAAAAAACACATTACATGAAGCAACATGAATGAAATAAAAAACATTATTTTAAGAAAGACACCAGAGTACATACTGTTTAATTCCATTTATATAAAGTTTAAGTATAGTCACACTTGTCTACAAATAGAAATCAAAATAGTAATTACATTTGCATGAGGGATGTGGGATTAACTAGAAAGGAAGAAAAAAGAATTTCCTAAAGTGATAGAAATGTTCCATATTTTGATGAAAAGGTTATAATACACAACAGAACTTGATCAAGTGACCCACAGAATACTCAGAGTAAGAAAAATAATACTAGTTATAGTGAAAGTAGAGAAATTGGAGTCTACAAAGTTGATGAAGAAGGAGCAGCAGAAACAGATGAAATACAAGAAACTTTAAGGCCAGAGAACCAGTGAGAAAGAAGAAAGTAGCCAAGAGTCCTAAGAACTGGAGACAGCAAAGGACCAAATATAGTTTACTGAATTTATCAAAAAGTAGCTTAGTGGTGATATTTATAAAGCAGTTTTATGAGAAGGAATGACATCAGACTGTGGAAAAACTGGAGTGAGGAAACAGAAAATTAGTCTTATAACTTTTTCAAGTGTCTGAAAGCCTTTACATTTATTTACCAGTAACTGTGGTATAGCAAAAATATCTGCATACACACACAGATTTCTGCACACCAATGATAATTACTGTTTGAGATTTAGAATTACAGAACATTTACTAAACACAAAATTAAGGTCAAATTACAGGTATAAATTCAGAAGGAAAAAAACAAGCAAATGATCCCCTAGTGTAAAATTTAACCATAAAAGTAGATTACCTAGAAGAAATTATATATATATATATATATATATATATATATATACACATATATAGTCATATCCTACTTCTATATGTAAAAGGAAGGGAAGCAACATAGTTGATAAATTAGAAAGGTGTTCAGCAAAATCAGACCTATATTTGAACCCCATCTCCATACTTTATTAATTGTAGGACCATGAGAAAGTGGCAGCATCTTCAAATTCCAGTTTCCTCTTTAAGAAAACAGGATAATCATACTTATACTGGTGGAGTTGTTTCGAAAATTAAATGAAAATGCTGAGTATACTGACTAATAATTTTCAATATAAATGGTTGTCGTTCAATTACTCAGTTGTTTCCGACTCTTTGCGACCCCATGGACTACAGTACACCAGGCTTCCCTATCCTTCACCATCTCCTGGTGCTTGCTCAAATTCATGTCCATTGAGTCGGTGATGCCATCCAACCATCTCGTCCTCTGTCGTCCCCTTCTCCTCCTGCCTTCAATCTTTCCCAGCATCAGGGTAAGTGGTGGGTATTTATTATTAGCATTATAATTATTATTATAAGGTGCTAGAGAAGGAAATGGCAACCCACTCCAGTGTTCTTGCCTGGAGAATCCCAGGGACGGGGAAGCCTGGTGGGCTGCCGTCTACGGGGTCGAAGAGTCGGACATGACTGAAGTGACTTAGCAGCAGCAGCAGCAGCAGAGAAGATAACATTTAAGGGTCTATTCCTTGGGTATGTATATTCACTATAGTTCAACATTTTCATGTAAAGAACTGTTTTGTAGGCTTATTAATAAAGCTATTTTCCATACTTGAATAAGATTCATTAAGCTTTTCAGATATATTGAATCTATAACAATATACCATAGCTCAGTTGGTAAGGAATTTGCCTGCAATGTGGGAGACCCTGGTTCAATTCCTGGGTCAGGAAGATCTGCTGGAGAAGGGATAGTCTACCCATTCCAGTATTCTTGGGCTTCCCTTGGCTCAGCTGGTAAAGAATCCGCCTACAAGGTGGGAGACCTGGGTTGGATCCCTGCATTGGGAAGATCCCCTGGAGAAGGGAAAGGCTACTCATTCCAGTATTCTGGCTTGGAGAATTCCATGGACTGTGTAGTCCATGGGGTCACAAAGAGTCAGACATGACTGAGCGACTTTTACTTCACTTCATGGTCAAACCAGTCAATCCAATTTACCTCAGAAGTACTTAACAATCAATACATTATGCTGTATAAATAACATTGTTGGAAACAATTTTATTGATTCTAGTATCTGATCCTAGCAAACCGTATCTACTTTGGTTGGCCATCTATCAGGCCAGATTGGAACTTTGAAATAAGCTTATTATTGCCAAGTTCTTAAAGACTAAAATATAAGAATTTCTTAGAAGTTTTCTGTATGTGTTGCAATTAATACTTTTTCCTATTTAAACTTCATTTTTCCTACCCTACAAGAAATATGTCTGTAGATTTCTCAATTCCTTGAACACTTAGGAAATTATAGTCTTGATTTTTCAAGTTTTTTTGTATAGACACACAGTGTTCTAAAAAAAAGTTGTAAGAGTTACAAAAGCTAATTATATCGTAATATTAATGACAGTTATCAATGGTGATAGTGATGATAACAATCGTAGCAATAAAGAGCCCAGGTACAAGTTTCCCTGGTGGCTCAGATGGTAAAGAATCTGTCTGCAATGAGGGAGACCTGGGTTCGATCCCTGGGTTGGGAAGATCCCTGGAAAAGGGAATGGCTTACCCACTCCAGTATTCTGTCCTGGAGAATGGACAAAGGAGCCTAGCAGGCTACGGTCCACGGGGTTGCAAAGAATCAGACATGACTGAGTGATTTTCACTGTCACTCTCTGTCAGAAGTTCTAAGAAACTCTTAAGTGGGTTGAAGGGCGAGAGCCTGTTTAAGGGAAAGGGCATCCAGAAAAGTATAAGACATCCTGAAAGGATATATGTTGAAGAAGCTAAGAAAAAAAAGAATACCTCAAGAAGGAGAAATGGATAAGTTGTGTGGAATATCACTGAAACATAAATTAAGGTTAGACATAGCAGTATCCCTGGGTTTTAGCAGTATGGAGGAAATGGATGGCTCCAGCAAGAGCAATTTTTGTCAAGTTTTGAGAGCTTAAGACAGACTGAAGTGGTTGAGTAGTTAATTATTAATAGGATTTCCCAAGTGGGGCTAGTGGTTAAGAACCTGCCTGTCAATGCAGAAGCTAGTTCAATCCCTAGGTCAGGAAGATCCCCTGGAGGAGGAAATGGTAACCCACTCCAATATTCTTGCCTGGAGAATCCAAAGGACAGAGGAGCCTGGCAGGCTAAACTCCACAGGGCCACACAGAGCTGGGCACAACAGAAGCGACTTAGCACGTGTGCATATTGCAACTTCAAAAAATGGAATTGGTAGTCCCAATTCAATATGAACTATCTCGAGTCCTGTGTAGGGAGACTCATGAGGTATGTATCACACTTGAAAATCGTATGTAAGCCTAATAATCTGTTCCCAACATTTTACAAAACTGGGGACTGGATTTAACAGAGGATATTTTCTACTTCAAAGAACCATAAAGTTCTTTCAATTAGTAGAATTCAATCTTCCATGAGAATTTAAAGGACATAACACTGTATTTCTCAGATGACTAAATGCAGATATCTCCAGAGTGACTCACATCTCACAATTATTATTCACTTATCATTGCATTTATCCACTGTCCTCATAAATGGTACTCTTATTTAACTACCTTTTTACCTCAGTCTTGTCTTCTTCCTGCCATGCTAATCTCATCTATCCTTGAGGGCCCAGCTCCAGTCTCATCTCCTGTTTTGAGACCTTCAGAAAACACTGATCTACATTAACTGCTGCCATTTCTGATTTCTAATGAACTGTGTTACATATATTTACACCAAAAAAATATCCTTGTTTTTCACTTATACCTGATAAAGAGGAAAGACTACATGATTCTTGAGTTTAAGAATCAGGTCAAATTATATTCTTGTAACCCATGGTACAATTCCATGCACATAATAGATTCTCAATAAAAATGTGTTGTATTAAAAAGTAATGAAAGAGATAATTTTCTAATTTAATTTTTTTTAAATTTTTAGTTCTGGTCATGCCGTGTGAAGCTTGAAAGATCTTAGTTCCCTGACCAGGAACTAAACCCATGCCTTCATCAGTGAAAGCTCAGTCTTAATAACTACCACCAAGGAATTTCCAAGAGATAATTCTGAAAACATAGGATTAAAAAATAAAAACACACTTAAATCTGAAATGCAAAGGATGTCTAGGTTTCCTTCCAGCTTGACCAGATAAAGTGCTTTCAAGTGCCTCCCAAATTAAGGAGTTTTTATAGGGATTCCTAAATCTTTTTACAGAACCACTTGGTTTCATTGTGAAGCTTGGTTCTCAACTTCTGACTCAAGTTTGGAGAGTAACATCACTTTTAGCCTTGATTCTGTAACTATGCTGACAATTCTATTTTCTTATCTCTCTGTGGAGATAATTACCTTGCAAGTGATTTGATGAGTCAAAGTTTTAATAGCAGTTTGAAGAAGGGCCTATATATATTTGGATCTTCATTGGTGCAAATAATGTACAAATAACATGTTTTGTTGGCTTCTAAGTTGCTTTCCTAACATGTGGATACACAGTGCATTTATCATCAAGTGATTGATATATGAGCATTTTACCACAACAGAAATATTGAAAACAGACAATGTGGGGTGGAGGAGGGGAAGTACATAATCTGAGATATATATAATACGAAAATAATTTCAGAGCTGATTATAAATAATAAGTCAGTCATGCATATTAGAGTTAAGTTTATCTGTTATATAATAAATTTCATGTATTTTATATGCATCTATTTTTAAAGTGCCTATGATACCTCAAATGATCAGTAACTGTTATTGTAAAATATTTTCTGGAAAAACTTAAGTTCCTAATTTAGATTCATTATTTAAACATAAAAATTTCACCTCTTAAAGCTAAAATTTTACATACCATGGAAGTATCAACAGAAATTCTTTCATATATCCCTAATAGATTATTTACAGTTTTGCTTCACAGATAAAAGGAGGTAAGTCTTTAAAGTCCTTTTAAGAAGTTAGTAGTATAGCAATTTTTTTGAGAATCTAAAAGATATTATTCTCCAAATTTAATCACAAAAACAGAATGACATGAAAGAAATCACCTCAAAGAAACAACACACCTTAAAATTAGAGCTAGGAAAGCTTTAGTCCTATTCTCAAAGTACGTCAACGCGCAAGCTGAGGACCAAAGTGGCATCTGACTGAGTTTTTAAGCGAGAGAACCAAATGTAGAATATTAACAACCTGACTCCAAGCAATGCTTAATATGTCACTTGATATTCTACTATGATTCATTCATTCCACACTGAGTACTGCTGCTGCTGCTGCTAAGTCACTTCAGTCGTGTCCGACTCTGTGCGACCCCATAGACGGCAGCCCACCAGGCTCCCCCTTCCCTGGGATTCTCCAGGCAAGAACACTGGAGTGGGTTGCCATTTCCTTCTCCAATGCATGAAAGTGAAAAGTGAAAGGGAAGTTGCTCAGTCACGTCTGACTCTTCGAGACCCCATGGACTGCAGCCCACCAGGCTCCTCTGTCCATGGAATTTTCCAGGCAAGAGTACTGGAGTGGGGTGCCATCGCTTTCTCTGACATTGAGTACTACTGTACGCCAAATAACATGCTAAGTGTGAAGGACAAATGTACAAGTTCTTACAGTGAGCAAGGTCATGGCTGTTAGGAAAGACAAATATTTAAATATATAAATTGAAGTATAGTGTTGTGAATGCCAAAATACAAAAGAAGAGTGAGTAAATAATTTTTTCTAGTCTAGGAGAATCAGGTAAGCCTTCATAAAGTAACATTTGATCTGGGTCTTCAGAAGGTGAGGGCTGCTATAATAAATTACCTCAAATATGCTGACTAAAAACAACAGAAATTTATTTTCTCAAAGTCCTGGAGGCCAGAAGTCTGAAATCAAATTGTTGGCAGGTTTAATTCCTTCTTGAATTTGTAAGGCAGAATCCATCCCCTGCCTCACTTCCAGTTTCCAATGGATAGTGGCTTGTAGATGCATCATTACAATCTCTGTCTCTGTCTTCACATCATCTTCTCCTCTGTATTCCTTTCCCCTTCTCTTTCTTATAAGAAAACTTGTCATTGGATTTAGCATTTACTATAATTCAAGATGATCTTATACCAAGATTCTTACCTTAATTACATCTACAATGACCTCTTTTCAAATAAGACTACCTTCAAGGGTTGCAGACAAACATGTCTTTTAGGGGGCTAGTCAACCCATTTCAAAGACTGTTGAGATAGCACAAATAAGAAAAGTGAAAAATCTGAGAAATGATGGCATATGCCGACGCACAGACATTATGAAATAATGCAACTTATGGTAAGAAGTAAGAAGTGTAAAACAATTAGGAGGAACCTGGAGAAGGGACAGTAGGTGAGACTGAAGGGGTAAACAGGTCAGTTGAGAAGCACCATGTAAACCAAAGTAAGAAAATCTCAAAAAAAAACCCAATTCTTGATGAGATTTTTTTTCTTTTTCTTTTCTTTTTTTTTTTTTTACTTTACGATATTATGTTGGTTTTGCCATACATCAACATGCATCTGCCACGTGTGTACACGTGTTCCCCAGATGAGATTTTTATAACAATTTGGAGGTTGAAAGAGAAAACTGGAGGCTGAGAGATTTTAAAACAGGGGTTGAAAAAAGTTTCCCTGTAAAGGACCAGATTATAAATAATTTAGGCTGAATAACAAACTCTCTCTCCACAACTACTCAGCTGCAGGGTGTAAGGAGACATAGACAATAGGTGAAAGAATGATTGTGCATGTATTCTAATAGGTTGGTGCAAAAGTAATTGCAGTTTTGCATTGCTGAACTTTGCTGTTTGATATTGAAATAATTTTTAAATAAATGTGGTTATGTTATACATAATTTTAATGTGCACTTCTCACTTTATGATTTTTTGCTAATGATTTATTACTTGTTGTGTATTTTATATGTATTTTAAACTATGAAAATGATGTTAGACAAAAAGCAAATTTATTTGATCAATTTTTTATTCAAGTTCTAAATGGGTCATAAAGCAGCAGAGATAACTTACAACATCAACAAACATTTGGTCCAGGAACTACTAACAAACATACAGTGTAATAGTGGTTCAAGAAGTTTTGCAGAGGAGACATGAGTCTTGAAGATGAGGAGCACAATGGCTGGCCACTGAAGGTTGACAACAACCAATTGAGAGGATCATCAAAGCTGATCCTCTTACAACTGCAGGAGAAGTTGCCTAAGAACTCAACATCAACCACTTTATAGTTGTTTGGCTTTTGAAGCAAATTGGAAAGGCGAAAAATGAACTGACCACAAATCAAAAAAAAAAAAAAAAATCATCATTTTGAAGTGTTGTCTTCTGTTATCCTATGCAAGAGCAACAGACCATTTCTTGATTGCATTGTGATATATGATGAAAAGTGGATTTTATACCACAACTGGCAATGACCAGCTCAGTGGTTAGACCGAGAAGAAGCTCCAAAACACTTCCCAAAGCCAAACTTGCACCAAAAAAGGTCATGATCACTGTTTGATGGTCTGCTGCCAATCTGATCCACTACAGCTTTCTGAGTCCCAGTGAAGACATTACATCTGAGACGTATGCTCAGCAAATCAATGAGATGCACTGAAAACTGCAACGCCTGTAACAGGCATTGGTCAACAGAAAGGGACCAATTCTCTATGACAATGCCCAACCACACGTTGCACAACCAATGCTTCAAAAGTGGAGCAAATTGGCCTATAAAGTTTTATCCCATCTACCCTATTTGCCCAACCTCTCACCAGCTGATTATCACTTCTTTAAGCAACATTTTGCAGGGAAAATACTTCCACAAGCAGTAAGAGGCAGAAAATGCTTTCGAGAGTTCATCAAATCTACAGGAATAAACAAATTTATTCCTCATTGGCAAAAATGTGTTGATTGTACTGGTTCCTATTTTGATTTAGAAAGATATGTTTGAGCCTAGTTATAATGATTTAAAATTCATGGTCCAAAACCACAATTACTTTTGAACCAACCTAATAATATACATCTGTGCACACTGAAATTTAATTTTATGTAAATTTCACAAACCATGAAATAGTGTTCTTTGATTTTTTTAATATTTAAAATATAAACCCATTTGTAGAGGCAATGTCAACAGAAATGGTGGAATAGTCAATTTCCAAGGGCCCCACCACAGAAATACCATAAGTAATGCGAAAACTGTCAAAATCAATTTTGTCAGAACTCTGAAAAAGAATCAAAGGTTTATAACAATCAAGTGAATACTAAATTAAGGAGGGGAAAAGGCAACTTTAGAATTCTAGGAAAGTTTTTCAGCATTTATACTTGCTCTTGTCCTATCCCCTCCCAGCCTGGAGTGATATTGAAGATAGCAGCCTACATTCCTACCGTGGGATACTGGCCCCTAGTTTGTGAAAGAGAAAGGGGGTCCTTGTTCTCAAAGAATTGGGCTTGTCCATTTTGACATATCTGAGTGCTACCTGAGGCAGTGATTCAGGATACTTGCCTTTGCGTCACCTAATTCAAAACTCTCAGATAGAAGAGCTGTTATGCAGAGAGAATTCCTTGAAAACGTTGTAATGCAAATGAACAACCCACTGCCATCTCAAGCTGGAGATTACAGTTGAGGGTAACAATAGACATGTAAAAAGCCTGAAAACAAAAGCAGGGGAGTTTCTTTGGAAAACTGGAGTATTAGAAAGTATTGTGTAAACAGGGATATAGAAAGCCACATGCAAGTGTCAGTTCAGTTCAGTTCAGTTCAGTCGCTCAGTCGTGTCTGACTCTTTGTGACCCCATGGACTGCAGCACAGCACACCAGGCTTCCCTGTCCTTCACTATCTCCCAGAGTTTGCTCAAACTCATGTCCATTGAGTTGATGATGTCATTAACATCTCATCCTCTGTCACCTGCTTCTCCTCCTCCCTTCAGTCTTCCCCAGCATCAGGGTCTTTTTCAGTGATCCAGCTCGTTGCATCAGGTGGCCAAAGTATTTGAGCTTCAGCTTCAGTATCAGTCCTTCCAATAAATATTCATGATTGACTTCCTTTAGGATTGACTGGTTTGATCTCCTAGGTATCCAAGGGACTCTCAAGAGTCTTTCCAGCACCACAGTCCGAAAGCATCTGTGCTTTGGCACTCAGCCTTCTTTATGGTCCAACTCTCACAATCACACATGACTACTGGAAAAACCATAGCTTTGATTATACAGACCTTTGTCGGCAAAATGATGTCTCTGCTTTTTAATACGTTGTCTAGGTTTCTCATAGTTTTTCTTCCAAGGAGCATGTGTCTTTCAATTTCATGGCTACAGTCCCCATCCACAGTGATACTGGAGCCCAAGAAAATAGTTTGTATCTCCATTTTTCATTGAAAGGCATTGTAGACCATGTGAATGAGTATGCATTCTGGATTCGGGCAAATCTGTTTCTGAATCCTAGATTTTCTGCCTACTTACTAGATATCTAGATGACCTTTAGTAAGTTACTAATGCCTCATCAGCCTCTATTTATTTAATATTAAAATACAAATAATAACAGCATGGAATCATTTTGAAGATTGAGATTGTGAATGAACAGTGCCCAAGACTGCCTGTCACCAACACATTCAATATGTGATTACTGTTATTAGATAAAAGTTTAACATTATATTGCTTTTCCTATGGTTAAATTTACAGAAAGTAATAACTGGGGCAAAGTATGCTTTTAATATAAATTATCATATATAAACTATCTAAGCTTACAGTATATGCTGCCTTTAACAAAGACCTGCAGAGAGTCTATCCAAATGGTAACCGATCCTTCTGTATTCCCATCACAGATACAAAGAATTACAATGCTTTATTTACAACAATGCAAAATGTTGCTATTGAACTGATATAATCTAGGCAAAACCGAGAAAATCCAATTTTGTTTATCTAAGGTAAGACGACTTAGTCTAACTAAACATCCATTAGACTTTTAAAAAAAATATTATATTTTCTGTAAATCAAAACTACAATGAGATATCACCTCACACCAGTCAGAATGACCATCATTAAAATGTCTACAAATAATAAATGCTGGAAAGGGTGTGTAGAAATGGAAACCCTCCTACACTGTTGGTGGGAATGTAAATTAATGCAGCCACTATGGAAAACACTATGGAGGTTCCTTAAAAAAACTAAAAATAGAGTTGCCATATGATCCAGAAATTCCACTTCTAGGCATATATCTAGAGAAAATTCTAATTGGAAAAGACACATGCATCCAATGTTCATAGAAGCACTATTTACAATAGCTATATAATAATATTTACAATACTATTTCCAAGACATGGAAGCAACCTAAATGTCCATTGATAGATGAGTGGATAAAGGAGATGTTATATATATATGTATATATATATATTTTTTTACACACACATTCACACAAAGCACACAATGGAATACTACTGAATCATAAAAAAGAAGGAAATAATGTCATTTGCAACAAATATAGATGGACCTAGAAACTATCATACTAAGTGAAGTTAAATCAGACAGCAAAAGACAAATATCACATGATATCACTTATATGTGGAATCTAAAATATGATACAAATGAACTTATTTGCAAAACAGAAACAGACACATAGAGAATAAACTTATGGTTACCAAAGGGGAAAGCGATGGGGGAAGGATAAATTAGGAGTTTGTGATTAGAAACACAAACTACTGCATAAAAATAGATAAACAGCAATGTACTACTGTATAGCACACAGAGCTATCGTCGGTATCCTCTAATAACCCATAATGGAAAAGATCATGAAAAATAATATATATATAAACTGAAACACTTCGTTGCACAACAGAAAGTAAAACAACAATATAAATCAAATATAATTCAATTTTTAAAACATTATGTTTTCGAGTTTCCCACACAGTAACCTTCAAGGAACCTCTGGAGCTCCCAGTATTGCTGGTCAGGATCCACTGCTCTAATAAACCCTCAGGAGCATACTTTGCAAAATCAAATCATTTTAGTGTTAACCAACTGATAGAACAATTCTAAAACTCCAAAAATCTTAAGTGATACATCACTTTTAAAAACTACTTTTGGTGTTTTCTATTCAAAAACAGGTAAAGAGCCCTAATTTTGGAAGGTAAGAAATGTATAAGAACAATGTGATGTAACATCACCATGGATGACAATGTTTCATTAAACCCATAAGAGCTGAGATGACACCCAGCGGTGGGTCATGGTCAAGAATCAGAGACTACTTGATAGATGCAGCAAATATTGACCTTGGTTTTAAAGGAGAAAAGGAACATAAATGACTGAGTAAAAAGTAAAAAGGTAAAAGGTACAATATCGGTTCTGTCTGTTTATTCTGTTTTTTTAGGATTTCCAAATTAGAAATTTTACTAAGTCCTGGTAGCCTGTTCCAGGATATATAACCAAAAAAGGGAGCGAAAGTCTCTAAGGTACAAAAGAGTTTCAGTTGGCTTACTATTTTCCCTGTGCCTGTAATTTTGTTCTGCTTTGTTTTTGCCAATTACAGATTTCAACATAGAAACAGCCGGCTAAAGAAAACAGTTTCTAGATGTATGTTGTTCTTAATGACTGGTTACTGAGTATTTTCAGATCTTAATTTTGGGTCAGGTCCTTATTGTAATTATTGATTTCACTTTGAAGTTTAAAAATAAAAGAGTTACTGTGCACTCATATATCCATTCCCTTATTCAAGTTATTAAAAATCCTGTCATTTTACAAGCCATGTTATAGACCACTCTAATAATATTGCTCAGTGTCTTTATTTTAACAGAAAGCGCTCAGATTCTGTCTAAGATATAATAAGGCATAATACCAGAAAGTTCAGGAGTTAGTCCATTGAATGACTAAAAGCAGTATACTCAACCATCCTCTCATTTACTCAACAAATATTTATTAAAAATCAAAGCATACACGCGCACACACAGACTCACTCCAAACTCTTTTTGCAGTGATCAATGACTATCAAAACACATATTTTCAGTTCTAATGTGTTGAGCTTTAAAAACTAGAAATAACAAGTGGGTATTTAACTCAATAAAAGCCAATTGAGCTTCATTTCTTCCCAATTTAGATTATACATAATATAAACAGCACACATTGCTCCTCTTCAACAGAGGAAACTACATGAAAATGTCAAATTTACTTGTGGTTTCAATAATCTCAGATAACCCTGACATTCAAACATAAAATTTGAAGCCACAAGAAAAATCCTTCTGAAAAATAGTATATATATATATTTTTTTTTTTAGGTGATACACTTATTTTTGTAATAAAAATTGTTATTGCTACTCTATCTCATCCATGTTTTCATTTTTTTATAGCACCTTAGGAAACTCATCATCAGCTCTTCAGTGAAGATATTGAGGATATTGTTTTTGTAGTACATAGTGTTCTTTTGAGACATTCAGGTGACATCTCTTTCTGGTCTTAGTATAAGTGATGTCTATATTTTAAGCAACTAATTAACTTCTACATTATGTTGCCTTGAATTACATATTAAAATATGCTTTTGCTTTGCACTGACTTCTAGAAAACTCAAAGTAATATATTTAATTGATTCCCAGCAAGCATTAATAAGGGCTTCCCAGGTGTTGCTAGTAATAAAGAACCTACCTGTCAATGCAGGAGATGTAAGAGACCCAGGTTCGATCCTTGGGTTGGGAAGATCTCCTGGAGAAAGGCATGGCAACCCACTCTAGTCTTCCTACCTAGAGAATCCCATGGACAGAGGAGCCTGGCGAGCTACAGTCCATGGGGTTGCAGAGAGTCGGACACAACCAAAGCAACTTAGCATGTACAAGTATTAAATAAACAGAATATAAGTTCCATAAGAATAATTCTTACTCCATGAGTAAAATTCCTGAATTGTATCAGTGTAATACTGATATCCTATTAACTGGGCTTCCCTGACAGGTCAGTTGGTAAAGAATCTGCTATAATGCAGGAGACCCCGGCTGGATTCCTGAATCAGGAAGATTCGCCTGAGAAGGGATAGGCTACCCACTTCAATATTCTTTGGCTTCCTTTATGGCTTAGCTGGTAAAGAATCTGCCTACAATCTGGGAGACCTGGGTTCGATCCCTGGGTTGGGAAGATCCCCTGGAGAAGAGAAAGGCTACCCGCTTCAGTATTCTAGCCTGGAGAGCTCCATGGATTGTATAGTCCATGGATCACAAAGAGTCAGACATGAGTGATTTTCACTTTCATTAACTGCACCAATTTTCCACGTAGTTATATTCCTTGATGCTGAACTTTTAATACTAACCTTCACTTGTTTAAAATACCTTTTCTCCTTTAATATACATTTTCTATTTTCTGTCTTGAGTTTATAGCTAATAACAATTTGTACACACCTCTTTACTTATATAAATACACACTACAGCACAGGTATGAACACAACCGTGTACTTGATATACAAACACAATAACATTTCCATGAGACTGATTTATTAGAGAGTTCACTGGGTTATAAAGATGAAATAATTGGTTTTGTTTTGCTTTCCAAAAAGCTATACAAAACCCCCACCCCCTTGTATTTCATTTTCTTCCTGAGAAACTATTCTGTCATCATGATATCTATATAATTTATTAACCATTTTAACATTTAGAACTGTCTGATTCATTTTTTAAATTTAGTTATTCATTTAAAAGTTTAATTCCATATCTGATTCAAAGACCTTTTTATACTTTCATTCTAACTTAGCTACAATTATCACCCTAGAGGCTGAGATCTGGGACCAGGCTATCTGCTTACCTCTCTCATTTCTCTTGTCCTCTTCACTCTGACTGATTCCTCCATTCATTGAGCATACCTGAACCAGTTGAGAAGTGGGGCTGAATAAAATAGTGTCACAGCTCGGAACTTGAGTCTAAGATGCATTTCTCAGTTCTACTTTACTATGGGGTTACTAGAAGCTTGCATGATCATTAATGATGTTGTTCTTGGATGTCTATTCTATTTTTTCTTAGATTGTGGACCTTGCACAGAAACCTAAGTGGAGAGGGGAGAAGAAATAATCTGGATATTCTTGGGACCATAGCTGAAATAGCATCAGAGTAGTACCAAAATAGATCACCATTAACCTCTAAAAACTATGCCTCACAAAACTATTCAGAATCTTTGGGCACATGAGTCAACAAAACCATTTTACATGATAAGCATCTATGCGAAAAGAGCAGAGAAAAGTAGCTAATGTCACAAGTAGTTTTACAAGTTCTCTTGGTTACTTGTGTCTATGTAACCAAATGATTTGAGAATTCACAGGCAGATGTGAGTGGATATTAGGAAACAAAATGCCAATTCCCTTCTTGCAGTCATCACAATCTTCTTGGGAGTTCAAGCTAAGAAGAGAGACAGAACAGCTTCTTTCTGTAAACAAAGCCCACTTACAATGACTTCCCTTATAATGACTACAAGTGACAGGATAGGTGGTGTCAGAGTCTCTTCTTGGAACTGGCAAATCTCAGCAGGTTCTAAAGGATGATGGTCAGCTCCAACTGCTGGTAGGTATAGACTGCAACTGGAGAAGGAAATGGAGACCCACTTCAGCATTTTGCCTGGAAAGTTCCATGGACAGAGGAGCCTGGTGAGCTATAGCCCACAGAGTTGCAAAAGAGTCAGACACGACTTAGCAACTAAACAGTAACACAGGCTATAACAAGTGTAATACTTTCTGCTTTTAATACTAGCTTTGGGTGTTAGCCTTAATTCCAGAACATCAGAAAAAATCCTATTTTATCTCTTGTCAAGCCTTCCATAACAGAATCTTAGTTATATTCAGCTAGCTGGCTAAGATTCCTTGATCTCAGGGAAGGTAAGTCTTTTGCCTAGAAAATGACTCATGGTTAATAAAAACTAGTTGTAGAAATCCCACTATCCCACTTTCCTTCATTAAATATTTTCCCAAATTTCTTGGAGATAGAGGTGCCCATATGACAAGTTATACTCAATGAGACATAAGAGAAAGTCTGCTAGGAGGCTCTGGGGAAAATTTGTGTTCCTATATAAAAAGATAGACTTTGCAAGAAGAAACTTTTATGTCCCAGCCCTTCCTATTCAGGATACTGGTTATGTGGTTTTGGTGGCTGCAAATGCTGCAACTATCTTGAGACAATGTCTAGAGGGCCACTGAGAGCATGGAGATGCTAACGAAGTGAAATGTTATCCTCGAGGTGCTATACACAACCTGCAATCGCCCTCTTTCAGATTTCTTGCCTTTGTTATATAAGCCAAAATCCATAAGGAATTCTTCTAACTGCATATAGATTTCTTCTCAACCGATGATGTTTTAAAAATGCACAGTTAAATTATCAACAATCACGCATTTTTCATTAAAAAATTATATTTACCTCCAGATAATTTCCTCCCAGATATCAGGACATGCAAGCGCACTCTATCTTGATGACAATCTCTCTATCGGTATGAAAGGCTAAATATTGCTTTCAGGAACAATTAATCATTGGTCTCATTATCTTCAATAACTGTAATTTTGAGGGACTGGAAATAAAGAACAATTTTTCTTTAAAAATAACTAAACATTTCCTTGGACTTCCTTGGTAGCTCAGATGGTAAAGAATCTGCCTGCAATGCAGGAGACCCAGGTTCCATCCCTGGGTCCAGAAGATCCCCTGGAAAAGGGAATGGCAACCCACTCCAGTATTCTTGCCAGGAGAATCCCATGCACAGAGGAGCCTGACGGGCTACAGTACATGGGGTCGCAAAGAGTTGTACATAACTCAGCAACTAACACTTTCTTTCACTTTAAACAGTCCTATCAAGTTAATGAACCTCTAATTCCTGCAGTTGGAGCTAGAGAGTCAATAAAAAATGAAATAAAGTTCTAAAGAGTGTCACAAATGGAAAAATTAGAGATAGATTAACTTTTAAAGTAAATACGACACAAAAGAATCCCTGTAATTTAAACATCTGTCTTGGCAGAGATATAGATAGTTAAACTTGGGAGAAACCCCTATGTGAGTTTAATACCTACTATTATCTGATGAACAGGTAATTTCAACAAAGTCTTTTAGAATAACTTACAAGAACCGTTTTATATCATACATTTTTGCAAGGAAAGCTTTTTAAAAATTAAATTTAGTCTATCATGTATATGACGAGAACAATAGAGTTGGTAATTCATTATATTAATACTTCAGCTTATTTAAATACATAATTAATATCTTTCCGGACAACTATACAACTTTTCATTCCAGATTTACTTTAGAAAGGGAGTTGTATATTCCTATATCCTGAAATTTATTTTTTATATATAAACTTCCTTTCACAACATATGTTCAAGTTACAAAATCATGCTTATTTAATTTTAATAACTGACTAAATGTGATAGATAACTGAAAGAAGATTTACAAACACAGGCCTCCCTCTCTTTCTGCCCGAGAGAGTGATACCATCACTCTTTCAGTTGTCTTAGTGTCTAGTTACTGTAGCTAAAAGTAAATGCCTATCTTCTGGTTAGAGATTTGATATTTCAGGGAGAAACAAAATATTCGCGTGCTTATGCCAGTTAAAGCAGCTTTGCTTCCCACAAGTTATGGAAGACAGATTATTTTTCATGCTACTATTCTCCAGCTAAATTTGCTTATATTTCAACAACAAAACTCATTTGGAATTTTCTTATGCTACCACTAAGGAATCATTAAGTTGTGTATCACAAGCTAAATGTGCACATTTCAAAAAAAAAAAAAAAAGGGCCCTAGTCTTCCAGTATATCTGTTCTCACTGCTTGCATGGCATTTATCCCTATTGTATTCTCAATGCATAAACCACATACACACAAATCTGGGCATAATTTGAAAAGTAAATAATATTTTCTGTTTCTTAACTGGTGTGTTAACCAACCAAACACACTATTCTCTGATTACAATATTCTAAAAGAGACAGATACAGATGGAATTGTGACTTAGGCAGTGCTCATTCTCTAATGGCTTTTTAATCTCATGTCTGGAACAATTCTTCCTATTTTTCTGTAGCCCTAACCAACAAATCATTAATTCAGCTGGCCACTCTCACAAAAGCAGTTGAGCACGACAGACTCAGCTGGGTTACTGCTTATCATAAGTGTTGTATACACCTTCTTTCCCAGTCCCTGAAGGCTCTACTTTTCCTAGCAAATGTAATACTAATCTAGTTGACTAGGTTTTATTAGGAGAGTCCCCATGCCATTTTCACATTTATTATAATCTGTGAAAATAAATATATTTTTAAAACTCTAACTTGCTATGTAAATATAAGTGGCCATTGTCTTAGTCTATTCAGGCTGCTATAATAAAACACAAGAGAATGGGTGATTTATAAACAACAGGAATTTATTTCTCAAAGTTCTGGAGGCTGGAAGTCTGAAGTTAGGGAATCAGCACTGACAGGTGAGGACCCTCTCCTAGCTTACAAGCTTGTTCTTATCCTTACATGCCATGAGCAGCAAGAGATCTAAGAGCAGTCTCTTTCATAAGAGAAATAATTCCATTCACAAAGCCTCTGCCCTTAGGACCTAATCGTGTCCCAAAGACCCCGTCTCCCAATACCATCACCTTAGGGGGTGGGTTTCAACATATAAATCTGGGGGACACATGAACATTTGGACTTCCCTGGTGGCTCAGTGGTAAAGAACCCACCTACCAATGCAAGAGACGTGGATTTGATCCCTGGGTCAGGAAGATCCGCTGGAGAAGGAAATGGCAACCCACTCCAGTATTTTTGCTTGGGAAGTCACACGGACAGAGAAGCCTGGTGGGCTACAGTCCATGAGGTCGCAAACAGGTCGGACATGACTTTGTCACCAAAACAACATAAACATTTAGACCAAAAGAGCCACCTACGTCCAAAATCCTGCAATTTCTTCAAATAATCCAGTCTGTATTATACCTCTTGGCTTTCATATTCAAGAGGCTCTTTTTACTGAGGATACCTTATCTCTTTGTCTACCTGGTTTGGTTCAGTTCAATCACTCAGTCGTGTCTGACTCTTTACGACCCCATGACAAGCAGCACGCCAGGCCTCCCTGTCCATCACCAACTCCTGGAGTTGACCCAAACCCATGTCCATTGAGTCGGTGATGCCATCCAACCATCTCATCCTCTATCGTATCCTTCTCCTCCTGCTCTCAATCTTTCCCAGCATCAGGGTCTTTTCAAATGAGTCAGCTCTTCACATCAGGTGGCCAAAGTATTGGAGTTTCAGCTTCAAAATCAGCCCTACCAATGAACACCCAGGACTGATATCCTTTAGGATGGGCTGGTTGGATCTCCTTGCAGTCCAAGGGACTCTCAAGACTCTCCTCCAACACCACAGTTCAAAAGCATCAATTCTTCGGCACTCAGCTTTCTTTATAGTCCAACTCTCACATCCATACATGACCACTGGAAAAACCATAGCCTTGACTAGATGGACCTTTGTTGCAAAGGAACGTCTCTGCTTTTTAATATGCTGTCTAGGTTGGTCATAACTCTTGCTCCTTGGAAGCAAGCAGATGGTGATTTCATGGCTGCAATCACCATCTGCAGTGATTTTGGATCCCCTCAAAATAAAGTCTGATACTGTTTCCACTGTTTCCCCATCTATTTCCCATGAAGTGATGGGACCAGATGCCATGATCTTCGTTTTCAGAATGTTGAGCTTTAAGCCAACTTTTTCACTCTTCTCTTTCACTTTTATCAAGAGGTTCTTTAGTTCTTCTTCACTTTCTGCCATAGGGTGGTGTCATCTGCATATCTGAGGTTATTGATATTTCTCCCAGCAATCTTCATTCCAGCTCGTGCTTCTTCCAGCCCAGCATTTCTCATGATGTTAAATAAGCAGGGTGACAATATACAGCCTTGACGTACTCCTTTTCCTACTTGGAACCAGTCTGTTGTTCCATGTCCAGTTCTAACTGTTGCTTCCTGACCTGCACACAGGTTTCTCAAGAGGCAGTTCAGGTGGTCTGGTATACCCATATCTTTCAGAATTTTCCACAGTTTATTGTGATCCACACAGTCAAAGGCTTTGGCATAGTCCGTAAAGCAGAAATAGATGTTTTTCTGGAACTTTCTTGCTTTTTCAATGATCCAGCAGATGTTGGCAATTTGATCTCTGGTTCCTCTGCCTTTTCTAAAACCAGCTTGAACATCTGGAAGTTCACGGTTCATGTATTGCTGAAGCCTGGCTTGGAGAATTTTGAGCCTTAGTTTACTAGCGTGTGAGATGAGTGCAATTGTGCAGTAGTTTGAGCATTTTTTGGCATTGCCTTTCTTTGGGATTGGAATGAAAACTGACTTTTTCCAGTCCTGTGGCCACTGTTGAGTTTTCCAAATTTGCTGGCATATTGAGTGCAGCACTTTCACAGCATCATCTTTCAGGATTTATAATAGCTCAACTGGAATTCCATCAGCTCCACTAGCTTTGTTCATAGTGATGCTTCCTAAGGCACACTTGACTACCTGGTACATACCTATTAATCCTTCAACACTCAATTACCCTCAGAAAATTCTAACCATTCCAATAGTTTTTCATTTGTACATTTATGCCCTCACAATAATCAGCACTCTACCACAGCACATACAAAAGTTCATTATACTAATTTTAACACAGCTATCTTTTCTTAATAGGCAGTGATAAAAATTGACAAGGATTCTATCTCATTCAACTTTATATTCCCACAACTTGTAAAGAACTTGGCATCTAATTCTGCAAAATATTTACTGAACAGAATATATCATATGTAAAGTAAAAAAAAAAAAAATTGCTGCATGTGATATCTTTATCCAAAGAAATAAATATCTGGTGGCTCAGATGGTAAAGCATCTGCCTGCAATGCAGGAGACCTGGGTTTGATCCCTGGGTCAGGAAGATCCCCTGGAGAAGGAAATGGCAACCCCCTCCAGTACTCTTGCTTGGAAAATCCCATGGATGGGGAAGCCTGGTAGGCTATGATCCATGGGGTTGCAAAGAGTCAGACACAGTTGAGTGACTCCACTTTCTTTCACTTATATACTATCAAGTACCAAAGCAGCTGTGAGGGGGATATTTTACTGATAGAGGAGTGGGAAGTTGGTTTTTATATCCTTTAGTGTTAGTCACTCATGTCCGACTCTTTGCCCACCAGGCTCCTCTGTCCATGGGATTCTCCAGGCAAGAATACTGGAGTGGGTTGCCATTCCCTTCTCCAGGGGATCTTTCCAACCCAGGGATCGAACCCAGGTCTTCTGTATTGCAGGCAGATTCTTTACCGCCTGAGCCAGGAAAGCTCTCCTTTAACTATATTCATATTGCTAGTGTCTGCCTAGGGTATATCTGCCTCATGGACTTCATAAATTTTCCTTTGTATTATATAGTAATAATGTAGCAGAGAAGTCAGCTCTACAGAATTGAGCCTGTGTTTTTACCTTGTCTGTGCACTATTTGAAACTTTATTCAAACTAGTAGAGCTTCCTATAATTTTCAGGCAGTTTCTCTACCAAGTCATAGCATTTTCCTTCAAAAGGTGGGTGATGATCATTTTCCTAAAATTTGGTCCTACGTAGAAAAACTCTCATGTTTCCCCAAGAAATGAAAAGATATTAAATTATAAAGAGAAATTCAGACTAAGTTAGGAAATCTGCTTAAACTGATATTTTGATGCTTGCCACAAATGAGTTTAACATACCAGGTTAAAAAAAAAAAAAACTTCCCTGAAATAGCAAAGAGACCCATATGACATAACATTAATGAAACAATTTTTGTGACTTCCACACAATCATATTTATCTCTAATTAAAAAATAAAGCATATGATACAAGGAACCTAAATTCATTTATATCTACAAACACATTTTTCCATCATTCATTTCACTATTTCGAATTTTCTAATGACTATACAGTCAGCAGTCACTATAAAAATAGTATACCTCTTTTAAGCTCCACTGTAAAGTGGATGAGAATGATGAAAAACTTAACTAAAACTGCTTCTAATTTAGGGCAGAGGAACTTTAATAAATCTGAAGAGTTTTCCAAATACATACCTGTATTCTAGATGACTGAAAATACACAATCATAAATATTCTATTTTACATAAGAAGATGCTTTTTTTGTAATCAGGGTAATAATCACTGATAATTTGGATTTTTTTTTAGTGTTTGATTAAATATTCCATTTCTGCCAGTATATCCACTATGAACTACCCTCCTTAATGACACAAATTTATGCATTTCAAATTGATTTTCATATACTACATTTAACTGGAACAAAATTGAACAAATATTCTGCACAGGAGAAATAGTCATTAAAGCAACAGGACTCCTTTATTGGTTTCTGGTAGAACAGGTGAAATTCCTCCCACCTCTTATCAAACAAAATATAGAAAACACACATTTGTTAAAAATATTTGGTACAGGCAAAGCATTCTAGCTACTGTAATATCGTTTGGTTAAGAATTTCTTCTACATGGATAATTACCTTTCAAAGGATCAAAATACAATGAGATATATAATACCTATTTGATTACAAATGAATCATTTTATGATGAGGGCAGTTCAAACTGTTGAAATTTCTCAGTTACCATTTTTTCAGCTTCATTGAGATATCGACAAATATTACTTGTATATATTTAAAGCGTACAACTTGATGGTTTAATATATATGTACACTGTGACACGATTACTACAATCAAGTTAATCAGCATATCCATAACCACACATTGCTATCACAGTTTTTGTAGTGAGAACACTCAAGATCAACTCTTGCAGCAAATTGCAGGTATACCATACAATATTATTAAGTATAGTCACAGAGAACTGTTGTAGCTCAATCATAAAGAGTCTGTCAGTGGTATAGGAGACCTAGATTCAATCCCTGGGTTGGGAAGATCCCCTGGAGAAGGAAACAGCAACCCACTCCAGTATTCTTCCTGGAAAATTCCATGAACAGAGGCACCTGGTGGGCTACAGTCCATGAGGTCGCAAGAGTCAGACATGACTTAGTGACTAAACCACCATTGTCACACGCTGTTCATTAAATCTCCAGAAGTGATTCATCCTGCATAACTGAATGTGTATACTCTTTGAACAACATCTCCCCGTTTCTCCCATCCCCAAGTCCCTGGAAAACACCTTTTTATTTTCTGCTTTTATGAGTTCAAATGCTTTAGAATCCATATATAAATTACATCATGTAGTAATTTGTTTTTCTGTGTCTGGCTTATTTCACTTGTCCTCCAGGTTTGTCCATTGATGCTTTCGAATTGTGGTGCTGGCAAAGACTCTTGAGAGTCTCTTGGACAGCCAGGAGATCAAACCAGTCAATCCTAAACAAAATCAAGTCTTAACATTTATTGGAAGTATTGATGCTGAAGTTGAAGCTCCAATATTTTGGCCACCTGATGTGAAGAGCTGGCTCATTGGAAAAGATCTTGATGCTGGAAAAGATTGAAGGCAAAAGGAGAAGGGGAAAACAGAGGATGGTTAAATAGCATCACCAACTCAATGGACATGAGTTTGAGCAAACCCCAGGAGATAGTGAAAGACAAGGAAGCCTGGCAGGCTTCAGTCCATGGAGTCGCATAGTGTCAAACATGACTTAGTGACTGAACAACAATAACATATATGTACTCACATCATCTTTATCCATTAATCCATTGATGAACACTTTAGATTGTTTCTATATATTGAATATTGTGCATAGTGCTTCAGTGAACACAGGGGTACAGATTTCTTCAAGATATTGATTTTATTTCCTTTGGTTACCTACCTAGATATGAGATTGCTAAATCATATGGCAGCTGTATTTTTCATTTTTTGAGGAAAACCTATGCCGTTTTCCATAATGGTTGTACTAGTTTACATTCTCATCAAAAGTGTACCGGAGTTTATTTTTCCCTATAGCCTTGTCAGCATCTCTTTTGCCTTTTTGTAATAGCTATTCTAACAAGTTTAAAGTAATAGCTCATTGTAGGTTTGATTTCCACTTCTCTGATGATTAGGGATGTTGTGCACCCTTACCTTCATATACCTGTTGGCCATTTGAATGTGCTCTTTTGACAAGTGTGTATTCAGGCCCTTAGTCCACTTTTTAATCAGGTTTGTTTTGTTTTTATTGTTTGTTTTTGCTGTTTGACTGGCCCAATTATCTATATATTTCATATTAAACCACATACCAATTATATGGTTTGCAAATATTTTATCCCATTCTGTAGGTTGCTTTTCCTTGCAATCTCATTGAAAAATAGACAAAATTCATTGTCTGTTTTTGCTTTTGCTCCTGTGATTTGGCATCATATCCAACAAATTATTGCCCAGATTAATGTCAAGAAGCTTTTCCCCTATATTTTAGTCTAGTAGTTTTACAGTTTCAGGAATTATGTTTATTCCTTTAATCTGCTTTGAGGTGATTTTTGTAGATGATGGAAGAGAAGGGTCAAATTTCATTCTTCTCCATGGGGATATCCAGTTTTCCCAATATTGAGAAGAGATTAACTTTTCCTTATTATGGGTAATTAGCATTCTTGTCAAAGATCAGTTGACTACAGTTGTGTGGATTTATTTCTGGGCTCTCTATTCTGTTACACTGGCCTATATGTCTTTTTTTGCAAGGATACTGTTTTGATATAGCTTTGTAATATAATTTGAAATCAGGAAGTATGATACCTCCAACTTTGTTTTCCTTTCTCAAGATTCTTTTGGGGTTCCATATGAATACTAGAATTGTTATACTACTTCTGTAAAGAATGTCATTGGGACTTTGATAGGGCTTACATTGAACCTATGCACTGAATCTATGCAATCTTCCGTTGAATCTTTGGGTAATATGGATATTTTATGAATTCTTCCAATCCACAAACAAAAGATGTCTTTCCGTTTATCTGTGTCTCTTGATCTCTTTTACCAATGCTTTGTAATTTTCAGTGTATGTCTTTTGTGTATTATGTCAAATTACATCTAATATTTTATTCTTTTTGTTGCTACTGTGAACTAAATTGTTTCCTTAATTTCCTTTTCAGCCAGTTTCTGTATTTTGTGTTGTTTGTGTATAGAAACATGACTGATTTTTGTATGTTGATTTTGTACCCTTCAACTTTACTGAATTCATTTATTAATTCTAACAGGTTTTGTTACTTGAGTCTTTAGAGTTTTCTACATATATAATTATGTCATCTGCAAATAGAGAAAAATTTACTTCTCCCTTTCCAATTTGGATCCTTTTTATTTCTCTTTTCTTAACTCATTACCTTGGCTAAGACTTCCAGTACCATATTGAATAGAAGTGGTAAGAGTGAGCATTACTGCCTTGCACCAGTTATTGAAGGGAATGTTTTCATTTTTTCCTCACTGAATATGATGTTAGCTGTGAGCTTTTCATAAATGTCCTTTGTTGTGAACTTTGGAAGAATGTATTCTGCTTTTGGATGGAATGTTCTGTGTATATTTGTTACATAAAACATATGATCTGATGTTTCCTTAATGATATTCTGTCTAGACGATCTACCCATTGATATAAATTATCACATTCCTATTTCTCACTTTTGTCTGTTAATACATGCTTTATGTATTTAGGTGCCCCTATGTTGGGTGTATAAAAATTTACAAATGTTAGATCCCTGATGTTGGATTGACCCCTTTATGATTATAGAATGTCCTTTTTTGTCTCTTATTATAGTCTTTGTTTTAAAGTCTATTTTGTCTGATATGAGTATAGCTACCCCATCTTTCTTTTGGTTTCCATTTGCATAGAACAGCTTTTTCCATCCTTTCATTTTCAGTCTGTGCATTTCTGAAGTGAGTCTTTGGTAGAAGCATAAAGATGAGTCTTATTTTTTACCCATTAAGCCACTCGATGTCTTTCGATTGAGGAATTTAGTACATTTACATTTAAAGTAATTATTGATATGTATTTATTTACAGCTATGTTGTTAATTATTTTCTAGTTGTTTCACAGCTCCTCTCTGTTTCTTTCTTTTCTTTCTCTCCTCCTTTGTAATTTGCTAACTTTGCTTATTGGTATTTTTTAATTCCTTTCTCTTTAACTTTTGTACATCTGCTTTTTGCTTTGCAGTTACCATTAGGCTTACATATAACAACTTATAAGAACTTAAGTTTGATAACATTCTAAGGCTCTATATTTCTGCTCTCTACCTCCACCAGGTTTTATATTTTAGAAGCCGCATCTTATATCTTTTTATCTTGTATGAAAGTATTAGTCCTTCAGTCATGTCCACCTCTCTGTGATCTCATGGACCTCTGTCCATGGAATTCTCCAGGCAAGAATACTGGAGTGGGTAGCCATTCTGTTATCCACAGGATCTTCCCAGACCAGTGATTGAATGTGGGTCTCCCACATTGCAGGCAGATTATTTACCATCTGAGCCACCAGGGAAGTCTTATGTATCCCTTAACTAATGATTGCAGTTATAGTCCTTTATCATATGATTCTTTTGCATTATTCTCTAGTACTCTGTATCTCATCTTCTAATTCTCATGAGATTTTCTTTGTACAGCAGATTATTTCAATTTTAAAGAACTAAATCTAATAAATTTAATAAATAATTTATTGTTTTATTGAAAAAAATTAATAAAATAATAACTGCCCAGCTTATCAGTTATTTTTCTTCACAGATTATGCTTTTGGTGTACTATCTAAAAGTACCCCCATCATCACCATACCCAAAGTCTTCTAGGTTTTCTTCCATGCTATCTTTTAAGAGTTTTATACTTTTACATTTTATATTTATAGGGTTGACCAAAAAGTTTGTTCTGGTTTTTTCATAAGACATTATTGAAAGACCCAAACAAACTTTTTGGCTAACCCAATATCTGTCATCTATTTTTAGTTAATTCTTGTGAAGGTGATTTTGGCATTTTTGAAGTATGAAAAGATTTCCAGGATTGGTACCCCAGTTTATAACATTATAGCTATGGAAAATGAGGATTTGGTTTACATGAGCTTGTTTTTTAACCATCAAAGAATCAATTAGTTTTTAAGTTGGAAATCACTTGCTCTAGTGGTTTCTAAATATCTGTGTTTACGTTGGTTTCACTAGAGTTACCTGGATGGTTGGATGGATTTGGTTTATTTTTTTAAAGTTAATTCTTAGGATCTAATAATCAAGAAGGGACTTTAATGCATATGAACATAATTGACGATTATATGCTACTACTGTGTGTAAGTGCCCAATATGCTACTGGAGATCAGTGGAGAAGTAACTCCAGAAAGAATGAAGGGATGGAGCCAAAGCAAAAACAATACCCAGCTGTGGATGTGACTGGTGATAGAAGCAAGGTCCGATGCTGTAAAGAGTAATATTGCATAGGAACCTGGAATGTCAGGTCCATGAATCAAGGCAAATTGAAAGCAGTCAAACAGGAGATAGCAAGAGTGAATGTCGACATTCTAGGAATCAGCGAACTAAAATGGACTGGAATGGGTGAATTTAACTCAGATGACCATTATATCTACTACTGTGGGCACAAATCCCTTAGAAGAAATGGAGTAGCCATCATGGTCAACAAAAGAGCCCAAAATGCAGTACTTGGATGCAATCTCAAAAACGACAGAATGATCTCCGTTCGTTTCCAAGGAAACCATTCAATATGCTGGTAATCCAAGCCTAGGCCTCAACCAGTAATGCTGAAGAAGCTGAAGCTGAACGGTTCTATGAAGATCTATAACACCTTTTAGAACTAACACTCCCCCCCTACCCCCGCAAAAACAACACACAAAAAAATGTCCTTTTCGTTATAGGGGACTGGAATGCAAAAGTAGGAAGTCAAGAAACACCTGGAGTAACAGGCAAATTTGGCCTTAGAGTACGGAATGAAGCAGAGCAAAGGCTAATAGAGTTTTGCCAAGAGAATGCACTGGTCATAGCAAACACCCTCTTCCAACAACACTAGAGAGGACTCTAAACATGGACATCACCAGATGGTGAACACTGAAATCAGACTGATTATATTATTTGCAGCCAAAGATGGAGAAGCTCTATACAGTCAGCAAAAACAAGACCGGGAGCTGACTGTGGCTCAGATAATGAACTCCTTATTGCCAAATTCAGACTGAAATTGAAGAAAGTGGGGAAAACCACTAGACCATTCAGGTATGACCTAAATCAAATCCCTTATGATTATGCAGTGGAAGTGAGAAATAGATTTAAGGGAAAAGATCTTATAGAGTGCCTGATGAACTATGGACGGAGGTCCGTGACATTGTACAGGAGACAGGGATCAAGACCACCCCCATGGAAAAGAAATGCAAGAAAGCAAAATGGCTGCCTGAGGAGGCCTTACAAATAACTGTGAAAAGAAGAGAAGTGAAAAGCAAAGAAGAAAAGGAAAGATATAAGCATCTGAATGTAGAGTTCCAAAGAATAGCAAGGAGAAAGTGCTGCACTCAATATGCCAGCAAATTTGGAAGACTCAGCAGTGGCCACAGGACTAGAAAAGGTCAGTTTTCATTTCAATCCCAAAGAAAGGCAATGCCAAAGAACGCTCAAACTACTGCACAATTGCACTCATCTCACACGCTAGTAAAGTAATGCTCAAAATTCTCCAAGCCAGGCTTCAGCAATATGTGAACCGTGAACTTCCTGATGTTCAAGCTGGTTTTAGAAAAGGCAGAGGAACCAGAGATCAAATTGCCAACATCCACTGGATTATGGAAAAAGCAAGAGAGTTCCAGAAAAACATCTATTTCTGCTTTATTGACTATGCCAAAGCCTTTGACTGTGTGGATCACAATAAACTGTGGAAAATTCTGAGAGAGATGGGAATACCAGACTACCTGACCTGCCTCTTGAGAAACCTATATGCAGGTCAGGAAGCAACAGTTAGAACTGGACACGGAACAACAGACTGGTTCCAAACAGGAGAAGGAGTACTTCAAGGCTGTATATCGTCACCCTGCTTATTTAACATATATGCAGAATACACCATGAGAAATGCTGGGCTGGAAGAAGCACAAGCTGGAATCAAGATTGCCGAGAGAAATATCAATAACCTCAGATATGCAGATGACACAACCCTTATGGCAGAAAGTGGAGAGGAACTGAAAAGCCTCTTGATGAAAGTGAAAGTGGAGAGTGAAAAAGTTGGCTTAAAGCTCAACATTCAGAAAATAAAGATCATGGCATCCGGTCCCATCACTTCATGGGAAATAGATGGGGAAACAGTGGAAACAGTGTCAGACTTTATTTTGGGGGGCTCCAAAATCACTGCAGATGGTTATTGCAGCCATGAAATTAAAAGACATTTACTCCTTGGAAGGAAAGTTACAACCAACCTAGATAGCATATTAGAAAGCAGAGACATTACTTTGCCAACAAAGGTCTGTCTAGTGAAGGCTATGGTTTTTCCAGTGGTCATGTATGGATGTGAGAGTTGGACTGTGAAGAAAGCTGAGCGCTGAGGAATTGATGCTTCTGAACTGTGGTGTTGGGAGAAGACTCTTGAGAGTCCCTTGGACTGCAAGGAGATCCAACCAGTCCATCCTAAAGATCAGTCCTGGGTGTTCATTGGAAGGACTGGTGCTGAAGCTGAAACTCCAATACTTTGGCCATCTCATGCAAAGAGTTGACTCATTGGAAAAGACCCTGATGCTGGGAGGGATTTGGTGCAGGAGGAGAAGGGGACGACAGAGGATGAGATGGCTGCATGGCATCATTGACTTGATGCACATGAGTTTGGGTGAACTCCGGGAGTTGGTAATGGACAGGGAGGACTGGCGTGCTGTGATTCATGGGGTTGCAAAGAGTCGGACACGACTAAGCAACTTAACTGAACTGAATGCTACCACTGTGCAGTAGGTAAGGTATTTAAGTTTATTTAAGGAGGATGGCTCAGCTGGTAGAGAATCCACCTGCAATGTGGGATATCTGGGTTTGATCCCCGGGTTGGGAAGATCCCCTGGAGAAGGAAATTGCTTACCATTTCAGTATTCTGGCCTGGAGAATTCCTTGGACTGTATAGTCCATGGGTCACAAACGGTCAGACACGGCTGACTGAATTTCACTTCACATAGGGCCCGGAGGGCCAAAGAATGTTCAAACAACTGTACAAGTGCACTCATTTCACCTGCTGGCAAAGTAATGCTCAAAATCCTTCGAGCTAGGCTTTAGCAGTACCTAAACTAAGAACCTTCAGATTACAAGCTGGGTTTAGAAAAGGCAGAGGTCCCAGAGTACATTGTCACCCTGCTTATTTAATTTATATGCAGAATACCTCATGCAAAATACTGGGCTGGATGGATCACAAGCTAGAATCAAGATTGCTGGGAGAAATATCCACAACCTCAGATATGCAGATGATACCACCCTAATGGCAAAAAGTGAAGAGGAACTAAAGAGACTCTTGATGACCGTGAAAGAGGAAAGTGAAAAAGCTGGCTTAAAATTCAATATTCAAAAAACTAAGGTCATAGCATCCAATCCCACCACTTCATGGAAAATAGAAAGGAAAAATGTGCAGACAGTGAAAGATTTTTATTTTCTTGGTGATTTTTTTCCAAAATCACTGCAGATGGTGACTACAGCCATGAAGTTAAAAGACATTTGCTCCTTGGAAAAGCTATGAAAAATCAAAAAAAAAGAAAAGCTATGAAAAATCTAGACAGCATATTAAAAGGCAGAAACTTTGCTGACAAAGGTTCATATATTCAAAGCTATGGTTTTTCCAGTTGTCTTGTACAGATATGAGAGTTGGACCATAAAGAAGACTGAGTGCCAGTGAATTTATGCTTTTGAATTACAGTGCTGAAGAAGACTCTTGAGAGTTTCTTGGACTGAAGAAAATCAAAAACAGTCAATCCTAAAGGAAATCAACCCTGAATATTCATTGGAAGGACTGATGCTGAAGCTCCAATCCTTTGGCCACCTGATGTGAAGAGCTGACCCATTGGAGAAGACCCTGAAGCTTGGAAAGATTGAGGGCTGGAGGAGAAGAGGACAACAGAGGATCAGATGGTTGGATAGTATCACTGACTCAATGGAGATAAGTCTGAGGAAATTCCAGTTGATAGTGAAGGACAAAGAAGCCTGGCATGGTGGAAAAGAAGCCATAGCAGGCCACGGAGTCACAAAGGGTTGGACATGACTTAGTGACTAAACAACAATAATAAAGCAAAAGGGGAATTTAATATGATTTAAAGAAAAGTGGAAACTCAAACCTAATTTTACCATTGTCACCAATATTCACCTAAACAATACACCAATGGTCAAACCTGAGCACAGTGCTGACCTTCTAGTGGATGGAAGCTTTAGAAAGGTACTTTATCCTTTGACAAACATCATTTTATGCTAACACTACTATGACTAAGTTTCCATGAGAATGTAGACTCTTTCTGAAAGTGCCACATCATGTGTATATTTTAAAATGACACATGATAGTGGCTCTTGAAATATTCAAAAATATTTCAGTTCTGTATTTCTCAAAATTGCATAGTAAATACTACTTAAGTCTAAGCATCAAGAGATTTATCTACAATGTCCCTATTCCTTAATGCTGAGAGGCCATATAGACAGAACCAGTTGGGGGAAACAATATGCCACTGGAAAAAGTAACAACAGGGAATGGAGGTGAGGAGTAACTGAGAAGGGTATCAAGGATACAGGTTATCTTATCTTCATTGATAAAAACTGTATATAATCTCACATCTTTCCTTACCCATCAGACCCAACTTCAGCTTTCTCCTTGAGTTTACCTAATTTACAAGCATTGCTTTATTAACATCCAAAATAAGTACTTACAAAGAAATGGTGAATTCCATTCTCCTTATGTCATAAATCCATGTCCTGTGCAGCATTTGGGGTATAGATTACACGTTTTGCTTTATAAATTATGAGAGGTACAGTTGGCAGTTTACAGGTTGAGCTTGCAGCAGTGGAGACAGAACAAACCTTGGACTTTGAAATAAATTTGACCTGCAAATTATCAAGGAAAAATTAAATTGACAGTTAACAGTTAAACCTATCCATGGTTAGCCAAACAAAATCTTTGAAGTTCTAAATAGGAAGATTTGTGTTCAAGTCACATACTCCTGTCTCCTAATGTATCAGTCATGCTACAGCAAAGCATGCCCAATCTGATACTGTTTCTTATTTGTTTGACCTGGTACACACTCACTTCAACACAGCTGATCACCTCAACCAGCACCAGTTTCCCAAAACAATGCTTCTTCCCTCCACTGTCTGTTATACTGCTGCTAAGTCACTTCAGTCGTGTCCGACTCTGTGCGACCCCATAGACAGCAGCCCACCAGGCTCCCCTATCCCTGGGATTCTCCAGGCAAGAACACTGGAGTGGGTTGCCATTTCCTTCTCCAATGCATTAAAGTCAAAAGTGAAAGTGAAGTCGCTCAGTCGTGTCCGACTCTTAGCGACCCCATGGACTGCAGCCTACCAGGCTCCTCCATCCATGGGATTTTCCAGGCAAGAGTACTGGAGTGGGGTGCCATCACCTTCTCCCTGTTAATACTAGACACATTTTAACAATAGTTTTGGACATTGTAATTCATTCTGAAATAGTGATTTTTGACCCAGATATTTTCACTTTGTCAGAAAGAGGAAAAACAGTCCTAAGGCAGATAGGTAGCCAAGAAAATGGAAACAAAGAGTCCTCTTTGCCTAGCCTTAATAACACTGAGTGGCCATTGGCTTCACTTCCACAGAGTAGGCAAATCTAAGTAGAATATGGAATAAACTTCTCAAGGAATTTTATTAATGATCTTTCTATAAAGGAGAGCTGGGTCTGAATGATCCTCACTGTTGATACACTGTGTCATCACACCTCCTGTCTTTTTTTTTTTTTTGACAATCTATAAAGTTTGGTGAAAAATTATTTCTTTTTACTTGATAGGCAACACAATTAGTAATAAAGAGGAAACAGCCTAGACAGAGGAGTCAAGAGTTCTAGATCCTCTTATTCCGTTAGAGCTAACCTGTGGCACGTCACTTTTCTAAGTCTCAGGTTCCTCTTCTGTAAGATGAAAAATTAAAATATCTCATATTATCATTACAAGAATCAAAATGGGAAAATGTACATGAATGGGCTTTGCAAGAATAAGGTTCTACTCATAAAGCATCAGTTATGCTGTTTCTGCCTGCAAAGGGATTTAAATTTGCATTTACTCATTTACTCCCTCTCAATCAGTCCTCCTTGAGAAAAACTTGTAACAATCTTTCTAAAACAGAAGACCAGAGTTAGGGGCAAGATTAGAATAAATCTAGTCCCCAAAAGGAATTGTAACTATAAATTTGGCCTAGTGAGACCACACAGGGAAGCAAGTAGTCTGACTTTGACCACATTTACAGTTTCAAGAAGAGGCAGTTGAA
Organism: Bos taurus; assembly: GCF_002263795.3. Lineage (NCBI taxonomy): Eukaryota > Metazoa > Chordata > Mammalia > Artiodactyla > Bovidae > Bos > Bos taurus. The sequence continues at coordinate 83,239,222 of NC_037336.1, read as the reverse complement.
CTCTATGAACACTGAGTGATACCCTGATCGGCTGATGTCCAATCAATTGATTTCCACTTGAGAATGCTATTACATCTTTAGCATCTAGATGGGTGGATGAATTGAATTCTGCCAGGAGTGAACTGCACAAATGCACTCATCTCACACGCTAGCAAAGTAATGCTCAAAATTCGCCAAGCCAGGCTTCAGTAGTACGTGAACCATGAATTTCCAGATGTTCAAGCTGGATTTAGAAAAGGCAGAGGAACCAGAGATCAAAATGCCAATATCCACTGGATCATTGTAAAAGCAAGAGAGTTCTGGAACATCATCTACTTCTGCTTTATTGACTACGCCAAAGTCTTTGTGTGGATCACAATAAACTTTGGAAAATTCTTCAAGAGATGGGAATACCAGACCACCTTACCTGCCTCTTGAGAAATCTGTATGCAGGTCAAGAAGCAACAATTCGAACTGGACATGGAACAACAGACTGGTTCTAAATCAGGAAAGGAGTACGTCAAGGCTGTATATTGTCACCCTGCTTATTTAATTTATATGCAGAGTACATCGTGCAAAATGCTGGGCTGGATGAAGCACAAGCTGGAATCAAAACTGTAGGGAGAAATATCAATAACCTCAGATATGCAGATGACACCACCCTTACGGCAGAAAGTGAAGAGGAACTAAAAAGCCTCTTGATGAAAGTGAAAGAGGAGAGTGAAAAAGTTGGCTTAAAGCTCAACATTCAGAAAACGAAGACCATGGCATCTGGTCCCATCACTTCATGGCAAATAGATGGGGGAACAGTGGAAACAGTGGCAGACTTTATTCTGGGGGGCTCCAAAATCACTGCAGATGGTGATTGCAGCCATTAAACTAAAAGACACTTGCTCCTTGGAAGAAAAGCTATGACCAACCTAGACAGCATATTAAAAACCAGAGACATTACTTTACCAACAAAGGTCCATCTAGCCAAGGCTATGGTCTTTCCACTAGTCATCTATGGATGTGAGAGTTAGACTACAAAGAGGGCTGAGCACCAAAGAATTGATGTTTTTGAACTGTGGTGTTGGAGAAGACATTTGAGAGTCTCTTGGACTGCAAGGAGATCCAACCAGTCAATCCTAAAGGAGATGAGTCCTGAGTTTTCATTGGAAGGACTGTTGTTGAAGCTGAAACTCCAATACTTTGGCCACCTGATGTGAAGAACTGACTCATTTGAAAGGACCCCGATCCTGGGAAAGATTGAAGGCAGGAGGAGAAGGGGACGGCAGAGGATGAAATGGTTGGATGGCATCACTGACTCAATGGACATGAGTTTGGGTAAACTCCTGGAGTTGGTAATGGACAGGAAGGCCTGGTGTGCTGTAGTCCATGAGGTCGCAAAGAGTTGGACACGACTGAGGGACTAAACTGAACTGAACTGATGTGAAGAACTGACTCACCGGGAAAGATCCTGATGCTGGGAAAGATTGAAGGCAGGAGGAGAAGGGGATGAGATGGGATGAAATGGTTGGATGACATCACTGACTTGATGGACATGAGTTCGAGTTGGTCCGGGAGTTGGTGATGATGGACAGGGAAGCCTGGCATGCTACAGTCCATGCGGTAGCAAAGAGCCGGACATGACTGAGCAACTGAACTTAACTGAACTGAGGCGTGAACAGCTGCTTCACAGCTGGGAGCTTCCAGAATGCTAAGGTGCAAAAATGAGTCACGTTTTCTGAAATTAGCTCTAGTGATTCTATATTGAAAAACATGTTACTCCATAGAGAACTATTCAAAGGCTATACTTTGAAAATACAGGACTGAACATATATACCATTGTAAAAACTGTTAAAATCTTGATTGTAAGCATATGCTACTGTATTAGAATTCTCTGTATTACATAAGAGAGTTGAAATAACATCTCTAGATATATAACTGGATCCCTAGTTTACTATTTTTGTACAGGTTAACAATAATGTCTGTAGAGACTAATTACTCGATAACATTGAACAAAAATGAAATGAGGCTGGGCTTATTTTAAAATATCTCTACCTGGCACCAGCAGGACTTGGTAAAATTATGAGCTTGATTTTCTATTCCATTGGTGAAGTGTGACATAAAACTATCAAAGACCACCTGTCGTAGCGCCATATACATTTAAGTATGGAGTTTCAAATTACACTTCCAAAAGAAAAACTCCATTATATCCTGCACTTAATAAAAGGCTTAGTTCTCCAATGAAGGGGGATTCTGCTTGCCTACTCTTCCAGCACTAGGACTACTTTTTTAGCTTGCCTCCGGAAACTCTGGATAAGGTCACTGATTTCCACTGTATTCTAAGTGGTTTTGTTTACGGAAATAGCTTCTCTTAGATTTAGAGGTTTGTCATGAAGTTCGGTACTAAGAATATCGACCACTCTGGACTGTCTCCAAAGCTAACGGATCCTCCTATAGGCAAAAACTTATTTTTGTGCTTCTGTGATCACACAGGCCAAGACGCCCTTCCGCAGCATAATTCAAAGTCCTCATTAGGTACTCAGTCATCGAGTGCCCCATGTCTGGAAGTGTTAGTCGCTTAGCCGAGTCCGACTCTTTGAGATTCCATGGACTGTAGCCCACCAGGCTCCTCCGTCCGTGGGATTCTCCAGGAAAGAATACTGGAGTGGGTTACCATTTCCTTCTCCTGGGGATCTTCCCGACCCAGGGATCGAACTGGGGTCTCCCGTATTGCAGGCAGATTCTTTACTCTCTGAGCCGTTATTTTCCATGCTCTTGGTTCTGAAGCTGCTCAGTGATTTCGGAGTTTACCTAGGCATAAGCCTACCTCCAAGAGAAAAGGCTACCACCCAGTGAAGAAAAGGGGAAAAAAAAAAAAAATAGCTTAAGATATTGGAAGTCCAGCTTCGTCACAATACGTGTAGTTTTTTCCTCATCTTAAAATATTTACTCACATCTCCCTGGAGAGTCTTTTAAAATAACTTCTGAGACAAACTTCAACCGTAACTGATTAGTGGCTGCTTTCTAGAAACAATTTACAAAGTGTACCTGCAGAATTCTCGTCTTTTTATTAAAGACACAGCTCTTAATATCTGTTTCTAGTAGGACCCATAACCTTCAGCCAGCAGCCCCGCCCACTTCTAAATCCGCTTAGAGTGCCACCTCCTCCTTTGACGTTCAGCCTATCACATATTCTCTAATGGCTCAGTGTAGCTATCGCGAGACTCTAACGGTATCTTTCGAGAGTCTCTAACCGTGTGGGCTTGCGCAGAAGAGACTCATGAAGCTAGGGTTGGAGAAAAGGGGCGGGGCGTCCCGACGTGCGCGTTCACCTTGACCCCACGCTCCAGCGCGCGCCCGGCATCTAGGCGCTGTGGTTTCTGGGCCCCCCGGGAACCCCAACACAAACCAGCATAAAGCGCGCGTGCCCACCTCAGGCCGATGTTCAGTGGATAGCGAATGCGTGCCCGGGACCTGCAGGGGCATCAGAGGGCCCTGGGCCTTGGTGCAGAGAGGCTCTAGGGGCTTGGAGAAACAGTCTAGGTAGGCGCTTGGGTGATAGAGGGTCAGGGGTCAGAGGTCGGGGGCGGAAGGCGTTTCTGGACGCATACAGAGGTCTGAGAGAGGGACGACTCCGTTGTTTTGAAGCCTGGGAAACTAAAAGGCTGAGGGGGAGCCGCAGCGCGAGTCTCCCCGACCCTTCCCCATCCCAGACGTGCGGGCCTGGGGACCGCCGCGGCTTGCCCGGGACGAAGAGGAGCCGCGGAAGGGAGGCTTGCTTTCCCCCCGCGGACTGGGGCCTACGGAGTCTCGTTCGAGCGTCCTAGGGCCCTTGGTCTCGCTCCTCTGCCTCCAGGGAGCTTGTTTGCCCGGCCTGCTGGGAGCGATCGGCGCTGACAGCCTTGCTCAGACTCCTCAAACCGCTTTTGAGTCTTTGGGAAGAAAACTGAGTGGGTATCACCATTCTCCTCAGATATGCCCCTGGAGAGTGGAACTGGGCAGCGCCTAGCTTATTGGTGTGCGGGATTGTAAATGTAGTAAAGGGGAGGCCGGGGCCTCTGAGTTAAAGTTCTCAGGTACCTCAGGAATCAGGTTAATTACATTCGCATTCAAAACCAGCCTTGCATTTTGTGCCTTTTGACTCCGTGATAGTTTCTACTTTTCTGAACCAAGATATGTTTTCTGATGGTTGACGGTCACTGTCAGATAAACAGGATTAGTAAACAGTGATTTTGTGCCTTTTTTCTAAGAGATTTGACCTTAGCAATGAAGTAAAAACCCTACATGTTTGGTGTTTTCCTTTTTCCGCCTGCATTGTGGAAGACCTGGTTCGATCCCTGGGTTGGGAAGATCCTCTGGAGAAGGGAACGGCTACCCACTCCAGTATTCTGGCTTGGAGGATTCCATGGACTGTGTATATAGTCCATGCTCGCAAAGAGTCGTACATGACTGAGCGAGTTTCACTACTTCTGTTTGAATTAACTTGTGACTTTAATAAACAAAAATACTTGTATTAGAGCTATTTTCAATTATTCTTTTGGGTGATAGCAAGAATGATGAAACTCCCATGAATCGAAATGATCCATGATACCGGTACCGTCACCAGAAAGGCTAGTTGGTTTATGATGAGAAATCATGCTGGAAGCAAGATACAAGTGAGCAGTAGTGGGATAAATGTTCTGTATTGCAAAACATGGCACTTCCTAGAGTTTACAGAATCCACTTAGCCAATAAGCTGGCAGTTGAGAATAAAATGGTTTGAAGGATGCTAGTTATATATATCCTCTTCTTGTCCGGCCTAAAGAACTGTACTTACAGGATTATTAAATCTGTTATTAAGAGTTCAGGCTAGAAAGATTTGGGGGAATAGAATCTGCTGGTGAAAAGGCCTTTTATAAGTATCTGTGACTAACTATATTTTAGAGTTCTGCAGAGGAAAATACTGTCAACCTGCTGGGGTTATCACTAAGAAAAAGGTTGTGGTAATGCTAGGTCATTGAGAACTTCTCAGTCATCAGTAATGATTGAGTTTCACTTGCATAAGACTTACCTTGCAGTGCGATATCTCAAGTGTATATACTCTCTATTTTCCTGGATAGCCTAAATCAGGACCTACCACGGGTTTGTTCTATATCATTCAGTATTGGCAATTATCTTTTAATGAAGAGATAGTAATTTGGAGGGGGGGAAATCTGAATAAGTTTAATTGATATCCATTTGTTGTATTGTCTTAGTAACTTAACATTTTATGTTTGTTTTTCCAGCAGTCTATCTTTGTTTTCTGTTAAAGACACGGATCAGTCAGTTTTCTCTGTTTCACTCTGGGCCAGAAATTGTAAGGAGTAGTTTCACACTACCTGTAGTCTGTTTGAATGTGTTTGAGTGAGATTTCGTCCAAAAAGAAATTTGAGTAAAAGTACTTCTGAGTCCTTGAGAAGAGAGAGAATATTCACAGAGTTAGAGATCTTTATTTCACATTACTTTGTATATCATTTCCATTCTGGCCCTGACCCGGCATTGGGAGTACAGTGCTGAATAGGGTACTGTTCCTGCCCAGCTTTCGAGTAGTTCAGAGTCAAACAGCTGAGAACACTGCAGCAGTTGGAATCAAGAAGGAGAGGCCCTTAACTCAGCATACCTGGTCGTGGAACATTTTGTGGGAGATTAGGATATTGATAGGCCGAAAAGCATGAAAGGGCATTTCAAGCAAAAGGTATTTAAAGGAATGAGAGTGAAAGTGTGGTTCATGTAGGAAACTGTGATATATAATCATGTTACACCCAAACACTGGTATTTAAGGAGGGGAAGAAGAAGATTCATCTGGTATAAGGAAAATAAGGAGAAGGATTTAGAATTGGAATATGATTAGAGATACATGGAATTTTACTGGGACTTGACATTAGCTGCCAGTTAACATTATGGTTTTGAGTAGCTTTGATCAAATAATTTAATCTTCTTTGGTTCAAGAATTATCCCTAGATAAAAGTCTCCTAAAAAAAAAAAAAAAGCGCATTAACCAAAACAGGGTAGTGGGGCAAAGAGAAGGCAGATCATGAATGTTGGCTCAGTAGAGAACTGACTGAAAGGAGAGCCTGCTAGAAACTGTGGTATTTATTTTTCTTGAACTTATCGTTGTAATTGATAAATACTTTGATAATACTGTGACATTGGAAGAATCAAGTTAGAAGCAAACATCGAGTGAATGTGCAGATTATAGTGGTATATATAATTTAGAAGATACTGCATGAGGATGAGTGTTACCAGAGAAAAGAACAAAGAGTAAAAGGAAAGTGTTCTGGTTCAACAATATGTCTATTACAAGACCGTCGTAATAGAAAGGGCACATATTAACCTCTGTTTGCAATTGATGGCCTCAGACTGGTCGTGGGACTACTACTGATGCACCACCAGATGAGCAGACATTTCCCATCTATGCTGTACTTTGCCGGGAAAGAAATGGATTTCTGTAGGCAGCTAGCTATCCATAACAAGGTTTCTCAAACTTGGCTGGATGCTAGAATCACCAAGTGAGAGTGAAAGTGTTAGTCGCTCAGCTGTGTCCAGCTCTTTGTGACCCCTTGGACTATAGCCTGCCAGTCTCTTCTGTCCATGGAATTCTCCAGGCAAGAATACTGGAGTGGGTGGCCATCCCCTTCTCCAGGGGATCTTCCCAGCTCAGGGATTGAACCCAGGTCCCCTGCATTACAGGCAGACTCTACTGTCTGAGCCACCAGGGAAGAATCACCAAGGGAACCTAAAAAAATAATGGAGGTAGTGCCTGGGCCCTGCCCCAGAGATGATAATTTAATTGGCTGGGCTAGCACCAGGGCATCAGGATTTTGAAAATTTCCCCCAGGTGGTTCTAGTGTTCAGTCAAGTTTGAAACACACTGATCTATAGTTCCCCATCCTGCCACTTTAAAGTTTGGTTATTGTAAAGTGTAGTTTATAGTGTTCTCGGGGTGATGATAATAGCAACTACCACTTACTGAATATATGCTAAATTTCAGTTGCTGTGCTCTTGTACATACACAGAGAAGCTAGATAATTTCTAAGTGCCAAAGCTAGAATTAGAATTTAGGACCCCCAAACTCACATTCTCTCATATAAGCCACATTGCTTTGCCAGATGTGAGATTCTATAGCCAGTTGCTTTGGGGGCCATTAGAGTTAATGATTCCATCATCACCATGTTACTAATATGATGGTGGTTAGTGAGCTAGATTGTGTAACTGGCCCAGTTCCCTCCCCATGTCCCCATCTCTTGACTGAGTCCATCTGTGTGAATTTGCTTTGGCCCATGGAACCTTAGTGTTTTTTTTACCCTGACCAAATGCCAAAAAGTACTTGTGTGATTGGATTTGCACTCTTACTCCTCAGTCACTGTCATAATATCATTCTTGGGTTTTCTTGCTGGTACGAGGAGAAGGATGATTATACTTAGGAGAGCCAAGTGGCTTTTCCTGAGACCTAGCCTATATCAGCCAATCCTAAGCTAATCTGCAGATCTGTGAAAATAAATGATTGCTGTCCCCAGGCAGAGCTTTGGGTGATATGTTATACACCATATTTATGATGGTGGCTGACTGATAAACTGGTGTAGACTGACTCAATTCTCATATTCCAACCTGTGCTCTGAGGAGAACTGGACGCAGGCAAGCACTTAGGTTATTAGGGACTTTCTATATCATTCTGATCTCTTATCCAAGGTAATTGAGGAGATAAGATGCTTGAAAAGTAGTTAACTATAGTCGGAGGTTGATTGTAGACCGCCACCGCCATATTCATAAACCAAGCACTGATTAAGGGAATGGAATTCTCGTGATTAACTTACACAGCAGTTTTTGATAGACATTTTGCAGTTATGAAAATGTTCGATTATTGTCAGTCCATTACGGTAGCTTCTGGTCACAGTGCTTTTGAGCACTTGAACTATGGCTAGGGAGAATGAAGAGCTGAGTTTAAATCTTTTTGTTTTTAACATAAATACTACCTCTTAAAGTTAAATGCAGCTGTCGGCATCCTTATGGGACTACACAAACAACTTCTTTGGGGCTGTTGAGGAAACCACTCTCCTTTTAAGTCACAAAGCTAACATGTTCCTCAGTAAGAGAAAGGTTCTGTCAACAGGAAATGAGGTAGATCTTAGGTAGATAAATAATACTATTTGTTTGTTTCATGGTTATTGTCCTATTCAGATTTTTCTATTTATTGGGCCAACTTTACTCATTACAATTTGTTAGTAAATTATGTATTGTATCAATACATTTCAAGTTTATTAAAATAAAGCTATTAAGAGTTTTTAATTCCCTTCTATACGTGCTTTTTGTTTTTACCTTTTAAATCAGTTTTATTAAGATAAATTACGTACAATAAAATTCAACAACTTTATATAAACAATTTGATGAATTTTGACAAGCATGTGATCACCTGTGGAACATTTCTGTTACCCCAAAGGTTTCCCTTCTGCTTCTTTGCTGTCAGTCACACCTCTTACCACTTCCTGACCCCTGGAAACCATAATCTGCTTTCTAACGCTAGATTCTTACTTTCTTTAGAATTTCATATAAATGGAATCAGGCACTATATAGTCTTTGACATCTGGCTTCCTTCACTTAGTATAATGTGTTAAAAATTCATCCATGTTATATGTAACAATAGTTAAGTTTATTATGAGTAACATTCTGTTTGTTTATCCATTCATCAGGTGATGAACATTTGGGTTGTTTCCAGGTTTAGGCATTTATTAACAAAATTGGTATTAAATTCAAGTTTAGGTTTTTTATGATTCTGTGTTCTTTATTTCTCTTAGGTAAACACCTGTGAGTGGGATTAATAGGCTGTGCAGAAAATATATATTTAATTTGTAAGAAGTTGACAAACTTTTCCTATTGGAATGTTTGAGAATTCAGTTCTAGTTATTCTGTGTCCTCGGTCTTTAACGTTTTAACTATTCTACTAGATATGTAGTTTCTCACTGTGGTTTATGAGTTGAATTTGCAATGCCTGAATGACTGACATGGGACTTCCCTGGTGGCTCAGACGGTAAGGCATCTGCCTACAACGCAGGAGACCCGGGTTCGATCCCTGGGTCAGGAAGATCCCCTGGAGAAGGAAATGGCAACCCACTCCAGTACTGTTGCCTGAAAATCCCATGGATGGAGGAGCCTGGTGGGCTATAGTCCATGGGGTTGCAAAGAGTCGAACACGACTGAGCAACTTCACTAAATGACTGACAATGGTAAGGATATTTTCATGTGTTTATTTGGCACTTAGAGATCATCTTCTGTGAAATGACAGCAATTTTGTCCATTTTTTAAATAAGGTGTTTCTTAAATACTGGTTTGCAAGAGTTATTTATATATTTCACATATAAATCTTTCATCAGATCTCTGCTATTTTCTCTTTTTATGAAGACTTGACAGTTTTAAGAATAAGAAGTTTGCAACTTTGTTTAAAGTTAATTATCTTTTAAAGGAGTGTAAAAACAAGAGAAAAAGAATATTTTTATGCGGATATTTTTCATTCATCATGCTTTTTTTCTTTGTGTAGGTCCAAATTTCCATCTAATATCATTTTCCTCTGCCTTGAGTACTTCATTTAACATTTCTTGTGCTGTGGGTCTCCACTTTAGGTTCCACTACCAGGTCCCACCACTACCAGCCCCACCACTAAACATGGCAGCCCCCTTGGTGATGCTCTCATGTCTTGTGCTAACACATTCACGCTGTCACTTAGCTTTCCATTCTGATCCCTTCTGTGTCATTCTTCACAAAGACCTAAAAGTTTCTGGACAGCTGAAATGTCCCATCATTTTATATTATCTTAGACAGGGGTAGATTCAGGGCAGAATAATTGAGAATGGGTTGTTAGCAGGGGTAGAGGAGCGTAGACTGCTCTGTGTGCTGATTTTGTCTCCACAAAACCAAACGCAGCTTGATGTTTGTACTGAATTAAATACCGTGGTTTGATCTATACTACTTTTATATCCTCTCCTCAAATACAGGATGGTATTGAATACTTACTGGGGACTCATCCAGTACCTGGCTGGATTTTATTTAAAAAGTGAGATTACTGAGAATATTAAACTGCACTTGAAGCCAAATTTTATTTATACATTCCTTTCTCTTTTTTTTCAGCTACATGCTTGGAATACATTGAATTAGGCACCAACCATCATTGTGACTGTATGATTTAACTTCTCTGAGTTCTGTGTTACATATAGAAATTGGCTATTCTTTTGGGAAAAGGGAAAGGCTACCCACTCCAGTATTCTTGGCTGGAGAATTCCATGGACTGTATAGTCTATGGGGTCACAAAGAGTCGGACATGACTAAGTGACTTAAAAAAAAAAAAAAAATATATATATATATATATATAGTTTAGGGCCTGCCTTATATAGGCTACTTTGAACTTAATTGAAAAGCTTTCTTTTCTTTTTTCCTATATTTTTAAATTCTTTTCTTTTATTGTCTCTGCCTTATTTCCCCTCATTACTATCTTGCACCATCTTATTTCTTGTCTTCTACTACTACTATTAAGTCACTTCAGTCATGTCTGACTCTGTGCAACCCCATAGACGGCAGCCCACCAGGCTCCCCCATCCCTGGGATTCTCCAGGCAAGAACACTGGAGTGGGTTGCCATTTCCTTCTCCAATGCATGAAAGTGAAAAGTGAAAGTGAGGTCGCTCAGTCGTGTCCAACTCTTAGCGACCCCATGGACTGCAGCGCACCAGGCTCCCCCGTCCATGGGATTTTCCAGGCAAGAGTACTGGAGTGGGGTGCCATTGCCTTCTCCGTTTAGCTATCCTCTTACTCTTTTTATCGGCTAATTCACAAAAAGAAATACATTTCCATATTTTCATCTTCCTCTTTTGAAAAAGAATATATGTTTAGAGAAGTGAAGTTTTGTTAACCCTTTGGAATTATAAAACAAAATTAAATCCTGTAGTGATTATATGGGTTTAAGTGTTACTAAAAGTTTTCAAATAAGCATTTCCAGAATATTTGAGAGATTTACCTATATGTATTTAAAACTCATTAAATGTATTTTTAGAATTTATTATAAACAAAAATTTGTCTATATTAAATTTCTCTAAAAAGACCGTTAAAATCATTAGGATTTGTGTCATACAAGAGATTATAGTCAATGTGTTCCATAACTGTATTTGACTTATTATAAACAATTATCCATTGCTTTATGTATCTCTTTAAAGATTTCATGTTATGTGTGGGATTATTATTCTATGTTGAATTGTTCATCTGGGACTATTTTAATACTAAAATCCTCTCTTGGAATGTCTGCTGTTGTGTTTATCTTCTAGGGTTCACATTTACCAAGAGAACTTGAGAATGAGCAGCCGACGGAAACGTGCTCCCCCAGTGAGGGTAGATGAGGAAACGCAACAGCAGCTTTGCTGGAATATGCATGAGGACAGGAGGAATGAACCTCTCACCTTAACTGATGATGAGCAATCCTACCCAGGTCTGGACCCCTCTCCTGCTCACCGCATCATCCTAGATGACAGTCTAAAGGAAGAAGTGGCTCACAGAGAAAAGAAGAGATGTTCCAAAGCCGTGAGCATCTCAAAATCAATTGATAAAGAAGAGACTGGTGGCATTTTTTCCCCTTTGTCTGTAAAGCTGAATATTGTAATTTCTCCCTATAACTTTGATAATTCCTGGAAAGCATTTCTAGGAGAATTCACTCTTCAGCTTCTTCCTGAACAGTGTTTAATTGAAAATTTTTCTGAAAAGAGTTTTACACTGATGAGTCCCAAGTTGAGCAATCAGTTCCTGATCTATGTTCATTCAGGATGTGAAAATATAGAGAAAAAAGAAAGAGGACTCAATGAGCCAGTCAGTATCTGTGACAAGGGAATTCAAGTGGAGTCGTCCTTCAGCAGTGAAATGTTAGAAGATTTGGAATGGCTGCAAAAGAAGAAAAGAATAAAACTTTACCAAAAACCAGAAGAAAATAACATTATCAAGGTATCAATTTATGTGGTGTCCTGTAAGTCTCTTCTGCATTGGATACCCCATTTTGAAATTAACTTAGAAGGAAGCCCTATAGAGCCAGCAATAAGCATTTCATTATTAAGTGTCAAAGTACACTTCACTGGGGGCATTCAATAACTATAAAAATATATATACATATATATTTTATATATCATAGCCAGTCATTTCCAGGCTGTACTTCTTTGGGGTCTTCCTGATTCATCCTTTCCAGCTCTACTCTCATCGACTTGTTTGGATCTTCATTATCTCTTTCTTTTCCAGTAGCAATCCTTTAGTCACTGCCTTTTCAGTTCTTTCATTTCCTTTGTCTCTGGGCTGGTATGATACGAACGCAAATGGAATTCTAGTCTATTTATGCCTACAGAATTAACTATAATCTGGAGAAGGCAATGGCAACCCACTCCAGTACTCTTGCCTGGAAAATCCCCTGGGTGGAGGAGCCTGGTGGGCTGCAGTCCATGGGGTCGCTAACAGTCGGACACGACTGAGCGACTTCACTTTACTTTTCACTTTCATGCATTGGAGAAGGAAATGGCAACCCACTCCAGTGTTCTTGCCTGGAGAATCCCAGGGATGGGGGAGCCTGGTGGACTGCCATCTATGGGGTCGCACAGAGTCGGACACAACTGAAGTGACTTAGCAGGCATATAAGTCTCTCCTTTGATAGGCCTTTATCTCCTCCAGCTTTATCTGTCTCCTTCTCAACTCTTTATCACTCTGCTTTTTATTCTGTCCCAGAAGCTACAAATTGATTTGTTTCCTGCATACACCCTGATGTCTTTCTGCATCTGTGCTTTCGCTCTAATACGTCCCTCTGCCTGGGTTGTTGCTTCCTCATCCCTCAGAACTCCTGGTCATTCCTCAATGTGCAGCTCAGGGTTTACTTCATCTGGGGAGATCTTTTCTTAAACTCCATGGATGGTGTTACGTGCTCTTCCCCCATAATACCTGATGCACATGCTTATTTTTGCCTTGATCGCTTGTGGTATACTTCCATTTTAGACCTTCCCCCCCGTCACTCAACTATGAAGTTTTTTTAATCTTCACAGCCCAGTAGAATACCAAATACTAAACAGATTTCTAGCAAATGGATGAATAAATTTATGATTCATTTCAGGCTCTGCTATTCACTAGCCAAGTAACTTTTTGCGACTCGTTTAAAGACTCTAATTTCAGCTTCTTTCCATATGAAATGTAAATAATACTCATTCCTTTTACCTCATACAACTGCTGAAAATCAGGGGAGGTAATGTAAATGTACTTCAAAAACTATAAAGCAAGTTAATATGTCTTCATGCTAATACTTGAAATATACTTGAATATACTTGATTCAATACTTGAATTCTAAAATGTTAAATTCACTTTTGTTCAGTTGAAAACATCATACATGTGTGTTATACATTTCTCACACTAAAAAGCAGTTATATCAATAGCCCTACTTATAGCTTCAGAATTGACTGAAGGAAAGGAGAAAATTTAGAAGCATTAGATTGTAATTAATTCTTCCCTGTACAGTTAAACTCTGCAACCTAGCATCCCCTCTCTGGTGATTGTGAGTGCCACAAATTGTGGCTCAAGTTAAAAATAGATTTAAGAATTTGTGGTTTGTATGCCTGTGTTCTATCCACTTCTCACCCACATCAAGTCTTGATCTCTTCTGTCTTCCCTAACCCTACTTTTATAAATATTTAAACACTTACTGCTGCAATAGCAAGGCATCTCTAAGCAAACACAGAGCAGAATATAAATAATAATGAAAAGTACTCTTTGCCACTTATTCCAGTGTAATGCTGATTGAATTTTGTTCTTTACTGAAAGAATATGAGACTCTGAGTGATCATGGATCAGGCCCAGCATAATACAGGGAAATGAAGGAAACTGTGTTTGTTGATTATCTACCATTAGGAACTTTTAAAATTATACTAGGTGGGCTATCTCATATAGTTGTCTCTCCATTTTGCAAATGACAACATTTGGGTTAAAATCAATCATTTCGTTTGTTCTTTTAGCTGTTAAATATCAACGCCAGTATTAAAATTCAAGTATTTTGACTGGAAAGCTTCATACTACATTGTTTCACCAAAGTCAAGCTGTACAACCTTAATCAGGGCCTATTTTCCTGAACATTTTAGTGTTTGATCTAGTAGTGAAGTGAAGTCACTCAGTCGTGTCCGACTCTTTGCGACCCCATGGACTGTAGCCTACCAGGCTCCTCCGTCCCTGGGATTCTCCGGGCAGGAATACTAGAATGGGTTGCCGTTTCCTTCTCCAGGGGATCTTCCCAACCCAGGGATCAAACCTGGGTCTCCCGTATTGCAGGCAGATGCTTTACCATCTAGTAAAACCTATCTATGCTTAAGAATCTTCTTGGGGAATCTGTATTTTTAACCAGCGTCACTGATTATTCTGATGATCATCTAGCTGGGAAATCATTGACTTGGTAGGTAGAATTGGTGTTCTCATCACAAGCTTGCAGGTTTGGTTCCAGTAGGGAAATATTTTTTTCTAGCTACTTAAATGGTGCATCATACATAGTAAGCACTCAAATTGCAAAATAAATTTGTTATTGAAAGCGGAAATATCTGAGATTTGGTAGATGTGTATTTAGAGTTTGTGGGGTAAATACTCTGAATACCTTTAAAACTGATGGTGTTAAAAATGTGTTTCTTATATGGTCATAAAAAATGGTGTAGTACAGTCAAAACTTTTTAATGTTGATTAATTATTTGTAGGTTGGAATTTATCTTTTGGAAGCTGGCCTAGCAAAACCAGATTTTCTGAGTGATGCAAGTTCAAGAATGAAAAAGTTCAATCAACTCATGAAGAGAGTGATGGAAAAACTATACAATTTTATTATTCCAGGTAATTTTTAAAGTAAACTTTAAAACTGCTGCTACTGAAGAGCTGTGGATTTCTCCCAAATCCTGTATATAACAACCAGAAAAACAGCTGATAAAACCATAATAAAATTGAACAACCAACATAAAATTGCTATATGACAAAATTATATTTATCTTAAATGCCCCCACTACTATACTTTTTGTCTTTTTTTTTTTGCTTAATAATATGCTTAGCTTATAGTGTGTACTCAAGAAATGTTGATGGCATCAATAGGCAGAATATAAAGGGATCTGAGCTGATTGGAATTTTTGCATTATTGCTGTGTTTTTTTGTTTTTTTTGTTTTTTTATTTTGTCATGGCCAGAGATTCTTGGCCGGCCTTTACTCCACCTCTCCTTTGCAGTCTGACAAATAATCTCAAGAGCCTGCTTCCCATAAAGACCAGTTAACTTTGCTACTGTTTCTTGGCAAGAAGTTGCATCCTTGGTCAGGACTGCAGTTTCAGAGTTGTCTGCCATTGGTTCCCAAGGGAGAGTGTGGATGGCTTGCTGCAGCCCATCAGCACGACTGGAAAAACGGCTCAGATTCTCCAAGTCCTGCTCATGGTGGGTCAGCCTTATTTCTGGTGCAAATCAGAACAGTTTTATACTGGGATATCTGGGAAATCAGTTTCTAAGCTTGGTTATTGAGTTGTTTTTCTGCAGTACATTCTTTGCAAAGCTTCATAATACTAATAATAGTAAATCATTTGCATGGTAAAGACATAAAAAAAGGAAAATCACTGGTTTCAGAATTGGAAGGAATGCTTTGAAGTACATCTAGAACTTTTTCAGAGTTATGATAAGAGTCCATTACTCTGCCTTTTAAAAATAATAAAATTGGAACTTTTCAAAGGAAAACTTCAAATTTAATTACTAATAATATGCATCTGCACTAACAGAAATAGCCAAGCATGTAAAGTTTATTGTAAACTTTTGAAAATCTTAAAAGGACATAATTTTTATTGAAAAAAGTTAATTGTGTATTTTGTGGTACAGTCTCTATTTTAAGGCATGTGAGGTACGTCCTACAAATGTGTGTAGGCCTGTTTGAAACCATTCAGTAATAAATCATTGGCAGTAGGGGCCTTTTAAATTTTTCAAGAGTTTGAGGGTTTGTTTTGTTTTTTTTTTCACATTGTAGGCATGAATCTTTTTCCACAGGGCAATTGTGCCCAACAAATGAATCTGAAATTCTTATGAATTTGTATTGGTGGCGTAAGCCCTTGGTCTCCTAATTGGCTGCTGCTGCTGTTACCAAATACCTATCCTTTTTTAGCATAAGAAATAGAATGGGAAACTTTGTCTTATTAGATGTAGGAAAATTGTCTGCCTGTGGATTTTTTTAATGTTGTAAAAGTAAAATAAATTATTCTTTTACAAACTGCAATAGATATTCACATTCAGTTCCTCAGAGGTTTAAACATCTGCGATGTGCATAGCACATGCTGGCTGCTCTGAGGAGCTATAAAAACAAAAGACAGCCTTTGCTTTCAAAGAGCATTACAGTTCAGTGGGGAAGGGATGAATGAGCACAAACGATTATACTACGAGAAAGATTGCGATGTATTGTTATATCCAATGTATAAGAGTGTTGCATAATACAGAGGAGAGTATTCTGATCAGGGAAAACAAAATGTCATGAAAAAAGTATCAATTATATTATCTTGAAGGGTGGAAGCATAGATTTGTGATCAGTCAAAAGGCACACTAAGCAAAGCCCCAAAGTCAGGAGAGTACATGGTATGTTCTGGGAATAAGAATTGCCTATAGTTATAAATGTAGATCTTGTTGTTCTGAGTACACTTGTTCTTGGATATACAGATGTGTTGGAAGAGGATGAGGAAGGTTCCGATAGTGAGCCAGAGGGACAGGACATTGATGAGCTCTATCACTTTGTGAAGCAGACACATCAGCAAGAAACTCGGTCCATCCAAGTGGATGTCCAGCATCCTGCGCTGACGCCTGTGTTGAGACCATACCAAAGAGAGGCTGTCAACTGGATGCTACAACAGGAGCATTTCAAAAGCACCCCTGCTAGTGGCAAGTATAAGATACTTAAAGAAAGGCAAATTGATCAGAGGGATTAGATGAGAGAGTTAGGGTGGAGGAAATCGGTCAGTAAACAAATCATATTGAAAGCATGGGATAGAATAAGTGTGTTACTGTGAACAAAATTATTTTCTAAGACATCCTTCAAAATTGACACCTAGAGAAATTCATTTATGAGTTCCCTCATCCATAAAAGTTTGAGCTGGTTTTTCCAACTAGAGTAAAGGCTGCCTTGATGGAATTTTTAAAAACCAAGAAATTTTTTTTACATGCCTTTCCAACTAAGAATTGCTTTTGTAACCTGATCAGATGGGAATTGTGCTAATACATGAAAGAAACTATACCATTTAATCATGAATGTTAGGGACAGAAAGCAAGTTTATAAAAGTGGGAGACTAACGTGTGACTAATCTCAGCTTCCTAGTTATACTTATTTTCTTTACTCCACAAAATAAATAATAAAATGAAATGTCATCTAGTGTTTTTGTAAAAGTAATCTATTTATGAGAATCATTTGTGTCACTGCTTTATCATTGTCTTTAAAGGGATGGGCACTAGATGAGATTTTTACAGGACCCTAGGAAGTGAAGTGCTAACCATTTCTCCTTTTTCCTATATAGATTTATTTTAATTAGTGATGAATAGCTCTTCCATATTTCTCCCACTTTTTTATCCAACAAACTTTTTTAAACTTTTTATTTTGGAAATATCAGTTCATAGCCAATATTATTTCTTACTCTTGCTTCTCCCATATTCTGAATTATTTTGAAGTAGTAACCCCTCATGGAGAAGGAAATGGCAACCTACTCCAGTATTCTTGCCTGGAAAACCCCATGGACATAGGAGCCTGGTGGGTACAGTCCATAGGGTCGCAAAGAATCGGACACAACTGAGTGACTGAACAGCAACAATAACCCCACATATTGTATCATTTCATCTGGTAATATTTCAGTTTATTTCATTAAAAGATACAGGTTCTTTTAAACAAATATATATATATATATATATATATATATATATATATATATATAAGGAATTTTGAAAATTAACCTTCCAAATTTTTGAAAATTTGGGTTAATTTTTAAAATTAACCCAAAAATTAACCTCCTTTCTGTTTCTCTCTCTTTAGTTTGTTCAAATATGAAACCAAATAACATCCATATAGTATTGGAATTACTTGGTATCTCCTAAGTTTCTTTTAGTCCATAGGTTTTATTTCCTCTCCTATTTTTTTCTTACATTTGTTGAAGAAATCTTATAGCTCTATAGAATTTCCTACGGGTTATTTTTTTCTCTAAAATAAAATAATTTTTTTTTAACTAAGGAATTTGATTAAGGTGTAACATATACAGTAAATGCATAGATCTTAAGGGCACAGTTTGATAAGTTTTGATAAATCTCTGCATCTATGTAACTAGCAATTCAGTTAAGACATAGAACCAGACTTTCCCAAAAGTAGACACTGGCCCATGCCTCTTTGAGACTTGAAATGTGACTGTCCAAATTATGTGGTGTAAGTTTAAAATACACACTGATTTCCAATAAACAAAAAGAAAAGAATGTGAAATATCTCACTACTACTTTTTATATTGATTACATATTGAAATGATAATATATTTGATTAAATTAGACAAAAAGATTAAAATTAATTTTACCTGTTATATATATATTTATATATAAATATATATATATATATATATTTGTATCACACAGTGCTGACATAAAATATTTCCCAGCACTTTCCATCATTGCCTAGTCAGTTTTCCTACTTCAGTCCCTTCAGGAGGCAACCACTATCATCATAAATTAGTTTTGCCTGTTTTTGAAACAGACAATGATAAAATATGTCCACTCAGGTGGAGGGAGTTGCCTTCTTTCAACATAATGTTTTTGAGGTTCATCCATGCTGCATGTATCAGTAATCCATTGTTTTTTGTCCCCAGGCTAGATTTTGTTGATTAAATAACATGCGTCATATAGTGGTTTTTCAGTTCTCTGTGGTTCCCATAAATTAAAACTTTCTATCTTTTAATTTTTTTCATTTTATAAAACCTATATGTCTGTATTCCTACTTCATCTATTAATCACTGAAGAAGGTAAAAAATGACTAACCGTTTCACTGGAAGTAGAGACATATTTACAACTTGTTGTTTACAACTAAGTTGTTCAAACAGCTTAAAATATTGAGAAGGGATAGTGGAAGATGCTGGTTGACACATACTCAGTACTTCATTGCTGTAGTTTTAGATATTTTTTTCCTCAGTTAACCCTTTCCTCTCCTCAGACCCATATGAAAAGTTAGATCTAAATTAATGCATT
The DNA here is from genome assembly GCF_002263795.3 of Bos taurus. Lineage (NCBI taxonomy): Eukaryota > Metazoa > Chordata > Mammalia > Artiodactyla > Bovidae > Bos > Bos taurus. Next base: position 83,219,988 of record NC_037336.1, on the reverse strand, counting down.
AGCCCAGTTATATTTATCTGTGAAGTTATTTAACGATATAAGGTAACTTCTTTAAGCATGTATAAAAGACAGGCTGCTTTCATTTATTTGGTAAGCCTTGATATGTATTGGTTTTCTTTTCCTGTTAATCTTCTATACTAGTATAATTTGTACATTTTGCTATACTTTGCATAATTAAAATACAATTAATAAGTTAAATTATAAAGTATCCAATAAAATATAATTGCAAGTATAATTTGCTTTAGTTTTTCTGTCTTATCACTTGCTTCTATGGAAAATATTTGTGTGCTAAACACGCAAAAGAATAATATCTGAAGAATGAGAGCGGGGTCCTGGCCTTTTACCCACATGTATGTGTCTTCCCAGGGTATCCTGATTGTGACTGACTTTTATTTTAATGTAATTATCTGGCAGAACGGAAAATAAACAGAAAATGGTTTATTTTTTTTTAGAAAATGCCTTACACTTTCTGTGGCGAGAAATTGTTACATCTGAGGGTTTGAAACTCTACTACAATCCATACACAGGCTGGTAAGGCAAAACTTTGCTTATGTGCTTGATATTGAAAACAAATATTATGAAAACCTGTATGAGATTGATGGCCTATATCTTCAGCCTCGGCAGTACCTCAAAAAGGCATACTAAATTAAAGTCTCATTAGACAGTTTTATAGATAGGATAGACATGGAACTAATAGCACTTGTAAATTTTTGGTAGATAAATGCAGTAGGATAGACTTAAGATGTGTAGTTATTGATATTTAAAGAGATTATAATTTTAAGTAAAAATATCACCTTATTATGGGCCAGTTCATTAAATTTGTTAATTTTATTATAAAAGAGTTTTAGGAATCATTAAATATGATTAGTGAATCAGTAGTTACTGCCATTTTTATTCACAGATTCATAAAGGTCACAGAAGGTAGACATGCTTCCCTTTATTTATGGGAGAAAAACAAATGATGATAGTACCAGTTCTGTTTCTGCACGCTTAAGTTGTCAGCTCAGGCAGCTTTTTATTCTCATAGTTCTTATATTCATGATCTAGGGACTATAATTGTTGCAACTGAAAGTAGAGTTTTAAAAAGCATAAGACTTTTCTGCATTTCTCCCAGTTCTCTTTAGGAACAGTGTGATTTATATTTGCATTCCTATGATGTGTTTTTCTTATATTTTCCTTTAGCATCATTCGTGAGTACCCAAATGCTGGACCACAGTTGCTTGGTGGGATCTTAGCAGATGAGATGGGTCTTGGAAAGACAGTGGAGGTTTTGGCTCTGATTCTGACACATACTCGACAAGATGTCAAACAAGATGCTCTCACTCTTCCTGAGGTAGGAGGAGTACTACAGGGCTTGGGAAAGCAGAGCATATGTTCTCCAGAAAGCATCGTATGTTGAGCATTTGGTTGGCACTTAAGTCAACACTTGCAATTTATTCTGTAGCTTATGATTTGTATTAGTTGTTAACTTCACATAGGCACAGAAAATGGTATATTTGTGACCTGGCAAAGTTTTTTAAAGTGATATTGGCCAACCAGGAAGGGGATAGATACGCTGTTAATTTATCAAGCTTCCTTCTAGTTGGCAGAGAAATTCTCTTAGGAAAGTTTGATTACTTCCTCAAATGTTTTGTCACTTCTTCAGATCTCCATATTAATGCTACATATTTTTGAGAGCTATTTTTCAAAAATTGTGCAAATCTCAGATACATAAATCTTGGGGTCAAATAATTAGAACTTTATTAAAGGGTAAATAGCTTAGTAAGTCGGAGAAGGCAATGGCACCCCACTCCAGTACTCTTGCCTGGGAAATCCCATGGACGGAGGAGCCTGGTAGGCTGCAGTCCATGGGATCACGAAGACTTGGACATGACTTCACTTTCACTTTTCACTTTCATGCATTGGAGAAGGAAATGGCAGCCCACTCCAGTGTTCTTGCCTGGAGAATCCCAGGGATGGCGGAGCCTGGTAGGCTGCCTTCTATGGGGTCACAGAGAGTCAGACATGACTGAAGTAACTTAGCATCAGCAGCAGCTTAGTAAGTAGATTTCTCAATGAAATGAACAAATGAAACAAACAAAATTTCTCAATAAACAAAGTCTTTATTCTAAAATGTATGTGTGTTAGTCGCTCAGTCATGTCTAACTCTTTGCAGCCTCAGGGATTGTAGCCTCCCAGGCTTCTCTGTCCATGAGATTCTCCAGGCAAGAATAGTGGAGTGGGTAGCCATTCTCTTCTCCAGAGGATCTTCCCAACCCAGGGATTGAACCTGGGTGTCCTGCGTTGCAGGTGGATTTCTTTACCATCTGAACCCCTGGGGAAACCCTCTAAAATGTATAGTTGTGTTTAAAAATATAGAGTTTATAAGAAAAAAAAACTTCACTGAGACTCATAGCTTATAGCTTATATTTTCAGATAATGAAATTGTCAATTAGCACATTAAATCCTGCCGAAATGAGGCCACTAGTTAAAGACATAACGCTAATTACCTGGAGGGTCCATCATGCTCGAAACCTTAGTGGTTATATGATCTTTTGATAGGATAAAGTTTGCAAAATTACCCTTTCAGATTTTTTTTTTTTTTACCGTTTCAGAAATAAATTTTAATTAACTGTGGTACAAAAATGGAGTTAAACAGATTTATGTTTATTTTATCAGAAAATGAATATAAAATATTGACCATATATTTATATCTAAAAAAGACTATTTTTCTGTGTGATTTGTGTACATGTGTATAAATACTCTTTTTGCATTTGTAAATATTTTAATATGTACACATTTTCAGCATAACATTATTTGAATTTGTCATTATTTTCCAGTGTGACTGAAAAGTCACTTTAAAAGAAAAATGCTGTTGACCTTTGTTTTTCTACTTTAGATTTTTAATTTTTCCTTGCATGATATTCAGACTTCATAAGTGATAAAGTTAAAGAATTATTAGTTTCAAACTTCCTGTATTCAATGAATTTTAAATCTAAAATATCTATTATAAAAACTCAGTCTTTAACAATGCTATGTACAAACAAAATTGTAAGATTTCTAAAAAGTAACTTTACCAACTCTCAGAGTTTTCTTGCTGCTGCTGCTGCTGGTAAGTCGCTTCAGTCGTGTCCGACTCTGTGCGACCCCAGAGATGGCAGCCCACGAGGCTCCCCCGTCCCTGGGATTCTCCAGGCAAGAACACTGGAGTGGGTTGCCATTTCCTTCTCCAGTGCATGAAAGGGAAAAGTGAAAGTGAAGTCGTTTAGTCATGTCCGACTCCTAGTGACCCCATGGACTGCAGCCTACCAGGCTCCTCCGTCCATGGGATTTGCCAGGCAAAAGTACTGGAGTGGGTTGCCATTGTTTTCTCCCTTTTCAGATTTGAGTACAGGATAGAGTAGGGAATGTCTGTTTCCTTTGTAGAAAAATGAGTTGGCATGTACAGTTTTAACTATCAGTAACTTCCTTTTGAGGGTTTTCTTCTCATTAGCTGTGTTAATTTTAACTTATTTTGATTGCTATTACAAATTCAGTGGGCTAATACAATTTTAAACAAGCCTTAACATGTTAATTTCAGAAGTTTCACACTTTAATATGCATAATTTTTTAAAATGATGGCTAGCTTTTAACTCTGAAATAAAAAATAAGGTTTATATGTGTGAATAACTTACTTAGCCCTTTCTTTCATAATTTGTTACAACTCTTTTGTATCTTCTTAATAGAAGGAGGGCTAATTTTGTGAAGCAACTCAGAATACTGAAAGCAAAACACTGTGTAACTGCTAAACGTTGTTTATATCAGGGAGAAGTGGTAAATTATTTCATTCCATCACATTATTCTGGCGGAAATGTAAAAAAGACAGAAACCCAGAATATGGAATTTGAACCAAAAGAAAAAGTTCAGTGCCCCCGTAAGTATGAAATCTCTTAAAGATAACACCTTTTGCAGTGATATTTGTTCTAGTTCTTATAATCCTTAATAACAATATCTTATAATTGTTATAAATAATTGTTTTTACAGTTGTTTATACTTTGCATAAAAGTTTGGTTACAAGGCATATTATCTTAACAAAAATAAAGATTTATTCTTTGGTTTGACTTGATCCAGATAATTTGTTGCTTAATTTGTAGATTAGCAAATTAATGTAATTCTTCTTAAATAATTTTCATTGCTGTAATTTATTTCTTAATTGAGATAAGCTATTACATATTCTTCAAAATGATATACAGACAGCATGTCTTTAATAAATCTTTATTTTTTACTTAACATGGTTCTTAATGCACATTAACTGAGTTTTATTTTCTTTTCACTTTAATTGTTTTGACTGAGTTAGTATATCCTTTTGCATTTAGCTACACGTGTGATGATCCTGACAGCTGTTAAAGAAATGAATGGAAAAAAAGGAGTTTCTATTCTTTCCATCTACAAATATGTCAGTTCTATATATAGATATGATGTTCAGCGGAACAGGAGTCTTCTGAAACGGATGCTCAAATGTTTAATTTTTGAAGGCCTTGTGAAACAGATCAAAGGCCATGGTTTTTCTGGTACTTTTACACTGGGAAAGAATTACAAAGAAGAGGATATATATGATAAAACGAGAAAGCAGGTAACAGCATTTATCGAGTAGTTGTATGTGATCCTTTACAAAGTAAGTTGACAGATCCCACCTGTCTAAAGCTCTTAGAGCCAGATGATAAAAAAGAAGCATTAGGAAAAGCACTAATGGTTATGACTTCCGTCTTCTACTTTCTGAATAAAAGTTCCAGCAGAGTAGAAACTAAAAATAAGTATTAATTGAGTGGATTATACAGTTAGTTTGTAAAGCATAGTATAGGTTAAAGTAAGTTTTCTTCACCCTCATGCTATTGTCAGCACTCAAAAAGCATGTTCCATACTTTAAAAATGTTAATACATTACATCTGCATAACTCTTTACATACAATTTGAATCTTTTATGTAAGTTCTCATTTTCCCTCGTCATCACCTTTTAAAATATTTACCTTTTGTTATAAAACTTCTTCTGGGCCAATACTACAATTTGCTTTCAAGAAAATAGTAAAAAATTTGTGAATATAAATCAAGAAAAAACTGATGACAACAATTCAAAATGTGGAGTTACTAGCTTAGCTACTGTGAAAGAAATGGCAGACCAAGAAGTTCTCTTCCAAGAGTAGTGAGTCTCCAGCATTTTCTCCCCAGCCAGGTTAGAAGACTGCAATGAACTTCTGTGCTTTTAATAATCCTTCTGCTACCAAAAAAGGAAAATCTTCTTCAGTTAATGCCAATCATTCCATGTTAATATCATTCATTCCTCTGTTCGCCCTTGACTGTGACATCACTTCTAGGAAGGTGCAGCTGGCATCTGCCTCCCCAACACAGCCCTTGTCTGTTATATAACCCCCTTATGCAGTCCTGTAGCATCATTTTAAAGGGTCGTGCTCAGTTGTGTCCTACTCTTTTGCAACACCATGAATTGTAGCCCACCAGGCTTTTCTGTCCATAGGATTCCCCAGGCAAGAATACTGGAGTGGGTTGCCTTTTACTGTTCTCTCTTTTCCAACAGACTCCTTTGAGACCAGGAGCTAAATATACCTCATACTTATATCCCCAGCATCTGACATGTTGCCTGGCAACATTTATTGGCATTCAGTAAATAATTGCAAGAGGGTACACCAGTAGAAGGCAATGGCACCCCACTCCAGTACTCTTGCCTGGAAAATCCCATGGATGGAGGAGCCTGGTAGGCTGCAGTCCATGGGGTCACTAAGAGTCGGACACGACTGAGCGACTTCACTTTCACTTTTCACTTTCATGCATTGGAAAAGGAAATGGCAACCCACTCCAGTGTTCTTGCCTGGAGAATCCCAGGGACGGGGGAGCCTGGTGGGCTGCTGTCTGTGGGGTCACACAGAGTCGGACAGGACTGAAGTGAATTAGCAGCAGCACCACCACCAATAGAAAGGAGAAAGAAAATGAATTTATCTGTTTATTGCAGTAACTAGTAGATTAATTTTTACTTTGGTTAAAAGCTATATTTTAATACTTGATGTTTTTATAATTGCCCCTGTTGTTGTTTAGTCAGTAAGTCATGTCCAACTCTTTTGTGACCCCATGAACTGTAGCCCATGGACAGGCCCCTGTGTCCGTGGGATTTCCCAGGCAAGAATACTGGAGTGGGTTGCCATTTCCTTCTCCAGGGGATCTTTATAGCCCTGGGATTCAACCCACATCTCCTGCACTACCGGTGGATTCTTTACCGCTGAGCCACTAGGGAAGCCCATAATTGCCCTAGTTTGTATTATAAACTACCAGTCTTTTATTGATTTAGACAGACTGTAAATTATAAGAGGTTGATAGCAAAATTAGTAGCTCCCTTTATTTCTAAGTTTTGTTCCTTCCAAATATTAATTAAACAACAGTAGAGTTTTCTTTTCCTTTTGGGCCTGTGGGAGGAGGAGTTCATAGAGCAATTTGAAAACCACTGATCAGGAGTGATTCTCCTCAGGGAAAGAGTGACAAAGACTGCCTATGAGATTTTTATGTAAAGCACATGAAGTTGGGTGTTTAATTTTAGCTATGTCACTCCATTAAGATAAATAAATAATGTTTTTCATAGGCAGTGGGGAGTCCAAGGAAAACTCAGAAAGAATCCAGAAAATCAGGAAACAAGGACACAGACTCTGAATATTTGCCATCAAACACCTCTGATGATGATGATGATCCTTACTATTATTACTGCAAGCCCAGGAGAAATCGTAGTAAATGGAGGAAGAAACCTGTTCCGTCCACAAAAAGGGAAAAAAGCCAGCTGAACATCAGTCTCAACCCACAGGATCACTGTCCACCTACTGGTAACTCTGAAATTACTGATGTTACTACATCTGAAAGTACATGTGTCTTTGAAGTCAATCAAGAACATTCAGCAAAGGACCAAGCTGAATCTCTAAATCCTGTTGGTGATGACATGCCACATTCTAATATCATGGGTTCCTATAATTCTTCCAGTTATCGCTTTGGGTGCATATGTGGTGAACTTGACCAGGTAGACTGTAAGCCTCGTGTTCAGTGCCTGAAATGCCACTTGTGGCAACATGCAAAATGTGTGAATTATGAAGAGAAGAATCTGAAGATTAAACCTTTCTACTGCCCCCACTGCCTTGTTGCAATGGAGCCAGTATCCACAAGAGCAACTCTGATCATCTCCCCCAGTTCCATCTGTCATCAGTGGGTGGATGAAATCAACAGGCATGTGAGGTCATCATCTCTTCGAGTCTTGGTAAGACAGTTTGCACTCTTTAAAGGGATAGGAAAATGTAAGTGTTTGCTTATGATAATTTTTATAATCTTTGTCACCTTGTTTTTATCCCGAAAATTAACTTAATGAGATAATGATATTAAGTCAGAACTCAAAGAGGAAATTGAGAATAAGAAAAAGTACAGTAGACTGTTTATTCTTTTCTGACATCAGAAGTTAAAGCACTTTGAGTGGAAAGTTATGAAAGTTTTTGAAGAAGTCCTTAATCATATAAGGGGAAAACATCTTTGTATTCAGAAAGAAATGCAGTTCAAAGGCAGCATTGTTTAATAGTTATCTGCTTGTGTGATCCTACATCTTTTAGCTCCAGAATCTTCCTCTGAAGCCTCAGTTACCCCTTCTGTAAAATAAGAATTTACTCATTCAACAAATATTTAGTGAACACCTATTGTGTGCCAGGAATTGTGCTAAGTTCTAAAAATTGTACCCCCCACACACTTTTTGTGAAGATTGAATGATTTGATAAACTGCTGGCACATGGTGAGTGTTCATTTAATGTTATTGTTCACTACTGTTAGTATTTTTTACCCTTTGTGTTCTTCTTTTCTTCTTTCCACACAAATGTTACTGGAGATTTTCTGTATTTCGGCCACTATGATAGGCATGTATAATACAGTAGTTTATAAAACACCAACTTTGCCACTGAGGAGCTCTGTTCTGTAGAGGAGGCAAACCTTGGTTTGTATCTTGACTCTACTAGTTTTGAGTAAGTCCCTTCATGTTTTCTATGTGTGACATAGGAATAATAACAACTAACAGAATTGTTGTTAAAGGTGGGAGATAAAACTCTGCAGTGCTAAAACATAAAAGGCATTCAGTAAATAATAGCTCTTGTTTTACTTTCTCATACCATTGTGCTTTCGCACAAACTATTGATTCCATCTACCCACCTACCTTTTCCCCTTTCTTCCACCCATGAAAGCTCTTGAATGTACTTCAAGATCTACTGCAAATTTGAATTCCTCTCTGAATTTACCTTCTTAGCCATAAAATTGGTCTCCATTGTGATGCTTTCGCATTTACTTCTATTCCAGTGCCTTTCACATTGCTTATGTTTTTAGTCTTCCACAGTAAAATGCATCTTTCTCTAAACAGGTCTGGGATGTATCTTATAGGATGTTTGGTTATAAACAAATAGAAAGTGCTTGGTAAGGGTATAAATGAATGTCTGTGATTATATCCTAGGTATATCAAGGAGTGAAGAAAGATGGTTTTTTACAGCCTCATTTTTTGGCAGAACAGGATATAGTCATCATTACTTACGATGTCCTCCGTTCAGAACTAAACTATGTAGACATCCCACACAGCAACAGTGAGGATGGGCGTCGCTTAAGGAACCAGAAGCGCTACATGGCTATTCCCAGTCCTCTTGTAGCTGTGGAGTGGTGGAGGATCTGCCTTGATGAAGCTCAGATGGTCGAATGTCCTGCTGTAAAAGTGAGAATTTCTGCAGAATTGCTTGAGGGCTGGGGAAGAGCTGGAGGAAACTGTTCATAGGAAATTTAATAGTTTACATGTAGTTTAACCCACAGTATTGACATTCGCCAAAAGTTTGCCTTTGGACACTTTGCATTTGCTTTCTCTTGTGCATGAGCTGTATAATCCTTAAAAATTATTTGGTACTTGGAATCATTGTTCTGTATGAAAAGTTCATGTATATTTGAACAAGATGGTAGTTTTTATGTGATGTAGATCTAAGTAAACTCTACTTAGGTACTTTAATCAGCATTTCTGCCACATGGAGTGCTCACCATACAAGCTCTGGTAACTGACAGCTTTTTATCAGAGACCAAATGGTAATGGGAAAATGCTAGAGGAAAAACTTTTATTCAGACTTCATTGTATGTCTTTATTCTGTCTTCTTTGCCCAGTCTGTGACCTGAACTGAATTAATAAGTCATGCCTGTTAGCACAGTGGTTCTCATCTGGAGGATGGCGTGGTCTAGGGAATGTATCAGTCAGCTGGGGCATTTTCATTCTACCCATACATGAATTTCCTTTCCTCTTTGAAAGGACACATTGCAGCCTCCTGCTAATAAGAGCCCCATACTAGAAGACAGCCCATTGAATATGATGTTCAGTATCTAGTGTGATAACTATTCTGTAAGGGAAAATGCATCTGACCTGAAGCCTGGGCTTGAGAGCTGTTTTCATAAGTAAACGCAATCCTGCATTTTTCTTGTGTCTCTCTTCTCATTCTCTCCCATCAGGCTGCAGAAATGGCTCAGCGCTTGAGTGGGATTAACCGCTGGTGCATCAGTGGCACTCCAGTACAGAGAGGACTGGAAGGTAATGGATGGTTTCCTCACATATCGCATTTATTTGAAAAACTTAAAATTTTTGAGCAAAAAATATTGCTTAACTTTTGCTGAAATCCTTAGGTGATTATGCATATATTAAAATATATTTATATTTGATCCTAATAGTTTCAGACATCTACCTTTTTAAAAGGAATCAAGTGCTTTTTGTTTATATATATGTGAAGACAGATATGTAGTTGAGTAGTCCTACTGTCCTGACTTGAGCAGGTGTTGTGCCTGCCTGAACACTGTAGACACAGGTCTGAATTGGACTCAAAGATCCAAAATGGTGAGTAGAAAACAGGGAGAACCTGACAAGAAAGAAAGAGGGAAACAGAGAAGAAAAAGGAATTAGTTTCACTTGGCTGTGTCTATAAAGATAAGGACTTCCCCTCACACATTTTAACTGATGCTTCTACATCAGTCTCATTCATATAACTAATTTTTTCCATAGAACATAGACAACATTTTTAAAACTTTTGTCAAAGTTGCAAATATTTGAGACTAAAAGTTTAAATAAGTAAATGTTGGTTTACATAATAAATTTCTGCAAAAACTGTCACTAAAATGTGGTTTAATTATAAAAATATAAATATCCTTAGTCCTATGGCAGATGTTTATCTTCAAAACCTATCATTCTTGAAAGTTCAGGTTTTCATGTATCAATTGTTCTTAGCAGGATAACTTACTATTCTGCTAAAGTAAAAATATCAACATCTATTACACTGAACTGAGAAACACTATTTTTTGATGACTATTTTTAGGGGAAAAGAGTTTTTTAGGAAGATGTTTAAGTATATATTTAAATATCTCTGTAATTTTAGTAAGTTACATTAAGCTACATATTTGTAGAATGCTGCTGCTGCCGCCGCTAAGTCACTTCAGTTGTGTCCGACCATGTGCGACCCCATAGATGGCAGCCCACCAGAATCCCCTGTCCCTGGGGTTCTCCAACACTGGAGTGGGTTGCCATTTCCTTCTCCAGTCCATGAAAGTGAAACATCAAAGTGAAGTTGATCAGTCGTCTCCAACGCTTAGTGACCCCATGGACTGCAGCCGACCAGGCTCCTCCATTCATGGGATTTTGCACACAAGAGTACTGGAGTGGGGTGCCATTCCCTTCTCCAATTTGTAGAATAATATCAGGCTAATTAAAAGGCCAAATTTAGTAGTCTGCTGTTACATTGGAAACTGTCCAATACGTTAATATTTAGGTGTTAATAACATAATCACGATGGTGTGATCACTCACCAAGAGCCAGACATCCTGGAATGCGAAGTCAAGTAGGCCTTAGAAAGCATCACTACGAACAAAGCTAGTGGAGGTGATGGAATCCCAGTTGAGCTATTTCAAATCCTAAAAGATGATGCTGTGAAAGTGCTGCACTCAATATGCCAGCAAATTTGGAAAACTCAGCATTGGCCAGAGGACTGGAAAAGGTCAGTTTTCATTTCAGTCCCAAAGAAAGGCAATGCCAAAGAATGCTCAAACTACCGCACAATTGCACTCATCTCACATTATAGTAAAGTAATGCCGGAGCCAGCCGGCAAAGTCGATCAGGTCCCGAGAACGTGCACGGCGGGGCTAAGAAAGAAACTAAAGCAAGAGACTACAAAGATGGGGTCGAGAGGTTCAGACACGTCACCACGAAGGGACGCAGTCTGACACCAACTTTATTCAACATCTCATATTTATACAGAAAAGCGTGAGAGAGACAAAACAGTTGACCTTTTTTTCTTGGTTAGCCTATACATCTTACAAACAGTCACAAGAAATCTTGAGAGCATGGGAATGGCTCCCTGTTATTATTTCTTACACCAGATAACATTTCTCTGTGCGTGAGAAGTTTGCACAGAACTCCAGGTGCCTGCAGTAAATAAGCGCCTAATCTCTGGGGTGGCGGGACAGAGAGCTATGTTTGCAAGCAAACCCTCAAGGACTGAGGCAGCTCCCAGAGCTGTGTCCTTCGGACAAAGGACCCCGTTCTCACGGGCAGCTCCCCGCAAAGTAATGCTCAAAATTCTCCAAGCCAGGCTTCAGCAATACATGAATCGTCAACTTCCAGATGTTCAAGCTGGTTTTAGAAAAGGCAGAAGAACCAGAGATCAAATTGCCAACATCCACTGGGTCATCGAAAAAGCAAGAGAGTTCCAAAAAAACATCTATTTCTGCTTTATTGACTATGCCAAGCCTTTGACTGCGTGGATCACAATAAACTGTGGAAAATTCTGAAAGAGATGGGAATACCAGACCACCTGACCTGCCTCTTGAGAAACCTGTATGCAGGTCAGGAAGCAACAGTTAGAACTGGACATGGAACAACAGACTGGTTCCAAATAGGAAAAGGAGTACATCAAGGCTGTATATTGTCACCCTGTTTACTTAACTTATATGCAGAGTACATCATGAGAAACACTGCACTGGAGGAAGCACAAGCTGGAATCTAGATTGCTGGGAGAAATATCAATAACCTCAGATATGCAGATGACACCACTCTTAACAGCAGAAAGTGAAGAGTAACTAAAAAGCCTCTTGTTGAAAGTGAAAGAGGAGAGTCAAAAAGTTGGCTTAAAGCTCAACACTCAGAAAACGAAGATCATGGCATCTGGTCCCATCACTTCATGGGAAATAGATGGGGAAACAGTGGAAACAGTGTCAGACTTTATTTTTCGGGGCTCCAAAATCACTGCAGATGGTGATTGCAGCCATGAAATTAAAAGACATTTACTCCTTGGAAGGAAAGTTATGACCAACCAAGATAGCATATTCAAAAGCAGAGACATTACTTTGCCAACAAAGGTCCATCTAGTCAAGGCTATGGTTTTTCCAGTAGTCATGTATGGATGTGAGAGTTGGACTGTGAAGAAAGCTGAGCGCCAAAGAATTGATGCTTTTGAACTGTGGTGTTGGAGAAGACTCTTGAGAGTCCCTTGGACTGCAAGGAGATCGAACCAGTCCATCTGGAGGAGATCAGTCCTGGGTGTTCATTGGAAGAAATGAAGCTGAAGCTGAAACTCCAGTACTTTGGCCACCTCATGTGAAGAGTTGACTCATTGGAAAAGACCCTGATGCTGGGAGGGATTGGGGGCAGGAAGAGAAGAGGACGACAGAGGATGAGACATCTGGATGGCATCATCGACTCGATGGACATGAGTTTGAGTAAACTCCGAGAGTTGGTGATGGACAGGGAGGCCTGGCGTGCTGCGATTCATGGGGTTGCAAAGAGTCGAATGTGACTGAGCGACTGAACTGAACTGAACTGAAGATCTCATTGAACTCCAGAGTTAGCTAAGAAGGTGTAGAGAAAATGCCTATCACAGTTACTTTATTCTCATTTTAATGTTAAAGGAATATGAGCAGTAATTCTGCAGTTCCCTGGGTACTTAATTTGGAATAAATAAGATGTTGGCAGGTGTTTTGAGCATCTGGCACCCTTTAACAAATTTTTGATTAATTTTTTAAACAGCTTTATTGAGGTATGAATGACATATAATGAAACTATAAATATTTAAAATACAAAATTTGTAAACTTTTGACATATATATTTACCAGGGAGTTTATTTCCACAATCAACATAATGACGCCAAAAGTTTTCTCATGTCCAAGTTACCATAAAAAATAGCATTTCCCGAATGTCTGGAAATTTAGTTTATTTTTCATCTTTGCTTCCGTGATTCTCTGATATCTTTAATGCTATCACGCTTACAATGTATCAAGGTTTTGGGGGGTTTTTTGCGTTAATAGTAACTATGGTGGGAATGTTAGCCTGATGTGACTTCAGTTCAGTTCAGTCAGTGTCACGAATCTCGGTCCATACTTCTTCAGGCACTCTGTCTATCAGATCTAGTCCCTTATACCTATTTCTCACTTCCACTGTATAATCATAAGGGATTTGATTTAGGTCATACCATTCATGGTCTAGTGGTTTTCCCCACTTTCTTCAATTTAAGTCTGAATTTGGCAATAAGGAGTTCATGATCTGAGCCACAGTCAGCTCCCGGTCTTGTTTTTGCTGACCGTATAGAGCTTCTCCATCTTTGGCTGCAAAGAATATAATCAGTCTGATTTTAGTGTTGACTATCTGGTGTGTAGAGTCTTCTCTTGTGTTGTTGGAAGAGGGTGTTTGCTATTCCCCGAAAAAAGAATATGAGGGATGGCCAGATGGGCCTCCTAGGAAATGCTTATCATGCGTTGCATAAGACCCCTAAAGGCCACAGGCCTACTGCTGGGCACCGGGTGGACAGGTACCACTGGGTCAACACACACTGATATGCAGCAGCTGGGCCCTCATGGGCGAGAGCTCAGTGGAGCCACTTTTATATTCTCTGAAATGAAAATGAGTCTAAGCTGGAGAGGCCCAGGAAACAGAAAAAATAACTGCATTAGGGACTAGGGTACATGATGGTGAATCCTCTCATGCAGATCAACTATGTTCTTAACTGTACTTTTAATTGTTTAATTTTACTTGAAATTTTATGTAACACTAATGAATGTACCCTATAAGGTAATAGAATGAAGATACTGACCTGTCATAAGAGTCAATGAATTATCAAAAGTAACAGTTTAAATAAATGTGGTGTGTTTTTAATAAAAAAAAAAAAAAAAATGCTATGACCAGTGTGTTTCCTTGGCAAAACTCTGTTAGCCTTTGCCTTGCTTCATTCAGTACTCCAAGGCCAAATTTGCCTGTTATTCCAGGTGCTTTTTGACTTCCTACTTTTGCATTCCAGTCCTCTATAATGAAAAGGACATCTTTTGGGGGTGTTAGTTCTAAAAGGTCTTATAGGTCTTCATAGAACCATTCAACTTCTTCAACTAACTTACTATGTTGTATTTGGAAGTAGAAGTCTCATTTGTTTTCTTTTTGTGTTAGACCAGGGTTTCTCTGCCTTAGCCCCATTAACATTTTGAGTCAGATAATTCATTTTCATTAGGGGCTGTTCTGGTTATTTTGTATATTGAGCTTTTACACTCCTTATACTGGTAGTGTTCTTGCAGTTGTGACACCCATAATTGTCTCCAGTCATTGCCAAATGTCCCCAGTGGGCAAAATCACACCCTTCCACCCCAGTTAATAGTCACTCTGCTAGAGTGATAGAGATAAATCAGGTTGATGATTTATTAATTAATAACATTTGTTTTTGCTCCATGGTAAAGTCAAAAATTTTAAGTCAAACCATCCTAAGTCAGACTATCTGTATTCTCAACATGCTTTTTTTCTTTCTTTTCAGATCTATTCGGGTTAGTGGTATTTCTCGGTGTTGAACCTTACTGTGTCAGACACTGGTGGGTTCGACTTCTCTATCGTCCTTATTGCAAGAAGAATCCTCATTTCCTCTACAGCTTTATTGCCAAGATAATGTGGAGGTCTGCGAAGAAAGATGTGATTGACCAAGTCAGTAGCATAAGTATTTATTGATTAAGGGTATTAGGAAAAAATTTAAGAAGAAGCAGAGTTGGGATGAAAAGTTAAATTTCCAGGTGACTTTTTTTTTTCTCCTCTGTTTAGATCCAGATACCCCCTCAGACAGAAGAAACCCACTGGCTTCACTTTTCTCCAGTGGAAAGGCATTTCTATCACCGTCAACATGAGGTGTGCTGCCAGGATGCAGTGGTAAAACTCAGGAAGATTTCTGACTGGGCTTTGAAGCTCAGCAGCCTGGACAGAAGGACCGTCACCTCCATCCTATATCCGTTGCTGAGGCTCCGACAGGCCTGCTGCCACCCACAGGCTGTTCGTGGCGAGTTCTTGCCACTCCAAAAAAGGTTTTATTATCAGTTTTCTTATACTGTAAGAGATAATAGAGCAGTGATCGACAGTATTGGGGGAAGGAAATGGCAACCCACTCCTGTATTCTTGCCTAGAGAATCCCGTGGACAGAGGAGCCTGGTGGGCTGCTGTCCATAGGGTCGCACAGAGTCGGTCACAACTGAAGAGACTTAGCATGCATTCATGCATAGACAGTATTAAAGCAATTAGCTTCCTAGCCCACAGTTTCATTCAGGGTCTTAGAACTGAGTTGTCATCTGCTTTTAGCAGTGTGGTGATTTCTCTTCAATATGGAGCCCCATTTGTGAAAGAGAACCACATCAAAATTATTTTCATGGTTTTGAACATTTTTTTAGGACTGTTGAAGGGTTTTGTTGTTTTTTTGGGTTTCTGTTTGTCTTCTGCTGCACTCCAGATATGAAACGCTTTTGTTCATTTTGCGTTATATTTTTTGGTTCTGACATCAGGAAATTAGGTAAATTAGATTCCTATTAAATATTTTCTTTATAATTATACTAGCTATATTCTTTGATTATTCCTTTCAATACTCTGTTGTCCCCAAAAATTTGTTGGTTCATCAACTGTGATAGGAACTAGCCTCTTTTTTTTTTTTTTTTAGCACTTGATATTAAAAAGATATCCTTTCAGGCGCTATAAGAAATATAAAGAGGAATTTGACTCTTATCCTTGCCTTTGAGCAGTTTGTAGATAACTAAAGGCAAAGACAAAGATTAGTGAAAGTGTTAGTTGCAAAGTCGAGTCTGACTCTGCAACCCCATGGACTGTAGCCTGATAGGCTCCTCTGTCCATGGGATCCTCCAGGCAAGAATACTAGAGTGGGTTGCCATTCTCTTCTCCAGGGGATCTTCCTGTCACAGGGATCAAACCCAGGTCTCCTGCACTGTAGGCAGATTCTTTACCATCCGAGCCATCAGACAAAGTTTATCGATCTCTATAATGTAAAGAAAACATTGTGTATTTCACAAGAGGTATATATGAATTGCTGTGGGGCTCCCCTGGTAGCTCAGACAGTAAAGAATTTGCCTGCAATGCAGGAGACCTGCCTTCAATCCCTGGGTTGGAAAGATAATCCTGGAGAATGGAACGAATGCCCACTCCAGTATTCTTGCCTGGAGAA
Organism: Bos taurus; assembly: GCF_002263795.3. Lineage (NCBI taxonomy): Eukaryota > Metazoa > Chordata > Mammalia > Artiodactyla > Bovidae > Bos > Bos taurus. The sequence goes on along the minus strand of NC_037336.1, from coordinate 83,203,481 downwards.
GTCCATGGACAGAGGAGCCTGGCAGGCTACAGTCCTTGGGGTCGCAAGAGTCAGACATGACTGAGCGACTTAACCACCACAACCACCACTTTGCACTTTAGGAAGATTTTTCTAGTTCTGCTCTTCACTGACTGAAATGAGAAAAAGTTAATGAGAGGATCGAAAGAAAGCTTGCTAGAATAGTAAACTAATAATGATAGTGATGAAAATGGAGGTAAACAGATATCAAAGATCACAAAGACTCTATAAGAGACTGGTACTCTTGATCTTATGTAATATTATTCTCTCACTTGGAATCTTCTTTCTAGTTCTGAACAACCTGCCTTTTCTTTTAGCACCATGACAATGGAGGAACTGCTGACATCCCTGCAGAAGAAGTGTGGCACTGAATGTGAAGAGGCGCATCGGCAGCTAGTCTGTGCCCTCAATGGCTTAGCAGGCATCCACATCATTAAAGGTAGAAGGTGATGCTTTGTTATCTTTGATTCTTCTAAATACTTATAATGTAAATCAAAATTATAATTATAGTTATAATGTAAATCAAAGTCTCCCCAGAAAGACACTTTAACACAGTATTAATCATAATTTAAATAGGTCCAACTTAATGGAGAGCAGTTATACAGAACATTTCCAAAAAAAAAGTTTCAATATGCTTTCACCAAACATTTCCACTTCTAAAAGTTTTTCATGTGAACAATTGAAACAACCAAAATAGTGAACAACTGAAACAACCAAAATGCCTAGAAACAGAATGGTTAAATTGTGACACATTCAAGTGGATGTTGGTCATTGACTTACAGAGTAGTATCACTTGTAAGTTCAGTCTCCCAACAAATATTGGAGTATTTGCTATGTGCTGGTTATGATTTAGGTACTAAAAATAATGTAGTAAATAAGTGTCAATCTAGCCTCATATCTGAAAAATTCATTTTTCTATAAGCATTTTATAGTATATATAATACTATTATATATATATATATTGTTTTATCCTCATGATTACCCAATAGTTTAGCCATTACCATCCCTATTTTATTTGAGAAAATGGGTTCAAAGGGCTTAGTTGCTTTCTCAAGATTACAGCTAGAAAGTGACAAAGAATTTGCCCTGGATCTCTTGATTTCACATCAGATATTTAATTTTTTTATAATCCTGTGTCCTCTTTATCAAATAGGCATTTGTAAACCTCAGTATTATACTATATAGTAGGTTGCAACTCACCATTAAAAATTTCTGATGTTGAGTGATATGTCACTTGTAAATGATCACAATAATAAATTTCAGATTTCCCAACTTGATTATGAACTGCATTTCTCATTTTATTCTGTGTTGTTATGACTCAGAAGCTTAGACAGTAAATGAATTTCTTCACTTAGCCTTTTTTCTAGTCTCCTTGTCAGACTTGTCTCTTTTCCCCTGCTGTGAAATTATGCACAGTATGGGAATTGGGAGGGTTATTCATCTGATCATTGTCCAAACACTGTAGCACTCTAACAGGATCAGCATTTGACTGGCTCCTGTGTGGCAAAATACCATGCTATGATGTAGCAAGAGGTGCATCACTGCTCTTTTCAGGTAGTTCCCACTGCTTTCTCACTGTAGTTATTCGTCTGTGGCTGGAAACTATTGCTGATTGTTAAGAAGAATTCCTATTAGAAAGTCCGTTAATAAGTGGTATGTCTAGTCTCATTTAATTGTAATTATAAACTTAACTGTGGGGGATTAACTACTTTTAGTTTCTAGTTTAATTCATAGTAGTATATTAAATAATCTACATTTTTAAAAGTAACATTACATATTTAACTTATATAATTTAAACTCTTCTAATATTAGAGACCAGATAGTACAGATATGACTTCTAAATGAAATCTAAAATTAATATTAAACTCTAAAGGGATTCACATATTACATGCGAATATACATATATATGATATACAGTGTATATTTTAAGGTCCTCACTGATTATGGTGTTAAAAACATGTTATTTCAATTTTGTGTACTATATACATGAAATATATATGTGTGTGTGTATCTACACACACATACATATATATATATAGAAGTGTTTTAGGTTCAGTTTTCTGAGAAAGAAAGATTTTTTTCCTGATCATCCCATACATTTTTCATTTCTACATGTGTTTTTTTGGAAAAAATTAGTTTGGCAGTATCGAACCAGTACAATTTGTCTAGTTGTTAATTTGTTTAGTGCCATCAAGTGGCAAAGAATGGGTATTTCCATATTTGGCTTATATTTGCATAGCTTATTGAATATGGATATTTTATCCATATTGGTCTGGGAAAGACATAAAAATATTTTTTTTCACTATAAAAAATCTTTTTTTTTCACTAAGTAGTGAAAAGAAAACAGATATTATAATGAATAGCTCAGTTTCATCTGCTTTTATTATAGTCTAGTCATTGTACCTTCTTTAAAAGGTATAATAATTATGAAGAGAAAGTTGTTAAATGAATTGTTCTTTATAAATGACAGTATAAATATTAATGGAATCCATATGTCTTTTGAAAAGCTAAAGAGAGCTCATTGTGTGAAGATAATTGTTACTCCTACATTATAATGCAACTTTATTATTGTGAAAGTAATCTGCTTTATAAAAATGAAGAGAGATTAGAGGACTTGGCAAGTACTGTGAAAATGTGTGCTTTAGAAAGCTTTATATTAAATAACTGGTAGAACTAGATATAAAACAGTGGTATAAAAGCAAGTGTTTTGTGCAACAATATGAATGTACTTAATGCTGTTGGACTACACTCTTAAAAATGGTTGAAATCGTAAATTTTATTTTATGTATACTTTACCACAATAAAATATACATATATGGAATCAGCTTTAACAGAGAGAAAGTGTGTGTGTTAGTCACTCAGTCATGTCCGACTCTGCAACCCCGTGGACTGTTCTTCTGTCCATGGAATTCTCCAGGCAAGAATACTAGAGTGGGTTGCCATTCCCTTCTCCAGGGGATCTTCCTGACTCAGGGATTGAACCCGGGCATTCCGCATTGCGGGCAGATTCTTTACTGTCTGAACCACCAGGCGCATATATATGTATATAGAATATTCATTATGGCTATGAGCAAAATTCTAAATCCATGATATTAATGAAACTGGTTTACAGTTTAAAATAAGCAAGTGTATGCAACGATCAGGATAAAAGCTTTTTCCTCAGCAAACTGAAATTTTTCTCTTTATCTTTTTCTCCCTTGTGTTTCATGATTTTGCCACTGTTAGATTTTCATTTTATTGTATGTATAAATTACTGGTTTCGAGTTTTTCCCCAGGCAGAAAAAAAGATAGGTTGCATTAGTCAGAGCCATTAAAAATGTTTCACCTCTCCTTCACTGAAGTCTAATGAAACTTTCTGAAAGAATCAGGTAGTAAATATTTTAGGCTTTGTGAGCCATAAGATTTGTGACAACTATTCAGCTGTTGTAATACAAAAGCAGCCACAGATAGTACGTAAAGTCCTCATGACTGGGTTCCACTAAAACTTTATTCATGGACCCTGAGATTTAATATCATGTAATTTTCACATGTCGCAAAATAGTTTTATCTTAGTTTTTATTTCAACTATTAAAATTTAAAAATAAATTCTTAGTGTGTAGACCCTACAAAAATACAGTCAGATAAGACCCATGGGCCGTAGTTTATCAGCTTGTGCTTTTGTACTTTTTTATGACTTTATTTGTATGAGCTACTTTTTAGGTATAACAAAAAAAAAGCGTAAATCTCTTAGACTAACTGTGAATTATATAACCAGAAATAGAAAGAATTCTAAATTTTTGAAATGTAGTTATAAACTAAATCCTTCTGGCCTAATACCAACAGAAACAATACCTGTCAAGAAGAGTGCATTATTTTTCTGAAAAGTACGTGTACATTGGTCATAGTGTTTTGAATATTTGTTTATAAACACATGTAAGTACCCTAAATTTGTCCTTAATTTCAAACATCCTAATAACTACTGCTTGGAAGTCATTAACTTGAAAAAGAAGAAAAAAACATTAGTTTGTTTGTTTTTTAGCATACTTTTAAAACATTAAATTATTTTATTGGTGTTCTAGTTCTGTGGAATTTTAACCCCCAAGAAAGGGTGCCATCATCAACTTTTTTTACTGGGGCAGTCATATTAATACCAACTCAAATTCCTTTTCGTAAAAAATAAATAAATTAGGGAGTTCTAATCAATGCTGTATTTTTACAGTAGGTGTTTTTAGATGACTTTGAGAGCTAAATACGTGATTTTCTTATTCTTTAAACATATTTTGATTATCCAGGCGAGTATGCTTTGGCAGCAGAACTATATAGAGAAGTGTTGCGTTCATCTGAGGAACACAAGGAAAAACTCAAAACAGATTCACTGCAAGTAAGTAAAACTAAACAGTTTCAAACTGTTTGATCTTTGTAAAATAAATTTTCTGAATATTTAGGAGGACGAAAGGTAACAAGTGGAATGAGTCACAGTCCCTGGGGATAAAACTTAAAATCCATGTTCTCTTAACAAGCACCCAAGATGTCTTTTTGTATAGACCCAAAAGTTTGAGAAACACTAATATTCTGTCTACTCAGGCCAGTATTGGCCACAAGGCTGACTAGATAAGCCTAACCTACATTAGAAAAGTAGCTCAAAACATTCGTATTTCAAAGAATGGCATCAGTTTTATCACTTTTGCATATTTATATCAGCATATTTATTTACATGATATTCAACAAAAAAAGAAATTGAGTTTCACTCAGCAGTGGAACTAAGTAACAATAATACTTATCCAATGGTCTTCTAATTTAGTTTTTGTAGGTCTCTTAGGGAGATTTGGATATTTGAATTGTAACACTTAAATGTGAAATTTCTTCTTGCTTCTATCAGTGGATCATATAGACAAGACTCTAGCTAAATGGTAAATAAGATCCGTTTTATGAATCCTGGTAAGTTTAGGCTTGAGTCCCAAGTGAGGCTTCTTTTTTACTGTTCAGAACCTAGGCCTTGGAACCTCATGTTCACCTGTGTCTGAGCAGGTGTTAGGAGGAGTGTATGGGGGAGGGGGAAGAGGAGAGAAAATTAAATACTGGTATCCTTATATTATGTATGCATGGATGAGGATTACAGAAGGCTTTGGACCTTAAGCAAATGTGTTTACCTTACGAGAGAAGGAGCAAGTTGGAAGATACTGTGCTCCTGAATAAAGGAAACAGAAGTGGGCAGGTGAGTCCAGTGCGCCTGAGCTCCAGTGAAGAGTAAACCATCAGGCAGCCTGGTTCTTGCTTTGAGTCACAGCAGCTTAGCCTGCTGACCAGGCATAACCCAAGGAATATCTAACTCTGTCCAGTCAAATTAGCCACTCTGCTCTGTTGGGATAAAGGTGTAAACGAACAGAGAGAGAGGTGTTCCTCCCAGTCCATTCCACCAGTTTGTGCAGAATGCAACAGAAGCCTCAGTACAGTCACAGACCCAATATCACAGTGAGATGTCTGGCTTATATTAATATTTAATACAGAGATTTAAGATGGAGTTTTCTCCTTTATTCTACACCATCTGCACCTCCAGCCCCTCCTCTTTTCAGCCCTTAAATTCAACAGATCCAGGTCACAGCCCTGTTTTCTTATGTATTTCATTATCTTTGGTTTTATAATGTCATAAATTGCTAGGCTCATCCACACTCATTTTCCAGAAGAGGAATAAGTCTATCCAGTCAACCTTTCTGCTTTACTGGACTTACTGGACATATTCATATTTCCCCATATAGACAAGTGCATGTATAAGAGAAGAAGTTACCTATTTAACATACTTTGTTAAATACATAGACATGTTTCATAAGACCATATATTTTAACTGAAAATTTACATCATTATGAATTAAGATAATTACAGTAAAACTGACTCTGAAGAAAGTTGGTATCTAAGTTATTTTTAAAGGAAAAGAATCCGATGATTTGGCCTTAAATGCATTATTAGTGTTCTGTATGCCTTAGTGATAGTAGATTCTCCCCTTAGAGTCCACTGCATTGGCTGTCATAATTGCTGCCTTTTGTGTGTTTGTAGAGACTTCATGCTACGCATAACTTGATGGAATTGTTGACAGCCAAGCATCCAGGGATACCTCCTACCCTGAGAGATGGCAGACTTGAGGAAGAGGTAATTTTTTTTTTTTTTTTTCATTCTGCCTATAAAAGAATTTTTTCTCAGAGTTCATGTTCCGGCTAATTGATACATCCTAGGAAATCAAAAGGTAATCATGTTTCTTTGCTGCTTTGATGTTCCAAACTTTGCTTTGATGATTTTGGGTGGCATAGAATAGCAACATTCCATATTATTTTGTTTCTTTGATAATCTTGCAGCTGTGTGGCAACTGCTTGTTGTAGACATGGCTGCTGGTAGCCAACAGCACAGGATGTAAATAAACAACAAATTAAAGGAAATCATGTTGATTTGATGACAGACCTGCCAAAGGTTTAGTTTAGTAAAAATAAAGTTTTCTACCTTTTCCACCCTTCAGTGTATTATTTGAAGCAATAAATAAACTCAAATTTTCACTATAACTTATGTCCTCAAAGAAATTCCTTCTGCAATGAATATTGCCTCTCGTTAGAAACAATGACGTAAAATAGTTTTAATACACTTATGCCAATTCCCCAGTGAATTTTTGCCTCATTAAAGATCAGAAAGATGGCAAACCTAAAAGCAAAAGAGTAGTAGATGTGTTTGAAAACTACTGAACCTGTAAATGGAACCTTTATGTAAATTAAGAGGATAAAAAAATGAGATTTTGTAAGTATGTACTTGTAAGTAAGTATGTAGGTATTTTTTAAGTATGAATCTAGCTAGATGCTAGATAGTAATCTAGCATCAAGTGTATGAAATTTTCAAGTGAAAAAGTATATGAAAACTTGCAAGTGAAATTTTATTCCCAGTGCAGGTGTCTAATCTTTATATGTAATCAGGCACTCTGTTAAATGCTTTCAGTGACAGGAAGCTCTCTGGGAGACAGTCCTATCTATTAGTAGACAGCTCTAATGACCAGCTAATTACAACCAAGGAATTGTAATGGATATTAATTGGAAGGTTGTGACAGGAAGAGGAAAATTGCATCATGAGGTGGAGGGTTCATACTATGTAGATGTATTTCCAAGGAAATCACTTTATCACTTTGGCCTAACTCTTACATGATATGAAGCCTTGGTATTTTAAAGCTGGACGAAATTCTAGAAATCATTTCCACCACCTCTTTTTGTAGATGAAGTAACTAAAGCCTAGGAAAATGAATGACTTCATGAAATTGCTGTTGTTGTAAGTCAGGAGTGGTCTACTGTTGGCAATTTCTTATGGCTCGTCCCACTACTGAGTGGAGTATTGGGATTTTCAGTTCAGTAGTCTTTCCAGTTTTTCTCCCACTGTCCACATAGCCTCTGATCATCCCCTTTCTTCATTCATAAAATAGTTTCCAGAGTCAGTTAAGTATTTCAATTAAATGGACAAAAGTGAATTTCCCTAAGTTTCCTAGTGGAAACTTACAGGAATAAAGTTTTTCAGTGTTTCTGTTGCTTTGCAAATAACATGATCCTTTTTGTTTTGAGAAGTTGAAAGGGCCCCAATTTTTTAATCCTTTTTGTATTAATCTTCTAGGACTGCCATAACAAAATACAGACTAGGTGACTTAATAGAAGTTTCATTTCTCACACTCATGGACTGGAAGAATTACTGTTGTTAAAATGTTTATGCAGCCCAAGCCAGTATACACTTTCAGTTTAATTCCTATTAAAATTCCAATGGTATTTTTCACAGAAATAGAATAAACAATCCAAAAATCTGTGTGGAACTCGAAAAGATCCTGAATAACCAAAGTCATCTTGAAAAAGAAGAACAAAGCTGTAGGCATTATGCACCCTGATTTTAAGCTATATTATAAAACTATAGTATTTAAAAGAGTATGATGTTGATATAAAAGCAGATACATAGATCAATGGGAAAGAACAGAAAGAGCCCAGAAAGAAACCCACCCACATATGGTCAGTTAATTTATAAAAAAGAACCAAGATTCAGTTCAGTTAAGTTACTCAGTTGTGTCCAACTCTTTGCAACCCCATGGACTGCAGCACACCAGGCCTCCCTGTCCATCATCAACTCCCGGAGTTTACTCAAACTCATGTCCATTGAGTCGGTGATGCCATCCAATCATCTCATCTTCTGTCGTCCCTTCTCCTCCTGCCTTCAAGCTTTCCCAGCATCAGGGTCTTTTCCATTGAGTCAGTTCTTCACATCAGGTGGCCAAAGCTGGAGTTTCAGCTTCAGCATCAGTCCTTCCAGTGAATATTGGGGACTGATTTCCTTTAGGATGGACTGGTTGGATCTCCTTGCTGTCCAAGGGACTCTCAAGAGTCCAACACCACAGTTCAAAAGGATCAATTCTTCGGCACTCAGCTTTCTTTATAGTCCAACTTCCACACCCATACATGACTACTGGAAAAACTGTAGCTTTGACTAGATGGACCTTTGTTGGCAAAGTAATGTCTCTGCTTTTTAATATGCTGTCTTGCGTGGTCTTAACTTTTCTTCCAAGGAGCAAATGTCTTTTAATGTCATGGCTGCAGTCAGCATCTGCAGTGGTTTTGGAGCCCAGAAAAATAAAGTCTGTCACTGTTTCCCCTATTTACCCATCTGTTTGCCATGAAGTGATGGGACCAGATGCCATGATCCTAGTTTTCTGAATGTTTAGTTTTAAACCAACTTTTTCACTCTCCTCTTTCACTTTCATCAAGAGGCTCTTTAGTTCTTCACTTTCTGCCATAAGGGTGGTGTCATCTGTGTATCTGAGGTTATTGATATTTCTCCTGGTAATCTTGATTCCAGCTTGTGCTTCATCCAGTCCAGCATTTCTTATGATGTACTCTGCATATAAATTAAATGAGCATAGTGACAAAATACAGCCTTGATACTCCTTTCCCACTTTGGGACCAGTCTGTTGTTCCATGTCCAGTTCTAACTGTTGCTTCTTGACCTGCATACACATTTCTCAGGAGGCAGGTTTGGTTGTCTGGTATTTCCATCTCTTTCAGAATTTTTCACAGTTTGTTGTGATCCACACAGTCAAAGGCTTTGGTATAGTCAATAAAACAGATATTTTTCTGGAATTCTCTTGCTTTTTCAGTGATCCAGTGGATGTTGGCAATTTGATCTCTGGTTCCTCTGCCTTTTCTAAAACCAGCTTGAACATCTGGAATTTTGCAGTTCACGTATTGCTGAAGCTTGGCTTAGAGAATTTTGAGCATTAGTTTAATAGCATGTGAGATGAGTGCCATTGTGCAGTAGTTTGAGTATTCTTTGGCATTGCCTTTCTTTGGGGTTGGAATGAAAACTGACCTTTTCCAGTCCTGTGGCCACTGCTGAGTTTTCCAAATTTGCTGGCTTATTGAGTGCAGCAATCATCTTTTAGGATTTGAGATAGCTCAACTGGAATTCCATCACCTCCACTATCTTTGTACATAGTAATGCTTCCTGAGGCCCACTTAACTTCACATTCCAGGGTGTCTGACTCGAGGTGAGTGATCACACCATCGTGATTATCTGGGTCGTGAAGATCTTTTTTATATAGTTCTTATTCAGTAGGGAAAGGACAATCTCTCCTTTTTTTTAATTGAAGTATGGTTGATTTGATATGGGGCTTCCTTGATGGCTCAGATGGTAATGAATATGCCTGCAGTGCAGGAGATCCAGATTCAGTCCCTGGGTCGGGAAGATCCCCTGGAGAAGGGAATGGCTACCCACTCCAGTATTCTTGCCTGAAGAATTCCATGGGCAGAGGAACCTGGGAAGCTACAGTCCAGGGGCTGTGAAGAGTTGGACACAACTGAACAAACTAACACTACTACTACTACTATAGTTAGTTTATGAGACAGTATACAGCATAGTGATTCAGTATTTTTATAGATTATACTTCATTATAAGCTATTGCAAGATAATGGCTATAATTCCCTGTACTATACAATATATGCTTGTTGCTCTTCTGTTTTATATGTCGTGGTAGTTTGTATCTCATCCCCAGATTTGTCCTGTCCCCTTTCATCTCCCCAGTGGCAACCAGTAGTAGTTTGTTTTCTATATCTATGAGCCTGTTTTTGTTTTGCATATATATTCATTTTATTTTTTAGATTCCAAGTGTAAGTAATATGATAAAATATTTGTGTTTCTCTTTCTGCCTTGTTCACTGAGCATGATATTCTCTGCATCCATCCATGTTTCTGCAAATGGCAGAATTTCTTTCTTTGATTATAGCTGAATAATATTCCACTATAAATATTTACAGCAGCTTCTTTATCCATTCATCTCTGTTGATGGGCACTTGGGTTTTATCGTGTTAATTGTAAATAGTGCTGCTCTGAACATCAGAATATATGTATCTTTTTGAACTAGTGTTTTCATTGTTTTTCCATCTGTATACTCAGGAGTAGAATTGCTGAGTCATATGGTACAATATATAGTTTTTTTGAGGAATGTCCATACTGTTTTCCTTAGTAGCTATACCAGTTTACATTCCCACCAACAGTATGCAAGGGTTCTTTTCTCTCCATGTTATCCCCAACACTTGTTATTTGTAAACTTTTTGATATAGTCATTCTGACATGTGCGAGGTGATACCTCATTGCTGTTGTAATTCATATTTCTCTAATAATTAGTAGTTTTGAGCATCTTTTCTTGTGCCTTATTAGCCATCTCTGTGTCTTCTTTGAGAAAATGTCTGTTCAGGTCTTCTGCCCATTTTTTAATTAGGTTTTTTTTTGATATTGAGTTTTATGTGTTGTCTATATACTTTAGATGCTGACCTCTTATCAGGGATTTAGATATTAACCCCTTATCAGGCAGTTAAAAAATAGGCACAGGATAGGAATAGATATTATTTCAAAGAAGACATACATATGGCCAACATGCACATGAAAAGATGCTCAACACCATTAATCATCAGGGAAGGCTAGAAGTCTAATACCAAGGTATCATCAGGGTTGGTTGCTCCTAAAGATTCTCTCCTTGGCTGGTAGACGGCTGCCTTCTAACTGTGTCCTCATATGGCCTTTTCTCTGTGCACTTGCATCCCTGGTGTGTCTTCCTTTTCTTTTAAGGACACTAGTCATTTTGGATTAGGGCTCCACCCTTATCATCTCATGTATGTGCATTTACTCAATCACTTCCTTAAAGACCCTGTATGTAAATATAGTCACATTGGGGGTTCGAGCTTCATCATACAGATTTTGAGGGAACACAGTTCAGTTCACAAAACCTGTGTTAGTGTATATTCTCAAGTGTTCTAAACTGAAGTAATTCCAAGGAATTATGATAACTGAATGAGACAAGAAATTCTAAAATGTATTCCTGCTTTGCCTTATAGTTTAAAATGTTACTGTTCTTCCTCCTCCCATTTTTTTTTTTAATTAAAAAATTAGAATTTGGAGAGCAAATCCTTGGAATTTTTTATATTATATGACTTACAGGTAAATGTAAGTCAAGGTGGCCTCCAGATAAATTCTCTTCAACATACATATTAGGAACTTCTAGCATGGGTTTTTTTTTAATTTTTTTAATTTCATGGCATCACTGACTCGATGGACATGAGTCTGAGTGAACTCCGGAAGTTGGTGATGGACAGGGAGGCCTGGCGTGCTGCGGTTCATGGGGTTGCAAAGAGGTTGGACACAACTGAGCGACTGAACTGAACTGAACTGAGCATGGGTTTTACATTCTCTACAGTATACTTGAGTTTAATGCTTAAGTTAAATTAAACAGATTTAAATAAATAAAATAAGCACACTGTTCTTGAATCATACTAGATTATTTTCTTGACCTGGAGCGAAAGTTTATACTTGTTTCATGTTTCAACACAGGCCAAACAGCTACGAGAGCATTATATGAGCAAGTGTAACACAGAAGTTGCAGAAGCCCAGCAGGCTTTGTTGCCTGTGCAGCAGACTATCCGTGATCTTCAGAGAAAGGTATGTATATAATTTTCCTTACTTACATTTTTCTCCACATAATGTGTGAAGACCTTTCGGAGTGCGAAGTCAATTGGGCCTTAAAAAGCACTACTGTTAATAAAGTTAGTGGATGCAATGAAATTCTAGCAGAACTATTCAAATCCCTAAAAGATGATGCCATCAAGGATTTGCATTCATTATGCCAGAAAATCTAGAAGACCCAGCAGTGGCCACAGGACTGGAAAAGGTCAGTCCTCATCCCAGTTCCCAAGAAGGGTACCACCAAAGAATGTGCTAACCATCAAACAGTTGCAGTCATCTCTCAAGCTAGTATGGTCTTACTTAAAATCTTGCACACTAGGCTTCAGCATTATGCGAACCAAGAACTTCCAGATGTCTAGCTGGGTTTCAAAAAGGAAGAGGAACTAGAGATCACATTGCCAACATTCAGTGAATTATAGAGAAAGCAAGGGAATTTCAGAAAAACATCTCTCTGTTCATCAACTACGCTAAAGCCTTTAACTGTGTGGATCATGACAAACTGTGGAAAGCTCTTAGAGAGATAGGAGTACCAGACCACCTTACCTGTCTCCTGAGAAACCTGTGTGCAGGTCAAGAAGCAACAGTTAGAACCCTGTATGGAACAACTGTTTAGTTCAAGATTAAGAAAGGAGTACGACAGGGCTATCTGCTCTCACCCTGTTTCTTTCATCTGTATGCTGAGCACATCATGAGAAATGCCAGACCGACGAGTTACAGGCTGGAATCAAGATAGGCAGGAAAAACAACAACCTCAGATATGCAGATGATACCACTCTAATGGCAGAAAGCAAAGAAGAACTAAAGAGCACCTTGATGAGGGTGAAGGAGGAGAGTGAAAGAGCCAGCATAAAACTAAATATTAAAAAACTAAGGTCATAGCATCCGGCCCCATTACTTCTTGGCAAATAGAGGGGGAGAAGGTGGAAGTAGGGACAGATTTTCTCTTCTTGGGCTTCAAAATCACAGTGGATGGTGACTGCAGCCATGAAATCAAAGACGAATGCCTCTTGGCAGAAAAGGGATGACACATATAGACTGTGTTGAAAAGCAGAGACATTACCCTGTCAACAAAGGCCCACAGTGTCAAGGCTATGGTCTTCCCTGTGGTCACGTATGGTTATGAAAGCTGGACTGTAAAGAAGGCAGAACACCAAAGAATTGAGGCCTTCCAACTGTGGTCCTGGAGAAGACTCCTGAAAGTCCCTTAGACAGCAAGGAGATCAAACCAGTCAGTCTTAAGAGAGATCAACCCTGAATATTCACTGGAAAGACTGATGCTGAAGCTGAAGCTCCAGTATTTTGGTCATCTGATGTGAACAGACAACTCATTCAAAAAGTCCCTGATGCTGGGAAAGATTGAGGGCAGAAGGAGAAGAGGGCGTTAGAGGATGAGATGGCTGGACAGCATCACCGATGCAATAAGCATGGACTTAGGCAAACTCCAGGAGATGGTGAGGGACAGGGAGGCCTGGCCTGCTGCAGTCCATGTAGTCTCAAAGAGTCGGACACGACTGGGACACTGAACAACAACAACATTTTGGTTTATGTTCTGATCTGGGGAGAAACTTAGGCTTTCTTATTATCTTGGAATTCTTAGCACCTAGTATAGTGAAGTGAAAGTCGCTCAGTCGTGCCTGACTCTTTGCAACGCCATGGACGATACAGTCCATGAAATTCTCCAGGCCAGAATACTGGAGTAGGTAGCCTTTCCCTTCTGCAGGGGATCTTCCCAACCCAGGGATCGAACCCAGGTCTCCCGCATTGCAGGCGCTTCTTTACAGCTGAGCCACAAGGGAAGCCCATATAGTACCTGGGCCACAATAAAGGTTTATTTGCTGTTAACAGTGTTTATTGATTAAATGAACAGATACAGAGATAAATCACCTATTTTGAGGTTATTCTCTTTGATTTCTTAAGGTATAGTGGGGTTTCCTCTACCCTTGGTATGTAACAAGTTGTCTTTTGAAGAAATTAGACGTCCACAACCTTCTTTTGATCTTAGATGTGCGTGTTTCCAAAATCTTTCAAGGTTTGGAATATTAGAACTATAAGTATTTTTCTTATGAAATATGTGCCATTTGTCATTTCTAAAATTTCTCTTTCATGAAGTCAATCGCAAAGTTTAAAGAGGAGGCTACACAAATACACTTTTAGTCTTTGATTTCAATCAGTTACACCACGTGTTATTCTTCCTAATTCATTAATTAATTAGTATTCAGGCATATAATTTTATTAATTACCATAGATTATTCATTGAGTAGAATCTTGTTCAGTTAGTTGAGGATAAGCATGAAGTCTTTATTATGCTGAGAAAGAAACCTGTTACCTTTTCAGATATATAGAGTGAATACTGAATTTTAAAGTATTTTTTTTAGCACAGCTTTGTTATACATGTATGTACAATAAATTCTCACTCATTTAGAGTAATCATGAAATAGGTGTTCTATTTAATTATATATGCAGATGTTGTATTCATTCATTGTATAGCCAACATGTCTATTTGTCTCCCTACTACTATTGTGATTTTCCTGAGAGTGGCATTTATTGTTCCTTTTAGAACCCTTTTCAGTGATAGAAATATAGTGAGTACTGAAAAGATATTAATTATCTTGTTTACAGATTCATTCTAATTCTCCTTGGTGGCTGAATGTGATACAAAGAGCAATAGAATTTGGTATTGAAGAGGAACTTGCTCAAAGAGTGAGAAATGAAATAACCAGCAACTACAAGCAACAAACTGGCAAGCTTTCTATGTCGGAGAAGTAAGAGAGTAGCACAAAACAGGATAATTATATTAGTAGTCATCCCAAATATTCAGATCATTTGGTATTAAGAGTTCCAGTTAAAGATCATAACATACTGCGGTTATGAACATCTGAATTTTATATTTTGTTAAGTGTATATTTCAAACCAAAATATGAGGTATAAATCTAAAAGATAAACCTTTTTTCCTTTATATTAGTCATTTTTAAATGTTTTCTTTTTTAGTGTGCTTTTTTTTCTATTTTTTTAATCTGCTTGAAGTATTTTTTTGTATCTTTGTTGGATAAAGTTGCTTAAAACCAAGTTGAAGCAGAGTTTTGAAATAGGTTCTGTCTTGGAGATTTTTGCCCTTGGGGTAAGCCATTCCCATTTCCCTATGTCATTCATTCCCTGAGAGCTGAGCTCATAGTGCCACAGTGAGCAGTTTTATATTTTAGAGTCTTTGTCTTCCCGTCTTTCTTCTTATTAACACTTAAAATTCTTTAAGATAGATATATTGGATTATTGCTCTTGATGTATGAATGGCGAATAATTCTTTCCAAAGAACAGATATAGTCTGTCAAAAGTACCTTCAGTGGTTTAACCGAAAGGGATGTCAGCCTAGTGTGGGGAACTTAGGTGTTGTGGCAGAACTGGATTCTGGGTGGAAGGATGTCCGCCTCTCAGATCACATCCCAGTCAGAGGTCAGCCTTGGCATTAAAGCTGGTTTTCAGTGAAAAATTCAGTAAGAATGTCTGTTAAATATTTAAAGCATTTTCCTTTGCTCTTCTAAAAACTTTTCCAAATGTCTACTACCACCCTAAAAAGATATGCTCCATTTTCCATTTGTCACTATTAACTTGGATGTACCTTAGTATAATCATTCTTTTCATCATATAGAATCTGATATACTTCTCATTTCTAAAGTATATGCAGTATTCAGTTCAGTTCATTCACTCAGTCGTGTCTAACTCTGCAATCCCATGGAATGCAGCACACCAGGCCTCCTTGTCAATCACCAACTCCCGGAGTTTACCCAAACTCATGACCCTTGAGTCAGTGGTGCCATCCAACCATCTCATCCTCTGTCACCCACTTCTCCCACCTTCAATCTTTCCCAGCATCAGGGCCTTTTCAAATGAGTCAGCTCTTTGTATCAGGTGGCCAAAGTATTGGAGTTTCACCTTCAACATCAGTCCATCCAATGAACACCCAGGACTGATCTACTTTAGGATGGACTGGTTGGATCTCCTTGGAGTCAAGGGACTCTTCAGAGTCTTCTCCAACACCACACTTCAAAAGCATCAATTCTTTACAGTCCAACTCTCACATCCATACATGACCACTGGAAAAACAATAGCCTTGACTAGACGGACCACTGTTGGCAAAGTAATGTCTCTGCTTTTCAATATGCTATCTAGGTTGGTCATAGCTTTTCTTCCAAGGAGCAAGCATCTTTTAATTTCATGGCTGCAGTCACCATCTGCTGTGATTTTGGAGCCCCCAAAAATAGTCTGCCACTGTTCCCCCATCTATTTCCCATGAAGTTTGGGACCAGATGCCATGATCTTCGTTTTCTGAATGTTGAGTTTTAAGCCAACCTTTTCACTCTCCTCTTTGATTTTCATCAAAAGGCTCTTTAGTTCTTCACTTTCTGCCACAAGGGTGGTGTCCTCAGCATATCTGACATTATTAATATTTCTCCCAGCACCCTTGATTCCAGCCTGTGCTTCCTCCAGTCCAGCATTTCTCATGATGTACTCTGCATATAAGTTAAATAAGCAGGGTGACAGTATACAGCCTTGACATATTCCTTTTCCTATTTGGAACCAGTCTGTTGTTCCATGTCCAGTTCTAACTGTTGCTTCCTGACCTGCATACAGGTTTCTCAAGAGGCAGGTCAGGTGGTCTGGTATTCCCATCTCTTTCAGAATTTTCCACAGTTTATTGTGATCCACATAGTCAAAGGCTTTGGCATAGTCAATAAAGCGGAAATATATGTTTTTTTCTGGAAGTCTCTTGCTTTTTCCATGATCCAGCGGATGTTGGCAATTTGATCTCTGGTTCCTCTGCCTTTTCTAAATCCAACTTGAACATTGGGAAGTTCACAGTTCACATAGTACTGAAGCCTGGCTTGGAGAATTTTGAGCATTACTTGACTAGCATGTGCTACTGCTGCTAAGTTGCTTCAGTCGTGTCCGACTCTGTGCGACCCCATAGACAGCAGCCCATCAGGCTCCACCGTCCCTGGGATTCTCCAGGCAAGAACACTGGAGCAGGTTGCCATTTTCTTCTCCAGTGCATGAAAGTGAAAAGTGAAAGTGAAATCGCTCAGTCATGTCCAACTCTTAACAACCCCATGGACCACAGCCTACCAGGACTTCCGTCCATGGGATTTTCCAGGCAAGAGTACTGGAGTGGAGTGCCATTGCCTTCTGTGGACTAGCGCGTGAGATGAGTGCAATTGTGCGGTAGTTTGAACATTCTTTGACACTACATTTCTTTGGGATTGGAATGAAAACTGACCTTTTCCAGTCCTGTGGCCACTGCTGAGTTTTCCAAATTTGCTGGCATATTGCATGCAGCACTTTCACAGCATCATCTTTTAGGATTTGAAATAGCTCAATTGGAATTCCATCACCTCCACTAGCTTTGTTTGTAGTAATGCTTCCTAAGACCCACTGGACTTCACATCCCAGGATGTCTGACTCGAGGTGAGTGATCACACCATCGTGATTATCTGGGTCATGAAGATTTTTTTTGTACAGTTCTGTGTATTCTTGCCACCTCTTCTTAATATCTTCTGTTTCTGTTAGGTCCATACCATTTCTGTCCTTTATTGAGCCCATGTTTGCCTGAAATGTTCCCTTGGTATCTCTAATTTGCTTGAAGAGATCTCTAGTCTTTACCATTCTGTTGTGTTCCTCTATTTCATTGCATTGATCACTGAGGAAAGCTTTCTTATTTCTCCTTGGAACTCTGCATTCAAATGGTATATCTCTCCTTTTCTCCTTTGCTTTTGGCTTCTCTTCTTTTCTCAGCTATTTGTAAGGCCTCCTCAGACAGCCATTTTGCTTTTTTTGCATTTATTTTCCATGGGGATGGTCTTGATCCCTGTCTCCTGTACAGTGTCATGAATCTCCATCTATAGTTCATCAGGCACTCTATCAGATCTAATCCCTTAAATCTATTTCTCACTTCCACTGTTTAATCATAAGGGATTTGATTTAGGTTATACCTGAATGATCTAGTGGTTTTCCCTACTTTCTTGAATTTAAGTCTGAATTTGGCAATAAGGAGTTTATGATCTGAGCCACAGTCAGCTCCCCATCTTGTTTTTGCTGACTATGTAGAGCTTCTCCATCTTTGGCTACAAAGAATATAGTCAATCTGATTTTGGTGTTGACCATCTGGTAGTGATCATGTCTACAGTTTTCTCTTGTGTTGTTGGAAAAGGGTGTTTGCTATGACCAGTGCATTCTCTTGGCAAATATTAACTGCTTTTGAGTGCAGTCCCTTTTTCCTGTTAAGCCCAAGAATCACCATCCCCGGACAAGTTATTTACGTCACAATGTTTTACCTCGTGTTAAAGCTATGTCCTAAAGTGTTCTGCCGGCATTGTGGAATCAGCTGATAAAGAAAAGATATTTTTATATGTGTTGAATTTGTTTTTCTTAAATCACACAGAAACTACTTTTAGAAGTTGTAAATCTCCATATTAGAATATATCCCCTATTAAATATTTTGAGGTCTCATGGCTATAAAAGGACCAATCAGTTCAGTTCAGTCGTTCAGTTGTGTCCGACTCTTTGCGACCCCATGAATTGCAGCACGCCAGGCCTCCCTGTCCATCACCAGCTCCCGGAGTTCACTCAGACTCACGTCCATCGAGTCAGTGATGCCATCCAGCCATCTCATCCTCTGTCATCCCCTTCTCCTCTTGCCCCCAATCCCTCCCAGCATCAGAGTCTTTTCCAATGAGTCAACTCTTCACATGAGGTGGCCAAAGTACTGGAGTTTCAGCTTCAGCATCATTCCCTCCAAAGAAATCGCAGGGCTGATCTTCAGAATGGACTGGTTGGATCTCCTTGCAGTCCAAAGGACTCTCAAGAGTCTTCTCCAACACCACAGTTCAAAAGCATCAATTCTTCGGTGCTCAGCCTTCTTCACAGTCCAACTCTGACATCCATACATGACCACTGGAAAAACCATAGCCTTGACTAGATGGACCTTTGTTGGTAAAGTAATGTCTCTGCTTTTCAATATGCTATCTAGGTTGATCATAACTTTCCTTCCAAGGAGGAAGCGTCTTTTAATTTCATGGCTGCAGTCACCATCTGCAGTGATTTTGGAGCCCAGAAAAATAAAGTCTGACACTGTTTCCACTGTTTCCCCATCTATTTCCCATGGAGTGATGGGACCAAGTGCCATGATCTTCGTTTTCTGAATGTTGAGCTTTAAGCCAACGTTTTCACTCTCCACTTTCACTTTCATCAAGATACTTTTAGTTCCTCTTCACTTTCTGCCATAAGGGTGGTGTCATCTGCCTATCTGAGGTTATTGATATTTCTCCCGGCAATTCCGATTCCAGCTTGTGCTTCTTCCCGCCCAACGTTTCTCATGATGTACTCTGCATATAAGTTAAATAAGCAGGGTGACAACATACAGCCTTGACGTACTCCTTTTCCTATTTGGAACCAGTCTGTTGTTCCATGTCCAGTTCTAACTGTTGCTTCCTGACCTGCATATAGGAAACATTAAATGTATAATTCATTACACAAACATGAATTTTAAAAGCACTAAATGTAAATAAAAAGAAAATACATTTTTGAAGTTAATATTGTTTTAGATTGTATGTATTCAGACATCATCGTAACACAGCTGCTCTGGTTTTTAATGAAATTTTTATCTCAGAAACCAAAGTACTCCTGTTTACTTGTTAATGATTCTTAAGGAATGCTGTTTAGCTTGGTAATTAAGAGTGCAAGTAGGTTCTTGAGTCAAACTGCCTATGTTCATACCTCAGTTCCACCCCTTATTATCTCTGTGTTCTTAGGAGAGTTATATAAGCTCTCTCTGCCTTGGTTTCTTCATCTATAAACCCACAAAGCATTGTTGTTAAGATTAGAAAAAAGTGCTTACTTACAATACTACCTACCATTAGTATGGTGTTTTAGAGTTACCATCTATTATTATCTTTTTTTCTTCATTTAAGACCTGCAAGAGAGAGCATCACTAAGACTTGTAAATGCTAATTTGTAAGGATATTTTTCAGTCCTTACTTACGTGCTCAGATCTGAGTCAGTCAAGAGAATTTTTCCAAACCCACTTCTTCCTGTTGGTTCAAAAGTTAGTTTTTGAAGAGCAATTTAAATTTTTAATGTTACAAATAAAAAACTTTGTTTTCTTTTTGTGAATAGTATTCATAACTAACCTAATTTTAAGTATCTCTATGTAATTTTTTTTTAGCAATACTGAGAAGCTATTCTGTCTATTATACATGTTTTTTAAAAGGAGATATAACCTAATTCTTACCTTCTAACCGTTAGTTTAATGAGAAGACAAGAGTTAGAAGTAATTTGAGAAATATGAGCATGCATAAACAAAGTACTGGGACTTCCCAGGTGGCTCAGACTGTAAAGAATCTGTCTGCAACGCAGGAGACCTGGGTTCGATCCCTGGGTTGGGAAGTTCCCCTGGAGGAGAGCATGACAGCTCACTCCAGTATTCTTGCCTGGAGAATCCCCATGGACAGAGGGGTCTGGTGGGCTATAGTTCATGGGGTCACAAAGAGTCAGACACAACTGAGCAACTAAGAATAGCATACCAGTACAGGAGATCTGGATTTGATCCCTGGATCAGGAAGATCTGCTGAGGAGGAAATAGCAGCCCACTCCAGTATTCTTGACTGGGAAATCCCATGGACAGAGGAGCCTAGTGGCTACAGTCCATGGGGTCACAGAAGAGTCAAACATGACTTAGCAACTAACACAGCAACAGAGTACAAAAATGAATAATGTTGTAATAAACTCCATGAACAGAAAGAAACAGACTAATGTGAAATATTGGGAAAGCCTTTTAGGAACAAGAGTAGTCGCTTATGAACAATTTGGAGAATGGTACATGGATTTTAGGAAGAAGGATATCAGTCAGTTCAGTCGCTCAGTCGTTTCCAACTCTTTGCGACCCCGTGAACCGCAGCACGCCAGGCTTCCCTGTCTATCACCAACTTCCAGAGTTCAGCTAAATCAATGTCCATTGAGTTGGTGATGCCATCCAACCATCTCATCCTCTGTCGTCCCCTTCTCTTCCTGCTCTCAATCTTTCCCAGCATCAGGGTCTTTTCAAATGAGTCAGTTCTTCACATCAGGTGGCCAAACTATTGGAGTTTCACCTTCAACATCAGTCCTTCCAATGAACACCCAGGACTGGTGGAAAAAGGAGTTTAGGATGGACTGGTTGGATCTCCTTGCAGTCCAAGGGACCCTCAAGAGTCTTCTCCAATACCACAGTTCAAAAGCATCAATTCTTCGGCGCTCAGCTTTCTTCACAGTCCAACTCTCACATCCATACATGACCACTGGAAAAACCATAGCCTTGAGTAGATGGACCTTTGTGGGCAAAGTAATGTCTCTGCTTTTGAATATGCTGTCTAGGTTGTTCATAACTTTCCTTCCAAGGAGTAAGCATCTTTTAATTCCATGGCTGCAGTCACCATCTGCTGTGATTTTGGAGCCCCCAAAAATAGTCTGCCACTGTTTCCCCATCTATTTCCCATGAAGTTTGGGACCAGATGTCGTGATCTTAGTTTTCTGAATGTTGAGCTTTAAGCCAACTTTTTCACTCTCTTTCACTTTCATCAAGAGGCTCTTTAGTTCTTCACTTTCTGCCATAAGAGTGGTGTTATTTGCATATCTGAGGTTATTGATATTTCTCCCAGCAATCTTGATTCCAGCTTGTGCTTCTTCCAGCCCAGCGTTTCTCATAATGTTCTCTGTATATAAGTTAAATAAGCAGGGTGACAATATACAGCCTTGACGTACTCCTTTTCCTATTTGGAACCAGTCTGTTGTTCCATGTCCAGTTCTAACT
The DNA here is from genome assembly GCF_002263795.3 of Bos taurus. NCBI lineage: Eukaryota > Metazoa > Chordata > Mammalia > Artiodactyla > Bovidae > Bos > Bos taurus. Next base: position 83,181,638 of record NC_037336.1, on the reverse strand, counting down.
GTTGCTTCCTGACCTGCATACAGGTTTCTCAAGAGGCAGGTCAGGTATAGTCTTAACCTAAAAATCAAACAAATCCCATTTATATTTTTTTTACTTTTTAATTTCTTATTATTCTAGGCTTTGTTTTTCCTTTCAGAAATGCATACACACACAACCACAAATTTTTTGTCTTAACCTGGTTCATTTACAGTTTATCAGATTGGTTAACAGCTTTTGAATTTAACTCTTAGTTCTGCCACGTAGCTTTCTAACTTTAAATTGCTTTGATTCATTAAGCTTTATCTACATCGTGGGGACCGTGATGTCTTTTGAGGTTAACAGGAGAAGTGCTTGGCAAAGTGGCTGGCATTTAGTAAATGGTTAATTAAAATACATGTGGATATGTACAAGTTCCTGGTAATATGGAAAATAACTGTTGGCCATTTTTCTTCTTTCTTCTCACTTTTCTGTCTTTACTTTTCATCCTGCAGTCACCACCTCTCCACAAAGAGCATCGATGTCAGGTAGCATCAGTCAGAGTTAAAAAGAAAAAAATGTGACAATTCTGATCTTTCACAGACATCAGAGGCAGATGTCTGCCTCTGAGGCAGAACATAGGTTTTGCTTACTGTTTTTTGGTTCTGAGGCCAGCAACTATCAGATGTTTTTGTTATCTTTTATAGTGGACTACCCAATGTTATTATTCTTTGTTTACCAGCTGCATACATGCCTAAGTTAAACTCACCCAGGTGTGACTTGGTAAAACGTTGCAATTTCTTTAACACGTTGCCAACCACTTTTTGAATTTTCAAGAAATTGACCTACTATTCTTTTCTTTGTTGTGTGTGGTGCTGGTGATGGGAATCAGATTCCATGACTGCCGAGGACTTCAGTTCTTACTGACAACACATATGGAAGAGCTCAGTAAGTTCCAGAAGCAAGTGAGAGAGGCTGTAAAAAACCTGGAGGGACCTCCATCTCGGCATGTTATTGAGTCTGCAACAATCTGCCATCTCCGACCAGTCAGACTTCCTCTCAACTGGTGGGTAATAGCAGAAATCACCTGGTGGACAGTGTCATTCCTTTGAGCTAGCTTTCTTCTGAGAGAAGAAACAGTGGCTCACATAAAACTTATTTTCATTTGAATTCAGATAGAAATAGATATGTGTTGTTAATCTAACTTAAAAAATAAAAACCTCTCTAAGACCACATACCAGAGGACTATGTACTTTTTTTTTTTTCTCTAAAATGGCATATTTTTTTGTAACGAAAATGTGAAGTATAAAATACTCAGCCTCTTTTAGAGATTACCTGATTGCCAGATATGTCTGTGACTCTTTCTCTCATAATTTTTTCTTTTCCAGCTGTGTCTTTTGTAAGGCTGATGAATTGTTCACAGAGTATGAGTCAAAACTATTTTCTCACACGTAAGTTCTCTGATAGAGTAAAATGAACATTTTACAAGAGTTGGCATATTTTGTGGGGTTTTTTTAATATTTATTTTTATTTATTTACTTACTTGGCTGCCCTGGGTCTTAGTTGTAACAGACAGGATCTTTTTAGTTGTGGCATGTGGGACCTAGTTCCCTGACAGGAATCGAGCCTGGGCCCTCTGCGTTGGGAGCTCAGTCTTAGCCACTGCACCACTAGGGATGTCCTAAGACTTGGTACTTTAATGTATAGGATTCATATTTTCCTCAAAGTAATATTTTTTCTCTCTCTTTTTCGATCAATTTATAAACGTTAGCATTTGACCATGTAACATGCTCAGTTTCCCCTTTGCTGAAGTTTACCCTGTAAATGTTCATGTCTTGTGTTAATAGTAGTATGTGTTAACTTGAAGAGCGGACACAGACTGTCCAGACAACAGATTTGAACTCAGATCCCTGCTCACTAATGCACGTAGTGGACTTCTCTCAGCCTCAAGATCCTCATTTGTAAACTGAAGATATGTATAACCATGACATTAGCAAAATTATCCTGATTTTACAAACATGGAAATTGAGAAAAGGCTAAGTTGTGATTGCCTCAAAAAAAAAAAAAGAAAGTAAGAAGAAAATAGTGTACTTTCAGGTCATCTTATGGCCTTTTCTGTTTGTATGGTTGATAAGTGGTAATTTGTGTTTTGTATTTTAATTCTCAGAGTAAAATTTTAGCCTGGAATTTATAGCCAATTTTTACTGTGCCAGATTGCTCTTAAAAGAACACTGGTCAAATGTGTGATGCCTCAAGGCTCTGTGGTTTTTCCAAAGGCTTGCTAGCGTGATCTTGTAGACATGACATTGAAAGTTGTCAATATTGTTGATGAAATAATTGTTTTTGACCTTGCTTTTCTGTTGATTCTGCCAATATCATGTTTACGGTACTTGCTACCCACTGACAGTAGTTATTGTGGTTTTCTTCTCAAACATCTTCAGAGTCAAAGGCCAGACTGCAATATTTGAGGAGATGATAGAAGATGAAGAGGGACTGGTAGATGATCGAATAACTACCACCAACCGTGGCCTGTGGGCAATAAGTGAGACAGAGCGATCTATGAAAGCACTACTGTCATTTGCAAAATCTCACAGATTTGATGTTGAATTCATTGATGAGGGAAGTAATTCAATGGATCTCTTTGAAGCTTGGAAGAAGGAATATAAGGTAACAGTTATTTAAATCTTCCTTCCACCTCTACATTAATTTTAATTGCTACTTTCCTTTTTCTCTCTTCAATTTTTAAAAATCTGCTTCAGAAAGTTGAGGTGTCATAATTTATCTTTCCATGAAATGTAATGATTGTACTAATTAATAATAAATATACTGAAGAAATAAGCAATTTCTATTTATTAAATTGCTAAAAATAATAACTAAAATGAAATTTAAATGAAACCTTCTATTTAGCCTTGAAAGTATGTTATTCTTGTTTTAGCTTGACCTTACACTGCTATTCTTTGAAATCAGAGTATTACTTTGTTTCCTTTTTTGTTTTGTTTTGCTTTTGTTCTGTAAATAACAACCAAACATCAGCAACCTTGAAGACTGAACTTAGTAAATAGTTCTCAACATACAAGACTAGAAACCATTGCAATTAATAATGCATAAAGGGACCCTTCATATTCATACTTTAATAACTTCATGAAATTCTGTACTTGAGATTCTAGAATTTATTAATTTTGAATTTTCCTTTATATCAATTCAGTTCATGTCCGACTTTGTAACCCTATGGACTGCCCTACACCAGGCTTCCCTGTCCATCACCAACTCCCACAGCTTGCTCATACTCATGTCCATCGAGTCGGTGACGCCATCCAACTCTCTCATCCACTGTTGTCCCCTTCTCCTGCCTTCAATCTTTCCTGGCATCAGGGTCTTTTCTAATGAGTCAATTCTTTGCATCAGGTGGCCAAAGTATTGGAGTTTCAGCTTCAGTGTCAGTCCTTCCAATGAATATTCAGGACTGATTTCCTTTAGGATTGACTGGTTGGATCTCCTTGCAGTCCAGTGGACTCTCAAGAGTCTTCTCCAACACCATAGTTCAAAAGCATTGATGCTTCAGCTCTCAGCTTTCTTTATCTTGATGATCCAAGTCTCAAATTCATACGTGACTACTGGAATTCTTTTTATGTAGATTTGTTAATCCCTTGTCCTATTTTGCAAGTGAGATGGGGAAGGAAATAAATAGGTTTTTGTTTAATTTATGCCATTATAATTCCATTTGATATCTTTTATTCATTTAAAGTTCTTCCTTTTAAAGCAGAATAAAAATTTCTCTCAAGAAAGAGAAGCTGTCTATCAGTTCATGTGTTTAATAGTTTAGGGAATGATACTTCTGTAGAGTCCAAAGTGTTGGTTTGTAGTAATTTTTTTCTCTTCACATTACTCTTCTAAAAGCAAAAGCATATTAACACCACTAATCACAGCAGGTCATGGAAGAAGACAGTACTGTATACAGTTTTCACTTGCCCCTGCAGTCTTCCTTTGAGCTCACATTAGCCACATATTCTGTGTCAGAGGAATGCTTATCACGCATTCACCCGGATCTTCGTACATTTTTTTCTCTGTGACATTGCAGAGTAAACCCTTTTAGACTGTGTAAATGAATGAGATACTGTTTCACACATCAGGATCTAACTTAGAGCATAATGTTATTGAAGACAGCATATCAAAAAATTTTATAATGACTGATACCATTTTTACAAATTTCAGAAACTTATATAACCAGATTGTTAAGTATGTGTAGATTAATATAACTCCAGTGAAAAGTACAGAATAATAAGTCCAGCTCAGAATAGTGGTTACCTCATCATTGGGGGTTGAAGGAACAATGTGTGAGGCAAGAGATCAAGGCAGTTGAGAAGGAACACAGAGGCTTTCTAAGGAGCTGACATTCTCTTTCCTGATTTGGATGATGCAGACTCAGTTGTGTATTTTAATATTTTCATTATCCTATATACATATTAAAATTGAGAATGTGAAATATTTTATAATAAAAAGTATTTCTTTAGAAAATAAAGCAGAGATTCCACCAGTCTAGTATTGAGCTCTAAAAATCTTTGATCCTACCAAGAAATCTTGGGATGTGCTGTTCCTTAGATTCTGAAGAAGCAATATACTCTAGTGTCCTGTGAAGATTATCCAGTCACACTTCATCCCCCTAATGGCCCAAGATTGCTTGCACCTTAGACCCTAATGAAAAAACTATTTATGTCTTAAGACCTCACTGAAGATTCTAAGTGATATTAACCAGTTTTAATTATGTGCTCTACCACTGTCTTTTCTGTTCCTTCAGTTGCTTCATGAATACTGGATGGCTCTGAGGAATCGTGTGTCTGCTGTTGATGAACTTGCAATGGCTACAGAACGACTGAGAGTCCGTGATCCTCGGGAGCCAAAGCCCAACCCACCAGTTCTTCATATCATTGAACCACATGAGGTAATCTACAAGTGAATCACAGAAAAGAGCACAGCAAATAGATAGTCACAAAAATCTGAGACACATAGAAGAGATCAGGACAGTGATGTTTTCAATAAATGTTCCCTGACTTCTCTTAGTTTGAACCCTATGATGTTTCTGTTTTTGTAGGTCAAAGATGAGCAATTTCACATCTATTGTGTGCTTAGCATCACTGATTTGGTACATTTGCACGTTTATGTGTTTCTCTTTCATATTGCATATTCATCTATTCTTGAGCATTTTCTGTGTGCAAAAACCTGAAGATATTCTTGGTCAGTTTTTAGACATGTGTCCTGTTACCCCAGCATTTTCAGAACTGGAAAAGTCTTCCCCAAAGAGTGGCCAAGAACCTACCTTGCCCTGTTTTCCTTTGCTAAATGATGAACAGATATAGACAGGTTCAGTTCAGTTCAGTTGTGTCCAACTCTTGGCGACCCCATGAACCGCAGCACACCAGGCCTCCCTGTCCATCACCAGCTCCCAGAGTTCACCCAAACCCATGTCTATCGAGGCGATGATGCCATTCAACCATCTCATCCTCTGTCATCCCCTTCTCCTCCTGCCCTCAATCTTTCCCAGCATCAGGGTCTTTTCAAGTGAGTCAGCTCTTCACATCAGGTGGCCAAAGTATTGGAGTTTCAGCTTCAACATCAGTCTTTCCAATGAACACCCAGGATTCATCTCCTTTAGGAAGAACTAGTTGGATTTCCTTATAATCCAAGGGACTCTCAAGAGTCTTCTCCAACACCATAGTTCAAAAGCATCAATTCTTTGGCACTCAGCTTTCTTTATAGTCCAACTCTCACATCCATACATGACCATAGCCTTGACTAGACGAACCTTTGTTGGCAAAGTAAGATCTCTGCTTTTTAATATGCTGTCTAGGTTTGTCATAACTTTCCTTCCAAGGAGTAAGCGTCTTTTAATTTCATGGCTGCAGTCACCATCTGCAGTGATTTTGGAGCCCAGAAAACTTGACAGGTTACTATCTGTAAAATCCCTCTTTATATCTCAGAATTTAAAAAATAACTTCACCAAACTTTCCTCTTCCTATTAAAAATATAATTTTCTTTATTACTTGTTTTTGTTCCTTATATTTTTAAATCTTGTTTCTGTAAAGCTTGGAGACTGTAACTTAGAAAAACTTAGAAATGTTCATTATATACTATTTCTTCTATACAGCAAAATATATGTATTTTTTAAAATATATTCTCTAGTATCCATTTTGCACATTTGAGTTTTCACACTTAAATATGCTTCTTAAATGTTGAAAGGATGAATTAAAATAGAAGAATTGTGTGTGTTTAGTATAATGTTACTATCTTAGAATAAAGATGTTTTATTCTACTTTTTAGGTAGAACAGAATCGTATAAAACTACTAAATGATAAAGCTGTTGCTACATCCCAGCTGCAGAAAAAGCTTGGGCAGCTTCTTTACCTAACTAACTTGGAAAAGGTATTGTTTTTAAAAGATGTTACTTTTTCCCATATTACACCATCAATAAACCACTTTATTGACTCATTTTATTTAATCTGTTTGTCCCATAATTAATGCTATAGGTGTTTTTTTCATCATTTTTTGTTTGTGTTAGTTACATGTCAGAACACTAGCTATGTCTGCAGTACCTGTGCAGATCAGAAAAGAAGATGACGTCTATAGAAAATATGTTATACAGATAATGTAAAGGGTATGAGTATATAGCATGGCACAATGTAAACAGACTAGTTCAAAACCTTGAACAGCGATAGATAGTATTACAGCATACCTCTGGTGAAGATTGCACTGTGTAATACATACACCTGCCTCCATTAATGCATTACAGCATACCTCTGGTGAAGATTGCACTGTATAATACATACACCTGCCTCCATTAATGCATTACAGCATACCTCTGGTGAAGATTGCACTGTGTAATACATACACCTGCCTCCATTAATGCATTACAGCATACCTCTGGTGAAGATTGCACTGTGTAATACATACACCTGCCTCCATTAATGCATTACAGCATACCTCTGGTGAAGATTGCACTGTGTAATACATACACCTGCCTCCATTAATGCATTACAGCATACCTCTGGTGAAGATTGCACTGTGTAATACATACACCTGCCTCCATTAATGCATTACAGCATACCTCTGGTGAAGATTGCACTGTATAATACATACACCTGCCTCCATTAATGCATGCACAGATTTTTTTAATTTGTTATCTGAAATTGTGCAGTGTGTTTGGAAACCTACTAAATAAGAGGACATGACAATGAAGTATTTAATGTAATTCACAGCATATTTTCTAAGTAGTAAGCAAAGTACTCTATCAGACATGGATGAATGTAATTCAGCTTTCTGGCAAGCATAAATGTGACAGTTAACAAAATAACTTATCAGAGAAGTTACTTATCAGAGAACTTATCAGAGTAGAAGATTTTTGGATAGGAAAAATGAAGCAAAGAGTAGACTACAATTGGTCCTGAAAAACTGGTGCAAAATAACATTTGAGTGAATGTCATTAAATCTCAGTGATGACAAAATGAAAAACATTCATTATCAGTAAAATAGCATGTCATTCAGAAGGTAGACTCTTGACCTAGACAGTGCAAGCTGGATCATGAAGCCACTATTTTCTAAATATAGGACTTTTTTCAAGTTATTTTCTTCTCTTTGTCCCTTCTGTAAAATAAGAATAGTAATACTCTTGTCAGACTCCTTGTAAGATTAAATGAATTAATATATGTAAATGTTTAAAGTGTTTCCTGGCTTATTAAACCATTTCTAGGTATTTGCTATTAATATTTTTATATTACAATACTATGATTGCTATTTTGGCAGGGGAAAAACAAAAGAGAAAAATTTGAGGTCAGTCTCATGCAAAAATCCAGATGACATAAGATTTCTGTACTTTAAATATGAGGGTCAAAATTAAGAGACAGTTGATCGTTTTTTTTTAGTTATAGAATAAGTTGATATCCTCTATATGTTGAATTATTTTTTAAAAGGTTAAAATCCCAAAGATATAATCTATATGGGAAAACCCATTTGACTAAAAATAGAAATAAATAGTTTATAAATGAAGGAAAATAGGAATCCATAAACTACTACACATAGGACAAATCCAACCCATCACCAGTTTTTTTTAATTTTAAAGATTTATTGAAACACAGCTATTGTCATTCATTAAGTATTGTCTGCAGCTGCTTTTGTGCTATGTAATAGCAGAGTTGAGTTGTTGCAACAGAGATCATATGGCCCACAAAGCCTAAAATATTACTACCAGGCCCTTTATGGAAAAAATGCTAATTCTTATGTTAAGCAAATTAGAAGAGAAAACAAATAGTAGACTGTTTATAAAATAACATAGTAATGCCTTCTCTTCTGTGCATGCTCTTAGTTACTCTGCTCCCACGCTGACTCTGGGCTTAGCAGGATGATTTGCTTTTGGCCTTGTGTCATAGCAGAGATTTGAAAAGTCTACGCACTTTGGGGACTTCCCAGGTAGCTCAGTGGTAAAGGATCCTCCTACCAATGCTGGCCACACAGGTTCATTCCCTGGGTCTGGAAGATCCCCTGGAAAAGGAAATGGCAACCCACTCCAAATCCCATGGACAGAGGAGCCTGGCAGGCTACAGCCCATGGTGTTGCAAAAGAAACACAGCTTAGGGACTAAACAACAGTAATGCACTTTGGCATTCTCCCAGTTGTGTTGTTTTTTTGGACTCTCAGACTAAGTGAAGAAGCCCAGGTTCCATTCTTGAGGAGCAAATACCTCAACTTAGCCCTCTCCCCAGACCAACTCTTACCAACTGCTAGACATAAGTGTGGGGCCAGCCCGAGGCAAATCAGCCCATCCCAGAATTACCCAGGTGACCGGTAGAATCAGAAGAAATAAATGTTTTTTTTAGCCACTAAGGTTTGAGGTGGTTTGTTACATATTACCTGAAATAAATCATTAATTAAAAAGGGAAAGGATAATTCAGTTCAACTTTTTTAAATGCTTGCATACTTACATTATAGTTAATGGAGTTGTTTTAACCATTAGAACTGCTGAATCCATGCACAATTTACTTTTTTTTTCCTGCTTATAAAAGTCAAAGGGTAATCAAGAACAGTTTAGTAATACTATGAGTCTAATTTATTTTCCTTTATCTTGTTGTCCTCAGTTTTAAAACTTGTTCATTTTGATGAGTTTGTTTTGGAAGTCTTCCAGTTTTTAAGGAGATTTTGAAAAGCTATTTTGACATGATTTCCAGGCGTAGATAGCTCTCAAATTAATAGTATTTCTGCTTAGTGAAATTAGAGAAAGGGTCCTGAGAAGAAATCAGCATTAATAAGGAATTATGTGAATAAATGCTGCCTCTTCCCATGTCTGTGATCCTGTGCCAACTGGATATGCAGAATACCTATTTCTTTATCAAAAAAAAAATCTAGCATGAAAGTAAAATTTGAGAATTTAGCTAAATTGTATCAATATTTTGCTTTTTATTTTGCCTTCTATAATCACAAAAAATCATAAATATAGTAATATGACAACTTTCACAAGTGATATTAAAAATTGTGTCCATGTTTTTGTTCACTCCTTAAATAAATTTATTTGTACATCTCAGGATTGATAATATTAGGTAATATATGAATTATTAGGTCATCTCAATTATTATTTTAATTCAATTGCCAATATTTACCTTTATAAATGAGTTGTAAAACATGTATGAGCTTTTAAAATGTAACTAATACGTGTTTTATTTCTTCTTTTTTGGACAGTCTCAGGACAAAACATCAGGAGGTATTAATCCAGAACCTTGTCCAATCTGTGCTCGGCAACTGGGAAAACAGGTGAAATTATAATAAATACTGCATACATTTATAAAATACTGTACAGTTTTCAAAGGCTTCTACATACAAATTCCCCTGCTCCACCCTCAAACCTTGCATGCAAGGCGAATATTATCTCTGTCTTAAAGATAGGGCCAGAGGTTAACTAACATGCTTAATGTCAAATATGTTTGAGCAGTGTTTTTTCTCTTAAGTGATGGATCAAACATGTTTCTAGAATAACCCCATCTTTTTCATTAAAGATGAATAATTTTAAGCATTGTTTTCAGTCACTTGACTGTCAGTTTATCATGGATATTTGGGAATTGTACAGAAAATACAATACAATACAACATACACAGATTTATATATGGTATTACAAATTTATAGTAACATAGTTCTTACTTAATATTATTAATATCTAATAGTACCAGAATTTAAAGCACAAATAACAGTAATCCTAAAGGAATTTATGTGTTTGAATATTAGTGTACAAATGTCTAAAATAAATGGTACTGTATTAGTTCTCCTCAAAAAGATTATTTTTATTTTATAAAATGTGATTTATGATACTCTAAGTTCCTACTTTGTGTGATAAATAAATATGTAATAGCGGAGAAGGCAATGGCACCCCACTCCAATACTCTTGCCTGGAAAATACCATGGATGGAGGAGCCTGGTGGGCTGCAGTCCATGGCGTCGCTAAGAGTTGGACACGACTGAGCGACTTCACTTTCACTTTTCACTTTCATGCATTGGAGAAGGAAATGGCAACCCACTCCAGTGTTCTTGCCTGGAGAATTCCAGGGACGGCGGAACCTGGTGGGCTGCTGTCTATGGGGTCGCACAGAGTCGGACACGACTGAAGCGACTTAGCAGCAGCAGTAGCATGTAATAGAATATTCTTTTTTTTTTTTTAATATGAAAAAGTCTTTTTTCTTTTTTTTAAAATGAGTGTCTCTGGCATTTTTTTCCCTATGAACTAAGAGTAAAAGTTTAAATATATGAATTCTGCACTCTGACCATCAGTAACCAGAAAGCACATACCTTTTAGTCTCCATGATTTATGGAGAATATTTAAAGGATATTTTATTGATAATAAATCTTAAAAGGATAGATTGGAAACTGAGCAAAAGAATATTAATCAAGGTAATACTGGAGATTACTGATAAAAAATAAGTGATAAAAACATTTTGACAAAAATTACTATAATAATGGAAAGGATCATAGTGTAAGTAGTTTCTTTTAGTTTTGATGAGATTCATGCAACTAGTTTGAGAAATGTTATCATCTTTACCATTTGCATCTCATTTTCTGTATAATAAATGCTTTAATATATAAAAATTAAATCTGTTTAATAAGTTGTATAGAATGTATTGAATATGATATCTCAGTTAATATTGTAGTCAATCTATTACTCTATTAGAGTAACTCGCATTTTTCGTAAATACTGAAATGAGAACACCAACATCTTATGAAATATTGATGACTATTAGTCCTCCTATTAGTGTGAGCAGAACTAAAAACTATGGTTCACTAAAAAATAGTTTAAAAGTATAATTTAGTTTTTATGAATTAAAGGTTTTTTATTATATATCATGAAATATTTAGGAAATGAAATGATGGCACTCTTCCTCTCCTTTTAATAGATTTATAGATTGGAAGGCATCTTTGATAGCATCTTGCTGAGGCATATTCTGTGTGTTTTCTTCTTTAGTGGGCAGTACTGACCTGCGGGCACTGTTTCTGTAATGAGTGCATTTCAATTATTATCGAACAGTACAGCGTGGGGTCTCACAGGAGCTCCATCAGGTGTGCCATCTGCCGCCAGACCACATCTCACAAAGAAATCTCCTATGTCTTCACCTCAGAGAAAGCCAGCCAGGAAGAGGACATCCCTGTGAAGGTAAAGTCGGTTAAGAACATGCATAGTCTGAGCAGTGTAATAGAAGTTAGTATCTGGCAGTGAGAGCATCAGAATCAGAGCAAGGCTGGCTCAGTGACTATGAAGCAACTACTGTTGACGGTAGATACACTGCCTGAAAGCCTCAGTACATCTACTCATTCCTCACGGTAGGAACACAGGAATGCTTTTTCAAACACAGTAATAATTATGCCCACTACAGCAAAAAAGTGACATCTTAGAATTCCAGTCCTTTTTTTTAAAATAGTGTTTCTGAGCACTACAGCTATTAGATAGAGCTCTGATTCACATCCAGGTTTCTTTTCTTCATTCTTCCATTCAGCCCAGTGTATCAGGAAAAAGAAGATATGCCCCACCAAATTGAGGGATAAAATAAATTGATTCCTGAAGTTATTAGTGAAGACTGTCACAAGGAGATAGTGCATTTTTAGATGGCATGGATTGATATTTCAGACTAGCCAAAACTTTGCTTTGTTTTCCTAATTTTTTTTCCCATGCTTCATTCAGAACTTTAAGAAAGAAGACTATAATTTAAAATGCAAATGAAATAAATTCCAGATTTGTTGTTTAGTTGCTAAGTTGTGTCCAACTCTTTTGTGACCCCCATGGACTGTGGCCCACCAGGCTCCTCTGTCCATAGAATTTCTCAGGCAAGAATACTGGAGTGGGTTGCCATTTTCTTCTCCAGAAGCTCTTCCCAACCCAGGGATCAAACCCACGTCTCCTACATTTACCACTGAGCCACCAGGGAAGCCCAAAATCCAAGTAGGATCTGTAACTGGACTTTCTGCCTGAGGGGGTATTTATTTAATGAAAAGCCTTTACTAGGTTTTTTGTTTTTTGTTTTATATAAACGTGCTTTTTCTGTTTGTTTTCCTAACCAAACTTAGAGGACAATTCAACAACTGAGTATGGTAGAGAATGCAGGCCAGAAGAAGCAGTTGGAAGACTGATGGAGCTGGCTCATAAGCTAGAAGTAGTAGAATATGTTTCATTAATTCCTTCTCCTTCTGGGTCCCTGCTGCTCTCTGCTCACTTATTGTCCAAGGTTATATTTTGTGAGTAAACTTAACCACAGGTCCTTATCAGAGAATAGGAGACCTTTTTATTATTATTACTATTACTGAAATATAGTTGATTTACAGTATTAGTTTCAGGTGTACAACAAAGTAAATCAGTTAATCATATGCATGTGTCCACTTTTATTTTTTTAAGATTCTTTTCCCATGTGTGTCATTAAGAGTATTGAGTAGAGTTCCCTGTGCTATGCAGTAGGTCCTTATTAGTTCTCTGTTTCATATAGAGTAGTGTATATATGTCAATACCAGTGTCCCAATTTATCACTCCCCCTGGCAACCATAAGTTTGTTTCCTACTATTGTGACTTGTTTCTGTTTTATAGATTCCACATATGAGCAATATCTTGTGATATTTGTATTAGTTCTTTTCAAAGAAGTTAGGTATTCAGTACTCCAGATGTGACTGTAGAAATGGGTAACTCAGGTGAGGTGGTAGAAGCTGAAGCAGTGAAATTTGAATGTTGAGTAAGTGGTCCAAGTGGAAGGTATATAATATCTGGAGCTGATTATACTTTAGCCTGTTGACCACACAGAGAACTCCTTTCTTTTTCAGTTCACCCCCCTCCTCTCTTCCTACTCTTAAAGTTTTTTCCTTCCTTTCCTTTGCATAAAGTCTTTTTTCTTTCCCTGTCTCTTCTCCTCTGGCCTCAGGCATCCCAGGAGCCACAGATGGCATGCGTGGCTAAGAAGGGCTGCTGACCCTTCAGTGAACACATTCATGACAGTACAGGGAACAAGCATAAGAAGGAACTGCTGTGTCAGACTTCATGCAGTAAGGTTTAGGAAGTGATTGCCCTGGCTACCAGTAAACAGCACCATCTCTCTGAAACTGAGGGCATCAAACCCAAACACCTGTTCATTTTATGGCAACTCTCCTAGACACCTAGGAGAAAGATCAGGACAGTTACATATGCTGTCCTATTGGGACAGGAATATCAGTGTACAAATACTGTATATTATGCTCTGACTTTTTCCTGTCTTTCGTGGATATTGATGAACACATGAATTAATTGAAGGATCTACCAAAAAAAAAAAATTTATAGCATTGAAACATGTTTACATTACCATATATAAAATAGATAACCAGTGTAAGTTCTGGGGATAGGGTGGAGAGGGAAGTGGGAGAGGGGTTCAGAATGGGGGGGACACACGTATACCTGTGGCTAATTCATATTGATGTATGACAAAAACCTTCACAATATTGTAAAGTAAATATCCTCCAATTAAATAATTTTTTCCAAAAAGAATACAGAATTTATCAAATTTAAATTATCTTATATGTACATATACTTACGTTTCCTTTTTATTAAATACATGACTGAATATTATACTTACTATGCAAGCAAGTTTTATCACTTTTCTGCATTCTCACATTGCTTCTCTCTGCATTTACTTTTTGTTTTCTGTCACCATTTCTGTCTGCCACTTCCACCTTCTGCTGCCTGTGTCCTTTTCTGACTGTCACATTTCTGCCACCTTCTTGAAGCATCTGCTTGTTTTCTCAGACTCGCACTGCACTCTGACCGTCTGAGATTGTCCCACTTAATTGATCACGTCATCTGTCTTAGAGTTGAGGGATATAAAGATGGCTCTATGTAAATACCGAAGGCATTGTTTTGAAATTTATTTCATTAAAGTTTTTATCTGAAATGTTCACTTCACTCTAAGCATTCATGTCCAGACACTCGGACACAGCAAACAATGTAATTTCATACGTGGTGCTTAATCATCTAGCTGATCTCTGGTAAAGGATATTTGGAGAACATAAAAATAGAATTAAATAATATAAGACTTTTTTTTTTCCTACTGGTATTTCCCAGTGTAAGGAATCCTATTGATTGACCACGGAAATAAAATGAATGAAGTATTCATTAGTGAATTAGGGTATGCATTTAAGTTAAAGACTGTCACTACCCTAACAGCAGTGTCACAGTATTCCTAAATGACCCTTGGAACCTCCTGGGCATTTCGCAAAGTAAACAAAATTCCCCCTGCGAGTTCTGACAACTGCCAGGCATTTTAGAGGGTGAAGTAGGCCTCCTGGCAGAACATAGGCCCCACGTGACCTGTTCCCTGTGTCCTCAGTTTGGCTCTCTTTCATACAAAGCATTTTTGTCATTGGAAACCCTGACCCTGTAATGAACAAGATTCTTATGTCATAAGAAGTTTCTATCCAAAAGAGAATACATGGATATAGCCACAGCACAACAGCACCCGCTACACACACAGCACTTCAGCTTCTCAAACTTTTGAGTGCCTAGTGATCAAGTGCTCTGTTTTTTAAATTAAAGTATATTTTCAGGCTGCATTCCCGTAACTTTTAACTTGTAAGATCTTGGATCTGGTCCAGAAATCTGCATTTTTAACAAGCAGATCTGCTGGTGAAGATGTTTTATACAACCTTTTTGTAGAGGAAAAAAAAATATTGTATTTCTACATTAAAACTCAGAGAAACCTAGCAATACCATTTGTAAAACTATACTATGTGTAGGATCATGTTGTTTCTTTTCCTTTTTTTTTTTTTTTCCAGTTTTTATTCAGTTTACTTGAAGGTGACTTGTAAAGTCTGTCTTGTACTTTCTAACTATAATTAAAATATCTAGGTGGGATAAAACTGACTGTAAAATTCTGACTGAGTTTAAAGTTGACATAAAATAATTTGATAAATATAATCCACAAGTGGCTATATTTAAATATGCCCCTCTAAGTATTCTTATATAAGATATTTGATATTATCTTGTTGTTGTTGGTCATTCGCTCAGTCATGTCTGGCTCTTTGTGACCCCATGGACTTCAGCACCCCAGGCTTCTCTTGAGCTTGCTCAAATTCGTGTACATTGAGTCGGTGATGCCATTCACCCATCTCATCCTCTGTTGTCCCCTTCTGCTCCTGCCTTCAATCTTTCCTGGCATCAGGGTCTTTTCCAGTGAGTCAGCTCTTTGTTTTAGGTGGCCAAAATATTGGAGCTTCAGCTTCAGCATCAGTCCTTCCAGTGAATATTCAGGACTGATTTCCTTTACAATTGACTGGTTGGATCTCCTTGCAGTCCAAGGGACTCTCAGAGTCTTCTCCATCACCACAGTTCAAAAGCATCAATTCTTCGGCACTCAGCTTTCTTTATAGTCCAACTCTCACATCCTGCATGACTACTGGAAAAACCATAGCTTTGACTAGATGGATCTTTGTTGGCAAAGTAATGTCTCTTCATTTTAATATGCTGTGTAGGTTTGTCATAGCTTTTTTTCCAAAAAACAAGCAACTTTTAATTTCATGGCTGCAGTCACCACCTGCAGTGATTTTGGAAGCCAAGAATATAAAGTCTGTCTCTGTTTCCATTGTTTTCCCCATCTATTCCCCATCTATTATATTTACATATAATATCCCCCATAACCTTTGGGTCCAAATAAAATTTTTAACTTTTTTGCAATTGCTACCTTTTTATCTCTTTGAAATAATTATTCAAAATACTTTAAAGAACAGGATATTTTTGTGGCTAAGTGCACTTGTAAAATTTCCCACCTAGGCTGCCTGGGTGGAGTTTCCACTGGACTTTATTGAAGAAACATGTGAAAAGCCCAACCATTCTCCCAGGCAAGAACTTGAAAAATATTCCTGATTTGTGAGATCAATCATATATAAACTGTGTAACTGCACTAAATTGTATCTGTCACTATCAACTTGGGTTTTTAGCATGGTGAACAGGTGCAGACAGAAATAAAATAATGTTAACTGATCTTACTCAGCTAGAACTACTGTGGACAGCACAGGCAAATTGAAGAGTCGGCTCTACTTTAAAAGGAGCCCAGCATAAAAGTAATGAAAGAAAGTCCCAAGACAGGAAATTACTTCCTCCGTACTGTTTTCCTAAAAATAGGAAACATTCAGGTTATTTGGAAGTTACAAACCAGTAAGAAAACCTAAAGAAAAATCTGTGACCTATTACCAAATTATAGCCCTAGTTATAACTGATGAACGATTATAGTTCTTTTGGGGGCGTGAGGGAGCTAAATTGTATAAATTTGTCTTTTTAAAAGTGATGTTCTTCAGTTAAATGAATTTTCAAAAAAAGCTCTTATCTCAGGATTTTTGAGTCTTATAGTAAGTTTAAAAGACTGCAAAAAATCTATCCAAGTAATAGCTGGAAAATGTAAATACTAACTCTGCTCTGTTTCAGCTGTGATTGTCCCATTTCTAACAAGGCTGACACTCCTTTCCTGTTGCAGCTAACAGAGGCGAGGCACCCATTTGACCCTAGAGCAGTGAGAGGTGCTGTAGGTACAGTATTACACAGCACTAGAGTAATGGCGTAATTCAGAAGACCAGTTCATTTATAATAAAATGTGTGTTAGTTGCTCAGTCATGTCTGACTCTTTGCAACCCCATTGACTGTAGTCTCCTCTGTCCATGGAATTCACCAGGTGAAAATATTGGAGTAAGTAGCCATTCCCTTCTCTAGGGGATCTTCCCAACCCAGGGATCCAACCTGGATATCCTGCATTACAGGCAGATCCTTTACCATCTTAGCCACCAGGGATGTGTTTATCACTTATGATAAACACAATCCCAATTGTATCACTGATACAATAAGTTTTTAAAGTTCCCAGAATTACAAGTTTCCCACACATTCCCTTAAAACCCTTATTCATCTGTCAAAAATCAGTATAATGTTATTTTTTAGTGGAAGTAATTTATACAAAAGATTAAAATAAATGAGAATGAAATGAATGGCGCAGAGTGAAAACTAACATTCTCCTTCATCCATCCTACTTTGCCTTGCCACTGTGAACAATTTCTATTTTTAGTTACAAAGATCACCTCTATGATTCTCAGTAATATACATCAATTTTGTTTCTTAAAGTACTAGCTTTAGACAGTATCTGCTGGCTCCTCATTTTAAAATAGGAGAAAATTAATGCATCTATTCCTCCTTTCTATTTTTGTGATAGTATCATTTTTATATTATAATATTTATACATCCACATTTTGTTATATAAATACTTTTCATTACGGAACCAAGCAGAGTGATTGAAGTCATGCAGAAAGGAGCAGAATCCTGATCCTATATCGTTTAAATTTCACTTTTCAGTGAAGAATCCTAGTCTAATAGAAGTTCTCATTTTTTTAGCTAACTTCCTGCACTTCTGTGTCAGCCTTATCTGATATCATTATTCATGTAGCCCTCATTCTTTGATTCTTTTTTTCACTGTGCTATAACTGCATCAAGAAATTTTAACATGATGAGCATGTGAATGGCAAATCAGTTTTTGCACTTCTGAAAATGACTTTATTCAGCCTTCGCTTTAGAGTCATAAGTGATTGGCCTCATTACTATGAGACATTATTTGACATGTCTTGTATATCTTAGTTTGTGTGTATTTCACATGTATAGAATATATATACTAATATGGTGGCTCAGACAGTAAAGAATTTCCTGCCATGCAGGAGACCTGGGTTCAATCCCTGGGTTGGGAGGATTCTCTGGAGAAGGAAATGGCAATGCACTCCAGTATTCTTGCCTGGGGAATCTCATGGACAGAGGATCCTGGTGGGCTACAGTCTGTGGGATTGCGAAGAGTCTGACATAACTGAGCAACTAAGCACACGTAAGCACACAATGTAGTATGAAGATATGTTAAAGATAATATACTAATACACAATCTCTATAGAATCTCTAAGGATATGGTCTGCCTGTAGAATCTATTGACATGAATATTTCCTCTGATGTTTGATGAAAACTGAATACATTCATCATCTTCATTGTGTTGACTTTTTTCTGGTGCTCTTCAGAACACAGCAGACACTGTAGCCTTTAATTCTGCCAGTGGAGCTGAGCCTGACCATGAGAATCCATAGATACTAGAAGGAAAAGGTGTGGGAGAGGCAGATGGACAGATTTAACAGAGGAAATAAAAGAAGCCAAAGGAAGGAGGAAGGACTAAGACCAGTGAAGAAGGGTTATAACAGGCAACGAACTATTGGTTCAGTCGTGGATTGTCAAGCCCTGCTTCAGAATCCACAGTTTCCAGTTTTATTGTATAAGTCACTGAAGAAAAAATCCAAAGCAGTACTAACTTTCTAGTCATGCTGCTGCTGCTGCTAAGTCGCTTCAGTCGTGTCCGACCCTCAGCGACCCCATGGACTGCAGCCCACCAGGCTCCTCCGTCCATGGGATTCTCCAGGCAGGAGTACTGGAGTAGGGTGCCATTAGAGCACTGTTTTTCTTTTGTTTATATAAATCAAGTACAAGTAGCATTTTGCTGCTCCATTTGGAACATACCATGTCTGTTCTCCCTTCTCCAAGTCAGGGGTCTCAACAGATAGGACATAGATGTGGAGGGAATAGTGTGAAGCCAACTGCAGTCTGTCTTCTCTACCATACTCATGGATTTTTCTAAGGTGCACCCTCTTTCCCCAGTAGTAAGATCTCAGGGAATAAAAAGCAGTACCTCTCACCAAGTTGCATTGGTAAAATATTTAGACCCATTCTGGAGTAGAGGGGTTGATCAAAGTCTAAATAAATTAAATATTACTTGATTGCTTTATTGTTAGAATTCTTTTAGTCTCCTACATATATGATAGAAACAAAACTGAGTTTTCTATCCTTCTAACACATTTAACAGCTTTTAACGCAGAGTCTATGATTTCTGAATTTTACAAGAGCCTGAGAGTATAGAACTGCACACTCCAATCAAATTTAACTCTGATTTTAAAAAATGTTAATTATACCTGCTTACAAGCAGAGACATTACTTTGCCAACAAAGGTCCGTCTAGTCAAGGCTATGGTTTTTCCTGTGGTCATGTATGGATGTGAGAGTTGAACTGTGAAGAAGGCTGAGCACCGAAGAATTGATGCTTTTGAACTGTGGTGTTGGAGAAGACTCTTGAGAGTCCCTTGGACTGCAAGGAGATCCAACCAGTCCATTCTGAAGGAGATCAGCCCTGGGATTTCTTTGGAAGGAATGATGCTAAAGCTGAAACTCCAATACTTTGGCCACCTCATGTGAAGAGTTGAGTCATTGGAAGAGACTCAGATGCTGGGAGGGATTGGGGGCAGGAGGAGAAGGGGACAACAAGAGGTTGAGATGGCTGGATGGCATCACTGACTCAATGGACGTGAGTCTGAGTGAACTCCGGGAGTTGGTGATGGACAGGGAGGCCTGGCGTGCTGCAATTCATGGGATCGAAAAGAGTCGGACACGATTGAGCTACTGAACTGAACTCAACAATAGAGAAGAAGCTACATGACCTTTCTGATTTTAGTTATGCTAGTAGACAGCCTCTAGGCCAGATTTCATGAGAAATTTTTTGTTAACCTTTATTGGTAATGGAGCCCTACTTTTTTTCATTGCCTTGACCCAGTGATCTGGAGCTTTTAACTTTGTATTTAATTTTCCGAAAAGTGAAGGACCTGTGTATGTAGCTTCGAGATCTAGTCTGGTTTTGCTCATTAAATTATAATCAGGTGAGCAAAAATCTTCATAAAGAATATTTTATAAGATCCTTCTGTTGTAAAGAAGGAAAATTCCAAATTCTTTTTCTTCAGTATTAACTATTATAATGCTCTTGGCTGCTTACCACATGAGAGGAAAACCAGGAGAGGCACTGGCTTGGTCTGCATGGTTGCACTTCATATGTCTCTTTTCATAGTTCCTCGTTGACCTCAGAGAGAACTTGTGTCTCAGAGAGAATGGCCACAAAGATCCAGTGTAGAGAAGCAGAGGACAAATGAAGGGTCTCTATTCCAGAGCTCGGGCTTGGTCACTGATGTTTCAGAAACAAAAACTGAGCATTAATCATAGAGTCAGGGTTGGCAGATATGTATCTGGAAAAACTAGACTATCAAGAAAGGATAGGAATGAGGAAAGGGACAAAACAATAGAAAAGGACAGAGGTGCTATAATTAAATGCAACTTTATCAATCTCATATATTAAGGAATAATCTAGCAGTAGTGGGGGGGTGGGGGGAGGTTCTATTCCTATGCACCCTCCTAATTCCAGCCTAACTTTTCATCTGTGTGTTGACTGACATGGCTAAAACATAAGCTGGGTTGGATTAAGGCTACCAGTTTACATGTCTTGAGAATATTTATACTCTCTTAACACCTTGCACAGGGATAGATTGACATCCCTTTCTCCTCTCCCATATCTTTTTTGCCTTTTCTGTGATCGCCTCCTATACAGATATAACCTGTATATAATCCATCACCTTCTTCCTGTTTCAGTCTGTTCAACAAAGTGAATGTTTCTTTTCTGTAGCAGTGACCACATTGTGTAGTCTCTTCAGAAACTGGCAGATTTGAACCAAAGTTCATTTGTGTATATGAGATAAAAAGAAACATTAAGAAGAACAGTAGAATGTGGATAATGTTTATTAAGCTGGTATAATAAAGCGTTCACTTAAGTCACTTCCAAGCCAGCCCAGCAGTATAAGATTTTCCTTTGCTTCTCTCCATATTCTGTAACATACGTTAGACTGTATGCATTTGGGAATAAGGGAGTATCTTCATCTTTGTACATCCAGTGCCTACTGTAGTTCTTGTCACTTAGGTGCACAGAAAATTTTTGTTGAATGATATAAATAATCAAACGTGAACTTACCTGAAATGTTGGAGGGATTGAATGATAGACGGATGACACAGAAGAAAGTCTGCCTATCTCTTTGATTACTGTTATTGACTCTGCTCTTAGACCAACCATGGTCTTTTCAGTATTATTTTGGGACTTTTGCTTTTCACTTGGAAGGGAAAAAAAGGCACAAGCAGAAAAGAGAAAAGAAAGTTAAGAATAAGGATCTCTGATCATAAGGATTTGAACTAAAAGTCCACAGGGTTTGCTGACTTTATTAACCTCTCCAATCACTGCTGATAGGTAAGTGAAAAAAAATGAGTTGATAAACCTGAATGAAATGGTACCACCTTCCAATCAGTGACTTCTTTTAAGACCAGTTCCCTAGATTTCATTACATATTACTAACCCAAAATCCTCCTCAAGCTTGCTTTGTGTTAGATTAAATTTGCCTGTCTTTCATGACTGTTCTTACTTGAGTCTGTCTGGGAAAGTGATAGAGATCAATCACAAGATTTGATTTGGCTATTGTTGATCATTCTGAATGAATAAAAAAATATGTTGAGAGTTTTAAATTATATTCTAACCTCTTGTATTTTCATTTTATCTGTATTGTTTTACTCAGGTTTGTTTGGGATTGAGAACTTTAAAAATACATATTAAATTTTCTTTTACATTAAGTAAATTGATTGAGTGTATACTATTTATGGAAGACCATGCACAGCTCTAAGAGATATAAAAGTAAATGCCATTTAGTCCTTGTTTTCAAGCAGTATATCAACTGATAAATGACAGAAGTATTCTATACTCAGGTTTGATATCGTATCAAATGATACCACATAGAACCATCGCAGAGCAATTAATTAAGGAAAAAGCTGTTCCTTTCCAAATAAAATCTCTCATCTTTCCCTTATGAAAGACAAATTTAAATGTCAAACACAGAAAAGCCTAAAAGTCAAAAAACATCTAGTTTATAAATCCACATACCATTCATCAAGCATTTGTGAGTTACTGAAACTAATATAATGTGTTAATACAGCACTTTTGCTAACATTATTGCATTTAATACAATTAAATGTGAACTACATATAGAAAGGTAGGAAAATATTTACAACATGAATTTAACATGTGCAGTATTTGAGTGGTCCTGCAAACCGGTTTATTTTTATTGACAAGGAATATGAACAGACAGTTCACAGAAGAGAAATTCTGAATGGCCAGCAAGTGATATTCAAGCTTATTCTCAGGAAAATGCAGATAAATGAAAATTTTGTTCCTCATTTTACCTATTCTATTGGCAAAAAATTGAATTTTAACAAGTGTACTAAGAAGCAGGCACATCTAAACTGTTGATAGTTTAAAGTTCTAGCATTTCTAGGGTCAGTGTGATAGGGCATCTACTGCAATCCAAATAATCTAAGAACTTTTTTTTTAACCTTTGACCAACAGTTCCACTTAGATGTGCCTATCCAACAAAAACTCTGTGCACACGTACCCAATCCTCTAAGTATAGTCACTAAAGTACTGTTTGTAAGAACAAAAAAGAATGAAATTAATGTAAATGTATATTAATAAGCAAATGTGAGAGTTGGACTATAAAGAAAGCTGAGCACCAAAGAATTGATGCTTTTGAACTGTGGTGTTGGAGAAGACTCTTGAGAGTCCCTTGGACTGCAAGGAGATCCAGTTAGTTCATCCTAAAGGAAGTCAGTCCTGAATATTCATTGGAAGGACTGATGGTGAAGCTGAAATTCTAGTATTTTGGCCACCTGATGCGAAGAACTGACTCATTTGAAAAGACCCTGATGCTGGGAAAGATTGACGGTGGGAGGAGAAGGGGACAACAGAGGATGAGATGGTTGGATGTCATCACCGACTCTATGGACGTGAGTTTGAGTAAGCTCCGGGAGTTGGTGATGGACAGGGAGGCCTGGTGTGCTGCAGTCCATGGGGTCGCAAAGAGTCGGACATGACTGAGCGACTGAACTGAACTGAACTCTAGTCTTTTCCTTCACAGAGTTACCACGCCAGGTTTGAATTTTGCTTATAAAAGGTTATTCTGTTTTCTTTTGAAATTTTTGTTAAGAAGCAGCTTAATTTTAGAAGAGTTCATAGTTATCCTGGTGTTTCACCTGAAAATATCTTTGAAAATGAGACCTTTCAAGGAACATGGAAGTTTCTTACTTTATGCTAATTTCCTGTTTTATTTGAGATGGTTTTGCTCTTATTTAAGATAATTTTTAGATTGAAATAGGTCCCTTATACTTTTTAACCTTTCAAGTATAATTGAAAGTCTACATATCCAGAAAAACAAATGTAGATGTAGGACTTTAATATGAGAATTTAAAAATCTTGCTTAATTCTTTGTTGGTGACTGTAAACTTAATAAAGTTTTCTTCCTTATTTGTTTCTATCTTTACCTTTCAGTATCTCTGTGTAAAAGTAGTAAGGGGGCGTGATGTGAGGGCAATAGTAACATGGGAATGTTTTTACTTTTTGGTAACATTTACCCCTCTTGTAGGGTGATACTATGTCTCTGAAAGGGTACCAAGTGTCTACTATTTGGAGTACTGGGCTAAACGCTTTGTACACATTTTCTCCTTTAACCATCACAGCAACCTTTGGAAATAGATATAATGATCATCCCTGCTTGACAAACTAAGGTTTAGAAAGGTTAGAATCTTTATAACTAAGGAGCTGCAGAAACTGGCAATTAAATTTCAGCTTATCTCACTCAAAATCTCATGCCCTTAAGCTCCATGTCATACCATCCTCCCACAGCATTCTAGGAGGAAAACTTTCTCAATGAAGGCTTCAAAAACATTTGTGTTATTTCTTCATTTTCTTATTCCTTTATCTTAGAAATGGTTATGCAGAGTACAAAAAGCAGTTTTTAAGTGTTTATCTAGCTTTGTATAAATCTGCCTCTGTCCAAGTGGACATCATTGGTACCTCTGTCATTGTCCTTTGTAATGCCCCTTTTAAAAGAAAGGATTTTTTGTGGGTTATGTTCTTTACTATTTGCTTACATTAGAGTTTTGATTCATTATATTCTGAACAATTTCAGTGCTGTACTACCTAAAGTGATGAATGTTTTTTAATATATGTTCTAATTATCTAAAATAACAAAGTTTTGTAATTGCAAAATATAGCCACTTAACTAAAAAAGCTTACCTTAGGGTCTTATGAATTTCTGGAGTGCTTTTATATATTTGATTTTCTTGGGGTATAAATCTGTAACTTCTGCAGTTTGAGGCTGAAGAAAATTTCCAGCAAATATGAAATGAAAAAGAATAAACATATATGTACCTATCATACAGTTTTGATGGTGTTTTACCCTGACTGTCCATTCCCTTGTTAATTGGATTTTATTTGATAATAATGGGTTTTCTCCTTTGTGTTCAAAGGGCAGCCATTCTACAAAAGTGGAAGCTGTGGTCAGAACTCTGATGAGAATCCAGCTTAGAGACCCAGGGGCGAAGGCACTTGTCTTCTCAACGGTACAGTCAGCATCCTCGGTGTTAACTCGGACTGGCTCTCTGTTTCCAGTCAGTTTATATCTGAGAATGAACTGTTAATGTTCTGATGTAACTGAGATTTAGAATTACTGATCGACTTTTCCTTGTTAAATTTTTTTTCCTATATCCATTGGATAGAATTGTTTTTAGAGAAATTTGATGATGCTTCACAAAGCAATTCCCATAGCTGTATTTTTATATTAATTTTACTTAGGGATTTTCTTATATTACTATTTTAAAATTGAAATCTATAAACTTGAAAGTCATTTCACAAATGTACTTGCTTAAGGAAAAGAAAATTAACCTGTTGAATAAAAGGTATTGAGTAGAACATGGACAGAGGAGCCTGGTAGGCTGCAGTCCATGGGGTTGCTAAGAGTCGGACACGACTGAGCGACTTCACTTTCACTTTTCACTTTCATGCATTGGAGAAGGAAATGGCAACCCACTCCAGTGTTCTTGCCTGGAGAATCCCAGGGACGGGAGAGCTTTGTGGGCTGCCATCTCTGCGGTCGCACAGAGTTGGACACGACTGAAGCGACTTAGCAGCAGCAGCAGCAGCAGAACTTCTAGTTTTCATTTTTGAAAGATAAATAGCCACATCTATTTATATATTCCATAATTTATTTTCTATTAATTATGTTTATTTTAATTCATTTATTAAAGATGCTCATTTTTTTACCCTGTCTTTAACCAGCATTTGATTTAAAATATCTTTCAGGATAGAAAATAATACTAATGGTATTACGCTTGAAGTTTTTGTTTTTGTTTACTTAATTCTGAGGTATGAAGCTGGTTTTGGTTAAGCTTACTTTGGTTTAGTCCCTTTTCAAATCCTTTTTACATGAAAGCTATGTGTAAATATTTGGTTTTCTGTTTTCTCTGTTCTTAGTGGCAAGATGTATTAGACATTATTTCAAAAGCTCTCACTGACAACAACATGGAATTTGCACAGATCAGTCGTGTTAAGACATTTCAGGTATGTCAAGAAGACTTTACTCATGTTTTTTGGAGTGAATTCAGTTACAAACTGAAACTGCTCTTAACTAGCTTACTTGCATTTATTGTCGTGTGTCATATAAACCACAAAAACAGTTTGAGTTCTTGATTGACTATAAGATTAACATTTAAAGGCAAAGTAAACAAATTGCATTTACTTTACATCTATTCAGTTATACCCATGGCAAACCATATTTAAAGATCTTATGACTTGAGGTCCGTTTCTTTAACATAGGAAAAGATGGCCTATAGTGTACCTTTTGAATGGACAGAGGCCTCATGCCCCTAAAATTAAGTTCTAAAAACACTGCATTAGGCAAAACTGCATATGGTCAAATTGTGCTTACCTCACCCTCAGCACAATGACAGATACAAACCTAAGAGAAAAACACCAAAAAAAGACCAAGTGAAAATTTAGCAGATTCATGTCTCTTATACTCACTCTAGCACTTTCTCTCACTCCTTCTTTCCTCTAAGCTCATATAGTTTCATTTGCATACATCACATACATGTATCTTGTGATTCTTCTACGTATTATACAGAACACAAGAGGTTGTGTGACACTTTCTTTTTCTTAAAGTCAAGCCACATGATTTTGTTTTCTAAAAGTTGTCATCTTACATTTAATTTTCTTAATTATTGCCTTTCACAGTGACCTGGATACTGTTAGGCATTTTA
Organism: Bos taurus; assembly: GCF_002263795.3. Lineage (NCBI taxonomy): Eukaryota > Metazoa > Chordata > Mammalia > Artiodactyla > Bovidae > Bos > Bos taurus. Next base: position 83,155,148 of record NC_037336.1, on the reverse strand, counting down.
GCATGAGCTATAGTATCCTGCTTTTATTTTTAACTATCCAGCTAAAATTTAAATGTACCTTTCTTTTTTTAGGAGAACCTGTCCGCATTTAAATATGATCCCCAAATCAATATTTTGCTGCTGCCCCTGCACACAGGTTCTAATGGGTTAACTATCATTGAAGCAACTCACGTTCTCTTGGTGGAGCCCATATTGAACCCTGCCCATGAGCTTCAGGCCATCGGAAGGGTGCACCGGATCGGACAGACAAAGTAAGGACTAGAGTTAACCTCAGGCACATTTGCTCTTGTTTCTAAGATACAGATCAGCATTGAAACTCTTCATTTATGTTCATCTTAACCTATTCATTTTTAGTGACTTACTTATATATTAAATTTTCAATTCTTAATATATGACCAGAAGATATTTTGAGATTTCCAGTGACTCTCCTCCAAACAGCAAATCCCCAAATTCTCCCAGATTTTTGTCTTTCCTTCTTCAGAAGCTACCCTGGTCACTTCATCAAGATAGTTTCTTAAAATACCTAAGACAGCTATTAAGTTGAAGGCATCTGTCATTAACTTTGAGAAGAACTGATTGTTGATTGGCTAAAGTAGCCAGTATTTAAAAGAAGCCATATCTCATGCATAACTGAAAACAAATAGCTCTTTTATAAATGCTTCCCTTTAGGAAAGTACAACCTTCCCGATCTAATATAAGAGATAATTATTTAAAGTAAACCTAATAGTAAATATTATGTAGTATGTACTACTTTTATTCAAATCTCAGAATGGATAATTATCCTTTATACAGCCTCTCAGATGCACTACCTCCTGGATGTTAGATGCTTTCAGTTTGTTCTAATGCATGCATACTCACAAATCAGTCCTTTAGTCATGTCCAACTCTTTGCAGCCACATGGACTACAGCATGCCAGGCTTCCCTGTCCATCACCAACTCCTAGAGCTTGCTCAGACTCATGTCCATCAAGTTGGTGATGCCATCCAACCATCTCATCCTCTGTCGTCCCCTTCTCCTCCTGCCTTCAATCTTTCCCAGCATCAGAGTCTTTTCCAGTGTTCACATCAGGTGGCCAAAGTATCGGAGCTTCAGCATCAGTCCTTCCAGTGAATATTCAGGACTGATTTCCTTTGCGATTGACTGGTTCGATCTCCTTGAAGTCCAAGGGACTCTCAAGTGTGTTCTCCAGCACCACAGTTTAGAAGTATCAGTTCTTCAGCACTCAGCTTTCTTTATGGTCCAACTCTCATGTGCATACATGACCACTGGAAAAACCATAGCTTTGACTGGACAGATCTTTGTTGGCAAAGTAATGTCTCTGCTTTTTAATATGCTCTCTAGGTTTGTCATAGCTTTTCTCCCAAGGAGCAGGCATCTTTTAATTTCATAGCTACAGTCACCATCTGCAGTGATTTTGGAACCCAAGAAAATAAAATCTGTTACTGTTTCCATTCTTTCCTCATCTATTTGAAGTGATGGGACCGGATGCCATGATCTTCATTTTTTGAATGTTGAATTTTAAGCCAGCTTTTTAACTCTCCTCTTTCACTTTCATCAAGAGGCTCTTTAGTTCTCTTTACTTCCTGCCAAAGGGGTGGTGGCACCCATACTAAGCACTTGTTAAATAAATATTGATTGAACACTTGCTGCATGTCAGATATTATTCTAGACACTGGAGGCTACCCTGGTGGGCTCACCAATAATGAATCTGCCTGAAATACAGGAGATGTGGGTTCAATCCCTGGGTCCAGAAGATCCCCTGGAGGAGGAAATGGCAACCCACTCCAGTATTCTTGCCTGGGAAATCCAATGGACAGAAGAGCCTGGCAGACTAGAGTCTATGGAGTCACAAGAGTCCACCATGACTCAGTGACTAAACAATGATGACAAATATGCTGTACCCTGAAGATTCAAATTGAATAAGATATAATCTTGTTTCCCCAAGGAGATCACTATGTAATACAGGAAACAGATGATTTAACATATTATAGTAGAATGTGCAAAAACAGGAATACTGTGGTAACAAAGAAGAGCGTGCACTCTTGTGCCCTAGAGATCAGGAGAGGCTTCATTAGACTGAGTCTTGAAGGAATAATTACTCCAGAGTTGGCCTAGAGAAGGGTGCTCACACAGCAGAGAGTTGCTTGTGCAGAAACACAGAGGAGAAAATCAACATGATGTTTCTCAGGACCTTCAGGAGTTTGAAGTTGCTGTGGTATAAAGTATGTGCAGAGGAGTGGCAGGATGTAAGGTCTTGTATGCCACACTCAGAAACAGCCTGCTCTGTAAGCAGTGGCTGAGAGAGCAAATGATGACTTTAATTTTAAGCAGGAAAGAGACATTCATCAAGCAAAATATGAAAAAGTAATATAATTGTAATAAATACAAGATTGTTCTAAAGTACTACCAAGTAACATTTAAATTGTCAGTTCAGATCAGTTCAGTTCAGTCACTCAGTCCTGCCCGACTCTTTGCGACCCCATGAATCACAGCATGCCAGGCCTCCCTGTCCATCACCAACTCCCGGAGTTCACCCAGACTCACGTCCATCGAGTCAGTGATGCCATCCAGCCATCTCATCCTCTGTCGTCCCCTTCTCCTCCTGCCCCCAATCCCTCCCAGCATCAGAGTCTTTTCCAGTGAGTCAGCTCTTCGCATGAGGTGGCCAAAGTACTGGAGTTTCAGCTGTAGCATCATTCCTTCCAAAGAAATCCCAGGGCTGATCTCCTTCAGAATGGACTGGTTGGATCTCCTTGCAGTCCAAGGGACTCTCAAGAGTCTTCTCCAATACCACAGTTCAAAAGCCTCAATTCTTCGGCGCTCAGCCTTCACAGTCCAACTCTCACATCTATACATGACCATAGGAAAAACCATAGCCTTGACTAGACGAACCTTCATTGGCAAATAGTGTCTCTCCTTTTGAATATGCTGTCTAGGTTGGTCATAACTTTCCTTCCAAGGAGTAAGCGTCTTTTAATTTCATGGCTGCAGTCGCTATCTGCAGTGATTTTGGAGCCCAAAAAAATAAAGTCTGACACTGTTTTCCCATCTATTTCCCATGAAGTGATGGGACCAGATGCCATGATCTTCGTTTTCTGAATCTTGAGCTTTAAGCCAACTTTTTCACTCTCTGCTTTCATTCTCATCAAGAGGCTTTTTAGTTCCTCTTCACTTTCTGCCATAAGGGTGGTGTCATCTGCATATCTGAGGTTATTGATATTTCTCTTGGCAATCTTGATTCCAGCTTGTGCTTCTTCCAGCCCAGCATTTCTCATGATGTACTCTGCATGTAAGTTAAATAAGCAGGGTGACAATATACTGCCTTGAGGTACTCCTTTTCCTATTTGGAACCAGTCTGTTGTTCCATGTCCAGTTCTAACTGTTGCTTCCTGACCTGCATACAGATTTCTCAAGAGGCAGGTCAGGTGGTCTGGTATTTCCATCTCTTTCAGAATTTTCCACAGTTTATTGTGATCCACACAGTCAAAGGCTTTGGCATAGTCAATAAAGCAGAAATAGATGTTTTTCTGGAACTCTCTTGCTTTTTCCATGATCCAGCGGATGTTGGCAATTTGATCTCTGGTTCCTCTGCCTTTTCTAAAACCAGCTTGAACATCAGGAAGTTCACGGTTCACATATTGCTGAAGCCTAGCTTGGAGAATTGTGACATTACTTTACTAGCATGTGAGATGAGTGCAATTGTGCGGTAGTTTGAGCATTCTTTGGCATTGCCTTTCTTTGGGATTGGAATGAAAACTGACCTTTTCCAGTCCTGTGGCCACTGCTGAGTCTTCCAAATTTGCTGGCATATTGAGTGCAGCACTTTCACAGCATCATCTTTCAGCATTTGAAAGAGCGCAACTGGAATTCCATCACCTCCACTAGCTTTGTTCGTAGTGATGCTTTCTAAAGCCCACTTGACTTCACATTCCAGGATGTCTGGCTCTAGGTCAGTGATCACACCATCGTAATTATCTGGGTCATGAAGATCTTTTTTGTACAGTTCTTCTGTGTATTCTTGCCACCTCTTCTTAATATCTTCTGCTTCTGTTAGGTCCATACCATTTCTGTCCTTTATCAAGCCCATCTTTGCATGAAATGTCCCCTTGATATCTCTAATTTTCTTGAAGAGATCTCTAGTCTTTCGCATTCTGTTGTTTTCCTCTATTTCTTTGCATTGATCGCTGAGGAAGGCTTTCTTATCTCTTCTTGCTATTCTTTGGAACTCTGCATTCAGATGCTTATGTCTTTCCTTTTCTCCTTTGCTTTTCACTTCTCTTCTTTTCACAGCTATTTGAAAGGCCTCCCCAGACAGCCATTTTGCTTTTTTGCCTTTCTTTTCCATGGGGATGGTCTTGATCCCTGTCTCCTGTGCAATGTCACGAACCTCATTCCATAGTTCATCAGGCACTCTATCATATCCAGGCCCTTAAATCTATTTCTCACTTCCACTGCATAATCATAAGGGATTTGATTTAGGTCATACCTGAATGGTTTAGTGGTTTTCCCTAGTTTCTTCAATTTAAGTCTGGATTTGGCAATAAGGAGTTCATTATCTGAGCCACAGTCAGCTCCCAGTCTTGTTTTTGCTGACTGTATAGAGCTTCTCCATCTTTGGCTGCAAAGGATATAATCAATCTGATTTCGGTGTTGACCATCTGGTGATGTCCATGAATAGAGTCTTCTCTTGTGTTGTTGGAAGAGGGTGTTTGTTATGACCAGGGCATTTTCTTGGCAAAACTCTATTAGTCTTTTCCCTGCTTCATTCCGTACTCCAAGGCCAAATTTGCCTGTTACTCCAGGTGTTTCTTGACTTCCTACTTTTGCATTCCAGTCCCCTATAATGAAACGGACATCTTTTTTGGGTGTTAGTTCTAAAAGATCTTGTAGGTCTTCATGGAACCGTTCAACTTCAGCTTCTTCAGCGTTACTGGTTGGGGCATAGACTTGGATTACTGTGATATTGAATGGTTTGCCTTGGAAACGAACAGAGATCATTCTGTCGTTTTTGAGATTGCATCCAAGTACTGCATTTTGGACTCTTTTGTTGACCATCATGGCTACTCCATTTCTTCTGAGGGATTCCTGCCCACAGTAGTAGATATAATGGTCATCTGAGTTAAATTCACCCATTCCAGTCCATTTTAGTTCACTGATTCCTAGAATGTCGACATTCACTCTCGCCATCTCTTGTTTGACCACTTCCAATTTGCCTTGATTCATGGACCTGACATTCCAGGTTCCTATGCAATATTGCTCTTTACAGCATTGGACCTTGCTTCTATCACCAGTCACATCCACAGCTGGGTATTCTTTTTGCTTTGGCTCCATCCCTTCATTCTTTCTGGAGTTATTTCTGCACTGATCTCCAGTAGCATATTGGGCACCTGCTGACCTGGGGAGTTTCTCTTTCAGTGTGCTATCATTTTGCCTTTTCATACTGTTCATGGGGTTCTCAAGGCAAGAATACTGAACTGGTTTGCCATTCCCTTCTCCAGTGGACCACATTCTGTCAGATCTCTCCACAATGACCCGCCCATCTTGGGTTGTCCCACGGGCATGGCTTAGTTTCTTTGAGTTAGACAAGACTGTGGTCCTAGTGTGATTAGACTGACTAGTTTTCTGTGAGTATGGTTTCAGTGTGTCTGCTCTCTGATGCCCTCTTGCAACACCTACCATCTTACTTAGGCTTCTCTTACCTTGGGCGTGAGGTATCTCTTCACGGCTGCTCCAGCAAAGCACAGCCATTGCTCCTTACTTTGGACGAGGGGTATCTCGTCACCGCCACCCTTCCTGACCTTCAACATGGGATAGCTCCTCTAGGCCCTCCTGAGCCCGGCAGCCACGGCTCCTTGGACATGTGGTTGGTCCTCCCGGCCAACGCCCCGGCCTCAGGCTTGGGGGCGTGGGGTTGGTCCTCCCGGCCGCCGCCCCTGGGCTCGAGCTTTGGGGCCTGAGGTAGCTCCTCTCGGCCACCGCCCCTGACCTCGGACATGGGGTAGCTCCTCTCGGCCGCGCTTAGTGCGCCGGTTGCAGCCGCCTGCGCTTAGTGCGCCGGTGTAGTTATGTCTTACTGGGTTTTTTCTTTGTTTGATTTGGGCTTTTGTTGGGAACGGGGGTGGTTTTGTTTGATTTGGGGCCATACCACACTGCATGTTATCTTAGTACCCTGACCGGGGAGCAAACCCATGCCCCCTGATATGAAAATGCAGTGTCTTAACCACTGGACCACCAGGGAGGTCCCTGTTTGTTTTCGCCTTGTCTTATATTTTTAAACACTGACTTGTTACCTAATTGTTTTCTAAAGCATACAGTTGGCTTATCTCAGATGTAAGATCACAAGTCTATAAAGGCCACTCAACACTGCTTAACAATCCTACTTTGCTTCCCTAGTATATAGATTTTTCTGCTTTCTAAGGAGAGGATCTGCAGTCTCTCTGTTCCTCCTCCTTGTTGAGGGAGAAAAAGGAAAACAGCTACAGAGTAGAAGTAACTCATCTTTCCATCACCAACTTGAACTGTCTACCTCCAACAGTATCCACATTGTTCATTCAGTAAATTTTTATTGAGCTCCTTCTGTATGCCAAGCACTGTTCTAAGTACTTGAGACGCCCTTACCTAGCTTAAATACTAGTTGTAGTGGATCGGTAGAGACAGATGGTAAACAATAAACATAATAAATAAATACATATACTATGTTAGGGGCAGGGTAAGGAGGATTAAGCCACCCTGCAGGTGGCTGGGCAGGAAGGGAATCCAACCTCCGTCCCCCTCGCTGTATGCTTCGTCCCTGCTAGCCTTATTTCTGCCTCTCAGACTTTTGAATCTTGTGCTCGGACTTGGCACTGATTTACTGCTGCTTCTGTCAGCTTGCTCCTGCCTCTCCTCCTCTGCTTATAGGCACCTATCTCAACAGTCATGTTTCCGGTCATATGTCAGCCTCCTCATGACCTTGTCTGTACCTGCAAATGTCTTACATAGTGTGTTTTTACTACGTCTTCCCTCAGTAGATACTGTAGATATCAATTCATTGAGATTAGTTTGTTGTATTCACTGTTGACCAAACCCCCTCACCCCAGCACCTGGCTTAGTACCTGCCACAGCAGATACTGACTGATAAATATAGCATGTAATATATGAAGTTTATTCATTCTAAACTGTTCTACAGGTGTTTTTAAACTTATCACTGTTATGTACCTTCTAGACCCACTATTGTACACAGATTCTTAATAAAAGCGACAATAGAAGAAAGAATGCAAGCAATGCTGAAAACTGCTGAAAGGAGGTAGGTAACAGTTCACTTCAAGTGGATGGCAGAAGTTTTCCTGTTCATATAAGGTTGTAAGTGTGTAGAACTTCTTCACCTAGATGATCACTTAGTCAACCAAAAGATGTAAGTGCAAATACTTTTTATAGAGCAAGGTATGACATTTTACCTATCCAAAATTTCCCAGCTAATACTCCATGCATTCTATATTTGACTTAATTTATTAATAGGGATTATAAGTTTGAGCAAACTGTGGGAGATAGTGAAGGACAGGGAAGCCTGGAGTGCTGCAGTCCATGGGGTCCCAAAGAGTTAGACACGACTTAGAGACTGAAGAACAACAGCCAATACATAAAAAAATATTTAAGTGATTCTACTGTTAAAGAAACTTTATTTCAGAGCTATTATACTTTGAAAGTATAATATACATTTTGCCAGCAGAGGGCTTTGGGAGAACTATCCTACATTTCCTTGCCACGCTGGATTACTTTTTAAATGAAATGTCTCTTTATGCCCAACCTAAAAGCCTTGGTCTGAAATCTCTAACATGAAACTTACAGCACACTTGTTGGTTAATGCAAGTTAAAAGGTGTGGACTTAAAACTAAGCTGGTAATTGTATTATTACTCTTACAGGCAGAGCAGAAGCAGGAAGACTAAAACAGCCTTAATTTTAAAAACTTAATTTTGGAATCATAAAACTTCCTAATATTTACTTCCTAATATGTTTTTTTTCAATATATGTTTTCTTTAAACATAAACTAATGCCTAACTGAATTCTGGTGAGATAGGTGTGATTGGAAGATAAACTCAGAAGAGATGATTGCCTTGGAAGGGATGGTTTCTGCAGAGGTATTAGTACTTTGCACAGTAAAGCAGCCATTAGAAACCAGAAATTCTTTTTCATTGGTGGTCTGTGGAAAAGAGGCTGCCACAAAAGCTTTTTGCCTCAAACATGAAGGCTTTTTCTTGGTGGTATTTCCAAATATAACAGAATTCAGTGATTATATTTAAGCTGCCTCAATAAAAATAGTAGCTTGAATTTTTCTTGAAATAAATGAACTTTGGATACTGAGAAGGCAGGTTGTAAGGTGAAAGCCTTAGTAGTAGTTGGCAAGGAGTTTTGTTTATTACGTCTACAGAGGAAAACATTTTATGGCAAAGTTTGAAAATGCTATATAGAAATCTTTCCTAATTTTAACAAGTTGTAATAATGATTCCATCATCTTCTAGGAGTTTCTTATAACTCAATTACAAAAACTTAGGAACATACTCTTATATTAAAAATATAATATTAATATTTTTTTATGTCTTACATTATTATGAGACCAGAACAGTATATAAAGACAAACATAATAATTTATTTCTTGGGGTTTCTTTCTGATTTTGCTCACTTGGAAAAATCCTGCAGTCACACGAACCCTTCCGCAAAGCATTCCGAGGCCTCCGTCTTGACCGTGGCTGACCTGGCAGACCTGTTTACCAAAGACACCGAAGACCTTGAATGAAGTACACTTGATTCAGTCCAGACTTTAGTGTATTTTAAATTTTTCATAGTTTATAGAATAAAGTTATAAGTAAAACAATCCAGTAGATGTCAGTAAACACTGTTCTTAGTTGAATGAATTTATCGCTTTTTTGGTTGTACAGTCCAGTAGTTTTTGAGTCCTTTTCAATATACTATTTCCATAATAGCTATCAAGATCTTTAATTTTACACTGCTAATAAAATGTTTGGGCTCCCCAGGTGGCACAGTGATGAAGAATACACCTGCCAATGCAGGAAACACGGGTTTGATCCCTGGGCGAGGAAGATCCCTTGGAGGAGGAAATGGCAACCCACTCCAGTATTCTTGCCTGGAGAATCCCATGGACAGAGGAGCCTGGTGGGCTATAGTCCACAGTGGTCACAAAAGAGTTGGATACCACTGAGCAATTGCACACGTGCACACACACAAAAAAATACTTATTTTTATTCCAAAGAATATCTCTATCTGAGAGAATTAAGAGAGGTATTGTGTACTTTTCTTTCGATAAGATCAGTCTTAAAAAGAAGTTAGAATAAGAGACTAACTCAACTATTCTAGTTTTATATGACTCGGTATACTCAACCAACATAGATCTCATTTTTGGAAGAGCCTTCAGTATCTTTAGCACAGGATTCACCAATATCTTATTAGTAATATTTTTAAAAGATGGTGAATTATATTAGCTCCCAGTTCTTTGAGTAGTTATAGACTGTAACTCCATAAATAGTAACTTCAGAGTAATGTAGCTCCAACAGTAAGTTAATATTAGACAATTACTTCTTTTCTCTGTATCTTGCTACTAAAAATTGAAACACTGAACACTTTAAGTATTTCTATTATATGTTAAGTATTATCAGTGTAAACGTAGTTTTATTAAGTGTATTAATGTTTAATTAAAATTATCTGTTTTCTCTACTTTTAATTTGTGTTACTAAATGTTTACGTTTTAAGATTGATCTGTAAATATTGCAGTGTCTATAATTTCAGTTTTTATGATTATAACAATATGGCAGGGTTTTTTTGTGTGTGTTTTTTTTTAACCATTATTACATACTAATGTCTTAGATTCTTTTTCTTTCCTATGTTCTTGTGTAACTAGACTTTTTAGCCACTAATATCTAAATTTATGATAGGGTTTGTTATTTCATTCCACTAGTACTTCCCTCAAGGATTAGCATTTGATCTTTGTAACAAGAGAATGTCATATTCACAGAAGCAAATAATTGCAAGTGATAATAACCCAGTGTTTCTTCTGTGAAGAATTAATGGACTTTGAAATTGTTAAATAAGGAGTAGCTTGTTGTATCCTAGCCATTTGATGTAATACAAGTGTTCTTGATTTATTTTCTTTGAGCCTTCAGAGTTTCAAATGACCCTCAGGACTCATTAACTCCTACTTAGTTGTCCAGAAAACTAGCAGGAATTTACCCTGGATCTCATTTGTCCAAGAGGCTTTGGTGCTTAGTTAAGGTGCATTTTCTTATTCTGGTTTATAGAGTGACATATCCAACTGAAGAAAACACACACACACTTCTGGTGCTTATTCTTCAGTTGAAGGAAGATATGCATTGATTCTTTTATATGAAATTAGACAAAACTATTATTTTTGTAGCTCTTTATGTGTTATAAAGAGCTTTCCTATACATTTATGTGTTTAATTTGCCCACCAGTCCTGTGAAGTTGATGAAATTTATAACATTCCTGTTTTAAAAGTGGAGAAGTGAGATTCAGAAATACTGAGAAATATGCCTATGACACATAGCAAGTAAACAGTGGAGCCCAGGTCCTTGGCTCCAAATCTCATGTTCTTTCTCTAAATCATAACTTGCTGCAATTCAGAAGGCCCTTGGTTCTAATTTAATGATGAACATGTTTCAGTATTTCTTTCTGTTTCCTAGTATTCTTTTTTGCGCTACAGTTTTAGGGAAAGTAATTTGATAATGCTTCAATTTTGTATAAAGAGAAATATAAAAATATAAATAGATAAATATACCTATCTGTATTAGAGAAAAACTGCTCTTATTTATTTCTGTAAAATGTCATCAATTAAATAAATATTTTAGTGTAAATTGAAATTCGGGCATTTATTAAATTTCTGATCCATAGAACATACTGCTGGGTTTTCATTTTTTGTTTGTTTTGGTCTTTCAACAAAAGGTGTCAAAATTGTTTAAACCACAGAACCCTATATTTTATAGACATTCTTTCTTCAAAATAGTTCTGACAGTTCAGTCACTCAGTCATGTCTGACTCTTTGCAACCCCATGGACTGCAGCACTCCAGGCCTCCCTGTCCATCACCAACTCCCAGAGCTTACTCAAACTCATGTCCATTGAGTTGGTGATGCCATCCAACCATCTCATCCTCTGTCATCCCCTTTTCCTCCTGCCTTCAGTCTTTCCCAGCATCAGGGTCTTTTCAAATGAGTCAGTTCTTCGCATCAGGTGGCCAAAGTATTGAAATTTCAGCTTCAGCACCAGTCCTTGCAATGAATTCAGGACTGATTTCCTTTAGGATGGACTGGTTGGATCTCCTTGCAGTCCAACGGACTCTCAAGAGTCCTCTCCAACACCACAGTTCAAAAGCATCAGTTCTTCAGCACTCAGCTTTCTTTATAGTCCAACTCTCACATCCATATGTGACTACTGGAAATACCATAGCTTTGACTAGACGGACCTTTTTTGGCAAAGTAATGTCTCTACTTTTTAATAAGCTGTCTAGATTGGTCATAGCTTTCTTCCAAGGAGGAAGCATCTTTTAATTTCATGGCTGCAGTCACCATCTGCAGTGATTTTGGAGCCCAGAAAAAAAGTCTCTCACTGTTTCCCCATCTATTTGCCATGAAGTGATGGGACCGAATGCCATGATCTTAGTTTTCTGAATGTTGAGTTTTAAGCTAACTTTTTCACTTTCCTCAAGAGACTCTTTAGTTCTTCACTTTCTGCCATAAGGGTGGTGTCATCTGCATATCTGAGGTTATTGATATTTCTCCCGGCAATCTTGATTCCAGCTTGTGCTTCATCCAGTCCAGCATTTCTTATAGTTGTGACAGTTCTCCCAAATAATTGTTCAAAATAAATTCCAATCTAGTCTCCACATCTTGGCTGCAAACAAAGGGCTTTTTTTTCCCTCCTGTCTTTTTATATTTTCTGAAATATCACCGTACTTAAAAATAGTTATTCTTAAATGAGTACTTTATTAATGAACCATAAAGAGAAAATAATAAGGTAATTCAAGTCCTTAGTGAGCTGAAGTGTTACTGGGACTGTATGTCTCTCTTTTTTGTTTAATTTATTTATTTCTGGTTGTGCTGGATCTTTGTTGCTACATGGCTTTTTCTCTGGCTGCGGTGAGCTGGGGGCTACTCTTGGTTGCGGTGCACAAGCTTATCGCAGTGGCTGCTCTTGTTGTGGAGCACGGGCTCTAGGGCATTCCAGCTTCAGTAGCTGCGGCACATAGGCTCGCCATGTGCTGTAGAGCACAGGCTCGATACTTGTGGTTCACAGGCTTTGTTGCTTCACAGCATGTGGGATCTTCCCAGGTCAGGATCAAACCCGAGTCTCCTGCATTGGCAGGCGGATTCTTTACCCAGTGAGCCACCAGGAAAGCCCTGCATCTCTCTTAAATGAATCCAAGTAACCTTACTAGGACTGAAAAGACTTATATATATAAAATGAAGCCCTATAATGTGAAATACACCTAATTCCTTAGTCTCTTACTTCAAACTTGGGTACCTTTACCATGTTTATTGCAGCTTCAGCTTTTCTCTTTGTGATCTCAGCAGAATGGCCCGTGTTTTAGAGATAGCTTGTTAGGGATTGGTCCCTTTTATACTGTATTAATAAACTTAAAACTCTCTAGATGATAATTCAACATACAACCACAAATTCTTTACAAATAGTTATCAAACTTGACAGAATTTGTCAAAATATTTAGGATTTGAATTTAACAATGCAAGATTAATCATCAACCCAAGTTACCCTGTTAAGTAGACAAACAAATGATGTCTTTTAAATCTTGTGCTCTCCTTTACAAGTTCTCCCAATATTTAGTTGTGCTTGAGTTTTTTTATGTTTATTAAACTATAGGATAATCTTTGAGAAATGCAAAAATCACCTGTGCTAAAAGAGCTCAGGCCTTTTTAAGCTGAATAAAAAGTATCTTCCAATTTTTCTAGAATTTAAACAAAATCCCACAATTATATGCTATTTCTTAATTTCTTACTGGCATAGCAATATAAAAATGACATGCTACTAAAATGAAACAGTACAAGCAATATGTTTTAAACCTGTGTACTCTGGTAAAGAAAATCTAATCTTCCATAATGCTTCTTCAAAGTGGGGTCAGTCAGCTCTACACTTTGTATAATGTACAAGAATTTCTGTGTACCTTCACTGCGTTGTGAATTTCACATAGATGCTGTCACACATAAGGGTTGAATATGAACCACCTGGGAGGCTTCCTTTAAAGGAAGGAGTAATGGATAAACCACAAAGGGAACTCGGTTCTCACAGTGGGTATGTGGTGTTGCCTCTGAGTTAACAGACTACCATATACAGAAAACAGCAGGAGAAGTTGGCCAGGACCAAAGCTGACATCTCCAACTTGCCTTTGCCTTCCGTCAGCCTTTCAGAGCCCTGCATACTTTATCTTTGAAGGTCCTGTACCATCTGTTGAACCCTATTCCATTATTTAATATCAATGACTCTCAAGACTGATTTTGTTCATTAAAACTGTTACATTGGAACCAAATCTTTCGTACTACAGCTTATGGTTTTTCCTTGCAAAACAGAAATAAAATTTAAGCTCCATTACCTGTGTAACAATTCTTTGTACGGATGACTAAATTATTCAGTAACTTTTTCTTTCTGCCATTCAAATATTCCATCCCTTCAGCCTTAAAGAGCTTAATCTCCAAACCCCTGTGGTATCTTTGTCTCCTAGTAAACCTGCTCTTATGTTCCAAACCCTCAATAGAGCCTATTCAAAACACAATTTTGAGCAAGAACCTATTTTCAGCACATGGGATCTTTCCACATCTGTGATTTGTATGCCTCACAGTTCTGATGACTGATCCTTCCAGTGCCTTGGGGAGCAGACATTTGTCCCCAGATTTCCTTAGAAAGAGGAAGAGTTTCCCCAGATGAGCTTCAGAGGGGAAGTCCCCCTGTGTACAGTCTTCAGGTTCCTGGAGGGAGTTTTGTAGCAGACCAAACCAGCTTCCCAGGTGGCTCAGGTAGTAAGGAATCCGCCTGCCAGTGCAGGAGCCATAGGAGACTAGGATTCTATGCCTGGGTTAGGAAGATCCCCTGGAGGAGGAACCCACTCCAGGATTCTTCCCAGGATAATCCCATGAACAGAGAAGCCTGGTGGGCTACAGTCCATGGAGTCGCAGAGTCAGACATGACTGAGCAGGCAAGCAAAGCAAAGCAAACTGACAAGTATAACCCATATAAACAAAAGCCCTTCAGAGTCCTCAATAGTTTTGATGCACCTACAGATCCTGAGACCAAAAATTTTGAAAACTATAATAGCCTATTTTTAAATTAACTCCAGTGTCTCCTCAGCAGGAGCAAGGCAGGAAATGGGCAAATTTTTCTGGCCACATTGTAAGTTGCTGTATACACAATTTTGTTGATCATGGCCAAAGGCCTATTGTAGGAAGAAGTCTGTCCACACAGAGGCAGCAGTGTTTGCAAGTCTAGTAGACTATAAAACAAAGAGTTCCATTTAATTTTATATCTTATACTTTGTTAAAAAAAAAAAAAGAAATGATTGAGGTTGCATGTAACAGCTTTTGAAAGTTGTGTCCACATGAATGTAAACAAGTGATATTCTGTGACTGCCCCATGAGCACAGAAATTATTGTCACCTGTGATGGTCATATTTATGAGTCATTTTGTCCAGGCTGCAGTCTCGACTGATCAGATACTGTGTGGCTATGAAATGTTTTCGTAGATAGGTAGTGTCCATAATCGGCTGGCTTTAAAGTAAGTTATTCTAGATGAGCTGGGAAGGCTTAATTTAATCAGTTGAGAGTCTTTCCAAGCAGACATGAGACTTCCCAGGAGAAATTCTACCCATGGACAGCAACTTCAGCTCATGCCTCATGTCCTTCCTGATGGCCTTCCCTCTGGACTTCAGACTTACCTAGCCAGCCTCCACAATCACATCAGCCAGTGCCTTCTAATAAATCCTTGAATATGTATCTCCAATAGGTTTTGTTTCTCTGGTTGAACTCTTGATCCAGACTATCCTTGGAGAAACAAATGGGTGATACGGTTTATGCTACCACTTTTGAATACCATTGTAATGTTTCTAAAATATATATATACTCAAAACTGTTTAACTGTGACTTAAACATTTAAAGAATAAAGATTGCACCCCAAAGAAAGGATAGTTCATGAGTATCGTTGGCTCAGTAAGTGGACTCCCATGGACACATTTCAGGGATCGGCAAGGAGGTCCATTAAGGTGTGGAAAGAAGATATTGGAACTCATTCAGAGTGGAGGGTTTTTTATAAAAGATGAATTAAGTTTCCTCTTATTTAATATGCAGACCAACACCTTTATTCCCATCCATTTATATGGCCGTCACATGTCACCTATGTAAGTGAACATGAGAGCTACTCATGTTAAAAGGTAAAATAGTTGCGGTGAAGAATTTCATCCTTATAAGACACCGGCAGGGAGGAGCTGGTTTACTGAAGTCAGAGAAAAGGCCTGAAGCATCCGTTACGACATTGATTCTCCATGGAGAAAGGAAATTTTGAACACAACATGAGTTCTCAAAAGGAGTTAGTGAAATTCTGAAAGTTTTTAAGTACAAGTGAACTTTAAGGCTCTTTTAAATCCGGTAGTTAAATCACCATGGCATTTTCCATTTTAGATTTTCTTTCTGCCAAAATATTCAGTGCTAAGTTCCAGAATCTCTTTAGCCAAATGAATAATAAATACCAAAAAAGGGAGGCTGCTATTTCCTTTTCTAAAAAGTGAGTAAACATAGAATGCATCTATTTCTTTCTAAAAACATCAAGCAACTCAATGAATTCAGTAGAAAAGGCATTAAATGTTTGTTGTTGGGTGTGCAGTAAACTTTTGCTGTTGTTTTTTAGTTGCTCAGCCATGTCTAACTCTCTGTAGCCCCATGGACTGTAGCACGACAGGCCTCCCTGTCCGTCCCTATCTCCCAGAGTTTGCCCAAACTCATGTCCATTGAGTCGATGATGCCATCCGACCATCTCATCTTCTGTTGCCCCCTCCTCCTGCCCTCAGTCTTTCCCAACACCAGGGTTTTGCCAATGGTACAGTTAACAGTTGCAGAATGTAATTGGTTGGAATAACTGATAAACACTCTTCACCCTAGAGGAGAGTTGTGTGGGTTACCAAAGTCGGCAAACATCCTGTCTGATAAAGAGAACAAGCTGATGAACATTAAAATCATTTCACACTTTTCCTCTGCTTTTCCTGTGTGTTTCGTATTTAATAGTAAGATGTGCTGTTTGATTCTATTCTCTGATTGTGATATCAGAAACTGTTACACTATTACATAAGATTTATTGAAAATTGCCGAAAGCTATTTGTTTCTTCTGGACTCCTATGAGTCCAGCTGCCAAGAAAAGTGGTGCCTCTGCCCTGAAATCACAAGTCAACTACTTTGACAGTCAGTGGATCCCAGACATGAAGGAACAGTGAAACCTGCTCAGAAGACCACCATTCAGGATAACACACTATAGTGTTTCTCTCATACTAGATGAAATAATGGGTTATTTTCCTTTTCAGTTAGAGGCAAACTGGACCTTTAAAAAGCACTGATATTAAAAAAATAAAAAAGCACTGATATTCAGTAATAAGACAATCCAATTTTTAAATAGGCAAAGGGATTTTTAATAGACATGTTTTATTTCAAAATGAAGATACCAAAACCTTAATAAATCTAAAAGTTCTATAAAATTACTTTTAAAAATATGTATATTTCATATTGGCACAATATTATATCACTAACGGGGCTTCCCAGCTGATGCTAGGGGTAAGGAACCCACCTGTGAACACAGGCAGATGTAGAGACACGGAACTACAGCCATCATACTGTACATACTTATAACTGACAGTTTGTACAACTTGACCTGTATCTCCCCTCTGAGAAAAGTGGCCATAAGCACATGGAAAGATGATGAATGACATTAGTCACTAGGAAAATATAAAAACCATCAAAACCCTAATGAAGAGGTTGGGGGAGGGGAGAGGAATGAGTAAGCAGAGCACAGAGGACTTTGAGAGCGGTGAAACAATTCCATAGGACAACTACCACAGTGGATGCGTGTTATTTTACATCGTCTACACCACCAAGAGTGAAACCGAATATAAACTATGGACCCTGGGTGATAATGATGTGACAAAATAGGTTTCATCAATTGTAATAAATTGCAAGGTTACCACTCTGACATGTGATATTGATAAGTGGGAGAGTTGAGGTGGGGTAGACATGGATGGGAGTTTCCTGGGAACACTGTACTTTCTGCTCAACGTTGCTATGAACCTAAAAGGGCTCAAAAAATAAATAAATAAATCCTATGGGGGAAAAAAGACTCACACAAATAAATAAACCCTGTGGGGAAAAAAAAGAAACACATAATGAAGTACCATTTCACACCCACTGGGATGACTATAATCAAAACACAATGACAAGTTTGGGCACAGAAATGGAAAGTTGGAACTTGGACACACTGCTGGTGGGAATGTGAAGTGGCACAGTCTCTTTGGAAAACCGTTTGTCCATTTCTTAAAAAGTTAAACATAATACTTTCAGCTCTGCCACTCCTGTGTGTTTACTAAAAACAAAACACATGCATATGAAGACCTGCTTGTGGATAATTTGGCAGTTCTGCACATTGTTAAACATAGAGTTACCACATGACCCAGCAATTCCACTCCTAAGCATATTAGTCATCTAGGGCTTCCATAACAAAATACCACAGACTGGTTGCCTTAAAACACATACATTTATTTCTCACCGTTCTGGAGGCTAGAAGTTGGAAGATCAGGGTATCCTCCCACGGTCTCTCCTCTGTGTACATACACCCTGTGTGTGTGCATGTCATTCAGTCATGTCCGCCTCTTTGCAACCCCAAAGATTGTAGCCCACCAGGTTCCTCTGTCCATGGGATTCTCCAGGCAAAAATACTGGAGTGGGTTTTTATTTCCTTCTCCAGGGGATCTTCCCCACCCAGAGATTGAACCCGCATCTCCCACAGCTCCTGAATTTGTAGGCAGATTCTTTACCATTGAGCCAACTGGGAAACCCACTCATATACCCTTGGTGTCTCTCTTTATAAGAACACAAGTCATGTCGAATCATGGTCCCACCCTAAAACTTGTTCATGTCAGCATCATTTACAATACAGAAGTAGAAACAATACAAATACCTATCGAATGACAAATAGATAAACAAAATATTGTAAATATACAATGGAACATTATTTAGACTCAAGAAAAAAATCCCTGATACATACTATTAAAGGATGAATCTTGAAAACATTCTGAGTGAAAGAAACCAGTAGTAAAATACTATGTGCTTCTATTTATATGAAATGTCTGCTGCTGCTAAGTTACTTCAGTCGTGTCCGACTCTGTGTGACCCCATAGATGGCAGCCCACCAGGCTCCCCCATCCCTGGGATTCTCCAGGCAAGAACACTGGAGTGGGTTGCCATTTCCTTCTCCAATGCATGAAAGTGAAAAGTGAAAGTGAAGTCGCTCAGTTGTGTCCAACCCTCAGCGACCCCAAAGACTGCAGCCTTCCAGGCTCCTCCTTCATGGGATTTTCCAGGCAAGGGTACTGGAGTGAGGTGCCATTGTCTAGAATAGCCCAAATATAGAGTTAAAAAATTCATTACTGGTTGCCTAGGTCTGAGGGTGCTGGGGTATGTGGAGAGATTGCTAATAGTTATGAGGTTTCTTTATGGGAGGATGAAGATTCTAAGTTTTAAACTTAGATTGTAGTGATAGTTGCACAATTCTGTGAGTGTACTTTAAAAATTGAATAGTACACTTTAAATGGCTGGGTTTTATGGTGTGTGAATTTTACCTCAATAAAAATATTTTAAAACATTTTTTAACACAGCACAAGATTTTTTAAAAAGTCATTTGGCATGCAAAACCTTTGGCAGAGTGTATTCTCGATTAAAATGAGACAGATGGTCTTCAAAATATCAGGCACACATCGTCAAGAATATTGTACCAGGGGCCTGTGAATCTCATTGATATCTGGCAGCCACAGTTAAAATCGTGTGTGTGTGTGTATGTGTGCGTGTAGCATCTCAAATTGTTAGCTGTACTTGACACTCAAGTGAAGAGATAGCCTTGGGACTAGAATGGCTAACAAAGGCATAGAAAAAGTTCTTAGAAGTGAAATAAAGGTGGCTATTATCTTGCAAAATCTCTTTAACCCTCATGATAGTCTTATGTCGTTGTTTTAGTCCCTACATCATGTCCTACTCTTTTTGTAACCCCATGGAATATAGTCCGTCAGGCTCCCCTGTCCATGGGATTTCCCAGGCAAGAATACTGGAGTGGGTTGCCATTTCCTTCTCCAGGGGATCCTCCCAACCCAAGAATCAAACTCACATCTTGTCTCCTGTATTGCAGGCAGATTCTTTACCACTGAACCTGGGAAGCCCCATGATTTTCTTGGTAAAGCCCTAATCTGGTACACTTGCCAGTTTCTAATGAAAAATCAAATGGTCTTTCAACTCAGCTAATGACTATAAACCATGTAACCTCAAAGTAGTGTGTTCTTCCCATCTAAGAAATGCGACATAGTGCCAATGGCACTTGGCAGACATAGTGCCAAATGTTGAGCTGAACAATAGAAATGTAAGACTCAGCTAAAGGACTGCAATTGTGTTGTGAGCTATGGAATGAGCTATGAGCAACGGCATAAGCCAGGGATTCTCAACCTCAGCATTACTGACGTTTTGGACTGAATGATTCTTTCCTGGGCTGTCTCTCCTGTGCACAATAAGCTGTTTAGTCATATCTCTAGTCTCTACTCACTAGATGCTATTAGCCCACCCCACCCCCAAAATGGTGACAACCAAAAATGTTTCCAGACATAACCAAGTATCTCCTGGGGGTGCAAAATTTAGAACCACTGGCAAGTCTAGAAAGACTTATCATTTTCTATGGTAATAACATAGACCATATATTAAAAGGGAAATTCCATATATTGGACTTTTACTTCACTAGTATAAGCTCAGGTGGTTTGAAATATTCAGAATATTGTGTATGTAAGTGACCATATTCTTTGCCAAGTTTATTTGGAAGATTGTCATAGTTTGCTCTAAAATCTGATGCTGAAATGCCAACAGGGAGCCACAGGAAAAAAATTTATATTTGTATTATAGTAAAAGACTGCCCTTGGACACCTTTGGACACTTATAAATGGAAACATTTGAGAGCAATTGAAATGTAATTGTATAATCTACTTTGCTGTGTAGTAAAAGATTTGCTGTCCACTGGCAGAGAATTTGAAAATACACTCGATGTCTTTATCATTATGGGCACCAACTTGGCATAGAAGAAATCACCTTCATTGTCCTTCTAGCCTGTCAATAAGTCATCTAAGAAAAAAGGATATAATCATGTAAGTTCTGATACATTGTACTTCAAGAGATTTAAATGTGAATTTACTATGTTCTGAAACTATAGTATGGATGACATCTGCTCACACATTTAAATATGTCATATCAATGTACTATCACTGTGATGTTAGTTTTCCCACTAAAAAGTCTTCACCTACCTCAAGAAGATCATACATATACCTGATGTCTCTAGGGTTAAATGCTTCCTTTCTTTCCTTCCTCCTTTCCTTCTCCCTTCCTTCCCTCCTTCCTTCCTGCTTTCCTTCTTTCCTCCCTCTCTCCTTCCTTTTATGAGCATCACTGAGCCACTAAAGCTAACATCCTCACCCACTCTTCCAATTATTCTACAGGAAACCATGGACAAACTAGCCTCTCTTATAAGTAGAATGCAAGGCTTTACCAGGAACCTTCCCCAGAGTTCAAGTCCAAATTATTGGCTACAAATGTTCCCAAGTGGCTCAGTGATAAAAACTCTGCCTGCCAATGTAAGAGATGCAGGAGACCAGGGTTTGACCCCCGGGTCAGGAAGATCCACCAGAGCAGGAAATGACAACCCACTCCAGTATTCTTGCCTGGAAAATCCCATGGACAAAGGAGCCTGGCAGGCTACAGCCCCAGCATCACAAAAACGTCGGACCCAACTGAGTGACTGAGCATGCAAAGGAATACAAACTTACAGAAGGAAAGTGTTTTCCCCAAACTTTCAAAAAAACTACACGAAGTTGTTAATGGGAACTTTTGTTAACTAATGATATAAAATAAAGCTACTGGCTATTTTCTGTATCTCAGTAAATGGCACTCCATCTTTCCCTTACTCAAGCCAAAAATCTCAGAGTCATCCTAATCCCTTTCTCTGCTCTCATCCTTCACATCAGTCCACCTTCATCCTACATCTGGACTCCAACCACTTTTCAACACCTCCAAAGCTGCCACCAGCCCCACCGTACTTGCTCTTAACTAAGTTATTGACAGGTTCTTAGAAACTTTTCCCAACATTGCCACCAATGTGATCCTTTGAAGATAAATGACAGATAATGTCCCAGCTCCATGCAAAATTCTCTTGGTTATTCAAGTCACTCAGAAGGAAGCCTAATCATCATGAAGGCTGGCAGGCCCCATCCGATCTGTCCCCGCCGCCTCCCTGTTCTCGTCTCCCACACACCCTGTGAGTCTGTTTCATCCTCAGAGTGCTTTCTGTACCTGGAACATGCCAAGTGTGCTTTCTCGGGGCCTTTGAAATGGCTGTTCCCTCTGTCTGTGATGCTTCTCCTCCAGGTACTCGCATGGCCCTAGCTTCCCTGGTAGCTCAGACAGTAAAGAATCCACCTACAGTGTGGGAGAACTGGGTTCGATCTCTGGGTTGGGAAGATCCATTTGGAGGAGGGCATGGCAACCCACTCCAGTATTCTTGCCTGGTGAATCCCATGGACAGAGGAGCCTGGTGGGCTACAGTCCATGGAGTAGCAAAAGAGTTGGACACGACTGAAGCAACTTAGCACAGCACTCACATGGCCAACGGTCTCACTCCGAGAACTGCTGCTCAGTGTGTTCCATGCCTACAGAAACGCCTCAATGGTGTGTCTCCTTTTTAATTATAAAGACCTTAGGTTGGTCAGAATTATGATGTGGCAACTTTTCAGTGTTCTATGATGTTATATGATAAATTGAAATAGAAGAAAAGCTGCATTTGTCTGCCATCCACTTAAAAGGATCAACACATCACCATTGAATGAAACAAGTACCACTTCAAAGTGTCTGCGGAACCAACTTTAAATACAGTGTAAGAAGTAAAATAAGGATCTGTCACATGCCTCAGGGCAAATACATTTACCATTTAAATGTATGTTTCCCTGGAGAAACCCTGAGTGAATGTTAGTCTAGTTGTGTCAAAAAGCCATAATACAAGTGCCTTCAAAGCCCAGTAAAAAGAAAAAGGATGGCATTGGATCTTCAAACATACTTGCAAATTAGCTGTGCTGTAGTAATTTGTATAAAGCTTTCTCTTAAGATCAGCAGCTAAATAACACACACTACAGTAGATTATGTTTTGACCTGCAACATTGTTTTATGCAGAAATCAATGAAATCATCCCCGCTTCCAAAGATTTGATTCAGGTGGCAATTCCAAGATGTTTTTGTTGTTGTTGTTTTTACAAAGGATTTCCAGCTTTATTAATAGGGATTTATTTGAAATACATAAAAGTGGGGAGGAAGGTTCCTCCTTGTATAGATATCCTGGACTGAAAGGGCAATATGCCCCATTCTCTCCTCAGTGGTAGAGGCTACCACTTTAACAGGTGGAACCACGGCCCTCTGCAGAAGTCCAGTCATTTTATGGTCAACCAAGGACACATACCATGCATTGTTAAACTTCCTCCAAGTCAGTTAATGACTCGGAAAACAGGGAACAGATACATTTATTGTCTACATAAAAATATACTAAAGTCAATGTTAGTTTGATTGATTGAAAGTTAGAATTAACCTGTAAAAAATAAAGTGAGGGGAACAAATAAATATTCTTTTTTAATATCTGTTGGGACATTTCAAGCACCTTTCAGGTGCTATTATTACCGAGAAGACCTCTTTTCAACAAGCAGCATAGTAAATTCGGTTCTCTGGGTAGGAATTCACATTCTTTTGAAAAAGCCTGATCATTTAGTGATCTCAGTAGCATCTCAGAAATATCAGATGACAACTAATATTAACAAACTGCTTTCCAAACACTGCCTGGAGGAAAATATATATTTCTAGCTGCTCCATAATGCTTAGCATAAAATAATCATGCAAATAATTTAAAACACAAAGCTATTACCTGATGGTTCAGCAATAAAAGTATCTGTCCTCAATGCAGGAGACATAGGTGATGAGGGTTCGATCCCTGGGTTGGGAAGAACCCCTGGAGAAGGGAATGGCAATCCACTCCAGTATTCTTGCCTGGAGAATTCCGTGGGCAGAGGAGCCTGGCAGGCTACAGGCCATGAGGTCACAGAGTCGGACACAAATGAGCACAGCACTCACTTTGCAAAGTAGGTACTAAGCAGATACTTAAACTGAATTAGTGTTGCAAGCAACATGTTAGTTGTCTAATGGTGAATAACAAATTCACTTTAAGATTTAATGACTTTAAAAATTATAATTAACTTATAGCTCTCATGATTTCTGTGGATCATGAGTTTGGAAACCGCTCTCATGAGGTTGTGTTCTACGGGCTGTGGATACAGTCACTTTAAGGCACAGCTGATATGTACCCTGGACTTAATCTGTGGGATGGAATTGTTTGCTTTATTCCACTAAACTGTAGGTTTCATTCAGGATTTTTCTGTGGGGTGTTTTTTGTACTTTATTCCCAATATTTATAAAAATATTTGGCAGAACATCTTCAAACAATATTTGTTCGATGAATGATGTTATGTTTGGAAATTCTTCCCCGTTAACAAACAACATTTTTAGAACTTGATCAAATTTTTTGTTAAGAAAAAGGATGGTGTCTCATGAAACACACATCAGAGGCATTATTATTGAAGATGAATGAAAACAAACTATTATGATGCAAGATTTCTAACTTTCTCCTAAAGATAACTTTGATAATTCTTTGTAGATCCCTGTTTGTTTCCAAAGTGATATTTCAAGAAATCAGCTGTAAGGGTAATTGTTTTATAGTAGACTTAAATATATATATAATTATATATATTATATATACTTATATATTTATAGTAATATTTGTTATATATATATATATATATATTATATATATATATCTAGGCTATATGTTCTTCTTCAGCTTCAGACTGAACTTACTGAACCAGACACTAGAGCGGTGAGATGTAAAAACAAGACTCTCCTAAGACAACTACATTATCTCCCTTTGAATCTTTACTTTTGTTGTTGTTTTTAAGGACTGAGTAATGGATTCAGAGCAAGAAATCCAAGCTCCTGAATTCCTCAGCTGTGTGATATTAAACAAAGTTCTGGACTTTAACATTTCCTGAAAAATAGAAATAAAGATAATGATGTTACTTGATTTTATGCTCAGAATTGTGTCCGCATCAAAATTCGTATGTTGAGAGTCCTAACCCCCAGTATCTCAGAATGTGACCGTATTTGCAGACAGGATCCTTAGAGAGGTAATTTCGGTATAATGTCGCAAATAGACATGACTGAGCGACTGAACTGAAACTGAACTGAACTGAGGTCATATGTGTTGGTCATAATTCGATATGCTCAGCATCCTTAAAAGAAGAGGGATTGGGACACAGACACAAGCTTGCACAGAAGGAAAGCGAGGGAAGACACGGGGGAGACGTATCTGTAAGCTAAAGAGAAAGGCCTCAGAAGAAGTCAGCCTCGCTGACATGTTTATCTTGAAGTTCTAGTCTCCAAAACAGTGAGAAAATAAAATCACATTGTTTAATTTACCAGTCTGATCACAAATTCAGAGGCTTAAAATGATAGAAACAGGTTCTTTCCAGGCCTGGAAGCCAGAAGTTTGAAATCTGTCTCACTGGAGTAGAATCAAGATGGTGGTGGGGCTGCACCCCCTCGGGAAGCTCTTTGGGGATGTCCCTTCCTTGTCTCTCCCAGCTTCTGGGGCTCTGACATTCCTTGGCTTATGGCTGCGTCTCTCCAAGCTCTGCCTCCATGATCATGTCCTTTTACCTCTTTCTTCTGTCTGTGTCTTCCCTCTGCCTCTCATTTACATTGACACTTGTGATTGCATTCAGGGCCCACCAGGTTAATCCAGATAATCTTCCTCGTTGAGACCCTTCAGTTCAGTTCAGTTCATTTCAGTCGCTCAGTCGTGTCCGACTCTCACTCAACTCAAGTTCACTCAAACTCAAGTCCATCGAGTCGGTGATGCTATCCAGCCATCTCATCCTCTGTCGTCCCCTTCTCCTCTTGCCCCCAATCCCTCCAAGCATCAGAGTCTTTTCCAGTGAGTCAACTCTTCACATGAGGTGGCCAAAGTACTGGAGTTTTAGCTTCAGCATCATTCCTTCCAAAGAAATCCCAGGGCTGATCTCCTTCAGAATGGACTGGTTGGATCTCCTTGCAGTCCAAGGGAGTCTCAAGAGTCTTCTCCAACACCACAGTTCAAAAGCATCAATTCTTCGGTGCTCAGCCTTCTTCACAGTCCAACTCTCACATCCATACATGACCACAGGAAAAACCACAGCCTTGACTAGACAGACCTTTGTTGGCAAAGTAACGTCTCTGCTTTTGAATATGCTATCTAGATTGGTCATAACTTTTCTTTCAAGGAGTAAGCATCTTTTAATTTCCTGGCTGCAGTCACCATCTGCAGTGATTTTGGAGCCCAAAAAGATAAAGTCTGACCCTGTTTCCACTGTTTCCCCACCTATTTCCCATGAAGTGATGGGACCAGATGCCATGATCTTCGTTTTCTGAATGTTGAGCTTTAAGCCAACTTCTTCACTCTTCTCTTTCACTTTCATTAAGAGGCTTTTTAGTTCCTCTTCACTTTCTGCCATAAGGGTGGTGTCATCTGCATATCTGAGGTTATTGATATTTGTCCCGGCAATCTTGATTCCAGCTTGTGCTTCTTCCAGCCCACTTAGTCACTTTTATAAAGACCCTTTCCATATAAGCTACCAGTTACGGGTTCCAGGGATTAGCACCAGACATTGTTGGAAGCTGTGATTCAGCATGATTGGGGGATGCATTCAGATCCACACTGAGAGAACACAAGCTGCCTTCCTGTGATGCTGGCGTTAACAATGCTGAATGAACAAGACATTCAGTGTACCTGCTCATGTTGAGATCAGGGAGAGAAGAGGAGTGAAAAAGACAAGACTGAGACTGAAAATCCATCACAGAACATTTCTATAGGGACTTCCATTTTGAGCTTTAGCATCCTATTTTAAAGTTTTAGGGTTTACATTCTGGAGCGGAAATAAGCAATTTGGATGTAAAAGAAGGATATGGATCCAGCCAGTAAGTGTTGGCAGTCTTTAAGTGTTGTGCCCAATTTTGCCATTCACTGTAGAACTTCACGTGCCAGAATCCTGCTTTCTGCCCTCTGTCCATCCCTCCACCTGACAGAAATGACAGGTGACTGTGTAGCTGATGTTTGTGTGGGACAAGCACTTCTGACTTCTGAATCCCTGGTGGCCAAGGGCTCAGATAAGAAATGGCAACTCAGAGTCTCCTTTAACCCTTTTATGCCACTGGCGGCCTCTTCCTTTCATGGAAAATAAGAGGTGCATCTGTGTCCCCATTTTCCCAGCACATGAGCACTGCACCTTTGGCTCCTCGAATGCTACCTAAGATGAACCCTCTGCCACTTTCAAAATGAGGTCAAAAGTTGCTTACTCCTGGGGATGCTGCCAATAACGTCTGATAATAACAATGCCTCCTGGCTTCCCTGGTTGGCTCAGTGGTAAAGAATCGCCTGCTAATGCAGAAGACACAGGAGATAAAGGTTCAATCCCTGGGTCAGGAAGATCCCTGGAGAAGGGAATGGTAATCGCCTCCAGTATGCTTGCCTGGAGAACCCCATGGACAGAGGAGTCTGGCGGGCTACAGTCCATGGGGCCACAAAGAGTCAGACATGACAGTACACAGGGTTTCCCAAATGGGGCCTGCAGGTGAGTCTTAAACTCCCTGGAACCAAATTTAGAGAGCCCCCTGCTCTATACAGACCTCCCTGGTGGCTCAGACGGTAAAGTGTCTGTCTACAATGCGGGAGACCCAGGTTTGATCCCTGGGTCAGGAAGATCCCCTGGAGAAGGAAATGGCAATCCACTCCAGGACTATTGCCTGGAAAATCCCATGGACAGAGGAGCCTGGTAGGCTACAGTCCATGGGGTCGCAAAGAGTCGGACACGACTTCACTTTCACTTTCACTTTCTGCTCTATACAATCGCTCCTACTTTGTCCTGAAAAGCTCGCTGAAGCAGATGAAGCAAGATGCAGCTGAACCCAACTCTTGGAGAGACTGCCCAGACTCTTCTCCTTCAGGACGCAGCTCCCTGAGAGAAGCTGGTTCTGGAATTTACTCTGACACCCATCGCTTCTCACTGTGATTGGGATGGCAGCTTGAACTGGAATGAAAAGTAACCACTTATTTCCTTCCAAATGCATATGGGGAGGGCATTAGAGGGGTCAAAGGTGCTGAAATGTGAACTCCAAAAGGGGCTGAAGTCAGGGATGATCACAACTATAGGGAAGAAAATAGTCCAGAATAATGAAACTATAGCAGTTTATGAAAATGTGCAGTTTATGGTTCTGAACATCCCATGCTAGAAATAAACAGAAAAGCACCATGTCTCAAATTATCTGTTTCTGTTTTGAATTTTATTTATTTCATGCTTTAGATTTACTGGACTTAAAAAGAAAAAAAGGACATTAACAGAGGAAGATAGTGCCAGTAACAACTTTGCCTACTGCTAAAGACCTAGATATGTGGCAACTGAAAAAGAAACAAATAATCATTTCAGCGTAAACTGTCTCAGAAATCTGGGATATCATCAAGCCTTGGTCCCTTTGGGCTTTTCACTTGGAAAGAATGATGTGCCTTTTCTTAAAGTTGTCTTTATCCTCCAAGCCTTTTAAAATCTCATTCATAAGCTAAATGACTTTATCTTTGAACCAGATACCGAAGTGTTGCCTTGTTACAAGAGGCTTTATTATTTGTTCTGTTTTTTGTTTTGTTTTTACTGTAATTGCTATTTTTACTTTTCAAAAAATGTTCCATTTCTTTTTCAAGCATCTTTCTCAATTAAATATATTTGGGGTAAATAAAAATAGTGAGGGTTATTCAGTACTAAATGTCTTTAAGGAATAAATGTGAAGATCCCCGAATTAAAGGTCCAAAGCAAGAAAAGGTAAAAAGATGAAGAATAATGAAGCAAGAAGATGATGCTACAGGCTACAGCCCTGAGGGTTTTTGCCTTAAATTAGAGTCACAGACAAGAGGAGAAGAGGTGAACTAATTTGTCAACAAGATATGAGAATAAACCACTCATACTGAGAAATGCTTTGTGGCTTCATGAAACCACTGCCACCCTTATGATTCAAATTACTCATGTGGATAAATAATAAGTAAAAAAGATTATCATGTAAGATTTTAACACAATCTACTTAGCAACAATATCCCAATAATCCCCTGGAGGAGGAAATGGCAACCCACTCCAGTGTTCTTGCCTGGAAAATTCCATGGACAGAGGAGCCTGGCAGGCTACAATCCATGGGGTCAGAAAGAGTCAGATATGACTGAGCAGCTGAGCACAACACAACAACAACCTCAACAATACATCACGAGAAAGTCTTCAAACCCCGGTATCCTACGGAGCATAGGTCTTGCTGCCTGACAACTAGCCACTTAATGAGTCAGTAAAAGCAGCAGGAAGCAGCAGCCAGAAGATGCTGCTTGTCAAAGTTACCTTTCTAAAAATACTTAGATCACGTCATTTCCCTACTTAATACCTATTCCAGCTCCTTGTTGACAATGGAAATGTCCCAAACTCCTGAGTAGGGCACAACTGTCCTTTATTAGCTGGCCCAGCACTACATGTCTGTTCCCATCTCAGCCACTGCTGTGAACTGTATTGTTCCCCACTCCCCAAATTCATATGATGAACCCCCGGTGTGATGGAGTATGCCCTGATGGCTCAGTTGTTAAAGAACCTACCTGCAATGCAGGAGACCACCAGCAATGCAGGACACACAGGTTCAATCCCTGGGTAGGGAAGGTCCCCTGGAGGAGGTCGTGGCAATCCCCTCCAGTATTCTTGCCTGGAGAATCCCATGGACAAAGGAGCCTGGCAGGCTACAGTCCACAGGGTTGCAAAGAATCAGACGCAACTGAAGCAGCTTTCCGTACATGCACGTGGCAAAATGCCAGCTCACCAATGTCATTTTCATCCAGATGACTTAAAATATTTGTTGCTTATTGAAGGGGCTATACCACTTAAACTTGGGCAATATATTACAACATATGAGCATTTATCCATGCATTTCTTTGGAAACCTGGTCTTATATATGTCCACTTTTTACAGCTAGTCTCAGTTATAGTAAGCGTGTTGTTCTAAAAATTTCTCCTTTGGTTAACCTTTAACCAAAATTTCTGCATTCATTTTTCTTATTTTCAGGCCCCAACATAAGTCGTGCTTCATCTAAAAAGCCTTCACCCCTTCACCTGTGCTTCCTTGGGTTTTCTTTTGCACATTGATGATGGCACAGGGTATTATGAGCACTGTGGTATTTGGTCGGCTTACACAGCCGCCTCCAGGCTGCGTGGCTGTGCCAGGTGTACCTTTATATCCTATTCATTATTACAGAGTCCGACACAGTTGTTGTTCAATGTCTGATATCCTTAGAGCCAAGCTCCAGTCTAGTGAGATTTAACACTAGGCAGAGTTTGATCTTCCTCACTCATTCATGCATGCAACCAAAATTAACTGAGCACTTACCACAGGCCAGGTACCTATTTGTGGCAGAAGCTGAAAATACTGAGACTAAGACTTCGTCCCTTCTAGCTCTAGAATCCGGGAAACTTTGGTGGCATGTAAGAGAGGGTTTTCTAAGACACTCATGGAAATAGTTTGATGGAAAACAAAGACAAAATTTTCTGTACTTCTTCAGTACTCTTATACAGGCATAAAATCTCTGTTTCAGAGAGAAATGCCACATCTCATACATTCGGAACATAGAGTTTGACACTCAAAACATGAAAGTAGTTATTTAACCCTGTCTATGCGACTGGTAAACTGTACTTTAGATTTTGTGAGTACAAACATCAGACACAATACCTGTCTTTAAGTACACATTGCACTCTTCGATGATAAATACTTGTGTTAAAATAATTTTAGCAGTGTAGAGGTTTCTGTTAGCATACAACTTAAATTTAAGTTGCAAAAGGCTAAATGGTGTTTACAGATTAACAATGGTTCAATAAAAATCTACTTTCAATAACACTAATGAGACTGCAAAATATGTTTTATCATTCAGAAGGAACAGAGATAGAATTCCACTTAAGGTTTAAAAGCAGTTTATACTCTTCCTGGCATTCTGACACATGCTGCTTGTCTTTCTTTTTTTCTGTTCTTCTAATTATGGTGTTCACAGCCTGCAAAGCTGACTGGCCATTGTCAGCAAAACTTCCACAGTTTTTCATATTAGTTTGGAATCAGAAACATCAATTAGAAAGCAATTCTCTAATGTCCACTAACATGTCCTCGTTCTAACTGACATCTTATTACTGCTTAGTTGGTGACCCTTACTATACTGACTTTTCATTTCTTTGTTTTTGTACTTGTATTACAAGTGTCTTTCATTTGTCATTTGAAAAGGCGCTCCCATATTGCTTTTTGGAACACAGACAGTTTTGTACCCAAATTGGTATTATTATCTCCAGGCATTGATTTGACCAGATGGGTAAGTTATTCTGAATAATAATGATGTATACTTTATAGTACAAGTAAATACTATGTTCATAGAAAGAACAGCACTGAAAAGAGTACATTAAATTGAAATGTTAAATATTTTATTTTGATTTTCCCATAGAAACAATGTTACAATAGAGTTCCTAACCAGAAGCCCCATGCCCAAATTCTATAAATTATGTCAAATGTCATACTAAATAAAAATAAGTAGTATATCATTTGAACAGTGTCATTTTTCTAAAGTCCATATGGATCAATTAGAAAAATGCAAAAACTAACCATCAAGAGAAAATTACATTTCATATGACAGGCTAATTAGGTGAGAGGAACTTGTTGGTCTTTTGCTGAATTCCAAGTCAGGATTCACTTCTTCAAAAGCGATTGGACCTACATTTTGCTTATGTCTGCTCTTATCTAAAAGTACATGCGTGCGTGCTAAGTGTCTTCAGTTGTGTCCGATTCTTTGTGGCCCCATGGACTGTAGCCTGCCAGGCTCCTCTTTCCATGAGATTCTCCAGGTAAGAATACTGGACTGGGTAGTCATTCCCTTTTCCAGGGGATCTTCCTGACCCAGGGATCAAACCCGCATCTCTTATATCTCCTACGTTGGCGGATGGGTTCTTTACCACTAGCACCACCTGGGAAGCCCACTTATAAGTACATGCACATACAAAAGCTGCCTGAGCAGAAAGTTTGGCTCGCTTTTCATGTTTCTGGAGATTCCCATGCTGTATATTTTATACCGCCAAAATATAAGGTCCATAACAATCACAAACACAATGGTTGAGATTAGATTTGCTTGGTATTCTGCTATGAATTATATAATTGGTTAGTGAGTCACCAAGTGATGTCTGACTCTTTATGACCCCGTAGACTATAGCCACCCAGGCTTCTCTGTCCATGGGATTTCCCAGGCAAGAATACTGGAGTAGGTTGCCATTTCCTTCTCCCCAGGAATTTCCTGGATCAGGGACTGAACTCGTGTCTCCTGCATTGGCAGGCAGATTCTTTACCACTGAGCCACCAGAATTATAGCCGTGAATTATATAGACATACAGGCAAATGACTCATTTGAAAAGACCCTGATGCTGGGAATGATTGAAGGTGGGAGAAGGGGACGACAGAGGATGAGATGGTTGGATGGTATCACCAACTCAATGGACATGAGTTCGGGTAAACTCTGTGAGTTGGTGATGCACAGGGAGGCCTGGTGTGCTGCAGTCCATGGTCGCAAAGAGTCAGACACGACTGAGCAACTGAACTGAACTGACAGGCAAATGAGAAGAGCAAAGTCAGCGTAGACCACAAGTAAATTCATGTTTGTCAGCCCCGTCGTGAGGAGCCATGAAATCCAAACCACAGAACG
Organism: Bos taurus; assembly: GCF_002263795.3. Lineage (NCBI taxonomy): Eukaryota > Metazoa > Chordata > Mammalia > Artiodactyla > Bovidae > Bos > Bos taurus. The sequence continues at coordinate 83,122,945 of NC_037336.1, read as the reverse complement.
CTGCAGGTCTCAGTGCCAGTAGTAGAAGGGCAGGATGCTCTGTCTTCCAGCATTAGTGTTTCAAACCTTTAGATTTTCTGTAGTTCTGTGATGCATTTGTTGAATATTGTAGAGGGAAGAAAGAACAGAAGAGAATTGCTCTGTTCTTTAACAGTTTTTTATTGAGGTGTACATTCACATAATAAACAGCACACAATTAAATTTTCAGCTTTATAAATTTTAACATCAAAATATCCTCATGAAACCATCACTACAGTCAAAACCATGAGCATCTCCATCATCACAAAAAGTTTTTTCATTTATTTTTGTCATCAATCCCACCCCCACCAAATCCCCTCAATAGATCTGCTTTCTGTCACTAGAGATTCATCACATTTTCTAGACTTCTGAATGAATGAAATCAAACAGAGTACACATTTTTTTTTGCCAGGCTTCTTCCCCTAAGCATAATTTTTTGAAGATTTATCCATTGTTACATGTATCAGTGACAGAGACAATCATAGTTCTCACCCTATCCATTTTTGTCTCAAAAGGATCTCTCTCCTGCATTGCCTGAGGTCTAGAAAACCATTGTTTTATATATTCAATTTTATCAAGGGCAGGATTTATGCTCCTGTTATGAAACAAACAAACAATAAAATTGAATCTGCAATGGCCAATGAACTAGCTACCTGCCACATGTAGCTATTGAATGCTTGAAATGTGGCTAATGTGACTTGGGAACAATATTTTTCATTTATTTTAGTATGGGTTAGTTTAAATTTAAAATAAACCTCCACATGTGCCTAGAGGTTGATGTATTGAGCAGTGCAGATCTGTCTCAAAGAAGTTTCCATTTCTCACCCATGAAAGTGAAGTCGTTAAGTCATGTCCAACTCTTTGCAATCCCATGGACTGTAGTCTACCAGGCTTCTCTGTCCATGGGATTTTCCAGGCAAGAGTACTGGAGTGGGTTGCCATTAGCATTTGTAAGATATTAATTCAAATCTATGAGAATCAAATAAAGGCTCCAGCTTCTCTCTAGGATTTCATTGTAGTCACTCTTTTTCCCCTTCCCCTCCAGACAGTATACACACACACACACACTCTCTCTCTCTCTCTCTCTCTCTTGCTGTTGCACTAGATGAATAGCTATTTCCTGAGTATATCTTGGGCTTCCGTGTTGCCCGGACTTTATAGCTGTGGTTTTACCTGCCTGGCATGCCCCTCCCCTTTGCCTTGCAAATGTCTCTTTCATTCTCAAAAAGTCATCTTCTCTTTCTTGCTCCCCTGGTTCCCGTGGACAGGGTCCCTGGTTCCAGTGTTGCTAGGTAAAGATGATATAAAATGGAGTATCTATCAAGTCATACACAGCGAACAGATGGAGTAGCAGGGAAAGAAACAGGAGGCAAGAATATCCAAATCCAAATCAATACCACAGAACTGCAGAGGGCATGAAGTGTCCCTAGTACCACATCAAACCTCTTTTCGAGATAAAGTTCAGCTCTGCCTCAGTTATCTGTAAGATGGTTTAGGGCATATTGCTGTTTTGAACAGGGTTGCTATAGTTCCTTCAGTTGAGAAATACAAGTTTGTGTCATAAATGTACCCCATCATCTCACGTGGAGCACAGAATTGCCAGTTTGGGGCTTTCCAGTAGAACATGATGGCTCCCCAGGACACTTGGATACGACTCTCCTGAAGGGTAGAGTTCAGGAGTCTTTACTCTGTTACTCTTCAATATGATCACGGTGTCCCTAGAGTTGGTAAGAATAGGGCAGACTACAAAAGAAACCTTTCAGGGCACTTTGGAAAGAGTGCTCTAAGTTACTTCTCATTACTAAAGGACAGCTGAGATGTGCCACTCACATACAAAGAACTTGCCCATCAAGCGGATGCAGTGAGCTAACATCCTGCAGCTTTGGTACCTTCGGGAACCTAGACAGCTCCCAGGCACTGCTTGGGCATGGCTTACAGGAGCCCTGCCATCTCTCTCCAATGCAGAGCTCCCCTTCAGTCAATCTTCCCACCACAGCTGCCTTTTGGGTTGGCCCAAAATAAAATGAAAACAGACTGATAGATGAGGGGAAAAAACAGGGGAGAGGAAGGTGGGAGAGGGCAAAATAGATGCAAGGGATAAGAGGCACAAACTTCCAGTTAGAAAATGAAGAAGCCACCAGGATGGAATATATAGCATAAGGAATATGGTCAATAGTATTTGAATAACTTCGTATGAGGACAGATGGTTACTAGAATTACTGTGGTGATCATTTCATAATGGACGCAAATGTCAAATCACCACACAGGACACCTGAAAAACAAACCTCATCAGTTTTTTCATAACCACCAAGAAGGTTGATTTAGAGAAAATTAACAGTCGAGTTGCAACCAAAAAGGCATAAAATCTGAATGTGCAGTTAACTGTTGGATCCTGTGGAAGCAAAAGCTAAAAAAAAAAAAAAAAATGGATTCTTTGGGTTTTTGTCAGTTTTTGATCTATTCTTTAGCATGCAGGGTACAGAGCCTCCCCGACAGGGGTCATTAAAGCCCTTACAGATTACAAAAGAAATCTTCTTGGCTTGCCCCACCCAAGCACACTTTTATGAACGTGTTGATCAAATAAATTTAGTTTATTTGACTAGAAACAACTGTTATCTTCTCAGACAGTGTTTCCAAAAGATAAGGTGGAAATTTTTGAGTTTTCAAGGCCATATGCAATAACATTTCCTTTTAATCAGAAACGAGATCTCAGCCAAAAGGCTGAGAAGTGATTCCCTTTCCAATCAGGAAGGAACATTACTAATGGGGTAGTTGTGACCTCTACTCAGTTATGTTCCTTATTGTCAAGTTCAATTCTTCAGCTGGGTTCAGAGTGTTACTTAAGAAAAAGTTGAGGATGTGGATCATTATTTATGACGAATTCAACATCAAACTTTTCATATCGTATTCATTTACTTCTTTTAGTCGGATTTTAGGCCTGTAATTATCCAGTAATTATCCTGTAATTATCCAGTTTGAAAACTGCTGAGTTATCCGTCACACAATGCCAGGTTTGATAGGCAAAACTCTACTAGTAACAAGAACAAATAAGAAAACAGACAAGTGCCACATCATATAGGAAGCTCTGTAATATCAGAAAGAGTTAAATCCAGTTTGGTGAGAGTAAGAAAGTAAGACAAAAACTGGAACCTGAAAAATGAGCACGGATTGGCAAGATTTCAGCAAGGTTTGGGGAAAAGGGAAAATGCTAAGTTAGAAAAAGTAGCATTTGCAAATTTCCCTGAAGCAAAAGAGACTGGATAGTGTTTAAGGTTAAGTATAGAGTTTGGAGGGCTTCTCTGGTTGCTCAGATGGTAAAGAATCTGTCTGCAATGCAGGAGACCCTTGTTTGATCCCTGGGTCAGGAAGATCCCCTAGAGAAGGGAACAGCTACACACCCCAGTATTCTTGCCTGGAAAATTCCATGGACAGAGGAGCCCTGTGGGCTACAATCCATGGATCACAGAGTTAGACACGACTAAGTGGCTGACATTACACTTTTCATAGCGTTTGGAAGAATGAGGGCAGGTGATGCTGAAAGGTAAGATTGGAGATGCAAATGGGACCAGGTCCACAAGGAAGGATGCGTTCATGGAGCCTTCACCTTTAAACTTCGTTGCTAAATCACAGGTATGCTGACTCCTCATTTATTCCCCATGACAAACACGCTTAGAAAGTGTATTGTCATTGTTATAAAAGAAATTAAATTGGCTCAGTGAAAAGTGATTTGCTACATTTATTTCATAAAGGTACTCTGTATTCTGGGCATGAGACAATCCCCTCGACATGAAAGTGACAGGTGGTCGAGGAAGGAATGTTGAGAGCCAGAAGGAATGTTGCCTTTCTTTCTGCAGCTCACAAGCTGTTCCCAAGCCACAGATTTCCACACCCTTCTGCACACCCCATTAGGAAATTCGTCCATGACTCTTGTAGGATTACACCTTAGACTGATTCCCAAGGGGGGTCTTTGGCCAAAATAAAAAGTGACTCATTCGACAGAATTAGGACCCTGAGAGTCTTGCTTCTATTTTTAAAGGTATTAGATCCAGAGAATCCAAGTTATAATGACAGACTTCATGGGTAAGTTAACTGAGTAAGAATGACAAACCAAAACTTCCCTGGAGTGTAAATTGCATAGTCACAACTACTTGGCAAGGCTAAGAACAAAGCTTGTACAGTACTTGAGTAATGTGGTGACCTGTCTGTCCTCTCCATAAAAGTACTGGTCACCAGGCTGACAGATGATAAGCTAAATCAAGATAAAAGGGTTTTAAGTAATATAAAATTAGCATTATTTTATATTGCACTTATTGCTCATTTTTCAAGGGTCCTTGCTAAGGTCCTTATAAAACAATGCCTAAAACATTGTATTAACAAATTAACATGTATTACTACATAATATGTAATAAATTAATACGTGGCAACAGCAGGATTTCTATTCTTTGAGCAAGTATAACCTTTGACTTTAGGTCTTCTCGATACCTTCAAGTTGGGAGGAATAAAACTGTTAAAAATAATGAATAAAATTATCTAGGAAACAAGTCCAGATATTTAGGTCTGTTGAGGTTTCTTATAGTTATCTGTACTCCATATCACAGTTCAACTATATCACAGTTCTGCTCTTAGCAAACTGGCAAGCTTCCCATTGGGGTTAGGGATGCAAAAAGAAATAAAAAGTATGTTCTCTCTTAAAACAAATATGACTGTGTGACTTTGCATTCCAATTAAAAATTAATGAGTATATTGGAACTTTCTCAAAATTAGGTTGGAAATCTATTGTAAACCACTTTAAGCTTTGGGGTGGAGGGGGCAGAATTTATTGCCTTAAGTAACCAGACAGGCCATTATGGGTCGGCTGTGAACAGGTTCAGGAGAACATGCACTGTCGTCAGGCTCTTTTCTCCACCTCAGCTGTGTTGCCCTCATTCCCAGGCTCTTTCAAAGGGCTGGCAAAGATGGCACCAAGCCACTCTAGACTCCATTTCCTTTATGGCTGTAGGTCCCAGTGAAAGAGAGCACCTCTCCTCTTGACAATTAGAATTCCTTGCCCACCCTTGAACTGTTTGCTGTGTGCAAGGGAGTGAAGGAGTCTTGACTGATCTGGCCTAGGTAGCTGCTACCTTGACCTTGGATGAATGAGGAGTGGGTAATGGGTTCGGTCTCCAGAGAAAAAAAAGTACAGAGTGAACAACAAAAAGAAAACAAAAAGAAAAAAATAGGTTGCAGATATCTTCTAGTTCAGTTCAGTTCAGTCGCTCAGTCGTGTCTGACTCTTTGCGACCCCATAGACTGTAGTACGCTAGGCTTCCGTGTCCATCACCTTCTAGACAGGCAATCAAATCAGAAGTTTCTTTATCAAGAGCTAAAATATATAAACATCTTTAGAAAATAATTTTCCACAGTTCTGTCCACACTTCACAAGAATATGTTATAATACTGTTTAGAAGGAAAAACTATTTGTCTGTTCTACCAAAAAGGATTATTTCAGATCACAAAAAATTTCCCAGGACACTATATTAAAACGTATTTTAAAATAGTGTATTTAAAGTCAAATGACTATCAATAGACATATTATTTGCAGTGGAAACAAAAACACTTTGCTCAAAATATGTCTTAATGGAAGTTAATTGGCTCACATACCAGGCAAAGAAAAAGAATCAGAATGACATTTTGGGAACTGACTAAAAGGTTGATCTACGTCTGAAACTTATTCATTGTGCTATACAACCAAAACCCACTAGCTTCTTGATGAAAATTCTTCAGTTCAGTTCAGTCACTCAGTCGTGTCCAATTCTTTGCGACCCCATGAATCGAGGCACACCAGGCCTCCCTGTCCATCACCAACTCCCAGAGTTCACCCAGACTCACGTCCATCGAGTCAGTGATGCCATCCAGCCATCTCATCCTCTGTCGTCCCCTTCTCCTCCTGCCCCCAATCCCTCCCAGCATCAGAGTCTTTTCCAGTGAGTCAACTCTTCGCATGAGGTGGCCAAAGTACTGGAGTTTCAGCTTTAGCATCATTCCTTCCAAAGAACACCCAGGACTGGTCTCCTTTAGAATGGACTGGTTGGATCTCCTTGCAGTCCAAGGGATTCTGTAAATCCTTAGGGTCTTCAAAACTTTCTTTGTATAAGATACATTAAATAAAATATTGACAAACATATCTTTATACATAACCTAGAGGGAGTGATCTTTATTCCATTACCGTTAAATAAAAGGATGCTTTGTTGCTGTTTAGTCGCTAAGTTATGTCTGACATTTTTGCGACCCCATGGACTGTAGCTCACCAGGCTCCTCTGCCCATGGGATTCTCCCAGCAAGTACACTGGAGTGGGTTGCCATTGCCATCTTCCTGAGCCAGGGATTGAACCTCTGCCTCCCACATTGGCAGGTGGATTATTCTTCACCTCTGAGCCACCAGGGAAGCCCTAAATAGATGCTTGCAAACATACTAAGTCACTTCATTCATGTCTGACTCTGCGACCCTATGGACTGTAGCTTACCAAGTTCCTCTGTCCATGGGATTCTCTAGGTTAAGAATACTGGAGTAGATAGCCTTTCCCTTCTCCAGGGGATCTTCCCAACCCAGGAATTGAACCGGGGTCTCCTACATTGCAGGCAGACTCTTTACCAACTGAGCTATGAGGGAAGCCCTGGAGTGGGTTGCCATTTCCTCCTCCCGGGGATCTTCTCAACCCAGGGATCGAACCTGTGTCTCTTACCTCTCCTGCATTGGCAGACAGGTTCTTTACCACTAGTGCCACCTGAGAAGCCCCAAATAGATGCCTACTCTTAATCTGTTGCTATTGAAGCCAATTTTGAGAGTGAAGACGGGAGAGAAGGAGGGGTGGAGTAGGGAGAGAGAAAAGGCTACAGAGAGAAAACAACCAATGTTTTATGTTAGACAGACAGACAGAGAGACAGAGAGAGAGAGAAAAGAAGAGAAGAAAAAACAAACCAAGAAAAAAATAAAAGAAAGATTGACTTGTGAAAAAGCTGGTACAGTATCAGACCATAAACAGAGCAGATTATACAAAAGGCATTTCACAAGTTAAACAATCCCCTAACCATCAAGGTTGTGAAAGACCAGAAACTAAAAAAGGAAGCAGTCTCTCCTCTCTCTGTATTGGTTAAGACAGAAATTCCTAGTGTCTTTGAGGCTGAATCTCAATCTCATCTTGAGTTTGATTCCCTGACATGCTCTCCAACCCCTCATTTCTTCTACAAGCGTGATATACTATCCATTCCTCATGAAATTAAAGCTAATTTTATTTTAAACACATTTTATTCCACCTTTTAATTTGCTTGGGCTACACTGTGAGCTCTTCCCAAACAGAAAGTGAGGATGTAGAGTTAGCAGATGAGAGCTGCCTGGGAAGGAGCTGACCTTTACAGGCATAGTGCGTGGTGGGCTTTTCCATCCACCCTCCCTTTCTCCACTGGGCACCTAACTATATTTAAGTATAATTTCACCCTGCATGAGCTTTTTCTAGGTAAAGACTGGTTTCTGGGTCAGAACTCTGCTCTGTGAATACTACTAAGGTCCATGTTTTGAACATACAGGCTTTGAAAATCACAATTTATCTTTTATTTTAACAGTTCTGAGCACAAGATGGTTAGGTGCTTAGATAAAAAAGAACCACAGTACCTCCTTCTCGGGCTTCCCTCCTAGCTCAGACAGTAAAGAGTCCACCTGCAATGCAGGAGATTTGGGTTTGATCCCTGGGTCAGGAAGATCCCCTGGAGAAGAGAACGGCTACCCATTCCAGTATTCTGACCTGGAGAATTCCATGGACAGAGGAGCCTGGCAGGCTACAGTCCATGGGGTCTCAAAGAGTCGGACATGACTGAGGACCTAACATACACACCTATACACCTCCTTCTCGCAGAGCAACTTATGGAATTATTACAAGCAATTTTCCCAGTGGTGGAGAAAGCAAGAAAATTAGTGCCTGGTAACCAGATGTCTGCACAAGCTGGTTTGTCTCGAATAATTATTACTAATGCCTCCTTTTACTCTCGAAAAAGTTCTGGTGTGGATGAAAAATATAAGATCACTCTACAAACAACCCTAGAGATATTTTTAAAGATACCCTTGCAGTCTGTGGACATGGATATATACTATGACACACACAAGAGTTCCTTGACAATAAGTTATTAAGGTAATTGCAATAATCAGAAGTCTGAAAACATATCACAGGCATTCACTTTATTGTCCTTTTACAGATACTGCATTTTTTTACAAACTGAAACTTTGTGGTGATGCAGTCCAAAGAAATAATGAGTGTGCTGCTCTGCGTGCAAAGTGGACTCTTGAGGAGAAAACTGCTCCTGGTGAAGATGTTGAGAAGATTGTTGAAATGACAACAAAGGATTTAAAATATTACATGAAATCAGTTGATAAAGGAGCATGGGGTTTGAGTGTGTGTGTGCTAAGTTGCTTCAGTTGTGTCTGATTCTTTGTGACCCTATGGACTGTAGCCCCACCAGGCTCCTCTGTCTATGGGATTCTCCAGGCAACAATACTGGAGAGGGTAGCCATTCCCTTCTCTGGAGGATCTTCCCAACCAAGGGATCGAAGATGCATCTCTTATGTCTCCTGCATTAGCAGGCAGGTTCTTGGAGAGGACTAATTATGAAAGAAACTCCACTATGGGAAAATGGTATCAAAGAACATTACCTGCAACAAAGACATCATTCATGAAAGCAGGAGTCACTCAATGTAACCAACTTCATTTTTTTTCTTATTTTAAGAAGTTGACATAGTCACTCCACGCTTCAGCAACCACCGCCTTGATCAGAAGCCATCAACACGGAGGTAAGATTCTTCAACAGTGAAAAGAATACAACCCACCAAAGGCAAAGATGATGGTTAGCAATAAAATATTTTTAAGTTAAAGTATGTATATTGTATCTTTAGACATAATGCTATTGCACATTTAACAGTGTAGTGTAAACATGACTTTTGTATACACTGGGAAACCAAAGCATTCTTGTGACTCACTTCATTGCCTATTCAATTAATGGTCTGGAACCAAACCTGCAATATCTCTGGGGTGTGCCTGTAAGCAATTAGTGATCCATTATCTTGTTCAGTTCTAGATTTTCCACTGAACCTGCCTGTCAGTCCTGCTGAGCCCTGAACAGTAGACAGTGAGCACATAGGCATGCAAAGAAGACAGGGCTGTCTGGGAAGCAGGGGAAAGGCTTGCACCACCCAGAAGAACTGGGAGAATATGAGCCCTGGGAAGGAACTCACGTGTTTTTAAGCGTGGAAGTCATTACAAAATGATGAGTCCGGAGGGGAGGGAAGGGGTGATAGGAAATCATATGTTGCCTCTGCCTGGTTCTGCTCCTGCCTATTTTATCTCACCTTGTGGCAAGGGGTGAGGAAGTTTTAAAAAAGCACTTAAGTTAAAAGCGCTTGTATTGCCACCGTCCAGTTTAGAATATACTCTGCCCAACATCACACCAACTGTCCAGGATGAACTGCCCCTCGTGGCCGCCCCCCACCCTCCCTGCATGTGTTTACTTCCAACTGTACAAGGGAAGTTACGGTGCAAGCATGAAGGTGACAACCGCTTGGGAGACAAGTTCCTGACAGAAGGATGGCATCGTCAGTGGTCTGTTCTGTTATCTAAACTGCAGTGGGGACACTCATAGTCGCAACTCAAACTGCGAGAACGTTTACAACCATAATCATCGCTGGAACTGCAGGGAGGAAAGAAAACCATGCGGTGAATAAACACTAGTCAGCTTAAAGAAAAGAATATTGCTCGGTATACACGCGAGTACTTTCTCCACAGCAGAAATGCCTAATTTTTAAATAAATAAATTGAAACTTATTCTTGGTTTTAAACAAACGGTTTCCTCTGGTGTTTGTTATATTGTAACACATTATGAAAGCAGATCAGCAAAGCAAGGATGTCTGCTTGGCATTACTCCTTGAGACTCTTCAGTTTTCACTGATGAAATAAGAGGAAAAAGTCACTTGTATTAGGACTCTCCAGAGAAACGAAACCAATAAGAGATATATTAAAATTTTTGTATAAAAATATATTAAAAGTTTATCTAATATAGATCATTATATATATAATTTACCATACAAATTAGACCTACATGTATATAGATATTTACATTATATATATTACCTCTTCTGTTTTTTATCTCTTCTGATATATATAAGAGAACAAGAGAGAGAGATTCATTTTAAGGAATTGCCTCATGCTGTTGTGGAGGCTGGCAAGTCCAAAATCTGCAAAGTAGGCTAGGAGGTGCAGACCTAGGCAGGAAATGCAGTTCAAGGCCACCGGCTCTCTGCTGGCTGAATTGCCTTTCTTTCTAAGAGGTCAGTCTTTTTCGATTAAAGCCTTCAACTTATTGGATGAGGCCTACTTACATTAAAGAGAGTAATCTGCTTTACCAAAGTCTACTGATTTAAATGTTATTCTCACTTAAAAAAATACACTCACAGAAATGTCTAGAATAATGTTTGACCAAGTGTCAGGATAGCGTATCCTCACCCAATGGACATATGAAATTAACCATCACAATCAGTGACCCCAGTGTGATGCTACCTTAGTCTTGGTCACACCTTCAAAGCCCACTTAATAGTCAAAGGGACTATATTTGTAACATAAATAAAAATAAGACACCTAATAGAAAATTATTTGCAATTAGTAACATGGAGCAGAGTTCTTTCCTAATTTAGTACGAAATTAATTCTCTTGATTTTGTCCAGGTTTCCTGAACTATTTTGTGAAGGATACCACCTCTAGACAAATGATCATACTGATTCAGTCTTTGCAACTGAGAAACATAATCATAAGATGTAGATAAATACAGAAGGCTACATTGACTCATTCAGACTTGCTGCTTCTGACCTGAATAAAAGAATATGCAGTGGATTTATCTCAGAACATTGTCAGGAAATCGTGTTTTTAACTTGGAAATGCAAAAGGTTTTTTTTAATAAAGCGTACTTGAAATGATATGGAAATGTGTTTCACCACCAGCACAGCCCTTCTATTTTTAATCAAGGGTAGTTTCCTAGTGTGCAGTAGTTACTCCGCACAGCCTCTAGGACAATCTTGGAATGGAGTGGTGACCCAACAGTGACTGTCCCAAGAGGTTCTCTAGATGCCAGAATACCTGAACCCCAAACAGAGGCCCCTGGGCTGACATGTGGGGCTGTCAATAGCACAGATACTTTAAATAGAAACTTGAAACTTGCTGTCCCAGAAAACCATCCCAGTGTTTATTTTTCTTTCAGAGAAAAGTAGGCTGTCAAAGAGATTTTTCAAAAATAGACTAAGACACTTACATAGTGAACTTAATATAAGTTATCTCCATATAAATGTAAGACATCACCCTGAGATGAACTGTTCTTTATAAAAGAAGTAACATTGATTCCTGGAAATGAGAACAAAATATTGTTTGTGGTGAATGATTTCTATTTGCATTTTATCCCTGGTAGTAAATAATTATTTTTACCACTTAAGATTTAGATTAATGAAAAGTGTGAAATAGTCAATGATCTTTTCTTCCTGTTATACTCTCTTGTTTTGGAGAATATTTTCTATAAAGATGATAGTTCATTCATTTTGCTCCTTCAACATATTTTGAAAGCTGTGTGCTGGCATTGTGAGATATGCCAGAGATCGGTCAAAGAGTAAGACTCAGCTCGTAACCTCAAAGAACTCCAGCGCTAGCAGGCTAGGGGAGCGGACAGGTGAGCACCATGGGTATGTGTCATGAAAACAGAGGAACAAAGACACAGGGCAGGAGGGATGAGCCTTATTCAGAGAGAAGAGGTTAATGACAGTGTCAGCCAATAAGAAATACGTAAATTCTCTAAATGTGTGCTATGTGCCCAGCACTAGATGTCATCACCTTCTTTTGCCTGCTGTTAATCCCTCAGCAATGGAGACCCTGAATCAAGTTGAAGCTGTGTTGACCTCATGGCTCTTCAAGTGGGCTTCATGGAACATGGGATCTGAAAGAGGGCCCTTCTCACAAAGCTTGATTACAAGTCAGAACAGAAGCTCCAATGAGAGGCTGCTGACTGAAGCACCATCTTTAGGAAACTCAGAGCACATCTTCCAACATCTGTCAAACATGAGGGCTATTACCCCCATTCTCCTGTCTTGACCATCCTCCATTTGAGAGGTGTGAAATAGTCTGTGTGTATTTACTTATCAACATTTATTGTTCATACCCTGCTGCCTACTTCCAGAAAGAATTTGGGAACGCTTCCTTTTGGTAAAGATATCCATATGACATGGCCATTGAAAAAATAAAACAATACATGGTAAGTAATTGAGGAGGTAGTGAGTATTTTAAGCAAGTTTGCTGCAAGTGAGCATTAAATTTACCTCTATTCGTACACTGATAGTCAAGGGGGGAAAAGGAAAGAAAGAAAGAAGGTGGGGAAGGGTGAACAAGATGGCACTCACGTAACTTTTATCATTAGATAGAAAAGAAAATTAGCAATTCAGAAAAGTCTTTACTCTTCCTCTAGGGCAAAATCCCTAAGAGAGGAATAGTGTAAAAATGTCTCTACAAAGGGAATTATGTAAGCAATATTTAGGCAAAGGATGCAGATACATGCTCTGTGTGTGGTGTGTGGGGGGGGTGTGTGTGTGTTTGTGTGTGTGGCAATATGTGTGTATAGCTGAAAGCAAATTGTTAAAGCTTCCAAAAGGTCCTTCTATAGGGAGCCAACATAATGATAATAGCTCGCATTTATTATATGTTGACACTGTACTAGAGCTTTATGTGTATTTTCTCTGATAATGTTGTAAGATAGATGCTGTTTCTCTGATAATGATGTAAGATTGATGTTCTTCCACAAGCTACTTAGAAAGGAACTTAGAGAGACCAAGGAATTTGGCTAAGTTGTAAAGCTAAGATATGGATCTGTCTCTGCCTGATCTAAAGTCTATGTTCTTTCCACTCTACCCACCAAAGCATGTAGAATTCTGTTGATTTGACGTGGAGACAGAAGTAGAACAACCTGGAAAGTGCTAATCATCATGTCCTTATATCTCCAATAACTATTGTCTAAATCCACTTTTGACACAGTCAGAAGACCAAACCATCTGAGTTTAAGATTGCTGACAAAAATCTGCAATGCTGGTATTTTGCAAAAGAAAATTTAAATGTTTTATACACCGGGACTCTAAGAAGCATAGCAGAGTTTCTTTTAAAGGAAGGTCTAGCCAGGTATATACTTTTCAAGGTGCGGACTAAATCCTATCTTCCTGCAAGGTTAGGCTGTGGGGCTGATTATGGTTAAGGCCAAAGCTTTTCTTCCTAGCCAGGTTAGCGGGCTGGATTCTACGCAATTAAGCTTAAAATAACATACGTCAGATAAGACTCTCACTTGAAAGTGACAGAAATCCGATTTGAATAAATATGGAAAAAGGATTAGTGATCTTACAAGATCAAAGGAGAGGTGAACATCCAACCACCTGAAAGGTAGAGATTGTGCCCAAGAGTCAAAAGAATTTCCCACCAGGTCTCTTTTCTCTCTCTCATTTGCTGTCTCTTTCTCTGTGCCAAGTTCTTGCACTGAGTTAGGCTTTCTCCATGTGGCAGGAAATATGATCACTCACAGTTCCCGAGTTTTACACAATTCCATCATAGGGTAGGGCTGTCTCATACAAACTACTTCTCCCTCCCCAAGAAACAAATAAACAACCCGAGGAGAACATCTTGGTTTGGTTGCCCAACTGTGGAGTACTCAACACTTTCAAGGGAACAGAGTTGATCAGAGAACTGCATGATTATAGTAGAAAGAAGAGCAATTTCCAGAGGAGTTGTTTTTCCAGAAGTCAGGAGGTGATTGGTAAAACAAACAGTAAGTACACTCCATAAGATTGTCTTGTGTCAGTGACTTTTAAAAACAGAGATTAGCAACAGTCAAGTATTTCTGTATAATAAAATAATATTTTTTAACTGATGGATTAAAATTTTCATTTGTTAATAATCTTATTGCAAAAGACATTCATGATCACTTAAAGGGATATATAAAATAAACCAGTTACCAATAATATATGACAGTAAGTCATAAACTACAAATTATATGAAAGTTGAAAAGTTAAACATGGAGGCAAAAGTAGAAGTAGAAATTAATTAGGTAAAGAGTGCAATCATACTGTTTATTTTGAGTTACAAATTTTGCTCTATAAAAGGGAATGATAAGACAATTCATGGTACCCATAAAACAAAAACAAATCTATTTCTCAAAATGACCAGGACTAGTCCTTATAGTAGGTCCAAAAGAGAAATGTTCCTGAGCTGCTTCATAAAGTAGAGAAAGTGCATTCCAATAACACAAGATCCAGAGGAGAATTAATAGAAAAATTCTCAATACAAACCCAGGGCTGCATACCCAGTACAATTCAAGAACAACAATTCTGCAGGGGATGTAACAGTCTGTTCTGGAAATACATCTCCTGGCCCTTAAGAGATTTAATCCAGTGATAGATTTCATACATTTACCCAGTGAACAAGCACTGTGGTGTGCCTACTAATTGCCAAACATGGATGTTGGAGATATAATGGGAACAAAATAGGACGGAAAAAGTGGAATGTGCGTCTTTCCTAAATCATTCTTGGACACTGCTTCTCTTAGTTGAGCTTTTAATAACAACAACAAAAAATAACCTGAATAACAAAGAATTAAAAAATGTACTCTCAGGCTTCCTGCGTGGCACGGTGGATGAGAATCCGTCGGCCAGCACAGGGGACATGGGTTCAATTCCTGGCCCAGGAAGATTTCACATTCTAGGGAGCAACTAAGCCCGTGTACAGCAACTACTGAAGCCTGAGTGCCTAGAGCCTGCAATAAGAGGAGACACCACAGTGAGAGAAGCCCATCCACCATAACTAAAGGGCAGGTCTCACTTGCAGCAGCTAGAGAAAGCAGGCGCATAGCAACAAAGATCACTGCAACCAAAAATTAATAAATAAATAAAAATTTTTTTAAATGTACTCTCTGGCAAGTGGCTGCTGCTGCTGCTAAGTCACTTCAGTCATGTCTGACTCCAGGTGGCTAGCAACATTCTATTTTGCCAATTAAGGACACAATCATATGGCTCCTGCAGGGAAGAGTGAGGGTTAGAATAGATAATTTGTGAAGAACAAAGAACTTAACAAAGACATTTTCCCTGAAACAATTCCACTTCCTCCTGGAGGTGGAGGAATTTTTGTAGGCAGAGCCAAGATCTTTCTTAGAAAATGATGACTGTCAAAAGGCTCCAACTTTCTCCACCAGATAATTTGACAATTATTTTAGTTGACCAAAAAAAAATCATAAGGCAGTATAAGTATATTTGAATGCCAATCTCAACATACTAAGATCCCTATAAAACACTCAAGAGCACCAAGTTTTTAACTACTCTCTGATATAGCCTCCAAGAGGGAATATTTGTCAAATATACATCCAGGTAAACAGACAAGACATCATACTACATTGAATATCAATAATAAAGACTGAGAGTTAGCCACCAAAAAATAACTCTGAAGTTCTATTTTGGGGGGCTCCCCTGGTAACTCAGCTGGTAAGGAATCCATCTGTAATGCAGGAGATCCCGGTTCAATTCCTGCATTGGGAATATCCACTGGAGAAGGGAATGGCTACCCATTCCAATATTCAGGCCTGGGTCCCAAAGAGTTGGAAATGACTGAGTGACTTTCACTTTCATTTCTTTTTTTTTTTTTTGGAAGGGAGGCAATAATTGAGTCAATTGCCTGTTAAAGGTCCTACATTATGTTTACAAAATTGTACCAGATATGTCTATAAAAGTACTTTCCAGAAATCTGTAGTACAGACCTGTGGACTAGCTCTCCCTTTTAAAAACTCAAGTATAGTTGATTAACAATATTGTGTTAGTTTCAGGTGTACAGCATAGTGATTCAATTAACAGATACAAATTACTATCCATAGGATAGATGTGCAACAAGGATTTACTGGACTAGTTCTTTTTTGAGCAGACTGTATCCAGATAGACCTGCCTGGTATCCGCAAAACAGGTATCCCAGATAACTCTCTATGTTGCTAATGTTAAATCATTCCTCAGAACAGAGTTACATAGCACTGACTATATATTATTATTACTATTATTATTATAATTTTAGCACCACCAGTCAATAGGTTAAGCTGATTTATGAAACTACTTTAATTCTATAAGGGTATAACTCTTACTACTTGACTTGTCAAGAGAGCATGCATCTAATTAATACAAACCGATTTATTGGCTCTGTTTATGAATGAAATTAACCTACCAGTTCTTATCTACTCTTATTTTTACAGGTAGTCTTGTGGTAAAGTGTCTAAATCTACATTGAAAGCCTGCTATTTATATTGAAATGATCAAGGTTGGCCCATGGATCTCTATTAAACCAAAAGAAGACAATAAATGATGCACAGGTATGATTTTTCAAAAGACACAGTCAAAGACATTTAAATAATAAGGAGGTTACATTTTCTGATACAAAGGACTTCATTTCCTGGCTACATACAATTTCTGAAGCATTTAGTCACTTAATATCTCAGAATGCCAGTTACCTCATGTGAAAAACAGAGATAAGAATAAGGCCTCCCAAATAAGTTGTCAGGAGAGTCAATCTAAAGGCTCTACTGAAAGTGTTCCTTGAACAGTAGTAGGGCATTGTGATAATTTTTCATGGTCAAGTTAGTAACACATGAATAAAATTCTCAAGAACAAACTTGACATTTGATTGCAACTTCTGTTGCTTGATAAAAATATTAATAGCCACAATTCTCAGGGGTTGCTAATATTCTCCAAAGGCAGATTGCAGATATTATGTGCCTTCTGGCTGCAGTATACTTATTCTTGGCAAGTATTCTTGCCAAAAAATAGAACTTGACTCTCATCAAGTGTCTAGATATAGTGACTGATGTACAGGAAATCTTTACAAAGCTGGAGGGCCATCAGTAAATTCTAGACTGAGGGAAACCCTCTAGGACAAATGACCTGGTTTCTTTAATAAAGAAACTTCAAGGAATAAAATAAAGAGAGGACAAAAAGATGGAGGAGGAAACTGGAGGTTTAAAGTGATTTAAGAGGCACACAAATCAATTGCAAATGTATGGCATAGCACCCAGTTTATTCAATAAATCCTTTTTAGGAGTTAAAAAGAGACAGGGAGAGCCCAGCATTTAAGGTAGACTTCATCAAAATCTGAAAATATATGTTACTCAAAAGACATCTTAAGGGAAGGAAAAGACATCAGCAAAACACATATAATAAAGGACTTTTATGTAGAATATAATATGAATTCTCAACACTTAAAAGAAATTAATTTGCAAGTGTCAGTTTAAAACATGGACAAATGAACAGATACTTCATCAAAACGACATGGGTGGCAAATAAGCAGATGAAAGATGCTCAATATCATTACTCACTAGGGAAATGTGAATTAAGACCATAATGAGATCCTACCATGTATCTATTAGAATGGCTAAAACTAAAAGAAAAAAAAAAAAAAACCTGACAATATCAAATACTGGGGCAGATGCAAAGCAATTGAAACGCTTATACACAGCTGCTGAGCCTGCAAAATGGTAATCCTAGAAAATAGTTTGGCAGTTTCTTACAAAGTTAAACTACACTTGTGAGTCAGCAGTCATACTCTTAGGTATTTAGCTAAATTTACTTAGAAATGTGTGTTCACACAAAAATCTGTATGTGAATGCTTATAGAGGCTTTAATCATATCAAAACTGAAAAAACCCACATATGGATGGTTAAACAAACTGTAGTGTGTCCATACAATGGAATGCTGCTGCTGATGCTGCTGCTAAGTCGCTTCAGTCGTGTCCGACTCTGTGCAACCCCATAGACAGCAGCCACCAGGCTCCTCTGTCCACGGGATTCTCCAGGCAAGAATACTGGAGTGGGTTGCCATTTCCTTCTCCCATACAATGGAATAGTACTCAGCAAAAAAATGGAGAAATTACTAATTACATAATCAACATAAATGAATCTCTCTACTTTAAATGTGTTTGAAATTTTCTCTAATACAGCATTAATGAAGATTGTTTTATTATAGCAACTAACCTAATAGTAAGTCTTAAAAATGCAGCATACTGTATATTGTTTAACATAAGTTAACATGCTTATTTAAACAAACTTTGGCCACCTGATGTGAAGAACTGACTCATTGGAAAAGACCTTGATGCTGGGAAAGATTGAAGGCTGGAGAAGAAGGGGACGACAGAGGTGGCTGGATGGCATCACCTACTCGATGGACCTGAGTTTGAATAGGTTCTGGAGTTGGTGATGGACAGGGAACTCCGGCGTGGTGCAGTCTCTGGTGTCGCAGAGTCAGACATGACTGAGCGACTGGACTGAACTGAACTGAAGTTGCACTACTTTTTGTAATGAAAGATTTTTACTAAATATTGAGTAACAATTTAATCCACCATCTTTATAGTTCTTACTATGGTCTTTTGGCCCGAACTCTGAGTACTGCTCCCTATAGTGAGAAGATTTAAAAAATAAAAATTGTGGACTCTTTTGCATGGAAACTTAGAGTTTGTTTTTTCTTGTAATAAGAACACTTGACAAGGGATCTACCCTTTAACAAATTTGTAAGTGCATAATACAATACTGTTAACCGTAGGCACAATATTGTAGAGCAGATTTCTGGAATTTATTCCTCCAGTATAACGGAAGCTTTATACGTGGTGAATAGCAGTTCCCACTTCCCCCTCCCCCAGACCCTGGCAACCATTTCTGGGTTTACATATTATACATCCAAAATAGTTAGAATCAGGATATTAAAGAGATATCAACATTCCCATGTTCATTATTACATTATTCATAATAGCCAAGATCTGGAAACAACCTAATGTCCATTGACAGGTGATTAGATTAAAAATGTGGTAGAAACATACAATGGGATATTTTTCAGCTTTAAAAAGAAGGAATTCTTGCCATGTGCAGCAACATGGATGAACCCAGAGGACATTATGTTAAGTGAAATGAGCCAGTTCCAGGGCAAGTATACAATTCCACTTATATGAGATATCGAGTGACACTTTTAAAAGAATGGACAATAATTAAAAAAATAGAACTCTTCACTCTATAAATTAAAATATATGTATATATAGAAAAATAAATCTCTGCCAGGGAAGTCAAGGCAAATATGGAAATTTAAAGTGTGAGTTGCTTTTTAAATTCCCAGATGGTACCAATCTTCACTGGAAATCCATCATGCCTGGCATCAGTTCTTATTTCCAGACACTTACTCCACCTTAAGCTAGTTGTAGTTTGATCCTAAGGTATGAAGTCCTGAGCTTCTGAGACATTATTATCACAGATTTGCCTCATAGTCTCACATTAACCTAAAATATTTTAGTGTTCAGTACAAACCATAGGCCTCTGTATATTTCTCTCATTGTTGCTGTCTGTTCTTAGAAATGTTCTCTGCTTTCTGGTTTTAGAGTGCTTTCTCTTCTAGTTAGAATGACTATAAGAGACGGGAAAGGCTACCCACTCTGGTGTTCTGGCGTAGAGAATTCCAAGGACAGTCGCAAAGAGTCGGACACAACTGAGCAACTTTCACTTTCACTTTTCATACCAATGGTACAAATTTTACTTCATGGAACCCTGCTTCAGACTCTGGAAAATGCAAATGTATTCATAGGGGAAGACAACAGACAGATATATAGGGTCTTATTACAGAGTACTCAATAGTTGGAGGAGGTCCTCTTATGATGGAGTCACTTCTGTTTTTAAAAAGTCCTCCCATTGTATATAGTCTTCAAGTCTTCAGTACGCCTCTGTTCTTCATTCCTAATGAAGTCACAGAGGACAAGAGTCAGAGCAGGAGAGTCAGGGCCACAGGCAGAGGAACACCACCAAACCCGTGGACCAAGGCCAGCCTGGCTCAGGCCAGAGCAGGAAGCAGCCAGCAGCAGCCAGGCCAGCAAGAACTTGGCATGGGTGTCCGGGTCATGCAGCCAGAGGTAAACAGGTTGGGGGAGGTCAGAGCCGAGCAGGGCCTCTCGGAGCTCACGGGACAGAAGGCTTGGCCCAGCCCTGCCTTTCCCCGTGACCAGGCATTTGTGAAGTGGTTGTATTTCAGGCACTGACTCGAGCTGCCTTGCTGTTCTCGCCTGTCTCCTGCACTTCTGAATGACAGTAAACTCCTTAGTTTTTGCCCCTTCAGCGGCTCATTCTGAATCTAAAGTTGCAGTAAATATTAATCAAATATTTAACTAATATTAATCAGGGCAAATTGCAGAAACTGTCAGTAAGCAATTTGGACTGTCAGACTTCTATGAGATATGTGGGTTATTTTTTTAAGTTTAAATGCCTCATTTCCAAACATGATATTTTTCTTGTATTAAAACATAGTATTTTTTTCCTGTGTGGTTTATAGTAGAACATTTTATGAAATACTTTATTTAAATGGAATTATGAATGAAACAAGACATTTAAATCTATGGTTCTCTAAATCACAAATATAACAAAACACTATTAGGATATAGATGACTTTTTGAGGTGTCTTTTAGTCTAAAATTAGAAACTAAACTACCTTTCTTTTTTTTTTTTTTTAACTTTACCATATTGTATTGGTTTTGCCATATATCGAAATGAATCCACCACAGGTATACATGTGTTCCCCATCCTGAACCCTCCTCCCTCCTCCCTCCCCATACCATCCCTCTGGGTCATCCCAGTGCACCAGCCCCAAGCATCCAGTATCGTGCATCGAACCTGGACTTGTGACTCGTTTCATATGTGATAACTGACTTCAATCTGGGCATCACTAAAAAAAAAAATATGAAGAAAGTGGTTTGTTTCCCTTCCAGGAGCTACTGATCCCCACAATCATAGGTATCTTTCTTGTTCCATTGAATTCCCTGGTCATTAACCCACAAATCCTTAATTCCGATAGAATGGATTCAGGACCTAGTTCCTAATCTTTTCACCACCAAAGCTTCCCAAATAGATAATTCCTTTTCTTCTTCTCTCCATGTATGCAGAAATAACACTATAAATGATAATTTCATTGCCACCCTGAGAAGGAATAATATCACTTACAAGTAAAGAAGCTCAATCTTTCCTTAGCCTCTGCAGTATATAATGTGTAGTGGCTATACCCAGATAGAGCATACCGGTGGCCTCATTAGGAATTGCTGGTTGTGAGGTGTACAACTACAGAAAGAAACCCTTATAAACACTCTGAAAAAGAAGGCATCAGTATGTTGCTCTTTTTAAGTGCGGCCTCAAAGTGGTACACGTGAACTTATTTACAAAACAGAAACAGAGTCACAGATGGAGAAAACAAACATGGTTACCAGAGGGGAAAGGGGAGGAGGGATAAATTGGGAGATTGGGATTGACATATACACACTGCAATATATAGAATAGATAATTAATAAGCTCTATATAGCATAGATCTCATCACTTCATGGGAAATAGATGGGGAAACAGTGGAAACAGGGTCAGACTTTATTTTTCTGGGCTCCAAAATCACTGCAGATGGTGACTGCAGCCATGAAATTAAAAGACGCTTACTCCTTGGAAGGAAAGTTATGACCAACCTAGATAGCATATTCAAAAGCAGAGACATTACTTTGCCAACAAAGGTCCGTCTAGTCAAGGCTATGGTTTTTCCTGTGGTCATGTATGGATGTGAGAGTTGGACTGTGAAAAAGGCTGAGCGCCAAAGAATTGGTGCTTTTGAACTGTGGTGTTGGAGAAGACTCTTGAGAGTCCCTTGGACTGCAAGGAGATCCAACCAGTCCATTCTGAAGGAGATCAGCCCTGGGATTTCTTTGGAAGGAATGATGCTAAAGCTGAAACTCCAGTACTTTGGCCACCTCATGTGAAGAGCTGACTCATTGGAAAAGACTCTGATGCTGGGAGGGATTGGGGGCAAGAGGAGAAGGGGACGACAGAGGATGAGATGGCTGGATGGCATCACTGACTCGATGGACGTGAGTCTGGGTGAACTCCGGGAGTTGGTGATGGACAGGGAGGCCTGGCGTGCTGCAATTCATGGGGTCGCAAAGAGTCGGACACGACTGAGCGACTGATCTGATCTGATCTGATCTGATATAGCATAGAGCTCTAATGGCCTATATGGGAAAAAAAATCTAAAAAGAGCAGGTATATGTAGATGCATAACTGGCTCACTTTGCTGTATACCTGAAACTAATAAGACATTGTAAATCAACATACTCCAATAAATTTTTTTTAAGTTTGTCAGACAATTAGTTTGCTGAGTTTCAGCTGTTCTGATTCTGCAGTTAACACCATGACCTTGTACAAGTATTCAGTGTCTGCTTTTAGTGTCTTTATTTATAAAACGATGGGTTAATCATCTCTAAGGTCAAACTTATTTGCTCATCTTATTCCTGAAAGAAGGAAAATACAAAACCAGTGGACCCCAGCTCTGCTTTCTGTTCTGTGGTTTTGTGTTGTGAGACCTGGAGGTCAAACTCACTTGCACGCTTCTTGCCCCTGTTTCCTCAAGTGCTAAGTAGGGATAGGTTGACTAACTCATGAGATCGATAGTGAAGTTACAATAATTGGTTATATAAACAGCTTGAAATAATTTATTATACTATAGTGTATTATACAAATGTAAGGAACCCTCCAGTTAAAATTGTGCTCAGTTGTTCAGTTGTGGCTGACTCTTTGCGACCCCATGGACTGTAGCCCGCCAATCTCCTCTGTCCATGGAATTCTTTAAGCAAGAATACTGGATGGAGCATGCACAGGGACCCATGGGGAATAAAGAGGATTTCTTTACCACTTCCCCCCTCAGTCAATTTTTTTTTACCATCCACCCGATCCGATTCCTGATCCTGAGGTCCTTATCTTTTCAGGCATCTAGGTCAAACTCAAGGATGCTTTAATGTTGCCCTTTATATCATCCCAAGTCAGGGGCCTTGTAAACCATGAGTTTGTACAACAGTTAGATTAGGTGCATTTACTTTGATGTACTTTGCATCAAGGCTAGTCCTGAAAAGTACTAGAGTAGTCCCTTGGTATCAGTGGGGCATTGGTTTCAGGACTCTGTGGATACCGAAAATTCGAGGATGCTCAAATTCTAGAGTTGGCATGCCATATATGGTAGCTCTCCATCTGCCCTAGATTAAACCAACCGACCCTATACTACTGTATTTGTTGAAAGAAAAACCTGCACACCGGTGGATCCATGCAATTTAAACCCATGTTGTTCAACAGTCAACTGTATTTTTCTCTTCTTTCCAAAGTCTGCTTTCCTCTATTTTACAAATGCATATGTTCTTTAACAAACATGAAAAGCATTTAACCAAATGTGGGAAGCAATTGAAAGTTATTCTAGTGCTGAGGCATCAGTCAGTTCTATTTCTATAATGTCCAGGAACATTATTGTGTGACCTCACTAGGAAGGGAAGAGATAATGTTGTTTATAATGTTTCTCTGCATAAAATATGCTGAGCAGTGAGTGAGCAGAATCAGGGTGTGGCTGGCTGCTTTAACTCTGGACACAGATTAGGCCCCCAGAAAAGATGACGAGGCATTTGAATTGTGGTGACATAGGCTTTAATGAATGACCTAAGTGGGTTCGCTCTAGACCTCTCCATTTCTGGTTGGAAATGAAATTAAGCTTCTGATAAGTAAACTGCAAGTCCATTTACGGTTAATTTAATTTTTTTATGTGTGTTTGTTTTCAATATCTTGTTAATTAAATCACAGTGTATGGTACTTAGGTCCTCGACTCGAATCCTGGATCACAAATTGATTTTGCTGTCCCTTCTACTCACAAATACGGATGATATGAAAATCCGTAATGCCTTGGATAACATAAAATGACAATGAAGTTAGTTCCAGGATTTCCACGAAAAGGATATTAAGGGGAATACACGTTGGCCTTCCTTTGTGTCCAAAAACTTCGTAAAACTTCTACATGGATCAAAACTTGCCCAGCACTATCAAGGAAAATTGACGAAGAGGATGTCAGAGTTGTAACCCATGCAATTCTGATTATACTACAACTTAGTGTACAAACTGGGGCTTCCCTGGTGGCTCAAACTGTAAAGAATCTGCTTGCCAATGCAGGAGACCTGGGTCCAACCCTTAGGTTGGGAAGATCCCCTGGAGAAGAAAATGGCAATCTACTCCAGTATTCTTGCCTGGGAAATCCCAGGGACAAAGGAGCCTGGTGAGCTACAGTCCAGGGGGTTGCAAGCTTAGGACATGACTTAGCAACTAAACCACCATCACTGTGCAGATTGTATGAAAACAATCAAACAGATGCAGACCTAGACCTGGGATCACTGAGACTCTCTCCAGAGTCCATCGGTGAAACAAAAAGGATATGGATATAAACTTCCAGAGCTAAATTTGGAAGCTTCCATTTCTCCTTTTAATCTTCTCACCATCCTGAGCCCCACATTTCAGATCTTCTTCAGACTTTCAACTGTCCATAATCCTTCTAAATAAAGTACTGCCTAGTCAAGGGTTATCTGTCTTTTAATAGGTGATCCTAGAAGACCTCATAGTCATCAAAGAAACACAGTGATAAATTGGTGTCCCACCCAGAGGACTTGTCTTTCACATAGCTGTGTAGACCTCAGATTTCCCAACCTTGAAGAAGACAAGACACATTCTCTGCTAGAATCTTGTTTTCTTCAAAGGAAAGTCGAGAGAGAAACCAGGAGGCCATTCCCCAGACAGTAGCTTCAGCTTAGTAAAGAATGGAGAAAGCTCTCACTCTTGAATCCTCTGAATTCTGGAGGAGAGAATTAGAAAGGCCCACTCTCATCTACACTCTGAAAGACACCTAATTTTTGTTTTACTGGGAAAACGCCCCTAAGTTCTCATTTTGGCTTTCAGTACTGATGTGACAGACCCTTTCCTATTGCAAGCCTTTCCTACATTCCTGCGGACCTGCTAGAATGATCGCTGGTATCAGCTAACACTTATTGGACCTCCCCAGTGGTCCAGTGGTTAAGACTTTGTGCTTCCACTGCAGGGGGCTTGGGTTCTACCCCTGGTTGGGGAAATAGGATCCCACATGCTGCATGGCCAGCCAAAAAAAAACACAAACAAACAAACTTCTTTCTTCCAGCCCCATCATCTATATTTTCCCTCCAGCCCCATCTTCTAAATTCTGAACACATACTGAACCGTTCGTCTACCTAGAGAGAAATGAAAGTGTGTGTGTAGGCATGCTAAGTTTCTTCGGTCGTGTCTGACTCTTTACAACCCTATGGATTGTAGACAACCAAGCTTTTCTGTCCACAGGATTCTCCAGGCAAGAATACTGCAGTGGGTTGCTGTGCCCTCCTCAGGGGATCTTCCCGATCCAGGGATCAAATCCACCATCTCTTACATCTCCTGCATTGGCAGGAGGGTCCTTTACCACTAGGGTCACCTGGGAAGCCCAGAAAAGACATGAAAGTAATGCTGGTTAATTGATTTATTCAGGAAACGCTCTGTCTAAGCAAGACAAACTAACCAGGCTTGTCACTTCAGCTATTTCACTGGGGTGGGAAACAACCCATTGATCCTGAAGATCAGCTTGCCTCTGCTCCTAGAAATATGCCAAGGTAACTGTGGGCAGGTGAAGGGCTAGCCTAATGTTATTATGCACTCTCTTTCTTTTATTCTCAACGTGTAAGGTCTTGCAAGAGAAAAGTCTGTGAAAACTTGCTGCCATCTCAAAGTACAAAATAATAATAATTTACTACTACTGGGGCAACACAAATGTCTTTTAACAAACATTTGTTTAACATCATCTGTATCATAATCCCCTGTGTTCTGGGGAAATAAGCAAAACAGACAATAAACCCTGACTCTAGGTCATTTGGGCTTACTAGATTGGTACTCCAAGGCTTAATAGAAGCATTGTTATAAATCTTGATGGTAGGACTCACCGCCTTTCACAGGCTCATCTCACAGGCTGCCTCAGTTGTGTCTGGGTTTTCCCAGGGAGTTCGACACATGTGCTCAAGAATAAACCCACTAATGATCTTCTGCACTGCCTCTTCTTCAAGGCCCAGTGCCTTCCATGAGGACATACTCTTACCCCTAGGTTTCCATAGGTAGCCCTGTCATTCTGTCAGGCTCTTCAGCAGTTTGTCCATGGTTGTACACAAATGGGAACAAATTTTCCTCTACTCAACACAATATCACAACTTGGCTTGAAGCAGCACAGAAATAGCTCTTCCAGCTTCTACTACTACATCTTCCTGGCTAAGATGCCTGACTTCACTTCTAGAATCTGCCTGAGGATAAGATGCCCAACATTACTGAGTGCTCATATGTGCCAGGCATTGTTCTAAGCACTTTATGTGGATGAACTCATTTAAACCTCACACTAGCCTATGTTAGGCGTAGGTGTGGGCTGTGCTATTACCTTTTCCACCTTAAAGATGGGGAAAATAAGGCATAGTATGTTAGTTATCTACTGGTACACAACAATTGACCACAAAGTTAGCGGTTTAAAACAATAGATACTTATGTCACATTTTCTATGGGTCACTGCATAACTTAATTGGTGCCTCTGCCTCAGGGTCTCTCATTTGGCTGCAATCAGAGTGTTGGCTAAGGTTCAGGTCTCATCTGAAGTCTTGACTGGGAAAGATCTGTTTCTGATCCCATGTATATAGCTATTGGCAAGAGTCACTTCCTCTGGGACGTTGAATTGAGGGCCTTAGTTCTTAGCTGGCGGTTGTCCTGTGGACACCCTCAGATCTCTGCCATGTGGGCCTTCCCAACCGGGTGAATTACTTCATCAAAGCAAGCAAGGGAAATAGTCTGGCAAGAAGATAAAAGTCACAGTATTTGTAGCCGAATTGTGGAAGTGATACCCCAACTCCTTTGACATATTCCATTGGTTAGAAACAAGTCACAGCTCCTGCCCACGCCCATAAGAAGAAGATTATGTAAGTGTCCATACATACAAGGAGACATGAGTCATTGGGGGCCATTTGCGGGTCTGTATGCCACATGCAGAGAGGTTAAGTAACTTACTCTCTTATCCCTTTGGGACAGCTATAACAAAATATCACAGATTAAAGTGACTTACAAATAACAGGCATTTATTTCTTCCAGTTC
This sequence comes from Bos taurus, assembly GCF_002263795.3. NCBI lineage: Eukaryota > Metazoa > Chordata > Mammalia > Artiodactyla > Bovidae > Bos > Bos taurus. The sequence continues at coordinate 83,095,831 of NC_037336.1, read as the reverse complement.
TGGAGACTGGAAAGTGCAAGACCATGGCACCAGCAGATTCAGTGCCTGGTAAGAGCCCTTCACTGTACCCTCACTTGGTGGAAGGAGCACAAAGACTGCTGTAGGGACTATTTTGTAAGAACACTAATTTTATTTATGAGAGCTCTGCCCCCATGACTTAATCACATCTTACAGGCCCTACCACCTAATGCCATCACCTAGGGGATTGGGTTTCAGGATATGAATTTGGGTAAGAGCCACAGACATTCCATCTACTGCACTTACCCAAGAATTAACAACTAATAGACAATTAAGTCAGCATTTGAGTCCAGGAAAACTAGCTCCAAAGGATAGTGAAGTTCAAATGGACTGTAAATTAGGCTACACTCAGAACAAGGATGTCCTCTTTTATCATCCTTGGAATGAGTCACTAAAGTAAAAGTTGCTGAAGATGGAGGCTTTTTTGTGGTTATTGATTTTTTCCCCCATACAGGTTTTCAAAAACATGAAAACAACACTATGTGACTTAAACACAATTATCTAGATTGCCCTGGGTTCACGGGTGCTCAGGAGTGTCCGACTCTGAGTGTCCACTAGACTCCTCCCTGGAATTTTCCAGGCAAGAATACTGGAGTGGGTTGCTATTTCCTCCTCCAGGGGATCTTCCGGACCCAGGGATCAAACCCATATAGCCTGCATTGCAGGTAGACTCTTTACCACTGTGCTACCCTGAAAACATACTTAGGCTGCCAGGAGCTTTAAAAAAAATAAACAGAAGATGTGGTAAGCCTGTTTCCTTCATTTTCAGGTTGCAACAACTATTGTCTACAGCTAAGTAACAACTTAGTAACAATATGCTTGTCTGATTCCAACAACTCCCTCTGAGCCCATTTCCTGTTACTAGCATGCCCTTTGACTGTAGGCATTTGATTTTGCTACCATTAAAATTGAAAAGAGGGCATAGTAGGCCTGAACACAGAATTAGTTCAGTTCAGTCGCTCAATCATGTCCGACTCTTTGCGACCCCATGAATCGCAGCACGCCAGGCCTCCCTGTCCATCTAGTCAAGGCTATGGTTTTTCTTGTGGCCATGTATGGATGTGAGAGTTGGACTGTGAAGAAGGCTGAGCGCCAAAGAATTGATGCTTTTGAACTGTGGTGTTGGAGAAGACTCTTGAGAGTCCACCAACTCCCGGAGTTCATTCAGACTCACGTCCATCGAGTCAGTGATGCCAGCCAGCCATCCTATCCTCTGTCTTCCCCTTCTCCTCCTGCCCCCAATCCCTCCCAGCATCAGAGTCTTTTCCAAAGAGTCAACTCTTCGCATGAGGTACCCAAAGTACTGGAGTTTCAGCTTTAGCATCATTCCTTCCAAAGAAATCCCAGGGCTGATCTCCTTCAGAATGGACTGGTTGGATCTCCTTGCAGTCCAAGGGACTCTCAAGAGTCTTCTCCAACACCACAGTTCAAAAGCATCAATTCTTTGGCGCTCAGCCTTCTTCACAGTCCAACTCTCACATCCATACATGACCACAGGAAAAACCATAGCCTTGACTAGATGGAACTTCGTTGGCAAAGTAATGTCTCTGCTTTTGAATATGCTATCTAGGTTGGTCATAACTTTCCTTCCAAGGAGTAAGCGTCTTTTAATTTCATGGCTGCAGTCACCATCTGCAGTGATTCTGCAGCCCAGAAAAATAAAGTCTGACACTGTTTCCACTGTTTCCCCATCTATTTCCCATGAAGTGATGGGACTGGATGCCATGATCTTCGTTTTCTGAATGTTGAGCTTTAAGCCAACTTTTTCACTCTCCTCTTTCACTTTCATCAAGAGGCTTTTGAGTTCCTTTTCACTTTCTGCCATAGGGTGGTGTCATCTGCATATCTGAGGTTATTGATATTTCTCTTGGCAATCTTGATTCCAGCTTGTGCTTCTTCCAGTCCAGCGTTTCTCATGATGTACTCTGCATATAAGTTAAACAAACAGGGTGACAATATACAGCCTTGACGTACTCCTTTTCCTATTTGGAACCAGACTGTTGTTCCATGTCCAGTTCTAACTGTTGCTTCCTGACCTGAATACAGGTTTCTCAAGAGGCAGGTCAGGTGGTCTGGTATTCCCATCTCTTGCAGAATTTTCCACAGTTTATTGTGATCCACACAGTCAAAGGCTTTGGCATAGTCAATAAAGCAGAAATAGATGTTTTTCTGGAACTCTCTTGCTTTTTCCATAATCCAGTGGATGTTGGCAATTTGATCTCTGGTTCCTCTGCCTTTTCTAAAACCAGCTTGAACATCAGGAAGTTCACGGTTCACATATTGCTGAAGCCTGGCTTGGAGAATTTTGAGCATTACCTTACTAGTGTGTGAGATGAGTGCAATTGTGTGGTAGTTTGAGCATTCTTTGGCATTGCCTTTCTTTGGGATTGGAATGAAAACTGACCTTTTCCAGTCCTGTGGCCACTGCTGAGTTTTCCAAATTTGCTGGCATATTGAGTGCAGCACTTTCACAGCATCATCTTTCAGCATTTGAAAGAGCTCAACTGGAATTCCATCACCTCCACTAGCTTTGTTCGTAGTGATGCTTTCTAAAGCCCACTTGACTTCACATTCCAGGATGTCTGGCTCTAGGTCAGTGATCACACCATCGTAATTATTTGGGTCGTGAAGATTTTTTTTGTACAGTTCTTCTGTGTATTCTTGCCACCTCTTCTTAATATCTTCTGCTTCTGTTAGGTCCATACCATTTCTGTCCTTTATCGAGCCCATCTTTGCATGAAATGTCCCCTTGATATCTCTAATTTTCTTGAAGAGATCTCTAGTCTTTCCCATTCTGTTGTTTTCCTCTATTTCTTTGATTGATCGCTGAGGAAGGCTTTCTTATCTCTTCTTGCTATTCTTTGGAACTCTGCATTCAGATGCTTATGTCTTTCCTTTTCTCCTTTGCTTTTCACTTCTCTTCTTTTCACGGCTATTTGTAAGGCCTCCCCAGACAGCCATTTTGCTTTTTTGCATTTCTTTTCCATGGGGATGGTCCTGATCCCTGTCTCCTGTACAATGTCACAAACCTCATTTCATAGTTCATCAGGCACTCTATCTATCAGATCTAGGCCTTTAAATCTATTTCTCACTTCCACTGTATAATCATAAGGGATTTGATTTAGGTCATACCTGAATGGTCTAGTGGTTTTCCCTACTTTCTTCAATTTAAGTCTGAATTTGGTAATAAGGTAATAAGGAACACTGAATAGTGAGCCTGTTTATGGGGTAACTTAAAATTGGTTTCTCCCTTATATCTAACCTATATCAAGTTTCTTTGAATAAGGCAGTGTTTATACACATAAATTAAATATCACCCTCAAGATGTGCTATCAGCTTAACAAAGTTACACATATTTATTTGTAGACCATTGATATAAGACAATGTCATTATTACCCTCACCTGCGAGAAGGCTACCTGCTTATCTGCTTATGCACAAACTATTCTACCTAGTGGTAGCTACCTGAAATATAAATGCAACACCTTAGAGGAACTCAAAAACCTTTTGGGAAATAGGATTATTCATTTGTTCCTTTATTTGATCAGTAGACATATATTCTGTACGCTAGGGCATGCTAAGTCACTTCAGTCATGTCCAACTCTTTGTTACCCTATGGTCTGTATGCTAGTAACTGTACTAATAGGCCTAATTATAATAACTAAAATTGTGAAACACTGAATGCAGATGATTGATAATATCAACAGTGTCCTATACCAAGTTTGTGGTATACAGGAACAATACCTGGGTCCTTGTTGTTCAGTTGCTCAGTCGTGTCTGACTCCTTGCGACTCCATGGACTGCAACATACCAGGCTTCCCTGTCCTTCACCATCTCCCAGAGCTTGCTGAAATTCATATCCATCAAGTCAGTGGTGCCATCGAACCATCTTGTCCTCTGTTGTCCCCTTTTCCTCATGTCCTCAATTTTTCTCAGCATCAGGTAGCCAAAGTATTGGAGCTTCAGCTTCAGCTTCAGCACCTGGGTCTTCTACTTTTCGCAAAATTCAAAGCTGCCTTGGTTCAAATCCCCTCAGTGGTAGTGGTTTAGTTGCCCAGTGGCATCCAAGTCTTGCGACCCCATGGACCGTAGCCCCCCAGGCTCCTCGGTCCATGGGATTTCCCAGGCAAGAGTACTGGAGTGGGTTGCCATTTCCCTCTCCAGGGGATCTTTCTGACCCAGGGATTGAACCCATGTGAAAAAGTGTCTCCCGCATTGCAGGCAGATTCTTTACCACTGTGTCACCTAGGAAGACTCAAATCCCCTTGATTATTTAAATAAAATGGCAAGGTTGATTTGGGGTTATGAACATTATCCTTGGCAAGCTGTTTCTAAATTACCATATAATTGTATGTTATTTGTCACATTATCCATACTTCAAATAAACTATATAAGAAATATAATTAAAGCTATTAGGTTCTAAAGTCTGGCAATTAGGTGATTCAAACTGGCTCTTTCTCTCTTCTAATTCCTTAGGCACATATCATAAAAGAGGAATGGTATCCCCCACCGCAGCCCCAGCTGGCAATTCTGATTGTCCCGTGATTTCACAGCTGCAAATCGGCCCCCACCCTTTCACACTTGTCTCAGGCCAGGGATGCTTTCTTTAATTAGTACATGACAAACTTGAGTCCTGATTTGTCTGTTGCTTTGGTCCCTGGGTTACCTGAGTGCAGGCTCGTCTAATTGGGAAAGAAAACCTACTTAACCAGTGATGCTATTTGCCTGACACTTAAAAAAGGGGAGAGTAATTTTTCTGGTTGTTGAGTTTGCTTTCTTTACTGCATTTGCACTCACTGGGAACTTCTCTCTCTTACAATTTAGTATCATGTCTAAGCTTTGTACCTACATTTCTGCTGTTATTTTCATTCTTATGGTTCTTAAACCTTCTCCAACTTGAAAATGGCCTCTTAAAAAAGCCACTAAGAGCTAAGCCTGTGAGAGACAGCCTGCAGAGTGTGATTTGAGGAGATGCAAGGCCCTCCTTTTTGAGGGCAGAGGTGAAGCAAACCAAATACTGCCCTTTCTTCCTTTTTTATTTTAAATTGTCAGGGTTGCTTAACCACTTCTCTCAGTGGTTAAGTCACATAGATGATAGCTTTGTTCTAGAAGTCCAAGTTGCGCACAGGTAGAGAAGAGAGCTTAGGTAAGGAAATCTGTGATTCCTGGCATTCTCTCTGCTTGAAACAAAAGTTTAAGACCTATTTTCTTAAAAAGTTACCAAGAGGTTTCCTGAGGAATGAGACCATAGGACAGAAAGTGAAAATGGGGATAGGATAAAATGAGAGAAGCATATGTTTTATTTGCTTTGGAAGTGACAAACAAACATTAAGCATCTATGCTATACAGGAGGTAGTCAAGGCTATGGTTTTCCAGTAGTCATGTATAGATGTGAGAGTTGGACTATAAAGAAAGCTGAGCGCCGAAGAATTGATGCTTTTGAACTGTGGTGTTGGAGAAGATTCTTGAGAGTCCCTTGGACTGCAAGGAGATCCAACCAGTCCATCCTAAAGGAGATCAGTCCTGGGTGTTCATTGGAAGGACTGATGTTGTAGCTGAAACTCCAATACTTGGGCTACCTGATACGAAGAGCTGACTTATTGGAAAAGACCTTGATGCTGGAAAAGATTGGGGGCAGGAGGAGAAGGGGACAACAGAGGATGAGATGGTTGGATGGCATCACCGACTCATTGGACATGAGTTTGGGCAGACTCCAGGAGTTGGTGATGGACAGAGAAGCCTGGCATGCTGCGATTCATGGGGTTGCAAAGAGTTAGACATGACTGAGCGACTGAACTGAATATTAGATACTGAGGGGAGATACGAAAACAATGCAAAACATGCTTCCGTGGGGCTGGAGATACTGCAGGCTGATACACACTGGTGAAGCAGGTGACAGTGGCATGAGGCAGAGGTCAAAGTGCTGCACACAGGCAGGCTGTACTACAGAAGTGCCTCACGGAGGACACGGGGTCAGAGCTTCACAGCTAAGAGGGAAGAAGTTCAGACACTATTATTACATGAGCATAGATGACTTGGAATTGGACTGTGTATAGTGTGTGATGGAGACAAGAAGGAAACTGATCAGGGTAGAATGAAAGATTTACCTCAGGCAGTTTAAGACAGGAACTGAGACTTACCCCATGAGCATTAGATAGTCATCATAGATATCTGAATAGAGAAATGACAAAATGAAATGGATGTCATAGGAAGAATGAAGTTGGTGGTGGTTTTGAGGTGGGAAGCACTGGAGGAGGAAAGACAGGTCAGGAAATAGCAGAAGTCCAAATGTGCTTAGGATGGTAACAGGAAGAAATGAACAGGATGGGAAGAAAGGATTTTTTTGTTTTTTAACGCCTGCACATAGGATATTATTGAGATGGAGGGGGCAAAGAAGACTGTGAGGTCTACCCCCTAAATGACTCAGCTTGAGAGGGGTTGAGAGTGACTCAGTGTCAGCTAGGTGACTTAGTAAAGGGGAAAACCCCAGATTTCAATAAGTATAAACACAGAATCAAGAGAATTTAAAGCTACAAAGGGCTTCAGAGATCATATATTCTAGCCCCTTCATTTGATAGGAGGTCAGCTGAGGCACAGGGCAGATGTGTCACTCAACCTAGGGCAGTGAGCAAATGTAGGGAAACCGAGGAGCAAAGGAGGGCCAGTGTAGCAGCCCATGCAGATGGCTGCCCACATCTTTTCCCACTGGGCCATCCTGCCTGCTTCACCATTCATTCTGTCTAGTTCTCAGGACAGTAGCTCTCAAACTCAGGACTAAGGACCAGGGCCCATCTACTGCCAACTTATTAATAGACAAAATAAAAATAGACTAACTTTTTCAAAAAGCTAAGTTCATTTATTTAAAGAACTAACCTTTATTAAGGGAGTATGTCCTTGTTTAATAGTTGCTGTTACAACCCCCTTTCATTTAGGAAATGAGGCACTGATATGCATGGTACAATTTTTCCTGTCTTTTTTAACACTAGCTTTTATATACTGTTAGTCATCATTTCTTTATCCTTCTCTTGCCTTGGGCAGGAGCCCTCAGGATGGACACTGGGGTAGAGGTAAGGGGAAGTGAAAGTGAAAGTTGCTCGGTCGTGTCGGACTCTTTGCAACTCTATGACTATACAGTCCATGGAATTCTCCAGGCCAGAATACTGGAGTGGGTAGCCTTTCCCTTCTCCAGGTTTCTTCCCAAACCAAGGATTGAACCCAGGTCTCCTGTATTGCAGGTGGATTCTTTGCCAGCTAGGCCACAAGAGAAGCCCATGAGGGGATATAAGGGATAACTACTACCGGGCACTTTTACTCCCTGTCCCTTGGCCTTGGACCAAGGCATGGCAGTAGTGGTGGGAAATGGACCCCAGTTCTTTGATATGGCTCTGTGATATTTCTTCAACCCTTGGTCATTTGCAAAGTAACCTGCAAAAGCAGTTTCTAGCTGCCTTTCCATTAGATCGCACTGTCTTTCCCACAAAGTCAACCTCACTGCTATGGTCTGTGTGGAGGATCATAGTCCCTCACAGAAGCAGACTTTGGTGGGCTGCTCCATCAGGGCTTCGAGACAGCTGCCTGAATCCTGCTGGGCTGAGCTTGGTCCCAGGGGAAGCAGAACTTACAAGAATCTGGACACCCCAAGAAAAAGAAATGCAAAAAGTCAAAATGGTTGTCTGAGGAGGCCTTGCAAATGACTGAAAAAAGAAGAGAAGTGAAAGGCAAAGGAGAAAAGGAAAGATAAACCCATTTGAATGCAGAGTTCCAAAGAATAGCAAGGAGAGATAAGAAAGACTTCCTAAGTGATCAATACAAAGAAATAGAGGAAAACAATAGAATGGGAAAGACTAGAGATCTCTTCAGGAAAATTAGAGATACCAAGGAAACATTTCATGCAAAGATGGGCACAATAAAGGACAGAAATGGTATGGACCTAACAGAAGCAGAAGATATTAAAAAGAGGTAGTAAGAATACACAGAAGAACTGTACAAAAAAGATCTTCATGACCCGGATAACCATGATGGTATGATCACTCATCTGGAGCCAAAGTCAAGTGAGCCTTAGGAAGCTTCACTACAAGCAAAGCTAGTGGAGGTGATGGAATTCCAGCTGAGATACTTCAAGTCCTAAAAGATGATGCTGTTAAAGTGCTGCACTCAATATGCTGGCAAATTAGGAAAACTCAGCAGTGGTCACAGGACTAGAAAAGGTCAGTTTTCATTCCAAACCCAAGAAAGGCAATGCCAGAGAATGTTCAAATTATTGCACAATTGCACTCATCTCACATGCTAGCAAAGTAATCCTCAAAATTCTCCAAGCTAAGTTTCAACAGTATGTGAACCGAGATCTTTCAGATGTCCTAAATTGCCAACATTTCAGAGATCAAATTGCCAACATCTGCTGGATCATCGAAAAAGCAAGAGAGTTCCAGAAAAACATCTACTTCTGCTTTATTGACTACACCAAAGCCTTTGACTGTGTGGATTACAACAAACTGTGGAAAATTCTTTAAGAAATGGGAGTACCAGACCACCTTACCTGCCTCCTGAGAAATCTGTATGCAGGTCAAGAGGCAACAAACAGTTAGAACCTGACATGGAACAACAGACTGGTTCCAAATTGGGAAAGGCTGTATATTGTAATCCTTCTTATTTAACCTATATGAGCCACCAGGGAAGCCCTAATATGCAGATTGCTGCTGCTGCTGCTAAGTCACTTCAGTCGTGTCCGACTCTGTGTGACCCCATAGACGGCAGCCCACCAGGCTTCCCCGTCCCTGGGATTCTCCAGGCAAGAACACTGGAGTGGGTTGCCATTTCCTTCTCCAATGCATGAAAGTGAAAAGTGAAAGTCAAGTCGCCCAGTCATGTCCGACTCTAGCGATCCCATGGACTGCAGCCTACCAGGCTCCTCCAGCCATGGGATTTTCCAGGCAAAAGTACTGGAGTGGGGTGCCATTGCCTTCTCCGAATATGCAGATTACATCATGTGAAATGCTGGGTTGGAGGAAGCACAAGCCGGAATCAAGATTGCCAGGTGAAATATCAACAATCTCAGGTATGCAGATGACACCACCCTTATGGCAGAAAACAAAGAGGAACTAAAGAGCCTACCAATGAAAGTGAAACAGGAGAGTGTAAAAGCTGGCTTAAAACTCAACATTTAAAGAATTAAGATCATAGCATCCGGTCCTATCACTTTATGGCAAATAGATGGGGAAACAGTGGAAAAAGTGAGAGACTATTTTCTTGGGCTCCAAAATCATTGCAGATGGTGACTGCAGCCATGAAATTAAAAGACGTTTGCTCCTCGGAAGAAAAGCTATGACCAGCCTAGACAGCATATTAAAAAGCAAAGACATTACTTTGTCAACAAAGCTCTGTAGAGTCAAAATTATGGCTTTTCCAGTAGTCATATATAGATGTGAGAATCACACTACATAGAAAGCAAAGCGCCGAAGAATTGATGCTTTTGAACTGTGGTGTTGGAAAAGACTCTTGAGAGTCCCTAGGACTGCAAGGAGATCCAACCAGTCCATCCTAAAGGAAATCAATCCAGAATATTCACTGGAAGGACTGATGCTGAAGCTGAAGTTCCAATACTTTGACCACTCGATGCAAAGAATTGACATTTGAAAAGACCTTGATGCTAGGAAAGATTGAAGGCAGAAGGTGCCGACAGGGGATGAGATGGTTGGATGGCCATCACCAACTCAATGGACATGAGTTTTAGTAAACTCCGGGAGTTAGTCATGGACAGGGAAGCCTTACGTGCTGCAGTCCATGAGGTCACAGAGTCGGGACACAAGTGGGTGACTGAACTGAACTGGGCCCTATATCACACAAGACTAGGGCACATTGGGTCAGCCGGCAGGAAGGCCTGCTCATCAAAGATTCAGTGACAGCTGCCGCATTTTCTAAATATGACGTAAGGGGAAGACTGCTGCACCCAGAATTAAGGTATTTGGGTTGCTTATCCTACAATTAAAAGTAGTCACTTTCAATTGGGTCTGTTTCCTGAATTCCAAAACTGCGTGCCTAGGATTCCGTTCAGGAATACAAGCTTCTAATATCGAACAGGATTCGGTAGACTTGCAGGGCAGAAGTCACGTGGAGTCCAGCTGGAACCACCCCCCCGCCGCAAGCTGAACGCGCGGAACCCAGCGAGTTCTGACTCCAGACCACACCCTCCTGCCACGTCCCTTCCGGGGAGGAGGGCGAGTGACAGTGGGAGCTCAGCGTGCGCGCCCCCGGCAGGCTCGGCGCGCGCGTCTCCGCCCGACTTGCCACAGATCCCGTCTGGGCTGGGTGGGCGGGGCACAGCGGAGAGGAGCGGAGCGGGGCGGGGCGCGCGGAGAGGACCGGCGCCCGGATAGGAGGCCGAGGAGGAGGAGTAGGGGAGAAAAGCCGGCGGCCCGGTGGGGCAGAGGGGCGAGCAGGAGGCCGGTTGCACGGGTGTGTGGGGCGCGGAGCGGCGCCGGGACAGCGGGGAGCAGCTGGGCACGGCGGCCGCGGCAGCCGGGATTTGGGCCGCGGTTCGGCCGGGCCGGCCGGTGAGTGTCGGGGGCAGTCTGCCCGGGAGGCTGGCGCGGCCCGGGCTGTGCCCGAGGGCAGAGGCGGCGGCCGAGCCGGAGGCGGCGTTGCGGCGGGCGGGCCCGGCCGGGCCTGGGGCGGAGTAAACACGGCCTCACAGGGATTCCGCGAGTCCCAGGCCGGGTCCTGGCGGCGAGAGGGCGGCGGCGGCTTGGCCTCTGCGCCCAGCCCGCTGCCCGGCCGGCCCTGGAGGCCGCCGGCAAATGGCGCCTCAGACCCCGCGGGCCGACCCCTCGGTGCCACCCGGGCTCGCGGGTCTGTGGGTGAGGGTAGGTGGGGAGAAGCCAGAGTTAAACTTAGGAAGCCCTAAGATCCTCGAAAACCCGGCTTCTCTTCCCTTTTGCAGATTAGAAACTTGCTTTGTTTGGGAACAGACGGGTGAAAGTAATGCTGAGAGGCATCGCAGACTGTCTCCACGGGATGAGTGAAGTTGGTAACTTTTCCATTCATGGAAGTGAGAGGATCTTAGTCTTAGCCTCAGTCCTTGTTTAAGAGGAATATCCTGATTTTATAGGTCTGAGGGATATGACCATTTCCAAGTTGTTTGTGTCCTGTCTCGTGGAAGTGCATTGCTGGGAAGGTAGCATAGCGTGCACGTTGAATTCAAAGTAATCTCCTTTGAGCGCGTTTTTTTACGCGTGTATTTAGAGAATAGAGCCAGAACAGCGTTTTGTTTATCATGGTTCTAGTACTCCATTCCCCGCTCTCCCTGTGTCTTGTTTTTCTTTCTGAGCCATGTCGTAAGTCTTGGATAAAAGATGCTTGGGAAGGAATTGACCTTTTATTCCATAATTACTTTGTTGACTCGGATCCAAGATGAAGTTATTTATGGGCATTCTGGTATCAGTGTAGATTAACTTAAAACTTTACATACAAAACCCCAAGCTTTCTAAGCTTTTAATTTCTGTTTGCTACATTTCAATCCATTTTTGTGTCCTTTAGAGTCCTAGAAATTCTATTAACAGATTTTGCATTTCCTCATACCTTTTAAGCTTTTCCAGAGTTGTTGACAGCCAAGAGGGAAGAGAGTAGCATAAAATGTAAGATGAGGGTTTTCCTAAGGGATCAGGTTTTCAGTTTACAGTTTTCGCTGAATCATGTTCTTTATGCTTAGTCACTGTTTCTTACTACAGAAGTTTAATCGGGGATAACATGATGTTTTGCTAACTTTTTAAGTTGCTCATTTGTTTTTATTTGGCATTTTAATGCGGTGACATAGCTCTTTTGTGTATGTGTGATTCTGGAATTGTTAGTGGGTGGAGTTTTGAGAGTGTTATCAGAGAACTGAAGTTTCCGATATAGGCAAACTTTTATGCATTCCAAGTGTACTAGGTATTTAATTTCAATCCAGTACTTTTGTATGGCTAGCATTGGAGACTTTTTTTTTTTTTTAATAAACAAAATGTCCTAATATGCTATTAAAGAAAAATAGTACATATTTTGGGATACTGTATATAGTTAGAGAGGTGCTTTAAGGTCACCAAAATAGGTCTTGTTTCATGTGTGTTTACTATTTGATAGGCTGTGTTACTAAAATGTGGCTTTTAATGGCATAAGCCTTATGCTATTTGGGGTGGTTTTGGTAACTCTTGTAACTAAGTTACCATGACTGCTTGTTTCATTAAAAGAAGTTAGCACATGCTTTGGAATGACATGGTATTTGTAGAATTTATTAATGTTCAAGTCTTCAGTCAAAAGGCTATAAAATATTATTTAATTTCAAATTTATTTTTGATGAAATAAGTGAGATTGGCTTTGGACTAGTGGTTTTTACACTATGGGTAGCTCAATAGTTAAATACAAGATAAGCATGCCTCAATTACAACCCAGTCTTTGGAAATCTTTTTCCAAAAAGGTTTGTCTTTTTTTTTTAAGAGTGGGTAATGTTAGCATTAGATCCTCATATGATTGTTTTTAATAAACTTTATAAGTATAAATGCCCTGATATAGAAATATATATATATAGATAAAGTTTTGTGCATGTGTGTGTGTCTGTTGTGTAAAGTGATCTGTCTTCTGAGCAATACTTGTTTGTGTCGTACTGGACACGCTAATAATTATAACCAACCTTTGTAGAGTACAAGGTGGTTTTCACAGTACAGTAATTACATCACGGTCACAAAGCTGAGTTCTTGGAAGCCCATTCCCCTGTTCCATGCTGCCCGTTGTAATAAGTTGAGTTCCACCATTCTGGTGGATTATTTTTATCTGAGTATCAACTCAAATAGGTTCTGGTATGAATATTAAATATTAATATTTGTTATTTTAATTTCTGATATAAGTCTGTAGTAATTTCTTTTGTTTATTTAGTGGAGAACAATTTCAAGTAGTTAGGATTTTCACTTTGAGATGTTACCTATGACCGTATTTAGAAATGCAAGATTTATGTTTTGATTATATCATAACTGGAAGGGTAAAAACTTGAAAACAAAATTCCACATAATTAGGTCATCATTCTATTAAAAAAAAAAGTCAGAACCAAAATTTAATAAAAGAATGTATACAGTGTAACCAGTTTAGCCATTTTGAACTCATCAGTAGGCCAGGTAGTTTGAGATGGGAGTTTAATGATCTTGGATTTTTCAGTCTTGGCTAGTCATCCCAGCCCCCCTTTTTATACCAATAAAGTAAAATATCCAATTGAGGTTATATTTTTATTATGGCCTTTCAAACTGAGTGCACCTATCAGTAAATCAGCAGCAATGTTTGTATTTATTGTGCAGTAGCACCTCTGACTATGCAGTAAGCATGGGACTTGCTCTGGAGGAGTTAAAACTGATTGCTAAATATGAAATTTCAGTCATAGACTTCCTGGTTAACTAATGAGCCAGTCTGTCTGTCTGTAGTTCCATTTCAGCCTTTCAGTGAAGCAACATTTTATTGTCTCAGTGGAATTTTTTTTTAATCTAATATCATTCAGTTTAGTCGCTCAGTCATGTCCGACTCTTTGCAATCCCATGGACTGCAGCACGCCAGGCTTCCCTGCCCATCACCAACTCCCAGAGCTTACTCAAACTCATATCCATCGAGTTGGTGATGCCATCCAACCGTCTCATCCTCTGTCATTCCCTTCTCCTCCTACCTTCAGTCTTGCCCAGCATCAGAGTCTTTTCCAATGAGTCAGTTCTTCACATCACGTGGCCAAAGTATTGGAACTTCAGCATCAGACCTTCCAATGAATATTCAGGACTGCTTTCCTTTAGGATGGACTGGGCTGATCTCCTTGCAGTCCAAGGGACTCTCAAGAGTCTTCTCCAACACCACAGTTCAAAAACATCAGTTCTTTGGTACTCAGCTTTCTTTACGGTCCAACTCTCGCATCCATACATGACTACTGGGAAAACCATAGCTTTAACTATACGGACCTTTGTCAGTAAAGGTCTAATATCATATTGTAATATTAAGGAAGTAGACTTATGACACTTCCTTTCCTCACCCTCTGCGTACTCAGTCACCTGCACACATGTGGAGACCTTGATTTCTGCTTTTCTTTTTGAATTGCATCCCTCTATAGTCAGTAAACTAACCAGACTGCAGGATTCATTAAAAAGTTAAAGAAAATATACAGTTAAACATTTCCTTCTGTGCCTTTTGTTATTATTTTTTAAACAATGGAAGATTGAAATTAATTTTCTTTATTTTTCCCTTTGATTTGCTTTTTTTGATGGACAGTTTAGCTTATTCCACATATAATGCCTGGAACATATGCCCTAGATGCTCAGTAAATATTTGAATACTTTTGACTTTTTGTAGAAGGTACAATGAAGTAATTTTTGATTTTGACTCAATCTGGTTGACTAATAATAGATTTATAAAGCATGTTTTTATGATGTATGTAGCTTTCCATGGATCAAGAATTGTTTTGGAATCCATTTGGTTATTTCTTGTACTATAATAATTTCACTCATATTAATAAACGAGGCTCTAATTAAGGCACAATCTTGAATACAAGGAACACTGGAGATCCCCTGGAGAAGGAAATGGAAACTCACTCCAGAATTCTTGCCTGGGAAATCCCATGGACAGAGGAGCGTGGCAGACTACAGTCCACGGGGTCATGAAAGAGTCAGGCATGACTTAGTGACTAAACAGCAAGAGCAACATGACTGGTATTACCAAGGAAAAATGCTGTGTGTGATGAACACATGAGTATATGGAATCTGTGTCTTACCTTGCCTTTGCGTATGTGGAAAAGTACCATTTAAGCTGATAAAGATTTGAGACAACAGGAAGGGGGGAGGAGAGAGAGAGAGTATGTGTGTGTGTGTCCGTATCTGTGTCTGTCTGTCTGTGAGTCAGAGGCAGACCTTAAGATCAGCCTGAGGCAGCAAGTTGTGTTGAATATTTGGATGACTTGATTTAGCATATTTTAAAATCAAGTTAATTTGCAGTTCTTTATTTATCTACGTATTGTAATGAATTTGGAAAAATAATTCTTTTTTGAAGGCAATATCTTTATGTCTAGAAATAGCCTTAAATAACAAGATCTCATTTCACTGTATGGGCAAATGCCATGTCTTAAAATTGTTTTTATGGATTACTTGTCAGCCACAGATTATGAGTTGGCCTAGAATTTCTGTTGGAGAAAATTGAAACTATTGTAAAGCATTTAATCATTTACAGTATTTTGCAGTCTAATGAAACTTTTTCCAGTCATTCAACTTTAAGTGTAAATAGATATGTTATTTGGAAGATTAAGATTCTGGTTTAGAGTTTTTTTAAAAAACTTAATATTGGGGAGTTTTAAATTAAGCTCATCTTGAGCTTGAAGCTCAGTTGTAACAATATGTTTTCTGCCGGACCTGCTGTGTCACTGTTCAACTGATAAATCAGGAATCAACATTTTAAACTTGTTTCATAGAATTCCTGAGCGATTGTGAAATACTTTTTGGAGGCATATTTAATTTGATAATAGCGATTTTGAAAGAGGATGGATCTGAAAGTTTTAAATTTTGAAAGAATACCTGAGAATACTCTTTGGGTATTGTCTAGTGCATTCTTAAAAATCTTATTTCTTAATATATTTAATTGTAAAATTGACTTAAACTTGATTGCTTCTTGGTATAACTGTTTTGTGTAAACAGCTCAGTTTACAAACAGTAAATTTGTACTGTTTTGTACATTTATATTGAGCATTACATATGTAAGTTTTTAAAAAAATAATTTAGTAAAACACTAATGTTCAAAGCAAAGTAATGTGCTATTATAATTAGAAAGGACCAAGAAGACTTTCTTGACCACAAGAGTGATTAAGTGCTGGGATAAACTACAAGCAAAGCAAAGTTGTGTAACCTCCATTCCTCAAATAACATCTTAAAATTGCATCACTGGTTACTGAAGTGCTGTCTTATTTTCTTAAACTTTTGTAAGTAAGCATATCTGTTTTTGTCCATATATATTGATCAGATATAGATTGCAGTCCTAGCTCTGCCACTTACTAGGTAGATGACCTTGGGTAAGTCACTTAGCCCTTCTGTACCTCAGTTTTCTCTGGGCTGTTACAAGGATTAAGTGACATTAACATGGTATATATTAATACCAAGAAGGATAGAGTACCTAGTTAATGTTCCTTTTTCCTTTAAGCCTACTTCAATAAATAATAAATGTTATGGACTTACCGCTGTGGATACTTGTTTTTATTATTTTTTTAAACATTTGTCCAAAGGAGGAATAGTGTGGAGGAGTCTATTTATTTTGAACCTTGAGAGCCTTCTACTTCAGCCTTTTAAAGTTGTTGCTGTTATGCATTAACTCAGTTGTTTGTAACAGTTGCTATTTTAAACACATCTGAATTAAGGGATGTTTTGAGATGTGTTCTGTCTGGTGTGGTCATGTGATGTGCATGTAACATAAAGTGTTCCTATTAGTTCTGAGAGCATTGGTCACTTCTGTTGGAACTGCTTGTATTTTTAGGTTTCTCTCTTAGTAACAGTCAAGTTTATAACCTTCAGCATGTGAGATGAACTCAGTCTAGTTGTTGCAAAATAAGAAAGCTGCAGCTGTTTTCACAATCTAATCATTCAGTAAAATTTGTCTTCTTATTAAAGTTTCTCTGCATAAGTTACAGATGTCATCAGTAGCCTGTCATTTGTTCTATTTTGACCCCTTTAGCAGTATATCTTTAATTTATAGGTCATTTCCTTGGCTTTAAATTTCATAGGGATAAACATTCAGAAGTATTCATAATTTGTAACTTTTAAAAACATTTTAAAATGTAGTTTTGTTGATAAATGTGTGCCTTGTTTTCTTCTGTCCCTGGCATCAGTACATACCATAATATCAACTCAGAACTTTGCTGCTTAATCAACAAAAACTCTGTCAAATAGCAAAAAAAAAAAAAACTTTTGCTATTTGAGTTTGAGGAAAATTAAGTCTGTCCTAGAGACAAAGAAATAGCTATCTGGGGAATAATTATTTTACATTAGCCACCTAGATGCAAGATTTGAATTTATGGAAAAAAATATTGAAAGAGCTAGCAATCTCGTATGCACTGAAGTGAAGAAAATAGGCTAAAAATTGGCTTCTTATCCAGGAAATTATTAATTTGGGGAATTTTGAGGTGAGTTACCTGTGCCATATGCAAGTGGAGGTATATAGTAAGTACGTAGCTGTAGAGATCTGAAGTTTGGACGAGGGATCTGGGCAGGAGGTACAGATAAGTTTTCAGCATATAAATGGCAATTGAAGCTTGTGAGAAATTGAGAGCACCCTGGGAGAATGTATAGATTGAACCAGAAAGAACATGGATCCTTGAAGAAGAGAAATATTTTAGAAGAAAAGATTAAGGAATAACCAGAAATAGGGGGAAAAGCAGGGAGAATGTATAGATTGAACCAGAAAGAACATGGATCCTTGAAGAAGAGAAATATTTTAGAAGAAAAGATTAAGGAATAACCAGAAATAGGGGGAAAAGCAGGGAAATGTGAGATCATAGAAACTAAAGAAAGATAGTAGTTCGGAAAGGAGGAGGAATTAG
Source organism: Bos taurus (assembly GCF_002263795.3). Taxonomy (NCBI): domain Eukaryota; kingdom Metazoa; phylum Chordata; class Mammalia; order Artiodactyla; family Bovidae; genus Bos; species Bos taurus. Next base: position 83,078,249 of record NC_037336.1, on the reverse strand, counting down.
TCAACAAAGTGATGTAATGGCTAAAAAGATGAGGTCTGGAAAAAATGCCCTTTGAATTTAGCACTGGGAATCTTGATGCAGCGGTTTTAATGAGTGGTTGTAAAAATAAAGCCATGTTAGAGGGCTGAAGAGTACATGGGACGTTAACAGGCTTTGTTTATTTGTTGCTTTTCTTTTGAAAGCTTGAGTGAATAGGAACAACGTAGTAGCAAAAGCAAGATACTGCTTTATTACTTAGGGTTTAAAGAAGAAATAGTCTTCTAAGTTTTTGCTGCTAATAGGAACAAGCCATTAAAGAAGTTGAAGATTTACAGAAAAGAAGACATTGAATAGGCTTAGTAATTATAATTTAAATCGGTGTATTGTGGCATTGCTTTCTCTGTGTATAAAACTTTTCTTGATAAAAGCAGGGAAAACCATTAGTTATCTGTAATCCTTTCATGTTATTTTATGGCTGCTATTTATTTGCTTAAAATCCTCAGTGATTTCTAACTACTTGAAGTCTGAACGCTTTAGAATAACATACAGCACACTTTCCGTGATCTGTCTTATTCCTGTCTGGCCTCATCTCTCACAGGTACTTTGCATGTCACCTGTGAGCCAACAACACTGGGAGACTTGAGGGCCCCTCAGCATGTTTTGCCAGTTTTTGCGTTCTGTATTTGCATATGCTGTTACTTCAGCATTGAATACCCTTCTTCCTTTCTAACCCTACCCTCCTATGCTTAAGACTTCTCATCTTTCAAGACTGCTGTGAATTCTTCTCTACTCTCTTCTCGTATTGATTATTTTCTCTGTCGTGTTAATCATATTAAAAAGTGGCATGACTTTACTTTCATCTCTGATCTTGTGCTGTAGCTCCTTGAAAAGTGGCACTGTGTCTCCTAATCTTTATATTGCCATACCAAACACATGGTACATGGCAGTTAAGCAATAAATAAGTGTTGAGAATGGAAACCATGGCCCTCAGAAGTAAGTGATTTGCCCACTGTCACAGAACTGGAGCTAGAACTTATATTTTTTGGTTAAGTGCCCTCTATGTTTTATTAATAATAAGGCTTACTCTCTTGATTTGTTAGAGAATTTCTTAAGGCATATGTAGAAGGAGAGGTCAATAGCTGAAATCTGAATTTATGTATTTAGAAAGAATATAAAGAAAACTTCTAATCAGATTCTAGTTAAGTATTTTCATGAAATTTAGATTATTTTAGGAATATGATGAGGTCTGTGCAATGTGGGGTACATTATAATCAGTTTAATTAAGTAAAAAGATACAAGTGTTCTCTGAAATCTGGAAGTTAAATATGTATTAACTTGTTTTTGACATTAATTTATATACTAAACAATGTACTAGAATTTAAGTATTATATTTTGAAACGTTTGGCCTTTTGAGCAGATTGTTATGTGTTATGTAAAAATGAATTTTTGACTTCTTGAGTTGATTTCTTAAGTCGGTTCAAGATAGATCAATTATATGTAAAATAAACTCGTTAAATGTTTATTTTATATATTTCATTCCGTGTAAGCCAATATACCTTCATGATTTGATTTTTATTCTTAAAACATTGTTTTAAAAACCAACTGCTTTTTGCCTAACATCTTATTTCTTTTCCATCTCAATAACCAGAGCTGGACTGGCCATCATGGAGGAGGAGCTGCAGCATTCGCACTGCGTTAATTGTGTCAGTAGACGATGTATGACAAGACCAGAGCCTGGGATTTCCTGTGACTTGATTGGTTGTCCATTGGTTTGTGGAGCAGTTTTCCATGCATGTAAGGCTGATGAGCATCGACTTTTATGTCCATTTGAACGAGTGCCTTGCTTAAATAGTGACTTTGGATGTCCATTTACAATGGCTCGAAATAAAGTTGCTGAACATCTAGAAACGTGCCCTGCAAGTGTGGTGTGCTGTACCATGGAATGGAACCGATGGCCAGTTAGTTATGCAGACCGGAAATCATATGAAAATCTAAGCAGAGATGTTGATGAAGTGGCACAATTAGACATGGCCTTGGCCCTTCAAGACCAACGGATGCTCTTAGAATCTCTCAAAGTAGCCACCATGATGTCAAAAGCAACTGATAAAGTGTCAGAACCTAGAGAACAGATCTCAGTTAAACCAAGTGTCTCAGAAATACCACATACTAATGGTTTGGTGTCAGTTGATGAAGAATCTTATGGTGCACTTTATCAAGCTACTGTTGAAACAACCCGAAGTTTGGCTGCTGCTTTAGATATTCTGAATACTGCTACAAGAGACATTGGCATGCTAAGTACGAGTCTTTGTGCTTCCCTAAATGAAATGAATGAAGAGCAAAAAGCCAGGGAAGGCTTACAGAATAGAAACCAGAAAGACCAGGACCATCTTTATGAGGATGAGATGGGAGCAGTAGGTGGAATTGACCATAAGGACACGAGTCAGAATGCCCAGTTGGAACAAAATGGTTCAAGTGATTTATTATGTGACTTTAATGCCAGTTCTTATGGCACTTCTGCTCTTTGTAATGGCTTTCCTTTGGAAGATATATGTGCACAGGTCATTGAGCAGAACCAGGATTTACATACTGACTCAAAACAAAGTAACTTAACAAATGGAGAATGTGTAGCATCAGGTGGCTCTTCAGAACCTTCTAGTTCACTTTTAGTAGCAGCACAAGTTCGGGAAGTAATACCACCTAATGCTTTGCCTAATGGCACGGTTCAGCATATCCTCGTGCCAGATGATGATGAAGACTTGTGTTGGAAAAAAGTAGACTTAGGGGACCTACGGAATGTGGATGTCTTATCTTTCAGTCACCCTCCTTCATTCAAATTTCTTTCGAATTCATGTTGGTCTAAACCAAAGGAAGATAAAGCAGTAGATACATCAGATTTGGAAGTTGCGGAAGATCCAATGGGTCTCCAAGGAATAGATCTAATCACAGCAGCATTACTGTTTTGTCTAGGAGATTCTCCAGGTGGGAGGGGTATATCTGATAGTCGCATGGCTGATGTTTATCATGTTGACTTTGGGACTCAGACTTTTTCACTTCCATCTACCATTTTAGCTACAGATACAATGGTTGGGGAAATAGCTTCAGCTTCAGCTTGTGATCATGCCAACCCACAGCTTTCAAATCCAAGCCCTTTTCAGACACTGGGGCTGGACTTAGTATTGGAATGTGTCGCTAGGTACCAGCCCAAGCAGCGTCCAATGTTTACATTTGTTTGTGGACAATTATTTAGAAGAAAAGAATTTTCATCACATTTTAAGAACGTGCATGGTGACATTCATGCTGGACTCAATGGCTGGATGGAACAGAGGTGTCCTTTAGCATATTACGGTTGTACCTATTCACAGCGTAGATTTTGTCCATCAACACAAGGAGCAAAGATTATACATGACCACCATTTGCGGTCATTTGGAGTTCAGCCGTCTGTATCTACAGTGTTAGTAGAGCCTGCTAGAAACTGTGTGCTGGGTTTACATAGTGACCATCTAAGTAGTCTTCCTTTTGAAGTCCTGCAACATATTGCAGGATTTCTCGATGGCTTCAGCTTATGCCAGCTCTCATGTGTATCCAAGTTAATGAGGGATGTGTGTGGCAGTCTTCTCCAGTCTCGTGGAATGGTCATACTTCAGTGGGGGAAAAAGAAGTATCCAGAAGGAAATTCGTCATGGCAGATAAAAGAAAAGGTTGGTGTCATTTAATTGTATCAACCCCATATTTGACATATAATAGGCAGTTAATAATGTTGTTGCTGTGAAATTGATCATCCTTGTTGTGAAATTGCGTGCATGCATGCTAAGTTGCTTTAGTCATGTCCATCTCTTTGTGACCCTATGGACTGTAGCCCGCCAGGCTCCTCTGTCCATGGGATTCTTCAGGCAAGAGTACTGGAGTGGGTTACTGTGCCCTCCTCCAGGGGATCTTCTGACCCAGGGATCAAACCTGTGTCTCTTAATGTTTCCTGCACTGACACGCAGGTTCTTTACCACTAACGCCACCTGGGAAACCCATTGTGAAATTGACCATCCTTAAAAATAATTCAGTATGATGACAAACTTTTTTATAAAGATAATTAATAAAAATGTGAATACATTGTTAGAATTGTTAGTCATAATCACATATTTACTGCAGACATCCTAGAACTAGATTCTAATGTCATATGACAGAGGCCACTTGTAGTTCTTCAGTTGAGGGGTTCTGTTCCTACTTCTTCTGAAACAACTCCCTTTGCTTGAGTCCATATTAACCACCTTCTTTCTAATTTGGGCTCCATCTGAAACATTTGCACTGTAGGATGATGGAGGAATCAAGGAGAAGGTTTCTTTTTAATTGCTTGCAGTTGGCAGCTTCTGTACATTCTTAGCCCTTTCTTTCTTAGAATTTGGTTGTTACAAGTAAAACTTAAACAAGGAGACATGAAAAAAAAAAGTCTCCTACTAGCAGGTGACCAGTGGAGTATTTGGGGTATGTTGTTCAGTCCCTAAGTTGCATCTGACACATTGCAGCCCCATAGACTGCAGCAGGCCAGGCTTCCCTGTCCTTCACTATCTCCCAGGGTTTGCCCAAATTCATGTCCATTGAGTCTGTGATGCCATCCAACCATCTCATCCTCTGCTGCCCACTTCTCCTTTTGCCTTCAGTCTTTCCCAGCATCAGGATCTTTTCCAGTGAGTTGTCTCTTCACATCAAGTGGCCAAAGTATTGGGGCTTTGGCATCAGTCCTTCCAATGAGTATTCAGGGTTGATTTCCTTTAGGATTGACTAATTAGGTCTTCTTACAGTCAAAGGGACTCTTAAGAATCTTCTTCTGTATCACCACAGTTTGACAGTGTCAATTTGGGATATAGAAAACAAAATGGATGGATGTGGAGATGGCTTGCAGTGAAATAAAGGCAGTAGGATTTGTTGGTGGTGGTGGGGACTGTGGGTTTAGCACGGAACAAGGGTGTGTTGAAGATTGGAAGCTTGACCAGGAGATTTAGGCAGGTCTGGGAACAAAGCCTAGCTCCACCATTTTCCTTGTGTGATATCTTATTTTTGCCAGCTTCTGTTTGAGGCACTATCCAGTAGAAACTAGAAGGCATTACAACTGTCTTTGATTGAAAGTGTTTTTTCATTTTAGAGCATTTATAAAATGAAACTTTGATTTCATAAAGTACAAAAAACTTTAATAACCTTCATATTGGTTGAACAGGGGTCATATTTCTGGGTACTTTGTTTTTACCACCCTTAGGTTTTCTCTTATTTTTACTCATTGCTCCAGTTTTGTTTTGTTTTTTTTTCATTGCTCCAGTTTTTGAGAATTTTGCATCTGCTTCTGTGCTCTCCTGAAACTTTGACCAGTAACTGAGCACGTTAATTATTTTATGTAGAAAATTTTATAGTTGCTGTGTATATGTGAGCATGTGTTTGTCTTCATTTACTACATGATTTGGTGTATTTCTGCCGTTGGGCTGGGACACTCAGAGCATGGTCCCTTTTTGTCCTTGCCCACTAGTATTGATCTATGAGGTGAAATATTTTCTGAGGATTCTGTCACTACAGAAAATGTCATCTACTCGTGGAGTTTAAATTGCCATCATTTATACAGATTGCTTACATGTGTATATCCCTGGCCATTTTCTCCTCTGAATTCCAGGTCATTATATATAGGCACCTACTGGACATCTCCATTTGATTATCTTCAGTAAACTCAGCTTATCCAGCCTACTCCATTTCTCTACCCCTCTTAATCTCAGAAAGTTGCATTAGCATCTCTTAAGTGGCCTAAACTAGGAATTTGGGAGTTAAGGTTAGCCCCTTTCCCCCCTTTATTCCCTTCTCCTGGTATTCACACAGTTCTGCTGTCCCCCTTCTTGACGTCCCTCAGGTTCACTTCCCTTTTCTACTGCTGTTTCCCTGATTGGTCCTGCCTGCCGCTCTATTCTGGGTTACTATAGCAGCCACTTCCTTACTGGGCTTCTGTTTCCAACTGAGTCCCTCTCCAACATATTGCCTGTAGAAGACGTAGAGTGGTAAATAATTTCTTGAATACAGTTCTTACGCTGTAGTGCTTAAACACTTTTAAAATGTCTGTCCATTGCCCTGGGTTAGGGGCAGATTCCTTAATGAAACATTTAAGAGTTTTCATAATTTTGTCCTTAGTTGCCTCTTCAGTTTCCATTCCAGCCATGGAATTTACTAGTAGTTGTTGAATGTTTTCTTCTTGCTTTAAGGTGTTTGAGTACACTGTCCCTGAAACGTCCGTTTGAATGCTTGAAATGTGTAGATAGTGTGCACTTTTATTAGTTTATTTAATCTACTGTCCCTATTTATGGATTAAAAAAAACTGGTTAAGTAACTTGTCCTTGGATTCAGACCTGGGAACCTGTTTCTGGAGCTTGTGATCGTCATCTCCTTGGTATATCCTGCTTATTCTTCAGACCTTATCTTGTCAAGAAAGCCTTCTCCAAAAGTTCTTAGGTGCATTTTTTCCCAGAAATGCATTCTATAATGATATGGAATTAAGAACTGTTCATTTTACAAAAAGTTCTATAAAAATTTCCAAAAACATTGAAGTACTTGTATTCGTCAGTATTACTAAATGCCTTTACTATTTATACATAGTGAAGAGAAAGGTTCCTCTGCACAGTATCCTAGAGTGTTTTTTAGTATACTTCATATGGTGTAATGGACATTTTTTTGGAGAAAAAACACTTGTATTATCAATATCTCCTATATACATAGTCCTTTGGGTAGGATGAAAATCTAGTACAGTATATGTTATTTTAGGAAGTGACTCTAAATGTTCTATAGAAATTAAAACTTGCTTAATGAGCTAGGTTGGATATGATTTTTTAATGCTAAGTTTTTTTCTTTTTTGTTATTAGATTTCTTAAAGTCATAATGTCATAGAAGTTATCTTATAAATATTTAATAAAAAGATTTGTATCAAAACGAATTTTGTAGCAAGCCACCTGAAACTTATTTCTTATAACAGAAATGAATGTAGTTCGAGCAAGAAACATGTTTTAATTCTTATAAATTGGCTGGTTTAAATCTGAAGTAGAATTTTGTTCTAGGTATGGCGATTCAGTACTGCATTTTGTTCTGTCGATGAATGGAAGTTTGCTGACATCCTGAGCATGGCTGACCACCTGAAGAAGTGCAGTTACAACATTGTAGAGAAGCGGGAGGAAGCGATCCCACTGCCGTGTATGTGCGTGACACGAGAACTCACTAAAGAAGGACGTTCACTTCGCTCAGTTTTAAAACCTGTACTTTAAAAAGTCAAATTCCACTTGCACATACATGCAAGCTCCTAGTATAATTTCTTTGTAATATGTGACACCTTATTAATGTATTAAAGATTACAACTAGCTAAATTTATTGTCACTATGTATATAATGTTTTGAAGTGACATATATTTTTATAAAGTACTGATTAGTTGGGAAAAAGTTGCCTTAATATTTGAAATGTGTGAATTTTTTGGAACTTGCTGGACAGGGTGATTTAATTTTTGGCTACATAATTTTCAGAATTAGTATTTTTAATGGTGTGCATATTTTGGTTCTTACATTTTTTGCTTCTTAAACTAACAAGATCCTGACCAAACAATTTACTCCTCATTTTCTGTGGGTTACAACCCATGCATTCAAAAAGCAAAACTTTGATTCTGATTTTTACATCATAGGCTCTTCAGATAAAACATTCAGTTGCTTAAGCACTGCATAAAAACATTATAAAATTTTTATTTTCTAGTGTTCCCGTTACATAATTGTTGATATGGAAATGATCTGTAATGTAAACATAATATTTAAATCGTGAATGATGTTGATAATGCCATTTATCGTGTTTTAAAAATAATCCACAAAAATATTGTCTCCTTTTGTGTTTACACCTCTCATACAGAGAGTTACCATTTGCACCTTTTTTTGATTAGATGCCACATCCAAAGACTCATAGCAATATGTTACATGACAGGTTAAAGCAAAATCAAACCCAAAAAAAGCCTGTGAATTTAATTTGAAATTGTATATATTTGCTAGGAATTTGATATTTGGAGAGAAGAAAATACAGTCGACCCTTCATATCTGGATATCCATGGATTCAATCAAAGGATGGAAAATGTTTGGAAAAAAAAAATTCCATGAAATTCCAAAAAACACAACTTGAATTTGCCACTCATCTTCAACTATTTACATAGCACTTACATTATATTTGGGCTTTCCTGGTGGCTCAGACGGTAAAGTATCTGCCTGCAATGCAGGAGACATGGTTTGATCCATGGATCAGGAAGATCCCCTGGAGAAGGAAATGGCCACCCACTCCAGTATTCCTGCCTGAAGAATTCCATGGACAGAGGAGCCTGGCAAGCTACAGTACATGGGGTCGCAAAGAGTCAGACATGACTGAACAACTAACATTACACTACTACTACATTATATTTACAATTATTTACATGGTGTTTTCATTACATTCAGTTCAGTCGCTCAGTCTTGTCTGATTCTATGCGACCCTATAGACTGCAACGTGTGCCAGGCTTCCTGTCCATCACCAACTCCTGGAGCTTGCTAAAACTCATGTTCATCGAGTCGGTGATGCCATCTAACCATTTCATGCTCTGTCATCCCCTTCTCCTGCCTTCAGTCTTTGCATTAGGTACTATTAATAGTTTAGAGATGATATAAAGTGTATGGGAGGTGTGCATGGGTTATGTGCAGATACTGTGCCATTTTATATGAAGCAGTTGAACATCTGTGAATTTTGGTACTGCAGGGAGTCCTGGAACCAATCTTCTGCAGACACTGAGGGACAACTGACTGTATGCCCCATTTTAAGTTTGAGTTGGGCATGTTCTGTGAATAAATTTCAGATATTCACAGTGCAAAGGGCTTAACCTTTTTCAGAAGTGTTTAAAATTTTTGCCTTTTGGTGTTTATAAAAATCACAATTATGTTGTTTTAAGACATGTAAAAATGTGCCATTTGCTGTCCTTTTAAGATGACAATCATGAACTGCAGAGAAGCCTGTCTTGGTTGACAATCTCTTTAAAACATTTCCAGGTTAATATTCCATACACTTCTCTACCAAAAAAGTTAAGAATTGCACCTTTATGTAAAAATCAAAATTTAACAGAAATATCTTCAAGGACCTGTTCTTGAGGTATTTGATTATAGTTTTCAAATCGATTTATGCTATCATTAACCTGATATGGTCAGTTTAAAAAATGAATATATCAGTATTAAGAAATAAATGGCAAAGATGGGGACATGTACTTAAATAATTTAGGTAACTTCTGGCATTTGGTAGTCTGAAATGGTTACAAATTACATTGTTATATATAAAATTTCAAAACTCTGTTTTGTCTTCTCTTCCTACTTTTGTCCCTAAGAGTGCTCTATTGTTAACTAGATTCTTGATTCCCATATATGGCATTCGGGCTGGGAAGAGGCATTCTTTGGGCATTACAAAAGAATTCTGAATTGCTTAAAACCTGATTTGGTTGGATCAAGTCCTTATTACAGTTGAAAAATACAGCATTGAAGACTAATCAGTTGTTTTGCCTCACCTGTCATTTTAACTAGTAGAATACTTATTTCTCAGTACTTAAACTATCATTTTGAACTGTGAGATTTGAATTACATAAACAGTCTATTTCTGTGAAAAAGTCAGAAGTAAGATATCAAATACTGTAAAATATAATTCTGCCTCTTGAAGTTTTGCTGAAGAATATGTCTGGTTAGGATAGCACAAACATTAACTTTTTGTTTTATGGTTGTGCTTTTTAAAAATCCTTGTTCGTTTAAGTTTAGACTCCTTATTTTCACACTAGATCCAGAGATATTTACCATTTTTCACCTTTTATTTTCTTTTACACATCTTTGGCTGTTTTCTTTTTGTTTGTTATGCCACCATATTATTTTGTTAAAATGTTTTCTTTGTGTAGTATTTGTTCAAGTTCTAATAAAATTAATATTTTCCTTTATATGGCTCAGTAACTTGAAAAAAACCTACATTTAAAATATTCATCCTTGTTTGACAAAGTTGAGACACAGTCATACTGTTTCTATAGTGCGGTTTTCTGCATGTTATAGGAGTTGCTTGATGATTATCATTGCTCACCCATGTTTTAATGGTGAACATTATTACTATTTTTATTTAATACGGAAAACTCAATAGTTAGCTTTCTCTGCCCCTTCAGTGTCTTCTTTAAAGTAGCCCCACCTGGGGCTGTTGAATGGCTGAAGAGTTTCTGGCAATAGTATTTTTCTAAAACTTGTAGTGGGAACAATCTGTCTAGCCTTTTAAGCATGAAAAGGTTTGTGTGTTGGCCAAGTATGTTGTCATTTGAGGTCTTTATTGATTCCTTAGTCTTTGCTAGCCAGCAAGATAAAGGCAAGTATTAGGAAGGAAGGAAATACCTGAATTCACTTTTCTCCTCTGCCTTCATCCCCAGAACTGCCTATTAGCTTAATCTCAACCTTTCTTTTCCCCCTTCTCCCTCCGTCCTTGCCTCTTTCTCTCTCTCCCTCTCTTTCCCCCCTCTCTGTCCCTCTTTCCTTCTCTCTCCCTCACTCTAGCTTCTGAGGTTCACAGATCACTTAAGAGTAGTGTTTCCCAAAGTATGGTCCCTTGACCATCAGCATCACCTGGGAATTTGTTCAAAATGCAGATTTTTGGACCTTTTCACAGACTTACAGCATCTGAAACTCTGTGGTGGGAACCAGTAGTCTTGTAACAAAGGCCTCCCCAGAGGATTCTGATGCATGGTAACGTGAGAATTTAGAGGAAAGCCTGGGACATGCCCAGTTTTCTCGTGAGTAATACGTTGTTAGAACAGATACATGTGTGTATGTACCTACATGTATAGTCCCAAAATTAAGAGTAATAGTAATTTATTAGTATTACTTAAGTGATTAAATTTAATGATATATGTTGTCTTGATCTTACAGCCATATGACAAATATTAATACATTGGGTACCATGATTGTTGGACATTTTTTAAAAAGCTAGTATTTACTAGTATTTTAAATTTACTTATTACTAGTGTTTCACTAGTGTTTCTTCTGGTCGAAGTAAATTGCAGATTGTTTATTAGCACTAACAGTTAGCTTATCGTCATTCATTCTCTTGTTTAGTGATTGTAGACTCGTGAACATATTAGATTTCTAGGATAAATGGGGTAGATATAAAAAGATACTGGATTAAATTTGAAAAGAATTCTGTAGTAATTCTTTCAGTGCTATCAATAAGAGGTATTAAAGATTGGGTTTCTGATTTATCAGTAATACTGACTCTCTTTTGGTCTTTGACCCTGTGCTACATGTCCCAAGAATATTGTTACTATTATTAACTATCCTTTAACATTGAAGATTGGGATCCTTGCAGATTTGGTAGTTTATTCAACAACACTGCTAATAGATTTTTAATTTCTGGCAATTTGTATGTAGGTGTTGGTGTTTAGAAGCAAAACATGATTTCATGTTTTGCATCCCAGTCTAAAAAGACAGTTTATTTTTTAAATTTTCTAAGGGATAGTTTTGGAAACATTAAAAAATATATCATGCATGACACATCACACTGGAAAGTGATTAATTGGAACCTGTAGAGGTGAGTGTTAAGAATTACAGTAGAAAGAAATCCCTCATTCTTTCAAAAGGCTGGACAGAGCCTTCTGATGGAAATAATTTCTCTGATGTATATTTAGCTGGTTAACTAAATGTAGCTCTTTGCAGTTTTGACAAGCCTGTGAGGTCTTGGAAGCAAGAATGTGTAAGTCATGCCTTTAATCAGTTTATCAGTGACTCATCCATTGTGGTTAAAGTAATTCAGTGATATTTTTAAGATTTTGATATAAATCTGATTTCTGAACAAAAAAGTATAAGGTGTACAAAGTAAAGGCCAACTAGTAAAGTCCTTTTTAAGTAAAATAAAGGAAGAGGAAGAACAGTTTCCTTTAAAGTCATCTTTTACACTGTTTTTCCTTGATTTAAAAGCACTAAGTAAGTTCAAAAGGTAAGACCTTTCTTTTAAGTTAGCATTGTATGGATGAAAAAACCTAGGTACTGATGAGTGTATTAGAGTGAGAGCAATGTGTTCTGACACAGTTGTTTACAAATGCATAAAGAGAAGGGACATTCAGATGTAGGGAAATTATTTTGGAAAATATCGTTGCATAGAATATTTGATTCCTAACAAGTGTTTTAGAATGAGTTATTGGGTAATACCAAAAGGAAACAAAGTATTAATAGAAATCAAGTGCAGAATGCTGCTCTGAAAATCCTTTGCAAAAATATAGTCTTTTGCTGAGTTTTCAGGAGTATTTTGCTGCATCTGTGATTTGTAAAATTCTGTAAATGTATTGTCTATACATATATTTATTTGTATATGAAATCTCCATAAATCGGCCAAGTATATTTTAATAAACAACATGTTGAGATATACTAATGGAGATACATCTTGAAGTGCTGTTTTACCTTAGGACATTTCAAAACTGACGTTTTGTATTCAGAATGTTCGACATTCCAATGTGTTATGTGGGGAGTGATTTTAAATTAATTTAATAAACTACGTAGAAACGAGTTACATACAAGGATGATGCATGAACATGCTCTGTAGAAATACAATAAAATTCATTGATGAATCTCCTATTTTATAATTTTTTATTTTTGACATGCTGTACTGAAGCATCTTATTTACTATGAAGAAAAGCATTTTCTGAAGCAAACTGACAGCAGAAGTAATGGAAATCTGTTTCTTTTTCACTAACACCAGTAGAATTTTAAGCATCCCCCAATCGTATTATTAACCTGTTTGCTTGTAAATATGATAAGAAATGATCCTCCAGTACCTGAGTTGTAGTAGTGGTGTTTAATTGTTTGTTTGAAAGAAAGAAAACTGCATTTCTGTTGAACTCTTTTAAGACTAACTGACTAACCAGGTCAAATTGTCCTTTCTCAGTAAAAGCAAATTTATCAGGTTTAATTTTTCCCTTTTTCTAATACAAATTATTAGAATTTTTTACTCAGATCTTCAAACAGGTAAATAGGTAGATATATGTGTTGTTTCATCCTTGTGGTGGAGGAACTGACTAGAGTTAGATAGCTTTCTATACCCCTTCCAGTCAGAGAGTAACACTATTAAATTCTTATTCAGTGGTCTAATACAAGAACAGGAGCAATAATTTGTTCTCGTTCAAAAGATTAAAGTTGAAAAAAGAAGATCCTGCCTTTTGTTGTCCTAGATTTTTTTTTTTTCCCATTGAAGTCTTCTTTCCATATTAATTGCCATTGTTTCTTGTTTTATCCTATGACTTCAATTTTCTGATCAGGTGATCAAAAAACCCAGATTAAGCACATAGAGTTTTCAGAAACTTTTGCTGATCAGCCTATGTTTTGTCACTTGGTCAAGAAAGTTCAGATTTGATAAAGTAACTTAGTTTTTTTTAAAGTCTTCTTTTAAAGCTCACAAGTTTGTAGGGTTGAAGAATTATCAGTATTCAAGTTTCATCACATTATTTGATTAAAAGAAGTCAAGTCATAGAAATAGAAACAATAATGGGTTACTACATCTGTTCAAGAGTAAAATTACCCAGTGAATATTTAATTATGTCAACTGGATGTCTTTTATATCAACCAATAACTTTAAAAAGCTGTTAACCTATTAGAGATTTGAAATGAATAGTTTTGATTGCCTACAACATTCCAGTAGTCTAGGATTAAAAACTCTGACATATGAAATACGTTGCTTTAAATGATTACTAAATCAGTGGATATGAATTCTAAAGACTTTTATGCTGCATTTAAAGTGTTGAAGATGTATTGTTCATCGGAGCAGTGTTTAAGCACCAATCAATCCTGAAAACTTGAATTGCATTCTGAGAGGTAATTGCACTGACTTGTTAACTTACCTCAGATGTCATTTAGTTTCCAAAGTATCTTCTTTTCTTTCTGATTGACATAGTTTTCTTTATTTTAATTGCAAAAGGGTATGGTATTTCTTGAAAAACATGCTAAGCGAAAGAAGCTATACACAAAAGGCCCCATGTTGTAGGATTCAATTCCATTTATATGAAATAATCCAGAATAGGCAATTCCATTGAGAGAAATAAGATTAAGGGTTGTGCAGAGGGAATAGTAGGAAGTGACTGTCTGATTGGGTACTGGTTTCCTTTCAATAGTAAAAATATTCTAGGACAAAACATTGTGGATCACACAATGCTGTGAATGTACTGAATGCTACTAAATTGTTCATTTTTAAATGGTAAATTTATGTGTATTTTACCCCAGTGTTTTTAAAAAGAGGGAGTGTTTGCAAGTCATTACTAAAGCCAAAAAGTAAAGTGTTCTCAAGTGTGCATGCTCAAGCTGTGGTTTAGAATCAAATAACAGTGTTAGTAATGTAACACATTTATTCAGTTTAAAGTCCTGGTGAAATTCATGAATTCCATCACAGAAGTACTGCTGACAGCAGCAGAAATAAAATTGTAATTCATCTTAATTCTTCTTATATTTAAAGAACTGTTAACAGGGAGTATTGGCATCCATGTTCATTTTTCACCTTTTACATTTTCTATTGATTCTTTGCGGCACAAATCAATCACACTTTTTAAAGATCCGTATATAAAATCATGCTTTGAAAAAATGTGTATAATTTTCATGGTCATTTTTTATAGTTTTATATTTTGTGTTCCTTTTAAAGAGCAAATACACTGATGTATTAGATAAGACTAATAAATTGAACTGATGTGTATACATTTTGTATTTTGAATTGTCTTGTGGGAAAATACCTGAATCTTGGGATTAGTAGGGATTTTAATGATTTAATTTCTCACTTTGTGTTTGGAGAAATCGAACTGTTTGTCTGTGTTTGTTCATTAAACAAGAATTTCTTGAGTGCTGATGCCAGGCACTGTGTCGGCTGAATTCTGGAAGGTTATGACATGCCTCATGAATTAGTACTACCTGCTTCCTCCTCCTTCTCCTCCTATGACTACTGTGTATGTGGTAACTAAGCCAGATACACGGACAGGTGGATAAGTTCCAGAAAAGGAAAGACTTCAGGCACTTCTAAGTGTTCTTCATATATATCTTCCTCAAATTCGAAAGACATATTCTTTAGTACAGTAAAATACACATGATTCCAAAGAGTCTACTACTTGAGGAATGCATTTATTAACAGGTTTGTTTTCACGACTTTAGAAAGGAGGTATTTTTAGGTTACTTTAAGCCATTTACTTTCCATTGTGTTCTAAAGAGCTGACTCTGAAAAAGTGTTGATTAAAATTGATGTTAAAAAAGTTAAATTCACAAATAACTGTGCATCTCATGATTGGGGGTATATATGCCAACTAAGGCACAGGTGTGCTCCAACTTGAGCAATAAGTATAATTAAATGAGCTGAATAGACTGAAGCTGCCAGTATGATCTAAACTGTTAAGATAAATGGGGTAGACAAAAGGAGACTTACACCACAATAGGTCCACTTACACCCTGCAGTGAGGTCCACAGTCAAAGACTAGGAGGAAGGGAAATAATTGTGATAATTCATACTCAATTTGTTGTGATTTTTTACTTTCATGATTTATCAATTTTGTGATATTTCTACAATAGCTAGGACTTCTTATCAAAGAGGTTATTTGACCCAGATTTCCTTAATCATTACTTAATCATCATAATCTGTCTTCTTGTAGGCTACATTTCTGCACCATTTCTCAAACAGTTTATATCCTTTCACATCTCTGAGCCTTTACATATGCTTCTTTTGCCTACAATGAAAAGGGAAATTGTTAGTTGCTCGGTGTGTCTGGCTCTCTGACTCTTTGTGACCCCATGGACTCTATCCATAGAATTCTCCATTCCTTTCTCCAGAGGATCTTCCTGACCTAGGGATTGAACCCAGGTCTCCTGCACTGCAGGTAGATTTCTTTACTGTCTGAGACACCAAGGAAGTCTTGCCTAGGATGGCCTCCAAATTTTTTCGTAAACTTCAGATGCTTGGTAAGGATCCAGTTCTGATATCACCTGCTTTTTCATAGACCATCCCAAGCCAATGAGTTGCCCTCATCTATGTTCTCATCCACTTTTTAAAAAAATTGTATCTTTTTTTTCAGTATTCATTACACTGCACTGTCATTTGCTGATATCTACCCTCTAGGCAGAAACCATGTCTTAATTAGCTTTGAATCCCTGTGCCTAGCAGAAGGCCTTACACAAGGCATTCAGTAGTTGTCTGCTAAACTAATCATGAAAAACAATTGAATATTTTTAATGCTATTTCAGTTAGCTGTTAGTGGTAAAGAATCTGCCTTCCAATGCAGGAGACTCAAGAGACACAGATTCAATCCCTGCTTTGGGAAGATTCCCTGGAGGAGGAAATGGACTCAATCCCATGGACTGAGGAGCCTGGCAGGGTTCATGAGGCCACAAAAGTGTCACATACGACTGAGAACCTGTACTTACCTTTTGCTGCATAACATGCCACCCCAAAACTTCATGGCTTGAAACTAGTTTAATTAACTTATGATTAGTTGACTGGGTTTGATCTGGCCTGACTTAGCTGATCTCTATCTGGTTGGCTTATGCACCCACGGTCAGCTGATGGGTCAGCTAGAGGTTAGGTGATCTAAGACAGCATTACAGACATATCTGGCAGTTGCCAGGTTGTTGGCTGGAGTGGTGGGGATCATTAGGCCACATGTCTCTCATCATCCCTCAGGCTAGCCCAGGCTTATTCATGTGGCAGCAGCAAGAACACAAGAGAGTAAGCCCCAGTGTGCAAGCTACTGCTTGTCACCTCTGTGAATGCCCCATTTCCCAAAGCAGCTACATGCTAAGCCCAGATGCAAGGGATGGAGAAATAGATTCTGTATCTGGGTGGGAGAAGAAGCAAAGGCATGTTGCAAATGAGTGTGTGTATAGAAATGGGGAGAATCTGGCCATTTAAATCTACCACAAATGCCCAGGAAATTTCCAATCTGGTAGTCCTGCCTTTCCTCTTTAGATTTTTCTAGCAAAATCCCCTAAATATTACACACTATTCAAAAATTAAGAGCCAGTTCCAAAATGGAGGAGAGCATCATGATTTCTAAGGGCAGGGGGTGGGGCTGCACAGGTCAGAGAAGCAGCAGCAAGAGGGGAGCATTGTGGTAGAAAAGGGACTCCTTTTTATACTTTTAATGTTTACAGGATCTGTAGTCATCACCTATCTCTCATTGCTAATATTAGTAACTTGTAAGTTCTTTTTTGTTTTTCTTAACTACTTTTGGTAGGGCTTTATCTCTGAACTTTCTATCCTGTTGATTGGTCTATATGACCCCCACTCCTAGGCATATACCTGGAGAAAACCATAATTCAAAAGATACATGCAGCCTAATGTTCAATGCAGCACTGTTTACAGTAGGCAGGGCATGGAAGCAATCTAAATGGTGATCAATAGAGGAATGGATAAAGATGATGTGGTACATATATACAATGGAATACTATTCAGTCATAAAAAAGAACAAGACAATGCCATTGGCAGCAATATGGATGGACCTAGAGATGGTCATACTGAGTGAGCTAGAGAAAGACAAATATGATATCACATGAAATCTTAGAAAAGATGAGCTTGTTTACAAAACAGAAGTAGAGTCACTGATATAGAAAACAAACTTATGGTTACCAGGGAATAAGCGGTGGGAGGAGGAGAGAGAAATTGGGAGACTGGGATTAACATATGTACTGCTGCTGCTGCTATCGATTCAGTCGTGTCCGACTCTGTGTGACTCCATAGATGGCAGCCCACCAGGCTCCCCCGTCCCTGGGATTCTCCAGGCAAGAACACTGGAGTGGGTTGCCATTTCCTTCTCCAATGCAGGAAAGTTTAAAGTGAAAGTGAAGTCGCTTAGTCGTGTCCGACTCTATGCGACCCCATAGACGGCATCCCATTCCTGGGATTCTCCAGGCAAGCACAATGGAGTGGGTTGCCGTGAAAGTGAAAAGTGAAAATGAAGTCGTTCAGTCGTGTCCGACTCTTCTCGTCGCCATGGACTGCAGCCCACCAGACTCCTCAGTCCATGGGATTTTTCAGGCAAGAGTACTGGAGTGAGGTGCCATTGCCTTCTCTGGACATATGTACTACTACATATAAAATAGATAACTAATAAGGACATACTGTATAGTACAGGGAACTCTACTCAATAATTTGTAATGGCCTTCATGGGAAAAACAGTGGATATATGTATATGTATAACTGATTCTCTTGCTATATACCTGAATCTAACACAACATTATAAATCAACTATACTCCAATAAAAATTTTAAATAAAAAATTAAAAAATAATGCAAAAGATATATCCTGCAAGCAATAATCAGAAGAGTTGAGTGACTCTACTCATATCAGACAAAATAGACTTCAATAGAAATGTGTTACTAGATATGAAGAAAGATTTTATAATGATAAAATGAGCAACCCATCAAGAAGATATGACAACTATAAACCTGTGTGCATTTAATAAGGGAAACATAAGATATAAAACAAAACCTGTCAGAATTAAAAGGAAAACTAGACATTGAACAATAATAGTTAAACCTTCAATAATTCACATTCAATAATGGATAGAACAAGCATCCCAGAAAATCATCAAGGATATAGAAAACTTGATTAAATACTATTAATCAATTAGATCTAAGAGACACCTATGAAACATTCCATCTAACAATGGCAGAATACCTATTAAGTGCACATGGAGAATAATCCAATGAAGCCCATATTTTAGACATGAAACAATATATTTAAAAGGATTAAAATCACACATAATCTCTGACCACAAGGAATAAAATTGGATGTCAATAATAGAAGGAAATTTGGGAAAATCACAAATATGTGGAAACTAAGCATCACATGCCTAAATAACCAATGGATCAAATAGGAAATCACAAGGAAAATTAGAAAATAATTTGAGATGAATGAAAATAAAAACACAAAATACTGAAATAGGTTGAAGTTAAAGCAGTGCTACAAACACCTTTATAAATGTCTACATCAAAAAAAGAAACATCTCAAATATCTCAATCAATTAGCTAATCATCTACCTTAAGAACGTAAGAAAAAAAGAACAAACTAAACTCTAAGAACATAAGAAAAAAAGAACAAACTAAACTCCAAGCAAACAGAATGGAAATAATAAACTCTATAGAAGAAATAAAGGAAATGGAGAATAGAAAGTATCAACCAAACCATCAGTTAGTTTTTCAGAAAAATCAATAAAACTGACAAACCTTTCCCCAGACTGACCAAGCAAAAAAGAAAGAGGACCTAAGTTACCAGAACAAGAGATGAATGGGAGGACACTGCATCATTCCATTCGTACGAAATGTCCAGAATAGGCCAACTCATAGAGAAGGACTGAGACAAAAGGAATATATGGAGTTACTCTTTATAAGTTGGGGATTCTTCTTCAGGTAGTGAAAATATTTTGTAAAAATATACTTGAGGCTTCCCAGGTGGCTCAGTGATAAAGAATCTGCCTGGAAGGTGACACAGGAGATGCAGGTTTGATCCCTGGGTCAAAAAGATCCTCTGGAGGAGGAAATGGCAGCCCACTCCAGTATTCTTGCCTGGAAAATTCCATGGACAAGAGGAGCCTGGCAGGCTGCAGTCCATGGGGTTGGACATAGAGGTGGACATAACTGAGCATGCACATATACTACAGAGCAGTGAATTTTGCACCTAAAAAGGGTAATTTTGTGGCATAAGCTCTATCTCAATTTAAAATATCCACACACAGGATTTATTATCATTAAACTACATAGGGTATTGAAATTTTCACCTGTGCTTTATTTTGTCTGCTGTTAATTTGATCATCAAAATTGTTGTTACAAACAGAAATGTTCAGAGCATTAATCTCATTTGTGTGCTGCAAAGTAGATCTAACACTCATAATTTCCTCATTTATCTTTGCTTCCTTCTGCATTAAAAATGTATCCATGTGTAAAATTAAAAGTACAAACAACTGATTACAACATCACAACTGATAGGCACTTTGAATAATTGATAATCTAGCAACAGTAAAAGGTTCAACAGTGATAGTCACCCATTAATGAGTACAGCACAGAAAGGGACTTCAGTTATTTACCATTCTCTTCATGTTGACTCTAATATCCTCTCCTTTTTTTGCTACTCAACCAAACACTTCTGGAAAGCCAGTGAGTGGAAATGATGTTTACCTAGTGATGAACTTTAAACTGCACCATTGTCAAACTTTGGATCTTTGATACTAATAGCAAGTTAGTATGAGACACTGGAGTAGAGAACTTGAGGACAAACCCTAGTGCAAACCCCAGGCTACTGAATATTTACCTCTTAAAATAACCTCCTAAAAAATAGTTAATTCTTTATTGTATTACTGCATTCACATTGCTGCTCTCTACCATTATTCAGCTCCTTTTTCAACTCTGATCAATACTTTCTTAAGGAGGTATACTGTGAACCCTAGAAAATCCTGATATCAAAGGGTGTGTGGAAACTTTTAGTTCACTGTTCTCATTGAGGGTCAATGTCAAGAAAGTATTTTCTAAACAAAACACCAAAAGGCATGCGGAGCTACTCAGCCACTCTGCATTCCCTCAGGGTCTGGAACATCTCCATTCCTTCACTCTCAGTGGGGAAACTTGCTTGTAACATAACAGGAAACAGAAGATTCAATCAGACAGCCCAGCATGTTCCTCCCCATATTTATTCTAAATTGTTTTTTTGCATGTGTATTTATCTTTCTCTCCCCCTACCAACCTTTGTTCGTTAAAACACTCCTCCTAAGTGGTTTAAAAGGTTAATCTCTTATATTAGTGCTCTGGATCTCATCTTTCTCTCCATCCAGGGAAATACGCTCCATGCATTAGCATTTATTGCCCTGTACATTCAAATTCCATCTCCATATTAAATGTTCTCTCAGTTTGTAAATACAATTGCGTTCTTCATCTTAAGCAGAAACCTCCATGTGTGTTTCACTGCCCTCCTCCCTTTCCTCCATCCCATCATATCTCGTGGTTTATCAAGCCCCTTGAAAGAGTAGTTTACCCTCACTGTGTATTAGTTCATGTCTCATTCACTAGCCACCTTAAGCAATTTGCTTTCCCCTGCAGCAATGGCAAAGAAACCATTTTTAGTAAAGACTTTTTAATTGCCAATTCCATGAGAGTATTTTTCTGTCTTTATCTTATTTAAACACTGTGACACTTGAAACTCTTGCTTCCCTTGTCTTCTCTTAACTACTTCCTCCTATTTTCCTTTAATTTATTTTGGCTGCTCATAACTGGTCTTCTAAAGGGCATGGACTATGTCTTCTTTGTCTTTCCATTACCAAGCTCCTGCCAGGTAGAGCGGACACACAAGTAATTGTCAAATGAATGAGTAAGTGCTCCTTCTCTGTGTCAGGGCTCTTTGACACTGGGGCACACCAGAACTTCACCCTTGGCCCTTTATCCACTCATTGTAGCCAATTAACTGGGTAATTACCTTCACTTTTCACGTTCTGGCACTCCAGATTTGATACTTCCAAACAGACATGACTGAGGGACTGAACAACAACAGCAAAATCCAAACCTCCTTTAAACTCTATAGTGTTGACCTATTTGTCTTTCAGGTAACATCTCCTACATGGCCTGCAAGTACCACAGTTCAACATGGACAAAGCTTTCCTCATCTTCCTTTCCAAATCACTTCTTTAGATCTACATGAGCAAGCTCCGGGAAATAGTGAGGGACAGGGAAGCCTGGCGCGCTGCAGCCCACGGGGTCTTAAAGAGTCAGACACGACTAAGCAACTGAACAACAACAGATGTCTACATGAGTGGCTGTTAACAGCATGGATGCTGTGAGCAGACTACTTCTGTTCTCAATTAGCTAATTTCTGAGTGGAGAGTGCTTTGATTCCTTTAGTTTTCGAAAAGAAATATTCCTGAGACAGACAGTTTTCTTACTAATAGACTGTTTTTATAGCCCTCCAGTACTCTTGCCTGGAGAATCCCATGGATGGAGGAACCTGGTAGGCTGCAGTCCATGGGGTCGCTAAGAGTCGGACACGACTGAGCGACTTCACTTTCACTTTTCACTTTCATGCATTGGAGAAGGAAATGGCAACCCACTCCAGTGTTCTTGCCTGGAGAATCCCAGGGACAGGGGAGCCTCGTGGGCTGCCATCTGTGGGGTCGCACAGAGTTGGACACGACTGAAGTGACTTAGTAGCAGCAGCAGCAGCATAGCATAACCTATATGGGTCTTGGGCTTCCCTTGTGGCTCAGCTGGTAAAGAATCTGCCTGCAATGTGGGAGACGTGGGTTCAATCCCTGGGTTGGGAAGATCCCCTGGAGAAGGGAAAGGCTACCAACTCCAGTATTCTGGCCTGGAGAATTCCATGGACTGTATAGCTCATGGACTCGCAAAGAGTTGGACACAACTGAGCAACTTGCACTTTCATATGGGTCTCTGAATCTTTTCTATGCTTTGCCAAAGTCTAAAACTTCATTTTGGATTATTCTGTTTGGGGATGGACCAGAGCCTGAAGATATCACTGGGAAAAGTGTGTGTGTGTGCGTGTGCACACACGTGCAAATGTGTGTGTACACTGTTAGTGAAAAAAATTGAGAAAAGAAAAAATTCCATTTTGCCACATATATAATAAAATGTAAAAGTAAGTATCTTTTAAAATATTTTTCTATTTATCTAGAGATACAGATAGATATTGAGCATTAAAAATTTTGACCTTATCAAGCACAAATGTAATGCTTATTCCAATCGCATTGCTAGCTCCAGACAACTTGCTATGTAATTTCATCTTTTGAGTATATTTAACTACATGTCATCAGCCCATCTGCTTGTCTACAGTTTCCTCAGATACTGATTATAAATAATAACCACTTGTTTAATACTAATAACTCTAAAGATTTTACCACTTATGTAAGTAAAAAGCTAATTTGTTCATAATTTGTAGATTAAATATCCTCCTGTTATTTTTTCCCGAGGTGAACTCCTACTATCCCACTGTTCTTTTTTTAATATTATACTTCATTTTATTTTATTTATTTGGCTACACCAGGTCTTAGTTATGGCATGTGGATCTCTTTTTATGTCACGTGAACTTCATTGTTGCATGTAGGATCTAGTTCCCTGACGAGTGATTTAACCTGGGCCCCTTGCATTGGGAGTGCAGAGTCTTAGCCACTGGACCATCAGGGAAGTCCTATAGCTACTGTTCTTATCCATGTCCTTGTGATTTGGAGCTGCTCACGTCTCCTTCTTACCACAGCTAGGATGATCATTATTCTCCATCCCCAAGCCTATTAGTGCTCTTAAATACATACCCAGCCCACCCTCCCCCAACAGAGCCAAACTACACTGAAAGGTCATTATTTTTCTACCTCACTACTCTTATATTACCTCTGTTGGGCTTCCCTGGTGGCTCAGAGGTTAAAGCGTCTGCCTACAATGCGGGAGACGCGGGTTCAATCCCTGGGTGCCCTGGAGAAGGAAATGGTAACCCACTCCAGTATTCTTGCCTGGAGAATCCCATGGACAGAGAAGCCTGGTAGGCTACAGTCCACGGGGTTGCAAAGAGTAGGACACGACTGAGCGACTTCACTTGCTCACTCACTCTTATATTGCTTTCCTTTTCTTCTACTGTTGTTAGTCAGCACACACACGCACACATCCTAAATCTCTTAGGATTCGTGTTTAGGATTTTAGGATTGTGTTTTTGCTGTTTTATTAAAAAAGACTCACAAATTCTCTTTGGGATTTGTGAATCCCAAACCTCATGTATGATATTATAGTTTAATGAAATCTTTTATTCAAAATCAAATCTTAAGTGGTCAGGGATTTAAATGATATTCCTTTTGCAGAATCAGACAATTAAATTTATTTCTTTATAGTGTGCAGAAATTGAGAAAAATGCTACCTAACATCACTTTTTAAAATCATATAAGTTTCTCAGAAATCTATCATTCTTGATTTTGAGACACTAAGTTAGTAATACTGTCCAGAGTTAGTTTCATGTGTTATCTTTAGCTTAGCTAGCAATAAAAGAATCATATCTAGAAAGCTCACAAAAAAGTTACCTTGACATTTCTAATATTTTCTACTGAAGATGTGGCATGTATTACATTTGTGAACTTATATGTAATTTTACTGTTGAAAACTTTTCCCCTTAACCATAATAATTTATTTTGTATTTATCCTCAGTAAGGCCAAAGTTTAAAATAAACATGGTTTTTTATGACCTTTTTTTCTAATAAAGGATCACTTTACTGTGAAGAAAGAAAGAGAATGTGGTTCAGACATTTCAAAAGAAGTTGCTAGAAGTTACAAAGTAAGATCAATAAAATAAAAAAACATGAGTCAGAGGGCAATAAGATTAGAAAAAATAGTGATTTGACTCATGGAAATTAAGTGGAAATTAGATGGAAAGAATAAAATGGGAGAGAAAAAAAATGTATGCATAATAGGCAATGAGGAGAAGAACAATGAAAAAATATAATTTTCAAAGCTTCTATTTCAATTCATTTTGAAAAAGGTTTTACAGGGGCATTATTCCAATGATTTCAAGTTTTCTGCTTTAGAATAATATCAAACTTTGATGTTATTGCCCATCATGCATAATAATTTTTTTCTTTTTCATTTTATTCTTTCCATCTAATTTCCATAAGTTAATCACCACTTTTCTCTAATCTTCTTACCTTCTGGCCTACCTTCTTTTATTTATCTTAGCTTTAAAGTAAATTAAAATACAAAAATACAAGTGAGCTAAACATTTATCCACCAAAATGAATTTTTGTCATAACAAAAATTGGATAGACTTGAGAGGTAACCAGAAAACATATCTTACCTCTGTTAATTCGGGTATTAAATTCCTCCTACTTGATTATTTACATTATTCTGCTAATTAACACCTGTTTTCCCTAAATGACATTGTTTGACTTCCCAAGAAAGAATATGAAATTCAGTATTTATTTTAAAATAGAATTCTTTTATATTTCCTAGATTACATCAACCTCTTTAATGTATAAGTATTAAATAGTTGATTTTTTTAAATTTAGAAACATGTTTTCAAGGAAAGTGTAGATTGCTTTTTAAAGTAGTCCTCCCAAATCTCTACTTACCTCAAGTCTCAGTAATATGTTTGATGTCTCTATTAACTTAGTGTCATTTGACTGTAGCATTTATGTGGTAGCAAATAAAAGCAAAGCCTTACAAATATCTTATTAAAGAGGCCATGGGAGTCATACAGTTTTGGGTTCAAATATTGGGTCAACTCTTTCTAACTTGTAACGGAAGAATAATTTACTTAACTACTTGAGCTTCACTATCTTAGTCAACAAAATGGAATCATAATTTCTAGTTAAGAAAATTAAGGAGATTTTATTTTGTGATAAATAAAATTGTGAAAAGCAAAGGAGAAAAGGAAAGATATACCTATTTGAATGCAGAGTTCCAGAGAATAACAAGGAGAGATAAGAAAGCCTTCCTCAGCGATCAGTGCAAAGATATAGAGGAAAACTATAGAATGGGAAAGACGAGAGATCTCTTCAAGAAAATTAGAGATACCAAGGGAACATTTCATGCAAAGATGGGCTCAATAAAGGACAGAAATGGTATGGACCTAAGAGAAGCAGAAGATATTAAGAAGAGGTGGCAAGAATACACAGAAGAACTGTACAAAAAAGATCTTCATGACCCAGATAATCACGATGGTGTGATCACTGACCTAGAGCCAGACATCCTGGAATGTGAAGTCAGGTGGGCCTTAGGAAGCATCTCTATGAACAAAGCTAGTGGAGGTAATGGAATTCCAGTTAAGCTATTTCAAATCCTGAAAGATGATGCTGTGAAAGTGCTGCACTCAATATGCCAGCACATTTGGAAAACTCAGCAGTGGCCACAGAACTGGAAAAGGTCAGTTTTCACTCCAATCCCAAAGAAAGACAATGCCAAAGAATGCTCAGACTACCGCACAATTGCCCTCATCTCACACACTAGTAAAGTAATGCTCAAAATTCTCCAAGCCAGGCTTCAACAGTACGTGAACCATGAACTTCCAGATGTTCAAGCTGGTTTTAGAAAAGGCAGAGGAACCAGAGATCAAATTGCCAACATCCGCTGGATCATGGAAAAAGCAAGAGAGTTCCAAAAAAGCATCTATTTCTGCTTTATTGACTATGCCAAAGCCTTTGACTGTGTGGATCACAATAAACTGTGGAAAATTCTGCAAGAGATGGGAATACCAGACCACCTGACTTTCCTCTTGAGAAACCTGTATGCAGGTCAGGAAGCAACAGATAGAACTGGACATGGAACAACAGACTGGTTCCAAATAGGAAAAGGAGTACGTCAAGGCTGTATC